>NC_080076.1:88398219-89030210 GCF_949987535.1 Balaenoptera acutorostrata | reverse complement strand
AGTTGCCTCTTCACTCCCTTGCCTGGGAAAATGTGAATTTTCTTTCTGCACATTTTAATTGTAGTTTCTCTTTTGATTTTGCAGAAGGTGTCAAATTCCATTGAACTTTTTTACAAGTATTTGTACCAATTTTAAATGCATAAGTGGAGGTTGGATGGGGCAACACAAAGAAGTTAATTTCAGAAAAAGAATAACTATACTTAGTTCTTTCTTCTCCCCCCCCCACCGCCCCCCCAACCGCTTGTTTTTCCTGCAAGCTTTTTATACATGTATTGTTATAGTTTGGCTTAGAAGCAAATTAAATTATCTTAATGTACAAACAAAATGGATAAGGGGTAAAATCTTCATTTAAATATACTATGTTCTGGATGAAAAAAGCAGGAGTAAAAATTGATGAGCAATTAAAAAAAAAAAGTACTACAAACCAAGATACCGCCTTCTAAAAATACTGGTATAATTCAATCTATTTAAAATTATACAGTGTTTCCTTTCCTGTAGTGTCACATACTAGTGCCCTTGAATCCTTTTAAACACATTTATTGTTTACTAATAACTTAACCTAGATTATAACGCATCTTCACAGAAATAGATTTTCCTTCTGTTCAATACTTTCCAGCTTCACACACTGCCATTTCTCCACCTTATATTCAAGCAACAGCCAATTAAATGTGGTGGCAGGCATGGGTACAAAGAACTCAGACCAAGCTCTGACCACAGAAGTGTTTGAGAATTTTATTATCTCTTTCCCTACCGTGCTCTTTCACACTTTCATGCCTCTGCTTGCACAAATCTCTCGTCCCATATTTTTTGCCAGGCATTCTTATGACCCAATGGGGCATCACCCCTTCACAAAGCTTTCTCTCTACCCCAAGCTGCACTAATTACCCCTCCACCAAGCCCCACCATACCCTTTATATGTTTATTGTACGCATCTCATTATGTAGTTTCTGTATTCGGTTTTCACTTAAAACATAAACTCCTTGAGGAAAGGGAGTGGGTCCCACTTATTCCTGAATTCCCAGTTTCTACAGCCCATGGCACATAATAAAACGTTTGCAATAAACTGAAGGGATTCATTAAGATCATTTTTAAAAGCCCTTTCAGCTCTGATATTTTATTCTACCTATTGGGTAAATGGTCAAAGAAGGACCCATTATTCTCAATTTAAGACATGTGGAATGTCAGACTTGGGGCTCCAGCTGTATTCACAGTAGTTTCGGTAAAAATTTATGATTTATGGAATCTGCTTAGCTCACGTGAACATAATTCATCACTCCAAGCCCAGGGAGCTCCAACCCTCTGTCAGATTTGGGAATCATGCCCTTGTGACCAAAGGCTATTTTTGAGTCTGGTAACTAACATTTCTGTCACCTCTGCAGTCACTTCTGGCTGAAGCACAGAAATTTTATTCCTGGATGGTGTTGACTGAAAAACAGGCATTCCTGTATTTGCTGCAGTGGGCTTGGGAGGAGGCATTCTGGAAGAGTCAGGGTGTTTATCACCAGAATCACACAAACTCTGAAATCTCAGTGGCTTGAAATTGTAAAGGTTGACTCTTCAGGCACGTGTGACGTGGCTCTGGCATCTCCTCCCCAGTAACTGCAAGTGGTCCACTAGGTCCTCGCAGCAGGGGAGAGAGTGATAGATAGAAGAAACACTGGCTTTTAGATACCTCTTCTCAGAAGCCGTATATGTTACTTGCCCTCCCAGAGCAAGTCACCAGCCCCAGTGCAGCTGCAAGAGAAGCAAGGAAAGATGTACAGGGAGGTATATCGATATACGTGAGGCACTTCCCATCTCTGCCACACGTTCCCAGATATTTGAGATGTCATTCATCAAAGGCATCCTAACAGGCCATTTGGAATAAACCCCATGTCTGGAGAAAAATTCCCTTTTCAGTTTTGTGCATTCAAAATCCAGAGTCTGAGAACTTAATTTTCCCTTCCCTATACAGCAGCTTCCGGCTTCAAGCACAGAAATTCTTGGACTTGAAGCTGTTATGTTAATGACTTTGAGAACATAAACACAACAGGATGCTTGTATGAGAAAACAAGATTCTGACAGAGCTGGTGGTGGACCAACTTTATGCTCTGGTCTGTTGCCTGGGTCTAGTGTCCTAATAAGCTTTTAATGATGTTCCCCCTGATACCTGGGGGTGAGTCGCTCTGCCCACTGCCGTCTTTTCCTAGAAGACAAATCAATTAAGCCCCAGGGCTTCCTGACCTTGTGTTTTCTTCTGCCTTATCCTGACAACACGTGTTTCATTAGCACACTTGGAAAGGCCTCACCCCAATTTGTTTCTCCAGATGTTTTGCTCATCGTATGTCAAATAAGATACATTCTGCCTTCAAACAGCCCAACGGTTTAATGCTAGAGGCTGGGAAGCCATTTTTGGATATTAATGACTCCTTCTAGGGGAGCTTCATTGCTGAATTTCCCAGATGTCTATAGAGCCGTCGTGATCCTTAGTGACTCCACTGTTTCCCATGGGTAGCTCTTTGGGGTCTGGTGCATGTGTTATTTTAGCATCACTTGGTGGTACTTGCTCACAACATTTATTCCTGTAACATTAGTCTAACGAGGATTTTCCACTTCACACATAGTTTTTGCTTTTTTCATTGGGATTCTACTCTCAGACACCCTGGCTCTTCTGTACCATTAATTGATTGATATTATATCCATTCATGGATACTTATTTTATTCTATGGGTTATTATCCAACACTGTCATAGTTATTTTGTTGTACACATTGTTCTGGCTTTGAACATTCTGAGTTCCTTCAAGTTGGTTCTTGTAATCTTTCCATGTATTTCTGTCACATTTGAGTACCTCCTTGTACCTTCCTTGTACCACAAGATGCTCCAGGTTCATCTAGTAATTCTTCTGCCTCAGCCCTGGGGTCAGCATTTTTTTCCCAAGAGCCCTGATTCCTATTATTAAAGAATGGTATTAGAAACCAAGATCTGGGCACTAGATATTCTCACTGTTACTGGGGTGTCACTGCTTCTAAGTCCTCTTAGAGGACAGAGCTAGGAAATGTTGGTATACATGTGTGTATACCAACTTGTGCACACACATATATCTATATTTGTGTGTGTGTGTGTGTGTAGTACTTTATACTAGTACCTGATTCCAATCTAATGCCACAGGATTTACTCCCATCCTCTCCATTTCCATATATGTAACTTTTTTCTCCAACATTAAGAAATCTGGCTCTGCAACATATTTATGTATTTTTTTCAATCCTAGAAAACATAAAAAGTTTAAAAAGTTCTTTCATAATTGCTAGCCTATACCTCTGTTAAAAAAAAAAACTAAAGTTTCATTTCAAAACACATGTATTATATTATACTTCACAGACACCAAGAATGCAGGGTCCTTGTAAACCATGGTGATATTTTCTAAATTCCCTTTTTCCTCGCTGGTCTCTTCTTCCACACACAGACGCTGCTGTTGTTCCTCTGTCACCCTAACTCCTTGAAAACTTTCTTGTCTGCTCTTGCCCGAATACTCCCTGTTTTTCTCACTTGCCTTCTTATTTCCTGCTACAAATCTCAAAGGGGCCGTCTGGCCAGGCTGATCCCTCTGTAGGGAGAGGGTCAGAAACTTAACAGGCCATGTCGGAATCTTCTTTATTTTGTGGGAGTGGGATGGGAAAGACTGGATATTTTTATAGTAATAATTTTTCTTTTTATTGATTATAGTTCATTTACAATATTGTATTAGTTTCAGGTGTGCAGCAAAGTGATTCATGTAGTAATTGTGTTTATATTATCACGATGGATGATGGATGCAGTTGAATTTCACTAGGGAGGTGGTCAGTAGGTTCACCTGTTGGTGTGAGAGGTTCCCAGGCAAGAAGAGCGAATGATCCCATTCTCTCTGTTCCGGTGCTTTTCTGTGGGAGATGCTACAGGTGTTTGGGGTGCACCATTTTCATAGTGAGGTCCCATTCTGGTCATTTCAGGCTCTCACCGTCCCAGGCCCTAAATGCTAAAAGGGTTCCACAGTCAATGCGACAACTCAGATCTCTCCATTTCCAAGTGTCCCGTTCTGGGGTGGGAGGGACAGAGCAGGGCATTATCTGGCCCCAGTAGAGTCTGAACCCAAACCTGCTGTGAATCATCTTCTCATATTCTCGTTTCCCTGCGTCTTGGGGTACATGGGTCTTAAAAGCCACACTGTTTAAGCTGTCGACTGACTAGTTCTCTGAAGTGGAGAGGAATGACCTGCTGGGGGTGTTGACAGAACCAGACGGACGCTGTGTCTCTCGTCCTTCTTCAGCCACGCGTGGCTGACCTGCTGGAGTCCTCATCACGGCTCCTGTTTCCTGTCTGTATCTGCATCTTCGGAGAACATAGGTTATTCTCCAGCAGACCTTGTAGACACGGAAGTACATTTTCTCTTCTTCCTTTTTTTTTTTTTTTTTTGGATGATTCTCTGGTTTTATTTGCAATTAGCAAATTTAACTTCAAAAAGCACTATTCCAGATTTTGTGTAAACATTATTTTAAATTTGGCATTTCCCTCTGTAAGATAAACGAACACCTGATCTCTCTACATTGTACCATTCATTCAAATATACAGCTCCTGTTTGGAAGCAAATCTTCTACTAATATATTTCATGCAAAGAGATTTTTAATTCTAAGGATTTTTTTTATTTATTTATTTTACTTTATTTTATTTTAAATTTATTTATTTATTTATGGCTGTGTTGGGTCTTCGTTTCTGTGCGAGGGCTTTCTCTAGTTGCAGTGAGTGGGGGCCACTCTTCATCGCGGTGCGCGGGCCTCTCACTGTCGCGGCCTCTCTTGTCGCGGAGCACAGGCTCCAGACGCGCAGGCTCAGTAGTTGTGGCTCACGGGCCTAGTTGCTCCGCGGCATGTGGGATCTTCCCAGACCAGGGCTCGAACACGTGTCCCCTGCATTGGCAGGCAGATTCTCAACCACTGCGCCACCAGGGAAGCCCTAAGGATTTTTAACTATAGCTACATTGTATATATTCATTATGGATATTTTACGTAACAGTATTTAGTGATACGTTGTTTACAGTTGTGCTTATTTTAAATGAGACATTAACAGATCTCATTCACATCAGGTAGGATCTCCATAGTAAATAAGATAATATGGAAGCTACTTTTTTACCTACAGTGAATGAGCAATTAGACTGTTGCATAAAGATTACAACTTGCCATGATAGTTTATTTTCCTTACATGTTCATGAAGTATTTACAACATAAATACTTTTAAGGGAAAAATTCTACTATTTACATTTTTTCTTCTGGATGACCAGAGTCAAAGCAGAAGGTTTTACTTAATTATGTGTCTCTGGGAATAGGACTAGGATAATTGACTTTTAAGAAAGCCAGTACATAAGCAACCAGACTTAAAAAGAAACCATAATAATATAATTTGAAATAAATATAATGTGATATATAATTACATAAGAGTATAATATCATTATTAGTGTTGCTAACTGATAAATAAATTATATAATATAAACGTAATAAATAATTATGCACATACTTTTTTAAAATTTAAGTTAAATATAAAGTGGATATCTGCACATTGTATATTAAAAATAATAATCATATAAATTATATATTATTTTGTATCATTTACTCTTATGTTATGTAAGTGGCATTATTTAAATAAAATAAGATAAATAAATAAAATTAAATAAATAAATAAAAGTGGCAGAATAATTAATATAGGACTAATTAAACAAATAACATGTGTGAGAACATGTTAATGATATTTCGTAATGTCTCTGTTCTCCGAAACAATTTATTTTAACGGCTTTTTAACTCTTTATTGGAGATTTAAATTTTACAGGCTATGCCACTGAATATTCTTAAGATCCCTAAGTGTTAGACATTCAGAAATGTTAGGCTTTCAGAAAGAAAAGGTAAATGCAATAGGACTCATTAAGCAGACATTAACTTATATTTAATAAAAAATAGCAATGGTATGTTTCTTTCTGTCCTGTGGAATGATAGGATATTTTTAATCTTTCTGCTTCCTTTTCTAATAAACGTTCTCCAGTCTGCCTGCAGCCTACAGGACACCTTCTTTCCCTTCATGTAGTGGTAAAACTGAATGCAGTCCCACATAAAGTTCCGTTTGACAAGCGGCTGTGTTCTTATCAAGTCTACATACCACTGATTCCTGGTGTTGGTCCAAGGCGATGTCACCAAGCTAAATGCACTCCTGACAAAACAGTCTGTGCATGGAACTTAACATTTTATTTACTAGAACAGCATGATTTCTGGCCTTGAGGAATTAGTCTCCAGCTTTCCCCAAACATGCACCACTTTCTATCTGCAGGCTCCTTTCGAAAGACCAGTGGTTTAGTCAGCCTCTCTGCATCAATATGCCAAGCTAATAGTACCCTCTATTGTCAACTGAGCGTTGGTGTCTTTGGGGGAGATAAGGAAACTTGATTGATTGAAGTAGACTGACCCTTAAAGAACATAGTTTTGAACTGCATGGATCCATTCATACAGGGAGTTTTTTCAGTAATAAATACTACAGTAAATACTACACACTCCGAGGTTGATTGAATCTGTGGATGTGTAAGCTCGGATACAGAGGAACTTGGAATACTGAGGGTCAACTGTAAGTTATACGCAGATTTTTCAACTACTGGGAGGGTTCGCGCCCCTAACTATCCACCCCCCCCCAGGTTGTTCAAGGGTCAACTGTACTTGCCTGTCTCTTCAAGTATAGTTGATTTATAATGTTGTGTTAATTTCTACCGTACAGCAAAGTGATTCAGTTATACATATATATACATGCTTTTTCATATTCTTTTCCATGATGGTTTATCGCAGGATATTGAATATAGTTCCCTGTGCTATACAGCAGGACCTTGTTGTTTATCCATCCTCTATATACTAGTCTGCATCCGCTAATCCCAAACTCCCAATCCATCCCTCACCCAACCCTGTAACTATGTTTTGATAGGCATTCAGATAACTTGGAAGAGAATTTCTGGCATCTCTTTCACGTGAGTTAATTGTGTCACACAGTTTTCCAAAGTGGTGGGACTGCATCAGTTCCAGCTCACTTAATGAAACTGAGGGTGGTCATCAGACCCATTAAACTGTAACTTGCTTAATAAATAATGAGTTGTAACCTGCCTTCACTTATCAAGCTAATTTTAATTGTGTTTACAAAAATTTGCGTGTCCTCTAAACATCATGTAGCCTAAACAATAAGATGTTTGCCCAAGCTGATATTCAGGAACTTGGAGTCAGCTTGTTCCAGTTTGAGTTGAGCCGGCTAAGACTGGTCGAGACCACCTCAACATTAGAAGCCAAAACCCCGCCCTCAGAACATGATAATGCCTGCATTTTCTGAACATGCAGTCCTGTAGCTTAGCTGCACCTGCACAGAATGACAATGCCCTCACCTTTTCCTTATCTCCAATCACCTTTTCCCACACTCCTCATGCCTCAGACCACCCACCCTGCTTCTTTTTTTTTTATATTGAAGTATAGTTAATTTACCATGTGTTAGTTTCAGGTGCACAGCAAAATGATTCAGTTATACATATATTCTTTTCCATATTCTTTTCCATTACAGTTTATTACAAGATACTGAATATAGTTCCCTGTGCTGTACAGTAGGACCTTGCTGTTTATCTATTTTATATATAGCCACCCTGCTTCTTTATCCCATAAATATCCTGAACCCCTCACCTTCGGGGAGGTGGATTTGAGATCTGTTTGAGATCCGTCTCTTTGCTTGGCTGCCTCATGAATAAACCTTTTCTCTGCTGCAAAACCTTGGTGTCTCAGCATTTGGCTTCCTATGTATGGGGGTAAACGAACTTGGTTCGTTTACATTAGAAGTGTTACTGAAATCATTTTCCTTACGTTAAACTGCAGAGACCGTTACACCTGGTCCAGTATTGTATTGCTCAGCATTTCTCCTTTTCTTATTGACTGCTGAGTACCCCTGGATACTGTCCATTGATCGGGGTCAAAGGGAGAGACCGTCCCATCCATCCTTCACCACTTTCTCTTCACTGACATTCCCAGCCACCATGCTTCAGAAATCTATTCTTTCCCCATTGCTTTATGTTGAACCCCTCTTCTATTTTTGCATCTACCTGACAGCCCTTTCTTCTTCCTCTGCCTCCTCAGAGAAGGAAACCCCTCAAACAAGAAATGAGTAAAGGAAAAGTAAATGAAAGCCACAGTCCCCTAGTTTCAAATATTTGCCTTTTGCAGTTTTTCTACCTTGTGAATTTTTTTTAATTAATTAATTTATTTTTGACTTCATTGGGTCTTCGTTGCAGTGTGTGGGCTTCTCACTGCGGTGGCTTCTCTTGTTGCAGAGCACGGGCTCTAGGCACATGGGCTTCAGTAGTTGCGGCACGTGAGCTCAGTAGTTGTGGCTCGCAGGCTCTAGAGCGCAGGCTCAGTAGTTGTGGTGCATGGGCTCAGTTGCTCCACGGCATGTGGGATCTTCCCGGACTGGGGCTCAAACCCGTGTCCCCTGCATTGGCAGGCGGATTCTTAACCACTGCACCACCAGGGAAGCCCTACCTTGTGAATTTTCTTAATCAGAACCCTAAATACTCTCTGTCAGATGGTCCTGAGTCTCCTGCATTTGGGTCACTCACCAGCAGGGAGGTTACACTCCTGTGAGGGCAACTGTATGCATGGCAACCTCTGTGCTCTGGTGCTAAAGTAGCCCATCTGCTGGAGCAGAGCAAAGTGCACTGCTGGAAACTCGCCCACGCCACTGGTGCTGAGAACACTGCCTCCAATTGGCTCCAAGACATTCAGATTAAGGACCTGCTGTGCCTTCCTCTCCAAGATCAATCTAGACACTTTTGCAGGAGCATGGCAACGCAACTGGGGAAGAGATCAATGGGAACCGAAAGTCAAAATCTCACACTCCAGTAACTCAAAATTGCCTGTGTTTCTCATGCTCCAAACAGGAAAATGACACTCTAATGTCACAGAGGCTGAAGGACGCTTAACAAATGCCATTCATCTGAACTTGGGTAAAAAAGATGCTGTCATGTATATGCTCGGTTTTGTTCCCCAAGGGAAACTGACATGAGACTGAGGCTGGGCTCCTGCGGGGGAGGGAGACCTGCTGTGTTTATATTTTATGTCGTTGACAGGTCACTTGCTGTCCCACACAGAACAAGTAGCAGCAGATTTCATAAAACAGCAGTGCAGGCTGCAGGGAATTACAGATCGCAGCCCTTCTCTGAGAATGGAAGCCATCTGGCTCTCTCCTGGACAGGGAAGTATAGCCAGTCTGGTTACTGGCCATTCACTCGCTAAGGGTTCCATGTTGAAGAAGATTTTAAGACAAACAACAAAAACACCATTCCATTTTCTTGTAAATACTTTGAATTACATGAAATACCGTCGCTTTAGAATCATCACAACATGCAGATTATTTTTAAAAGGAAGAAGATTGAAAGTCACTAATAATCTGTCACCAAGAGGCAAAAACAGTTGATATTTTGGTGACTTTTCTCAAATATACACCTAAAATATAGTGTTATACAGGTTTGTTTGTTTTCCACAACAATTTTCAAGGAAATGCAATTTCACATAACTCTTCCAAGACACAGAAGCAAGAAATTTCAACCCACATATGGAAAAGCAATGCGTCAGACATTTCCCTGGTTGACGACTGAAGGAGTTCATGGGATGGACACGTGATCCACAGCCCGACCTCTGCGACCACCTGTTTACATCTCTTGTGTCTGAGCTAAGCCACATGCCAGGGGAAGCCCTGTTAGGCTTGTAGCTCTTTGTGGCTCTGTTTCTCAGACACAATTTTACAATCCGCTGTAAAATCCTCCCGAGGCCAACCTATACCTTCTAAATATGTCTCCTCTATTGAGATCAATAATCCATTGTCCACAGAATCGTCAGCTGCTTTATATCTGGATGATGCATTGTCACCGTAAGACTGGATGCCTTCTGACTCCTAGAAACGGCCAATTTAACATGACCCCATGCTGATTATAGACAGAGCTGTGGACCAGGCAGGCAGGCGTTAGGGGACCTCAGTAAAATCTTTAACAACTAAGACTGCACAGCAATTTTCCTACCTCTTCCTGACCCCATACACACCAAAAAAAAAAGAAATTACTTTGTAGAAATTTAAAAATCTCTCTCTCTCTTTGGGAGAGGGGGTGTCGGGGGTACTGGGCCAGCAGTTGGCAACAATTTATATCAATTGAATTGTGAGCTTTTTTGTAAAAGGTATTTATTCCTTTCTTCCTTCAAATTAATAGCATTTTTTATTTTTAATTTTTATATAATTTTAAAAGATTACTGTCCATTTACAATTTTTACAAAATATTGGTTCTATTCCCCATGGTGTATGATACATCCTTGAGCCTCTCTGACACCCAGAAATTAATAGTAGTTTTAAACAAACCTGATTACGTATGGGTATTTATAAATTTGACTTTTCTTTGGTCATCTTCTCTTTTGTCTTTATTATAAATTTTTAAATAAGAAATGCAAAACTGTATTATAAATATTTTAAATTCTTTCTGCACATTATGATATTTTGGCGCATTAAAAATCCTTTCTGGCTGAGAAAAGACCACCCCTCCAGGGACTAGACAATTCTTAGAGATAATAAAAGGCCCAGATGGGAGTATGCCTCTGATACACAAAATAACCAACCCACAGCCAGACCTACACCCCAGGAGGCATTCTTCCCCTGCCTTAATCATCCCAGGGCCAGGTGCCGTTAAGCAGGGGACCATTCCTGTAGCACAGAAGTTTTCCAATGAGTCAACCCTGAACTGTTTACCCTGCTGTCCTTGCCTTTCCCCAGCGAACACCCATAAAGGTCATGGGAATTTCCTGGGGAAAACTTCCCCTCCCCGTCTTACGCCTCCTGACTGCCCTGGTGTCTTTCCATGTGGTCCTGCATGTTATGTGTGTCTCCCAACTCTAGGACTTGTGAGTATAATAACCTTTGTTTTTCCTGAGTCTCCCCTGTGTCTCCTTTTGTGTTTGCATCCGACCATCACAATAAAATATATATATACATGCAAAATTTTGCCATTTGCAGCTACATGGATGGACTTGGAAGGCATTATGCTAAGTGAAATAAGACAGAGAGAGACAAATACTGTGTGATGTCACCTGTATGTGGAATCTAAAAAATACAACAAAGTAGCGAATATAACAAAAAAAGAATCAGATGCACAGATCTAGAGAACAAACTAGTGGTTATCAGTGGTGAGGGGGAGGGGCAAGATAAAGGTCGGGGGCTGGTGAGAGGCACACACTACTGGGCATAAGATAGGCTAAAGGATGTATTGTACAACACAGAGAATAAAGCCAATATTGTGTAACAAGTGTAAATGGAAAGTAATTTTAAAAATTGTATAAAAAATTGAAAAACACCCAAAACAACAAACAAACAAAATATATATACACGTTATTTACCAGAAACCTAATGAGCCAGAAAAAAAGTATTTTTAATTAGCAAAATGCATATCTTAAGGCATGCACTAGTGGGAATTCTGCATATGGACAAATTATGATTTTATATTGTTTGCTTGTGTAATTTCCTTCTGAAATTACATGCATTATCAGAATTCTTTCTCCTGAACAAATGGAGACAAAATTCAGAACTCTAAAGAGAAAAAGATGGAGGCCAATGCAAGAGGTCAATAAAACATCAGATGAGTTGATAATACTAAATACATACCCCAAAGGCCGCTGTCTTTCAGTAAACATTTGTTTCTCTTTTTCTCACAGATTTTTTCCTCTTGCAATGATACCGCTGCACCTACACCTTGTCAACAAGTGGCCGTTTGTAGAAGCTGCTAAGAAAACACAGGGATGGAATGAGCAGCTTTGCTTGCACTCCTACAGGGACCAGGGATGCATATTGCTCTTCTCTGAGTAACAGGACATTCTACACCGGAATCTTCCACAAGTTTCAAGGGAGGAGGACACACAGGCAAACACAGCATCCTACCCCTGACCACCGCCGTCATCTCCACCACACCTGCCCTTCTGATTCTTCAAGGCCTTCTAGCGTATCCCGAACTCAAGCCCGAGGGTGAGGGGTGCGGACTTTGCCTCCCTTGGAACTTGGGGAAGCCACACTGTCCCTAAACACCTGACAGCCTCCAGACTGTGAGCTGTAGCCTCTGGATCTGAGACCTGCCCATTGCTGATGGCCCCATGACCTCAGGCCGGCCCCCAATCCTCCCTTGACCTCTCAATTTCTTCACCTCTAAATTCTGGATCCTGCAGTTGACAATATTCAGATAACAGCTAGAAATACCTATCCTAGTCATTTTTGGTAGGCAATAGCTATAGAGAAACAACTGGTAAAGTGAGTATTTTAACTGTGCAAGAGTTAATTGGATGTGTCAACATGACTGGGCCATGGCCAGGGTGGGGGACCAGATAAAACATTGTTTCTGGGTGTTTCTCTGAGGGTGTTCATGGGTCAGGTTAGCCATGGAATTAGTGTCTCTGTATATGGCCCTCCCCAGTGTGGTGGGCATCAGCCAATGTTGAGGGCCTCAATACAGCAAAGGGCCCCTTCCTGCCTGCCTAAGGTTCACCTGAGACACCCTTTTCCCCTGCCTTGGACTGGACTTACACTGTTGGTTCTTTTGCTTCTCAGGCCACCAAACTGTGACTTGAATCACCCCAACTTTCCTGGGTGTCCAGCCTGCAGACCTAAAACTAACCCTAACCCTAACCCTAGCCCTAGCCCTAATCCTACCCTAACCCTAGCCCTAACCTTAACCCTGCAAATCTTGGGGCATCTCAGCCTCCATCATCACGTGAGCTAATTTCTCATAATAAATCTCCATACGTCTATGTATATCTCCCATTGGGACTGTTCCTCTGGAGAACCCTGATTAATACAAATAGGAATCCTGTACTTCCTCTGTGCATGCCAGAAGGGAATAAATATGTATAATATCCACCTTTCTTTATATGTACAAAAATGAATAAATATACATACACAGATGTCTTGTTTTTTGTAAGTCCTGAGACCATTATTCATTCGTTCCATAAATATTTATTGGGTATGCCAATGAGCTTTTCTTGCATGACAAACGATGAACAACCAAAGTAGCTTTAAATACAACTATCTGTTTACACATGATGCACCAGGCTGGCGATGTGGTCTGGCCTCAGCTGAGATGGGCTTACCCTGTGTTGACCGTCACCAGGGTCCAGTGGACTCATCAGGTGCTTGGCAGCTGGTGCTGGCTCTCAGCAAAGGTGATGGAGGTCACAGGCCATGTGCTGTTGTCATTCACGGGCTCACCCAGGCTTACTGGGGGGCGGGGGGCAGTCAACAGGATTTCCAGAGCAAGAGAGAGCAAGCGCTCTTTAATCTTCTGTTTAAGCAATATTTACTAATTTACTAACAGCCAGAGCAATCCCCAAGGCCAAGTCCAGACACAAGATGTGAAGAAACAGTCCCACTTTCAGTGGGAGCAGTGGAAAAGTCATTTGCAAAGGAGTGTGAATAAGTGGAGGTAAAATTTGTGGCCACCTACCTCAATGGGCACCTATTCTGTGCCCAGCATTCAGTGATTTGATGACAAATGACCCCCCCAAAAAAAAACAAAAGTGAAAAATAAGCAGAAAAGAAAAACGGACAAAGTAATCCCAACCCTCATACCCTAGAGAGACAGAGCTTAAACAAACAGACACATAACACATAAATAGGGCTTCCCTGGTGGTGCAGTGCTTAAGAATCCGCCTGCCAATGCAGGAGACATGGGTTCGAGCCCTGGTCCGGGAAGATCCCACATGCCACGGAGCAACTAAGCCCGTGCACCACAACAACTGAGCCTGCACTCTAGAGCCCGCGAGCCACAACTACTGAGCCTGCGTGCCACAACTACTGAAGCCCGTGCGCCTAGAGCCCATGCGCCTAGAGCCCGTGCTCTGCAACAAGAGAAGCCACTGCAGTGAGAGGCCTGCGCACCGCAACGAAGATTAGCCCCCACTCGCCGCAACTAGAGAAAGCCCGCATGCAGCAACGAAGACTCAACACAGCCGAAAATAAATAATAAATAAATTTTAAAACAAACAAACAAAACATATAAATAAGTTTGTACAGAGTGTAAGAAGGAGTGCCAGGGGAGAACAGCCAGTTAGAGCCCTAGATCGTGATCCTCAGGGCCCTGTAAGGAAGTGAACCTGATGCCACCTGCCTGGGGGGAGGTGCCAACCGCAGGGCACTTCTGGACCCTCAGATCAGGTAGCCAGGTTGTGACTAATCAGGACCCCATGGGGCTTTCCTGGCATAGGACCCCAACCCCCCATGTCCTCTGCCTGCCTCTTGTCTGTAGAAAAACTTTAGCCAAAGAATAAATTTAATCAGAGAAATGAGAAAAATGCAGACGCGACGGAAAATCAGTCAAACAAGACAAAATAATAATAGTTTAGTCACTAAGCATAGTCAGGGCCCTTTAGTTCCTCCTCAAGGGCTAGAGATCATATTCTGAGCCGTGTCCTGGGAGCTGTCTTGAAGACACTGAAACCCCTACCAGGAGGAGAAGTTAACTACATGATGGCCGGACTGTAGCCATGACATAAGCTGCCACAATTCTGAGAACTGGCCTCAAAGAAATGGGAATTGACCCTGGAACTGAAGACTCACTGTACCTAAAACCATCAAGATGACGCTGACCAGACCACCAATGACCAAGTTCAAGATGCCTGTCGGAGCTGCCTGTGCTGGTTCTACATATAGCCCCTCCCTCCGCCTGTGCACCCCTGAAACGTCCCTTTCAAGGTTCTTGCCCCTGATGGGCTGTTGGGAGTTGGCTGTGGACACAAGTCCTCCTTCTCCCCAGGTTACTGGCCTCCTGAATAAAGCAACCTTTCCTTTCCTACCAACACTGTCTCTTGAGTATTGGCTTTCAAGCAGCGGGCAGCTGAACCTGAGTTTGGTAACAGGGTCAGTGAAACCAAGTTTCATCTGGGGTCTTTGAAGGAGTTTGTTCTCTCCGAGGACTGATGAAGGTGGGGGGCACTGGCCTTTCGGGGGGAAGCTTGACTGCTTTGAAATGGCCTTCAACTATAATGACCAAGAGCCTTCTTTCTCCCTGTGGCAAAACAGATAGGACACCATAAACACGGAATCCTCAAAGGTATTAATTACTTCTCAGGTGGGTGGAGTAAAGAATAAAAATGTTAATTTTGTTGCTATTGTTGTTTGTTTTCTTTTAAAAAAAAGTTCCGTTGGTGAACATTGGCCCTTACGTATCACTATATGTCACACGTTTCCAGGACCATAAGCCTGATAGCCTGGTTGGCTTGAAGCATCCCAGCCTTTAACCCCATATGTGAACCTCACACCTAAATGTCGCTGCCCACACTGCACCAGCATCCCAGCCTTCACCCTACTTCCTCCTACTCACAAAGCACAAAGTCATATACACAGGGTCAGAGAATGTACCTCTTATTCTCAGCCAAAAGGATTCCAAAACGCATCTTAAATCAAATGATATAGTAAAACCCCAAGAAAGCAAAGCCCTGAAAGAACCTTATAATTAGGATGGTGAAATAACTTATTCCCTACACTTGGACATTTCTGAGTGTGAAAGGAGAGTGCTATAAATTAGCTAGGACGATAGGCATAAATAGGTCTGCATCACATGTAGTTGACAGATGAGCAATTCAGTTACCTAGTTACAGATATTTTTATGAGCGAGAATGATTCCATGCCCATTTAAATGGTGTTACATTACTCTAGAAATTATCTCTTATTTTAAAAAAATCATTTGTCTGAATTTAGGGAGCAACTATTAATAGTACAGAAAACAAATCAAATTTTGCATTAACAGTCAAAATAAAAAGGACTAGGAATCGTATAGGAGCGTGGACTTATTTGAAGAAATACATTTTTTCCCGCCATAAAGCAGCTTTTCAGGTCATTTAAGAAAGCAGAGTTGATGGGAAAGTCATATGGAAACAAAACAAAAAGTCCTTTTGCTTTGTGGTGCATCATCTTTCAGGTTTTAACTTCCTCCTCTCTCTTGAAGTTTGAAAAAAGCTTTCTTGATAATTGGGTTGAGTGGTACTTTGCTGGTTCCCTAAATCGAATCCTTCTGGGGGTGAAGAATACAGCTCTGCAGTAGCCATGCTGATGGTGCGTGAAAATGACTGGATGATGAGAGGGACGAACCCGCTGGGTGTCAGGTGCCTCATGTCTCCATTGTCTTGGCAGCCTGGAGCTCTTGATTAGAATTTCTGTGGGCTGTGAGTCGCTTACCTTTTTTAAAAGGGCGAGCAAAAGAGGTCTCGGGGGCTTGCCTGGTGGCGCAGTGGTTGAGAATCTGCCTGCTAATGCAGGGGACACGGGTTCGCGCCCTGGTCTGGGAGGATCCCACATGCCGCGGAGCAACTGGGCCCGTGAGCCACAACTACTGAGCCTGCGCGTCTGGAGCCTGTGCTCCGCAACAAGAGAGGCCGCGACAGTGAGAGGCCCGTGCACCGCGATGAAGAGTGGCCCCCGCTTGCCGCAACTAGAGAAAGCCATAGCACAGAAACGAAGACCCAACATATCAATCAATCAATCAATCAATAAATCTTTAAAAAATAAAAAAAAAATAAAATAAAAGAGGTCTCCGGAGTGACTAAGGTTGGCATCTTCCCAGGCCATGAGTTGCCCATGTGTCCAGCTCGTGAACAATGGGAGAAAGTCCACACATTGGCTGAAAAACAAGCCTGTGAAGCTATTTTGAGAGCTGTTGATACTCTTTAAAATAGGGCATTCTGGGAATTTGACAAAATAACGATATAGCTGGGATTTCGAACAGGATTTGATTATTATTCAGAGTGACAGGAGTTCCCTCTACAAGCCCACACTTGGGGAAATATTTAGAGAAAGAGGTGAAGAGGGTCACTTAGAATGATGCCCTGGTGACTTCTGATGGTGAGTGAATCGGTACGTATTCCAGCTGGTGCTTCATTAAAAAAAAAAAAGCCCCCAACCATTTCTATCTCAGTAATGGATGTCTGGCTACAGGGCCAAGAAAACAGCATGAATATAACAGTGAATACCCAAAGCACCATTTATTTTTAGGAAAAGAGGTGTCACATTTGAATACTTAGGCCTTGACCCTTGGCTCTTGAGGGAAAAAAAAAAAAAAAGAAAAATTTCAACCAGCTATTGTTAACCTGAAATAGAAAAGATCACCAATATAAACAGTATCAAACCCAAACTTGGGATAATTCAAATAGTTTATAATATCATTTTAAATAAAAGCTCTATCTCTCTGGCTCTATAAGGATGGGGTGCAGGGTGAAACGGAATGACTGCTAATGGGAACACGGTTTCTCTTTGGGGCGATGAAAATGTTCTAAAGTCAGGTTTGATGGGGTTGCTCAATTCTGTGAATATACTAATAAACTTTGACTTAAATTGTATATTTTATATATTTTAAAATAAATTTATTTATTTATTTATTTATGGCTGTGTTGGGTCTTTGTTGCTGTGCGCGGGCTTTCTCTAGTTGTGGCAAGCGGGGGCTACTCTTCATTGCGGTGCGTGGGCTTCTCATTGCAGTGGCTTCTCTCGTTGCGGAGCACGGGCTCTAGGTGCGCGGGTGTCAGTAGTTGTGGCACATGGGCTCTAGAGCGTGGACTCAGTAGTTGTGGCTCGCGGCCCCTAGAGCACAGGTTCAGTATTTGTGGCACACGGGCTTAGTTGCTCTGCGGCATGTGGGATCTTCCCAGACCAGGCTCGAACCCGTGTGCCCCGCATTGGCAGGTGGATTCTTAACCACTGCACCACCAGGGAAGCCCGAATTGTACATTTTAAAAGGGTGAATTTAATGGTATGTGAATTATATCTCAAAGACTGGACTTAGCCAATGAAAGGCACTGATGCTAGACTGGCAGGCAGGAGGAAGAAAGAGTCCAGGGTGTTCCTCCCCTTTGTTCTATTCCTCAGGCCAGGTTTGCAGCAGTGGCTGACTCCCCTCCAACCTCTGTCTCCCACTTGGCATGCCTTTTGAGGGTCTAGCTCCACTGGGTGATGCTGGGATTTAGTAACATTGTAACTGAGCAGGACCCTCTGTAACCAGGACAGACACCACCCACACCCATGTCCCCTGCCTGCCTCTTGTCAGTAGAAAAACTTTAGCCAAAGAATAAACTTAATCAGAGATGTAAGAAAATTCAGAAGCAAAGGAAAACAGTCAAACGGGACAAAATAGTAATAGTTAATGGCTACATTAACAAAGTCAAGGACCTTGAGTTCCTCCTCAAGGACTATAGATCATATTCTGAGCTATGTCCTTTGAGCTGCTTTGCAGATATTGAAACCTCCACCAGATGGAAGAAGTTAACTATATGATGCCCACAAGCATGTAGACCCCAGACCAGCTGGAACCAGAAGGTCGATGATGGTGACTCCCAGTTACCTCACCACCAACCAATCAGAAGAATGTCCACAAGCTGATCACACACCCCACAACCCTCTCCTCAGCATGTAGCCCCTTCCTCTTTTCCCTGTATTATCTCCAAGTAAAACCTGAGGAGTGGGGTTCTTTGGGACATGAGTCCACCTTCTCCCCAGGATTGCCAGCTTCCTCAATAAAGCTATCTTTCCTTTTACCCAACACTTGAATCTCAGTATTGGATTCCTGAGTGACCAGCAACCGAACCTGAGTTCAGTAACAACATCATTGCCTTCCTTTGCCCTTCAATCCACAAAACGTGCAGGGAACTAGGAATACAACAGTGGAAATAGAGATATCACCAACCCACGTGGAGTTTACAGGCTAGTCAGTAAATGCCATTACATTTAAAAGTAAAATCACAGTGGCTGTACAATTCAAATCGTACCTGTGGTCATGCACTCCTTGACATTGAAAAGTAATGATTTTTCTTCTCCACAATCTCTGGGATGTCCAGTGCTCTCTTTAAGATATTTGCAAAATCTCAGTAAATTTATGTTTGTGAGGTTTCTTCTATAGTCACACTCTAGAAGCTGTGATCTCCACCATCTCACATATCTGAATCCCCAGGCTGCCTTCTTTTGTTCTGCTCTAGATCACAATCCAGCAACTTTTCCATCATTCCCCCAATCTTCCACCTAAAATTTCACTCAAGTCATCCCTAAGTTGAGCAAACTTGAGAAGAGCAATCAGAAGGTCTTGCTGACCCTCAGAGCCAACTTCAGCACACAGACAACTTTTTCCAAAGATATGCCCTCTCTTCAGCCTGATTTTCAGAACTCTTCAACTTCAATCCTTTTATATACTCAAGTTTACTTTATACATGGTAGTCAGCACCTCACTTCGGAAAGTGGGTGTACTTGTTTCCCATTGTTTTCTTGATCCAGAAAAAATTCCCACATAGAGATGTTACAAGAGTCAAGAATAATATAACCAATGCCCATATACACGGGGCAGAATTTGGTTAAAATATTATGAATACTGTTGAAGCCTCCTGGGTGCCGTTCTCCAATTTTATTCTCTCTTTTTTCCCTTGATGGAACTACTCTCCTAAATCTGGTTTTAAGCATCCTCTTGGACTCCTTTAATTAGGAGTTTGCAATTCTCCTTGGCTTTGAACACATCACCTTCAATACCAGGTGAGGTGATTCAAAAAGGGGAGATTTCACATTTAGGCTCAGAGTTATCAGATCTAATGGATACTAATATATCATAAAGAGACAATCTATTTCATTACCTTTTTAATTACTTGGTCTAATACATCATTTGCCACCAGGAACAGTGACAAATTAAGAGACTTAAAAAGTGGTCTATATCGTATCTGTCATATATTCACGCTAACCCAGATAGAAACACAGAATCTACCTTTGTATTGCTTTCTTGCAAATAATTCAGTGTTCCTAATTAATATTAACTTAACATGTGACAAAGTGCTTGTTTCTGTCAAATGAAAAGGTTTGTTTAAATATATAGTGGGAATTTTTTCTCTAATTACAGGTTTTAGTGATTTCTCTGCCCTGTTTTCCAGTCCTACAGTATTGCTGGCAGCGCACTTGATATGGGAAAAGAATTTAAAATACTCTATGGGGGGCAGAGGAGAGAGTTGAAATGACTGATATGTGTGATAAAGTCACAGAAAGCTGCAGGGAGAATTCACATTGCTTAATTCAGCAAAAATATTAACTTGTGTTCTGTAGTGGTTGGTGGCAATAGAACTTATAAAAAATAATGTTTGGGTAAAATCTATACACCTATTTTGTACATACAGGCAGGTAAATTGGAAACTCTGGCAAATGTATAAGTAAATACGTGTTTTTATGTGTGTCTTGAGTATAAATGGGATGTATCAGGATTTACCCTTCATTTCTAACTTATCCAGAAAATGGGGTGAGGAGATGGGCAGCAATACCACAGGCGTATGGCATCGTGGAGGAGGGGCTCTCACATGCCATTCTTGGAGGGAACATTTAACATCCTTGAAGGGAAGTGGAAACATCCCCTTGTACCTGACTGTCAAAGGCCAACATTTATTTAAGCCTCAGAGCATGCAATAAACATTTCATTAGAAAATATTTGGTCCTAGAATGAATATTCTTCTTTAGGAAACCGAATGTTGACTGCTTACATTTTGTATAGAGAAGCACTGTTTGCAGAAACTGAGATCTATAGAATCTCAGAAGAAAATGTTTTCACTCTGCAATAACTGCATCTGACACTTTCATCTTTAGAAGCTATTGTATACTCTGGCCAATTTTTTTCTTTGGACCTGGGAAAAAATATAATTTTAAAACACATGAAAGGGATATCGCCCCTCAAGAGTCTGTTTCTGAGCAATCTGTGAAAGCTACTCTGGTCAATATTTTACATATTTTGAAGGAACATGGGAACGGGAGGCATCACCCCTCTCTAATTAAAATGGATTTCACTAAATATAGGAACTCTTGAAGTAAGAGATATTACAGCGCTCTGGAATACACGTGAGGCTGGGATCAGCGCTGTCCGCCACGGCTGTGGGTCATTGGCAGCTGTGTCTGTGCCAAGGTGCTGGAGGGCATCTCCGGGCACCATCTCTGTGCTGCTCTGTCTCCACTTGGTCCTCGGAGCTCAGAGTCCTGAGACCAGGGCTGCAGCCCTGGGGTGTGGAGGCCATGCCACTGTCGAGTGACGACTGCTGTTCGTCCGCTGTGCTGTTCACTCATCTGCACAGACACAGTGGTGCTTTCTTCGTCATCAGCCTCTCTAGCCAGTGCAGAGGGAGGCTGTCATCCTCACCCCATGATGGGGAAGAAAGTTCTTGCTCAAGAGAAGATGAGGGTGCTGGGGGCTCCAGGCTTCTGCGTGCAGACTCTCCTGTGTTGTTGTGTGGATGTAAATTCAGGATTATGTGTGAACAGACACAGAACAGGAAAAGTTTCACCCCACTTCCAGGCACTAGACTTCTTGCACTATCATTCCATCGAATTATCTGTGGATTTCTTTTTTTAATTTAATTTTTATTTTATATTAAGGTATAGTTGATTTACAATGTTGTGTTAGTTTCAGGTGTACAGCAAAGTGGTTCAACTATAGTATACATATATCCATTATTTTTCAGGTTCTTTTCCATTATAGGTTACTATAGAATATTGAGTAGAGTTCCCTGTGCTATACAGTAAGTCCTTGTTGATTATCTATTTTATATTATAGTAGTGTATATATAAGTGGGTTTCTTAAGGAATCGGTCCCATCAAAGGTTGATGGAGGCCTAGGTGATTCCATTTTGACATAACAGACTAAATTTTTTAATAGTGAGATGCCAAAATCAGATTACAGAAACTGTGATGTATTTCAACTGTTTATATTCTCTGAATTCATACTTTTAACACATGACAATATTTTTACATAGGTTCTTGTGCTAGCTGCATACAATTACACCACTTACCAGATACTGATTCATACCACACTGTGGATTTCGTTGTCTGGTACTGTGTGAATTTTAAAATATTGTTGAATTTATTGCATCATGCCTTGCTGCTATCAAAAACCAAAAAAATAAGAAGTCAAGCTGAAAGTTCTATCCAGCAGTCTTAAAAATCCACCTAAAAAAATGAAAAATGTAGCCGAACATCCAGATGGCTGTTCCCAATGTACCAGCCCAGCGTGAGGATATTCACAAATACCCAGGAGTCTGCACATTGCAAACACGCGCTAACTCCAGTTTCCTCTGCACTCTGTGTGGCTCATCACTTCACCCAAGTCTTCCAGAGCTGCAATTAATCTCCTTGTGTGAGATTCCATCAGCATGGTCATCTGGTTTTTCTCCTGACTCAATTTGTTCTTTTTGGAAACAAGATAGCAATCACTGTAAAATTAAGATAAAATCTGAGTTTCTCAGGAAGTTTTCAAGGGCAGCTTTGGAGAAAATAAAAGTAAGGTTATAGCTCCTGAGAAAGGGTAAAGTGGATGGAGTGAAACAATGCTGTGACTTGAGAAAATGCAAACCATGGATGTAAAGTGAAAGATGGCAGGTTTATCATTCACAAGAGGGAATTAACTGTAAAGTACAACGTTCCCTTTTTGTTTTCTTGCTCTCTTTCTCTTTTCTTCTTCTCTTTCTCATAAACCTAAGACTGAGAAAAAGAAGAGAAGAAGGGGAAGGAGGGAGGGAGGGGTAAAAATCTTCCCTCTAATGCTTCTTTTCCATTTTCCCAATAAATTATGAACTTTTTTAGTGTAAAAGGTGTAAAAACAAATCAACAATCCATCACTTTGTACATGTATCCTCTTCCATGAGGTGAGTGATGGGGAGAGTGCTTAAAATAATTCTTAAAAGGCAAGGGAGTTAACAGACGTTCAGTAATAATTTGAATTGTTGAGAAAAAAGGATCCATTTATTCACCGGCCAAGGCTATTTCTGTTAGGTTGATTCTGTCCAGTATAATGTAAATGTTACTTATTTGTCACTGGATAATTAATCAGCATGTGGTATTAGTGTGCTTAGATCCAAGGATTAATTATCATTATTTAGTATAAAAAATCCATTGAATGAAGGTGTCTTTTAGATGGAAAATGCACCTTATCAGTGGCCTTTTGCCTTGGTTCCCCTAGACTATACAGGTGCTGTGCTGTGTGTGTTCCTTGACTGAGATGAATTTTAATTTTTGCCAGAATGAAGGGCACCGGGAAACTTACAGACAGCAAGTCAGAGAAGAAAAACAATATGTCTTTACTTTTATGCTTGCTCTTTGCTTTTTTTTTTTCCTCTTAGAAACCTTGGCTTGCATTCAAACTCTGACCAACTAATAAAAAAAAGAAAATTAGGGGCTTCCCTGGTGGCGCAGTGGTTGAGAATCTGCCTGCCAATGCAGGGGACACGGGTTCGAGCCCTGGTCTGGGAAGATCCCACATGCCACGGAGCAACTGGGCTCGTGAGCCACAATTACTGAGCCTGCGCGTCTGGAGCCTGTGCTCCGCAACAAGAGAGGCCGCGATGGTGAGAGGCCCGCGCACCGCGATGAAGAGTGGTCCCCACTTGCCACAACTAGAGAAAGCCCTCGCACAGAAATGAAGACGCAACACAGTCATACATAAATAAATAAATAAATGAACGTGAATTTCTTTAAAAAAAAAAAAAAAAAGAAAATTAAACAAAGAAGCTATGGTATTAAATACTTATGTCTGTGTTCTTTTTTTTTCTGATTAAAAGGCACTAAAAGGTGAAACTAGGACATCGTGCAATAGGCAAGAATGACAATTAACTTAAGGGGCTAAAAAAGACTTTAAGTTGAATTAATTCATATGAAAAGTTTGAAATTAACACTGCTTTAGAATGCTGTTTACCACAAGTTCATTCATGCAGACAAAATGTGTTAAAAATCAGGGGATCTGTGTTTGATCAAAGTGGAAGGTTGCCTCCGTGAATTATTTTCACTCCCTCCCAAATTGCTGCAACAATAACTGTGAATTGATTTTATTTTTAAGGAGGAAATCAACAAGGACTAAGAGAGACAAAGGAGACCACAGGAAGAAAAACTGCTGGACGCTAAGCTAAATCATATTCCAACAGGGAAAAGCTAAGCGTCAACCCAGTTTATTCCAAAGAACCCCTCAGAGATTCAGGAATCCTGACACCAGAAGCTTCCAGAAGCAGCTAGACAGGCAGGGCTAGCAGCAAGAGCATTTGCTTAAGAAGTTGGATCCCTTCTCCAGCTCCTTTCATCCTTCCCAAATGTGGCAGAACACATGATTTCTTTCCTGTGATGACTAAAAAGGGAGGGGGCTCAGGTACACTTGAAGGTGAGCTATTATACTCGATACCAGCAGGGCATTCTGAACCCTGATGAGACGCACAGCCCTCCTCACCAGCTGGGCTCCAGAATGATGACTGCCAGACCACGTCTCGCACACCGTGTTCACAAGATCCGCCTCTGAGGAATTGCAGGAGCTAACGGGGAAAGACACCAAGGTACTGGCATCAACGGTTCAATGAAATAGCCCAGCCCAGCCTGCACTGGACATTCTCCACCATGTCCCTTCCTCCTAAATGGGAGTCAGTGGGGTTCACATCCATGAGGAAATCTTCCAGCCCAAAGGTACACGCCGAAACAAGCAAGCACATAACGAAAAGCAACCTGAAGGAACTACGGCTTTGCAGAGAGAAGAAAATTTATAAAAGATAAAAAAATAAAGATCAAGACATAGGGATGGGGGCTTCCCTGGTGGCGCAGTGGTTAAGAATCCGCCTGCCAATGCAGGGGACATGGGTTTGAGCCCTCGTCTGGGAAGATCCCACATGCCATGGAGCAACTAAGCCTGTGGGCCACAACTACTGAGCCTGCACTCTAGAGCCCGTGAGCCACAACTACTGAGCCCACGTGCCACAACTACTGAAGCCCACGGGCCTAGAGCCGTGCTCTGCAACAAGAGAAGCCACTGCAATGAGAAGCCTGTGCACCACAACGAAGAGTAGACTCTGTTCACCGCAACTAGAGAAAGCCGCACGCAGCAGCGAAGACCCAACGCAGCTGAAAATAAAATTAAAAAAAAAAAGAAAAAGACATAGGGATGTAATCAGAATATACTGGATGTCAAAATTACTCTAAAAACAAATCACTTAGAAGTATTGAAAATGGCTGTCTCTGAGTAGAGGAATTAGTAAGAGTTTGGGGTAAAAAAATATAAATAATAAGCCTCATTGAATTATTTGACTCTGTGAGGTTGTAAATGTCTAACCTCGCTTTTTTTTAAACACAATGATTCATGCCATTTCTTTCCAAGTTTTCTTCCAAAAGTTTAGATTTTCATTTAAAAATGGTTAAGGCACTTTGTGACATGTTGAATCATTTGATAATCCCTTAAAAGAGTCTGACTTCTCATAGTTCAAATAATCTTATCTGTGAATTTACCCTGCTCTGTGGGATTATGGCCAAGGCGAGTCCAGATTCATCAGAATACAGTCAGCTCAAAGGTGAAAAAGTGAAATTATAAAATTGCTGCACACAGCCAGCTGGTTCAATCCCATTACCGGACAGAATCCATTTCAAAACAACTTCAAGGAGTACAATTTAAGTGTTTAACATCAAGATATCGAATTGATGATGCAAGGCTAAAGTATTACTGCTGAAACTCAAAGACATCCTGCAGATAAAAAATATTCATGCAGAAAGGAAGCTGCTTTTGATAGAACATTCATTCTAGTACACAAAAATCTTTAAAAAATCGCTTAGTACTAGGAATTATGAAATGTAAAGATGGTCAAAGTAGGTAGAATTAGTCCCTGCTGTAGGGCCGCCATTAAAAAAGAGTATCTAGGCAAAGGGTTTCTGTTGGTGTTTCCCACAGTTCACTTACAGTCTTGGAAACCTGTGTTCCTTATCGTGTCCCTCCTGTATTCTCAATCCCTTTTGCGTTAGAACACACATGGCTAGGTGTTTGGGCTGAATATCTTGGGAGTATAGGTATTAACACAAAAGCAACAAGCAAACCAAAGCAAAACAAAAAGCATTGTTTGACTGTTCCTCATGAGAAAATAAGAATTGTGGCACTACGTCGAAGATTTAGGGTGGGAATAGAGCGTGTTAGGCAGGGAAGGGCAGGGGAGGCACCGAACACGGGCTAGCCCACCCCAGGATGTTGGTAAGCAGAGCATGGGGTGAATTTCTGCCCCTGCCTAGCCTTTCTGCTGATGCCCTTACACCCTGCATATTCAAGGTTAGTGAACATGGCCAAGAGAGAAGAGTCCCATAGATAGTTGGAACAAGGGATTCTGAAGGCGTTTCCCTATGGTTGAGTAACCAGAGAATGTTTTAAGTGTAGGTTTATGAACAGAGATGCCTTACATTCAATTTGTGTGTTTCTGTAACGGAAACCCTTCCTTTGCCTCCTCTGCCCACCACCTCACTTCACCAGATTCTACACAACTCATAAATGCTTTGTGTAAGTAAAGATGATGTGAAAATGAAGGAAGGCACTGAGTTTTAAACCTGGGGTTTACAGCTTGCAAATGAGAGAAAAGCTTAGAAATAAAAGCCAAAGGGAGACGTGACTATAGGATGATAAGCCTCAGGAATCCTCGTAACACTGGGGGAAGGCTTTAGACGTCCACAGAGAAAAAAGGGACTTTCAAACCATCTTATGCAAATGCCAAGGTCCAGCAGATCCCATCCGAACCCTGGGCAACCTGTATAAGAAACAGGGCATAAAACTGCAAAAAAAAAAAAAAAAAAAAAAAGACAACCTGGATGAACTGAGTTGATCTTATTTGCCAAAACAAAACACAGGCCATGTGCGATCTGTATTCTACATTGCGAATGGACAACAAGGAAAAGATTTCCAATGATGGAGGCCCTGAATCACATTTAATTATATATTTATTTAATCATCTTCATTGAAAAGAATAGGATTCCACAAAATGAGGATAGTCCTAAAATGGAAGTCTGTTGAAGGGGAGGCTCTGTTGATTCACTTTCTTCTGCATTTGCCCTTTATTTGGTTGTGATATGTTAGAAAACCTGCATTATGTAACTTGATGTGCATGGTAACTTTCACCTCTAAGACAGAAGAAGGCCTCTTGGTCTTCAAATGAGGTCTAAGGGTGACTGATAAATTTTGATTAGTTTGGGGAACTTTAAAATGACCATGTGTTGGTCCAAATAGCCACAAATAAAAACTCATGTTCTGTAAAGTGCATTTCCCCCAATATTCAAAGCATGAGGCTTAGAACAGAAGATCCTGAGACCTAAATCTATATATTCCATAGAAGCAACTGTGAGGCAGCTCAGCTGATTCACGGGGGTCTATGCCTCTGCTATGACCATGGACTTTGGTTCAGCCAGAAGGTAAGTTTCAAAAAATGATAGTGAGTGATCTCAAGGTCAAGGTCAAAGTCACACACACATGCATGTATACACTCACACAGAAACACATGTGCACACAAACCTACATATATGTACATGCACACACATCACACAAACACAACATATACCCATGCACACACACACCTGCACACACCTGCACAAACCTACATATATGTACATGCACACACATCACACAAACACAACATATACCCATGCACAGACACAGAGTAAAGATGTGTTTCCCTGGCAATGTCCACAAGCAAAGTTCAGCAGCCAGAGTTGTGGAAATCTGTGCTCCTTACTGTCACCTCTATATTCTATATTCCCTAGACTATTACATACCTACCCACTTCCGAGACTGGATTCCAAGACTTTCTAAAGATGGCCCCAGCCTGCATTTCCTGCCCCACCTCTGAGTTCTCCCTCCTACTCCCTCTAAACTGGATTTGTCTTGGCTATTTACAATAGGCAAGACATGGAAGCAACCTAAATGTCCAGTGACAGAAGAATGGATAAAGAAGATGTGGTATATACATATATGTATATGTGTGTGTGTGTATATATATATATACATATATATATATATATATATATATATATGCATACACACACACACAATGGAATATTACTTAGCCATTAAAAAGAATGAAATAATGTCATTTGCTGCAAAATGGATGGACCTAGAGATTATCATACTGAGTGATGTAAGTTGGACAAAGAGAAATATCTTATGATATCACTTATATGAGGAATCTAAAAAAAATGATACAAATGAACTTATTTACAAAACAGAAACAGACTCAAAGACTTAGAGAAGGAACTTATGGTTACCAGGAGGGAAGGGTGGGGGGAGGGATTGTTAGGGAGTTTGGGATTGACATGTACACACTGCTATATGTAAAACGGATAACCAGCAAGGACCTACTGTATAGCACAGGGAACTCTGCTCAATAATATGTAACAACCTAATTGGGAAAAGAATTTGAAAAAGAATAGATACATGTATATGTATAACTGAATCACTTTGTTGTGCAGCTGGAACTAATACAACATTGTTAATCAACTATACTCCAATATAAAATAAAAAGTTAAAGAAAACAAAAACAAAAGGTAAATAAACTGGATTTGTCAACATTTGGTAAATAAGACAAGGCCTTCCCTCACCTCCAGGCTTTTCCTCACTCCTGCCTACGCCTGGAGCACTCTTCTTTCCATCTCCAACAGGCAGAATCTAGCCAACCAACCGTGAAGATGCTTCCAGAGCCCCCTCCTATATTCCGTCTTTCTCATAGAGGACTGTGGGAGCCCCCATCCCATCCTATACCTACAGCAACACTTACAAAATCCCGTGTAAGCCTACCTCCACTTGGCATTGAGAGCAGAGGTTGGCTGCTCTTCTCCATGTTTCCCATAAAGTCACTGACAAGGCCTGCACCACTGAACATGAGCTGTACTTATTTAAATTAACAAGGGAAACTTATTTTTTCCTCTGTCGTTTTCCTCTGCCTTCCTAAATATGTTGAGAAGATCCAGAACAAAATCATAAAGTGAAAATTGCCACAAACATAAGATTGGCAGGCCTCATCTGGATGCTTTTCATCACTTTTTATACCTGAGGTGCTGTGGCCAACACTAGCCCTTGTAGGCTGAGCCCATCTCCTACAATTTTGGCTTAAAAATCATAGATACTCACATTTGCACCCTCCTTTGAAGGCGCAGGTGAGCGAGTGGCTCAATTCTGACCAGTGAGAGAGAAATTTTTTTCTGTCCAATAAAAACAGAAACGCACTCTGAGGTTTCCTCCCCTCCTCCTTCTCCCTCCTTTTGGTGTTATTATCATGGGAGAGAGTGTTTCCCTAGAGCAGCAATAGCCACTTTGAGACCATGAGGAAACAATCTGACAATAAGACTTATGAGCTAAAAAGATGAAAAAATCTTATGTCTTGATGACATCATTGATCCACTGACCCATTCCTGGAAATATCCTTCTGGAATAGTTATGAGATAATTTTTAAAAATAAGTTGCATATTCTGGACATTTCATATAAAAGGAATCATACAGTATGCGGCCTTTTGTGTCTAGCGTCTTTCACTTAGCATTCTGTTCTCAAGGTTTATCCGTACAACTCATGATGTTTTGAAACACTTAACTGGTGATATAAATGGACAGTTAGGTTTGAACACCCATGGGTATTAGGACAGAGGGCCAGTCTCCACAACACTTAGGACCATGTCTGGCACTGAAACTGTTTAGGTTTCAATCCCAATTCTTCCCCTTACCAGCCGTGTGGATCAGAGAAGTTATCTAAATTCTGTGTGCCTCTCTTAATTAGTTGACTGAAAGGAAGTTATAACACTTATTTTATAAAGATGTTAAGAGAGTCAAGATAATCAAGAGCTTGCAAGAATGTCTGTTAAGCGTCAGCCTCTACTGAGCTATTATTACTATCTGTCGAAATCCTGAGTAGATGAAATCCCCCATAGATGTCAATTTCAGGCCAGGAAAGGGAGCATCTTTGCATCTGCCCCCTGAGCCTTATTCACCTCTGTAGCCCAGGGCTGGGAAACACCTGGGCATCTGATACATGTTTTCTGGGAGCATAAATCAATTATTGAGTATGTGTTCCTCATAAAGTCCTTTTTGCCTTTTCTTAAATTTACTAAATCTTTTAGTTTTCAAAAAAAGGCAGACACCAAAATATTGTATGAAATCTCACAACCATTAAATATTAGTAAATAAATCAATGAAAATATTCAAATAAAACGTCTTGGCTAGTCAAAGGCTTCATGTTTCAAACTCTAAGATATATGTGTTTTGTTGCTTTTTCCCCCTCAAAAACAAATGGGTAAAAACACAATATTCATAAGCGCAGGAAAGTAGATTCACTCTCATTGAAGCAGTAGAGATTTACTGATGGGCATAAAGAGTCTCACAGAATGACTGAAGGCGAGGGAGGGAGAGATTCTAGACGGAGCTTCCAGGAACATCCCCCAGAACCACTTAATAGGACTGGCTTGCGACGGGAATCCCAAAGACTCTGCCATCACGGAAGCCCACATCACTATCCTTGACCCCAGAAATACGCTGCTTCCACCATCTATACCCACAAACAGATGCTCTGTGCTTCTGTCTGCTTGTTCAGCAGTGCCTCCCGCGGGGGTGCCTGAAGACTGGAACTGGGTTCACATGCCCACAGCGCTGCCCCCAGGAAACTGATGACATCATCTTCTGGATTCTGTGTTGGGGATATCAACTCACAACAGATGTTAGCCAGAGGTACAGTCTTAAACTGGAGTAAAGTGATAGATGGTTACAAGAATCTAATTCCATTTCCTCCTGGGCACACAGCTAGCTGTGTGGCATGTCTCAGCATCCTTTGCAGTTAGGAGATGTCACGTGACCAGGTTCTGTCCAATGGAAGTGGCGGAGTCACGTGAGCTGCTTTTGGGCTTGGCCCCGGAGACTCCTCCCACACAGTCCTCTTCCTGTTCTCTCCCCCCTTCAGCTGGCAGGATGCAGAGACCCAGCAGAGGACTCTCAGCTCTAGGGATGAGAGGGCCAGAGCATGAAAGGGGCCTGGGTCCCTGAGTGACCGTGTGGAACAGAATACCCCATACCCCCTGAGCGCATTGGACTCTGTCTGGGTTAAGCCACTGAGATGCAAGAGTGTATCTATGTCTACAGCCACTCTTATTTTAAACTAATACAGGGTAGACCTGAATAATAGATCAATGTCCCAGGGATAAGCACTTGCACCCTCAATTTTAAATTAAAGCTTCAATCCCTAAAATTGCCAGGCATCTTTAAAAGAATAATCCCCGTCACCCCAATTAGACTTATTATGGGTTCAGCAACCGATCAGTATTCAGTCTCTATACCAACACACACCAAGCATTTATAGAGCTGTCAATGCCTTGCCGTATGTGTTGCCCAATAACCAGGTTCCAAAATGCAGTCGTATAAAGTACTGAACACTGTGGAGCAACCAAAACCCTTGTAAAACCTTGTAAAACCTCTGTCAAGAAAACGCACCAAACTCACTTTATGACCTGCTCTATCAGGTATTGAAATGTTTGCATATTTAAAGGTTTTCATGGTAGAGAAAATCATTTCTTCTTCTTTATGGGTCATTTACTTTCCTGCATGTTAAGTTAACAGGAGAAAAAAAAAAGCTGACATTTCCTCTAATACGTTACTTGATATAAATATGTATGAGTCTCAAATGCATTCCTCCAGGGAATGCAGAGTGTGTGAACTCAGGGTGTTGGTTCCCTTCAGGCCCCAGGAAAGTTTGCTGTAATGTCTCCATAATTGACCCTTCCCCAGAAGTTCACCCTGAAAGCTCCCTGAGCGTGAAATTTCTAGTTCAATTATTATCTTCCAGGTTATCTGAGTACTAATCTCTCACCACATTTTAGGAACCAAAGGGAATATCTTAAAAAGTTGAAAAAAAGTGAAAAAGTCACATGTGTAATTGTTACTGACAATTTTAAGACTGGGATCCTTTACGATTCAGAAAACCACTGACTGATTATCTTTCATCCTGTACTCTCTGATTCTTTGTATTTGGCCTGGAAAGGGAAGTGGTGGCATTATGACCTTATTCTGTGTGATGTCACCCTTAAGATTAAACCTTGTGGTTAAAATCTTGGATTCTGGATTTGAGAAGCTTGGGTCTCAATCCCGACTTCACCACTAACTTGCTCTGTGACCCAGGGGACCTTTCGTTTCCCCTTTAAGCCTCAGTGGCCTCATCTATAACATGATAAAACCGAAAACTCTCACTGGTGTGTGCGGGTTGTTAATGAGATAAAATACATAAGATGCCCAGGGCAGTGCCCATCACACAGTTAAGATTGTTTTAATGAGGTAATGTTATTTGTTGGGTTTTTTTTTTAATTAAAAAAAAAAAATTTAGGGCCTCCCTGGTGGTGCAGTGGTTGAGAATCTGCCTGCTAATGCAGGGCACACGGGTTCGAGCCCTGGTCTGGGAAGATCCCACATGCCGCGGAGCAACTAGGCCCGTGAGCCACAACTGCTGAGTCTGCGCGTCTGGAGCCTGTGCTCCGCAAGAGGAGAGGCCGCGATAGCGAGAGGCCCGCGCACCGCGATGAAGAGTGGCCCCCACTTGCCACAACTAGAGAAAGCCCTCGCACAGAAAAGAAGACCCAACACAGCCATAAATAAATAAAATAAATAAATAAATTTATTAAAAAAAATTATACAATTTTTAAAGGTTACTTTCCATTACAGTTATTACAAAACACTGGCTATAGTCCTCGTGTTGTACATACAGCCTTCAGCCTACCTTACACCCAGTAGCTTGTACCCTCCCCTCCCCTACCTCATAATGCCCTCAAAGTCCATCCATGCTGCTGCAAGTGGCAAAATTTCATTCTTTTTTATGGCTGAGTAGTATTCCATTGTGTGTGTGTGTGTGTGTGTGTGTGTGTGTATGCCACGTTTTTTTTATCCATTCATCTGGTGATGGACACTCAGGTTGCTTCCATATCTTGCCTATTGTAAATAATGCTGCTATGAACGCTGGGGTGCAGATATCTTTTTAAGTTAGTGGTTTTGGTTTTTTATGGATATATGCCCAGAAGTGGAATTGTTGGATCATATGGTAGTTCTATTTTTCGTTTTTTGAGAAACCTCCATATTGTTTTCCACAATGGCTGCACCAATTTACATTCCCACCAACAGTATGTGAGGCTTCCCTTGTCTCCATATCCTTGCCAAAATTTATTATTTATTGTCTTTGTGATGATAGCCATTCTGACAAGTGTGAGGTGAGACCTCATTGTGGTTTTGATTTGCATTTCCCCAATGACTAGGGATGTTGAGCGTCTTTTCTTGTGCCTATCGACCACCCGCATTTCCTCTTTGGAACACACAATTCATGTTTGGTACATCTCGGCTCTTATTTTATTTGGACATGGAAATATTTTTCAATATCCATGTGTGTTTGAATCCCAGAGCTGCATTAGCAACAAGTAGGTCCATTTGTCTCAGTCTCTAGAGAAAAGACCTCAACTTCACTTTAAGGGAAGTTTCATTCATTCTTCCCTTTGACTTGAGCATCCACAATGCGCCAAAGATTGGGCTCAAAATAAAGATACCAAAAATATTGCCCTGGTCTGAACAAGTACTTTGCAGGAGTTTGGGGGAGTTGTTCTCTGTCCCTTTTTCTTCCCATGGCTCACACTCTCCCCCAGTTGCCCTCAAGATGGCAACAGTAGTCTACGGACCCCAAATAAATCTATCCTCGTGAAACTCCATCCTCCCTAAAACAACACAAAATTATCCTCTTACAGTTCTGGAGGCGAGAAGTCTGACCCGGGTCTCAGTAGGTACAATCAAGATACAGCTAAGACTGGATCCTTCTGGACGCTCGAGGGGAAGTCTGTCTTTCTGCCTTTTCCCATTTTTAGGATCCAGGGAGGGGGCTTTACATGGAGAGGGGTGGCTCCTCGCTTTTCCTCTCTCCAACTTCAAGCCCCCTGATTCCACCTTTCTCCTCTGACAGCCCCCAACCATCCCGGTCCAGACCCTGGGATATGGAAGAGAAGCAAGATTAGGAGACGCAACCTATGACACGAGCCTCTCAGAGACAGAGCAGAGCTGGGAGAGGTACGAAATGATAGAAGTGATCAGCCATCGACGTCAGGCACGTCCCTGACACTCCTGGGACTTGGCCAGATGGAACACAGCACCAACGGATGCAATCTGTGTCTAACATGGAAACAAGGCAGAAAGGCAAACATAGCGATTCTCTCTATTTCTGGTAAGTCCTTATATATGTACGACAATCCCCAGATAGACACCAGGACAACAGCAGGGGGTCGGGGCTCTCCCGTTACCAGGTCCCTCCCCACCCCCCATGTGCCTTCATCTGAGGGGGGGAGGTGAGTTCCAATTCATCCTTAGGCTCTACTTTTGCTTTCACTTGAAATCGAGTTCAGGGGAAAGTGAGGATTTTTTCTCCTATGTTTCCTTTTCAAAGTGGATAAACAATATCTAGACCAATAGGGTCGATTTTTTACAGAAAAAGGGTAGAGCTCATATGTTTCTGTGAAAGTATAGAATTATACCCTGAGTGTCTTGTATGCCCCCAAAATGTGCCCCTTTTAGAAATACCAGAACATTTTATAGAGAGATATGACCAAGCCCTTGTAAGTACTTGAGATGGACACCCGTGGCCCACATTTCAGTGTCTTCAGACAAGGGACCCAAGCCAGACTCCAGTCCAGTGAGATACAAGGTCTTTCCAATTTTTCTGGAACATAAGGTGCAGGGCACAGATATCGTGGTGGGCACACGTTGAGGTTGAGGTCAGTGTTAGAAGTTCCCCGCTCTTTCCATTCTTCTAACCTCAGATGAATCAAATCAAGTGTTATTTGGGGATAACTATATTTGAATAAATTGTTGAAATATCATTTGGCCCCAGGACAAATGAAAAATGGCTGCAGTTAGCTTTCCAGAGGGTCTGGCCAAACTGGTGTTTACTCTCTCTCAACTCTGCGGAATTTCCAGTGCCTGGAAGGTAGGAAAGTGTATTATCGGAGGCTGATGTCTGTGTTTTATAGTATTTGCTGATAGGCATTAAAGAGGAAAATATAATTAGAGTTGTATGAAAGGTGAAATCTATCTGGTGCTTGTGAGGACTGTCTGTTTATTCTGTTATTTGTCAAAGTTCATTTCCTCAACAGGCAAGTTTTTTAAAAAAAATTACAGATAAAAGTAAAAAGAGAAACACCAAACACGGTTGCGTTGGCTTTGGGAAATTGTCAGATTCATGGCCATATTTATTTAAAAGGCTGTATTTAATCCGCTTTTAATGCTGTTCACAGACAGCTTCTGATTAACATGTCAACACTAACTTCCCGGTCAGGTGAGTGTCACTTTGGGAGTGGATTTTCCTACCTAGTAACTAACCCCAGTCAAACCTTCAGATGACTGAAGCCCCAGCCCAAACCTGATACCAACATCATGAGAGATAGAGAAGCAGAACAGCCTGATCAAGCCATTCCTGAATTCCTCACCCACAGACACCATAAGTGATTATCAAAGATCATTACATTAAACCTCTCATTTCTGGAGGTGAGTTTTATACAATAATGGATAACTAATACACTTACTGAGTTTCCTGCAAAAGAAAAACAAGTGCAGACTTTATTCACATATATTCTCACATTCATTTATTCAACAGATATTTACTGGGCACCAGCTCTGCACTGGGTCCTGAGCCAGAGAGAACATGTCAGTCAGACCCACTACTTCCTGAGTCCCCCATAATTAAAAAGTCAGCCAAGCACAGGGGTCACCACATCACATGGGGCAGGGGCTCCTAAGTCCAAGAACAGCACACTCAGGATGCAGAGGGGCTGGTCCTCAGTCCTGCGAGCCCAGGTGGGCTTTTCAGGGATGTCAACACCTCTCTGTTCAACAGAACTTCCTGGTGATTGTGGATGCAAGGGAATCCGGTTTATTAATCCGACTCCAAATACTTAGTAAAGATAAAGACTGACCAAAAGGTGCGGTTTTAGTTCAGTTTCAGGTTGAGGTGGTACATGGGAATCTCAGTGAAAACGTGAAAAATTATTGGCTGTTGCCACAACTAAGGTCATGAGAGTCTGCAGTATAAGTCATGTGTGATATTTTTAGGAAAAGAGGGGGGAGATGGTGTAGAGAATTTTCAACTGATAAGAGAGAATCTATAATTGTCTATTCATTTATTTAAGAATTATTTTTAGGGCATCTGTTACATGTCTGGCATTGTTCTGGGTTAAATGATGACAAACAATAGAAACAGGGTCCATCTCTTTAAGGGGTTTACAGTCGAGGTAGGGGAGAAAGAGAACAAGTAAAAATTAAAGGGGTGAGATAATTACAGAGCATGGTGATTATTTTGAGATGCATGAGATAGGAGAGAGACTGAGTTCCAGGCCATTTTGGAAGGGACTCTCTGAGGAGTTGCCGTTCCAGAAAAGACCTAAGAAATCAGAAAAAGTCATCAATGTAAGAATCAGGAGTACAAGTATTTCAGGGGGAGAGAATAGCAAATAGCATGTGCTAAGGTCCTGAGGTAGGAATGAGCTTGGCTTGTTGATGAAAGAGCTGGAAGGGCCACGGTGGCTTGAGAGCAGTGAGCAGAGAGGTGGATGGGGAGCTGGTCATGCAGAGACACGTGTGTCCATGAGGTCTAGAGTGCTAAGCACGTAATATATGCAAAGCCCTGGGCTGCTCAGGTGCTCAAGAACACGGGTGCATAGTTGTGACCTCTAAGGAGCTTGCACTCCAGATAGGGAAAAACTACGTGAAATTAAAGAACTGCTGAACAAGAAATGCCCATCATCCGTCCCCTCCATTACTCCATTTTAGAAAGCTAGCCCCACCCCGGGCCTGACGGAAGCCTCCCTACTCTTATTACATTGTGACCTCATCTCCCGGTCCCAGATGACTGGTCCAGAAGTAAACACCTGACCTCAGCCAGGCCAATCAGATTCTGTCTCCTTGATATTCCATCCATCAGTGACATGGGCTTAGTTTGTACCCGGAAACCTCAAAGCCAAGGGGCAGCTGAGAAACCAGACGGAGAAAACGCGATGACAGCATGAAAAAAAAAGGATAATAATAACAGTAATAGCATAGACGCCTTAAGCACATACTAGGTCCCAGACTTTATTCTAAGTACTTTAAATATTAATATATTTAATCTTCACAACCACCTGTGAAGTTGGTACTGTTGTAGCCATTTTGCAAACTAGAGAACTGAGGCACAGTTTGGGAATGAAAAACACAGAGAGAGGATAAAAAGATACCATTTGGTCCCAGAGACAGAGAATGAATGATTAGCTGCTAACGATCTAAGATCTCAGTGGGATAAAACTGACACAACTGTGCTTGGCATGTGAACTGCGCTCACTGCTCTGTTGTCTGGTTTTCCACGGAAGGCAGCACCTCACACCCCACCCCAGCCTTTTAAAGAGGTTTGTTCAGGGGCTCCAAGCCCTCATCTGAAAGCCCACAGGCCAGGGGACTCTGAAATGACAGCTGAGGGCGGCCCCCGCCCTTCTCACTCCTCAGGGTCCTCAAGAAGATCATGTTGACTCCTTCCCCCAAGGGGCATGCCCGTCCTACTCTCCAGCTGGGCATAAGGCAAAGTTTATATTCAACATGCCTTCCTATACTGTCTAACCCGCGCATGCCAAGCCTCTGTGTATCTGTGATGTCTCCTTTCATGCACACACTCTTCAGTTTGCTTGCCAGCATTACCACCTTGCTTCCTAGAAACCAATGTGATGCCATGCAGCCAGAACGTCATGACGTTGTCATTGAATTCATTCTGATCCTGGAGCTCTAAAGTTTGGAAAATCTGGCTGCTGAAGGCATTTTCCTCTAGCAGACAGCAAGATTCCTATTACAGTTGGCTGGAAAATGGTCAATTTGCAAGTTGCGGGATGTAGCAAAATGGTGTCAGATGGCGCGCAGGATCTTTTGCCAAGAGGGAGGAGGGACTTCTTGAGGGCCAAGTGGCTCCCCCAGAGGCCATCTTGCCGAAGCAGTGCCTTTTGGGAGAAGCCTAGCGAGGGCTTCTGAGGTTGGCAGTGAGCAACCCTGATTGGGCTCCCAGTGTCGGGTTAAATCTATCCACCAGATGCTGATTGAACGCCTTCGTGGGGCACTGTTCTAGGCAGGCAGCGGTAGCGGGGAGAAAAGCAGACAAAGGATTCTGCCTTCATGGAGCTTACGTTTGAGAAGAGGAAGGCAGAAAAGCCAATGAGATAAAGTATATTGTACGTCACAGGAACACAAATACAGATGAATAAAGCCATAAGGGGGAATGGGATTTTTGTCGGTGGAGATTGCTATTTTAAATCAGGTAGCTTGGAAATGCTTCCCTGAGAAGGTGACATTGGAACAGCTTGGGAGTAGAAACACAGAAAAACCAAATAAACTGATGATTATGATGATAACAATAGTTACAATAATAATAAGCACCTATATAGCACTTAGTGGGTACCAGTACTGTCCTAACACTTTACCTCATTGAGTCTTCATTTACAGATAAATAAACTAAGGAGCAGAGAATTAAGAAGCTTGCCCAAGGTCACACAGGCGATAAGCTGCAAAGACAGGCTTTGACCCAGCCAATCTGGCTCTAGCGTCCATGCTCTGAAGCACCCTCCGTCTTCCTTATAATACAGTAGAGAATGGATACATTTGTGTGTCCAGAAACATACAGACAGAACTCAGGAGTCCTGCCTTGGCTTCCCACTGTCCCCGTGACGTGGGAAGTCATTTACTTCCTCCTGCTTCTTTTCAGAACATCTGTGATAATAACAGGACCCGCTTCCCAGGGTTGCTGTGAAGTTGAAATGAGCTCTAGATATACAGCTCTTAAAAGAGTTCCTGGCCCATGGTAAGTGCTCCATAAAGAAGGTTAATATCATCATTATGATTGTTCCCTTTTAAATCATGGGTACGGTGTAGGGGAAAATAAAGTCATCCTTGGTGGAGAGAAGTTCAGGAAACACTGATCTGTCATCTCTGGGAGCCTTCCACAAGGACCCACCTTTCCACATTTCTTACTTTTTCAGCCGATAAACAACGTGTCCAAAGAGATTGGTCCTTCTGGTCCTGACCATTGACAGAGGTAGATGGGATGTGCAAACAGGAGGAAAGTGGAGGAGAAGGAAATCCTGTGATTGTCCCGCTGGGTCCCACAAGGAGAGGCATGTGTCCTTGTAACACCATCCCATGGGTTTGGATGCTTGATATTAACAACAGCATTAATATTCCATGATTCTCTCTGTTTAGGGAGGTGTCATGATTTCTCTGGTTTTAAAGTTTAGCAGGACCATCCATCCTGCAGCCTCTATGGGCAATAACTTGTTAAATGCCCACAGAAAGAGAATGCTAGCCTAAGATGGGGCCAGGAGCCCAAAAGAGGAAAACCTAGAGAGTCTTACCTTTATTTTGGACCTTCTGGGACCACGAGAGCATCTTTTATGATCCCCAGGGAAACACACTTTATTTCTCCTCTCTAGCTACACTCTGGAATAGTTCCTGCTTTTCTTAGCAGAAGCCTCTGACAAAATTCAACAAACTTTACTGACTGAGAAACTCAGACTCCAACCACTGACGGGGCACATGAGAGGGAAGGAAAAGTGTCTGATGCGTGGCAGGGAGTGAGTGAGGCTGCGCTGAAGGACGGGGAAGAAGCAGGATCTCTCAGGTGTGTGAGCGGGGCTCCTGTGAGCTCTAACCACTGTTCTCCCATTTACACATTCCAATTTCCATTCCTTGTGACTGTCAAGAAATGTAATGTGTTACTTGAGCCAATTCCCTATGTGCCTTTCGCTCTTCCTCTCCCTCTTGGGCAAAATTCTGATTTAATCTCAACCCACAGGCCAGTTGGGCCCATCACCTTTGAACGTGATTATACAGACGTGAGACGGCTCCAGCCCAGATGCCCCCTGTATGTGCTATTGCGGATGTGGAGAGAAATGTTATGTGTTGTGCTTTTAATGTTCCACACATGGTCTCAAAATGGCCCCCAGGCACCCAACTGGATTTGGTAGCTGGGGTTCCAACCTTAAAGCGCTCGAGAAATTCTAACTGGGGGACTTTGGGACTATCCTCCAGTATCTGTGGGATCTAGGTCAATCCATCAATATCCACACACAAGTCAAGAACAGAAATCCAGGCATTCGGACATCTGGTTTACCCGCCACACTCCCTCTAGCTCAGAGGTTGCACCTGCCTCTGTTGGCTGTTTGCAGTCACGATAATTTCACGTAGACGGGATGTCTTGCTGTCAGAGTTAAACACATTTGACCCCATCAATACAGTTATTGTTCTGAGGCCAAAATATCTCTGGCTCATAACCTGGCTGTTGTTTCCCATATTAAATGAGCGTGATATGCCTTTCTAGCCCTGCCTTGGTAGAATCCGCCCAGCCCTTTAAGAAGATGAAAGAAATAAGAACAACGCCCTCTGCGCACTCCCCTGACACACCTTTTCATTTCACCAGTTACTCCACAGCAGCAGAACAAATATTACAGCCGGTTGTAAAGTTCTATAATGAATCCAAGAAATGGCAGGAGCCTCCTATCCTCAACTGTTCTCATTTAGGATGTGTTTTTCCTCTAATATGTTTCTCCCCCAATTCTTTGTGCCATGGATCCACTAAAGTAAAACACTTTAAGATCTGAAATTCACCGGGAGCCATCCTCCACTTACGGCACAGAAATTGCTGCCTCTGGCGTTCTCCGCTCTGTCAGTGTAATCTGAACATAAATGCAGGTATTTGCAGCAGCAGTAGCAGTCACTAACGTAAAACTGTCAAACTGTCAAAACAAACGTGGAAACCCTGCCTGAGAAATGTGTTCACTTTCCTCTCTTTTACTGTTCATCCTCCCCTTCAGCTCAACCCAGAGGACTGCAGGAGTCCAGTTACTATCTTTCTTCTTGGAAAGAGTTGGGGCAACCACCTTCTACCGCAACCTTTTCTAGAATCAAGACCCAGATGCACAGGGCATTTGCTTGTAGCAAGAAATGATCACATCACGGGACCTACACTGTCTTAACGTGGCTGCTCATTGGCAGTGAAAACTGACTTTGAAATAAAGACAAAAATTCAAATGTAACAACCAGTCTCCAAATCTCAGATTATTCTCCATTGCAGTTTATTACAGGATACTGAATCTAGGTCCCCGTGCTATACAACAGGATCTTGTTGTTTAACTATTTTATATACAGTAGTTTGTATCTGCTAATCCCAAACTCCTAATTTATCCCTTCCCCACCCACTCTCCCCCTTTGGTAGCCACAAGTCTGTTCTGTATGTCTGTGAGTCTATTTCTGTTTTGTAAGTTCATTTGTATCACTTTTTGAGATTCCACATATAAGTGATCAAATATCATATGATATTTGTCTTTCTCTATCTGATTTACTTCACTTAGCATGATAATCTCTAGATCCATCCATGTCGCTGAAAGTGGCATTATTTCATTCTTTTTTATGGCTGAGTAATATTCCATTATATTTATATTCCATTATACACACACACACACACACACACACACACACATATATATATATATCTCACATCTTCTTTATCTATTCAACTGTTGATGGACATTTAGGCTGTTTCCATGTCTTGGCTATTGTAAATAGGGCTGCTATTAACATTGGGGTGCATGGATCTTTTCTAACTAGAGTTTTCTCCAGATATATGCCCAGGAGTGGGATTGCTCGATTATATGGTAGCTCTATTTTTAGTTGTTTTAGGAACCTCCATACTCTTTTCCATAGTGTCTGCACCAATTTACATTCCCATCAACAGTGCAAGAGGGTTCCCTTTTCTCCACACCCTCTCCAGCATTTATTATTTGTAGACTGCCCAAGTTGTATTTAATCTATAATTGTCTTCTTACAGTGAGTGACAATGGTTTTCCATCTGTAGGGTAGATGCCATTTCTTAATTATCTGTATTTAAGTTAAATAAGCGTGTTTCAAGATAATTTTTTTTAATGGTATTGTGGTATGTAGGAGAATGACTTCCTTCCTTCCTTCCTTCCTTCCTTCCTTCCTTCCTTCCTTTCTTTCTTTCTTTCTTTATGGCTGTGTTGGGTCTTCGTTTCTGTGCGAGGGCTTTCTCCAGTTGTGGCGAGCGGGGGCCACTCTTCATCGCGGTGTGCGGGCCTCTCACTATCGCGGCCTCTCTTGTTGTGGAGCACAGGCTCCAGACACGCAGGCTCAGTAGTTGTGGCTCACGGGCCTAGTTGCTCCGCGGCATGTGGGATCTTCCCAGACCAGGGCTCGAACCCGTGTCCCCTGCATTGGCAGGCAGATTCTCAACCACTGCGCCACCAGGGAAGCCCCAAGATAATTTTAAGTAACATTAATACTATTATTTGTTGTATTGTGGTAAATAAGGCAAAAGTCAACAACGTGACCTAAAATGCTGAAAGTTAGGAAAAGCTGTAAGAAGAAGACAAAAAGATGTATATAACAAAAAAGAAACAAACTCACAGATACAGAGAAGAAACCAGTAGGGAGAGGGAAGCGGGGAGGGGCAAGATGGGGTATGGGATGAAGAGGTACAAACTATTATGTATAAAACAGATAAGCAACAAAGATATATTGTACAGCATAGGGAGATATAGCCAGTATTTTGTAATAACTTTAAATGGAGTATAATCTATACAACTATTGAATCAAAAAAATAAAAATAAATAAAATAAAAGAATCCACAGTCTCATGTGCCTGTGTGCATTCCCTAATTACTAAAACCACCATTTACAAAAGTCGTGATGAGTAATGCAAGAGTTCATACCCTCTGAAACCTTCTGTTTTGACCTAAATATTTCATTTTCCTCGGTATTGTAAAAAAAGAATGTTGATTCTACTCACTATATATTAAACAGCATTTCCTAAAGTGTTGGGACTCCCCTGGGTGGTGCCCAGTGTCATTTTAGGGGACATCCCTCCCCTGCCCCAGACAGAACATTAGAACTGAGAATCACATAGTGAGAAATTGTATTCCTTCTTCAATTCTCTTTCCATTATAACAAGGGGGAAAAAATCATTTTGAAGGCAGAAATCTTGAACAGCTCTAACATTCGCTAATACCGTTTTTAACCTAGAGAGACCTGGCCTTAAGCCCAGAGCCTTTGCAAGAAGCAGAAGAATCTAACTAGAAAAGTCTGTTAGTAGCAATTACATTTTGTGGCACTGAGCTGATCCGAGTCCCAAGGGACAGTGCCATAATAACAGAGATTTTAAAAAATTCTTCCCATGAGCAGCAGCCTGTGGGGGGAGGTGGGGAGAGGGGGTCTCCAAGGTTTTTCAGCTCCTGGAAGGTATCAGAGATCTCGGGCCCTGTCTCTGCATTTCTGTTAGTCTTTCCAGAACGGCTGGAAATGGGTGACTTCAAACATCAAACCCGCAGGCATTAGCCTCCCAAACATGAAATGTGATGGGTAAGGTCACCCCTTCCCTCAGCCCCGGAAAGGCTTTCTCCTGAAAAGACTGGTTTATCTAGGAGCTTTCCTCCTACCTCTGAGCCCCTGTCTGTCTTGGGCTAGGACTGCATCACATGCCCAACTGTGGTCCAGGCACGGAACAAAGGGGCTGGGGTCACCACGGCTTAGGGCAACCACGATCCGCCCCGCGCATCAGGGGAGGGGCAAGACCCCGTTCCAGCAGGACCCAGGCCTGTATGAAGTTTGCTCGGTGTTTATCTCACTGCCCACCGTCCTGTCTCAGGCACGAATGCTCTGAATCCATCCCTCCGAGAGCAGAGAACCTCTTCTGTCCTCAGAGGCCTCCTGGGCACCACACTGGATCTGAGGCTGTGTCTTTACTATGAAACTCGCAGCCAAGGTTAAGCCCTTCCCCAAGACAAAACACGGGCTCACCCCTGTATCAAGACAGGCTGCAGCACAGGTTACGACTCTAGGATGGACAACTTCCTGTTACCCCCTTCACTGATCTTGAGCCTAAGATTTCATGTGAAAGAGGAGAAGACATTTTTCTGGAAGAACTGACGGGGCCAGGCAGGTTTGAGTGTGACTGAATGCAGGGTTCTCTCTTTCTGGAGTCTCGCGTCTCTTTTTCAAAGAAAACTCCATTACGGACTCGGAAGTTCAGCTAAACCTCTTCAGTGTTAATTGAGGGGAATTTAAGATTGTGTTAAAGTTTGAATTATGAAATTTTGAAAAGAGATATGATTTTGCTGTCAAATACAGTAGCTAAGATAATTCAAATAAGGCTGTTCAACATTAGGAAACAATGAATAATGATAATGAATAATGATAATGAATTCTCATTATCCTTTTGGGTCAATAGCCTGTTTTCATCTTTCTTTCCATGATTATTTTCCCTTGGATGTTGTAATATTCCCACTCTTCACCCTTGTTTGTACAATTAATTTGGATTTGCTTACCAAATGTTTTGTTAATAAACTTATAACATGACCCTGTTCATTACCGTGAGTTTTATATCAGAGATACTTTGATAGGCTGATGGCATCCTGAGCAACAAATAGGTGACTGTATTTTAAGAAAAATGTAGCCAGCTTGCAGGCTGCCATTACTAAGCTCCAACAATGCCCCAAGCTTTATGCCAAGACCTTTGGTCATCACATCAATAATGTGGCCGGAAATACTAGAGGGCATCGATGGGGGCGTCAGTAAAGCTTTTCCTTACTTAAAGAAAAAAAAAAAAAAAAAAAGGAAACAAAAGTTTGCCATCTTCCTGTCTTTGAATGTAAACAAGTGAGGATGTGATTGATGTGAGGCTCTCTGGCAGCCATCTTGTGACCATAAGGAGACAAGACTAAGGATCAACCAATATGCAGTGGGTTCAGTAGAAAGACAGAGGGAACCTGGGTTCTTGGAGACCTGGGAGAACTGTTGGACCTAATCTGAAACTGCCCAGCTTTAAGTTTTTTGGTGTGTTAATAATAACTTTTCGTTTGAAACATTCTGGTTGAATAGTTATTGTCACAAGCTAGCATCAGAGGATACACAAAGGAGCTGAGCTTCCAGTGTGAAATTCCAAAATCTTTGAGGTGAATGAAGAAGATAGTCAAGGGTTGGATGTGACCTTTCCTGAGACCCTAAAAATGCAAAAGGTAAAACACTGCCTATGCATGTTAAGCATGAAATTGACCCTGACACAATAGTCCTGTCTTTCTCAGAGAAATTTCCAAATGCTATCACCCTGCCTGTGTGAGTGTGAAGGCTGCTGTGTGTCCTCATGAACACATGAACGTGGACAGACACCCCGGATGCTCTTATTCATATTTCAGAACTCTGACGTGGAGGCATGAAGTGGATAGTTTCAATGAAGACTGCCAGATGCAGACAAAACCATGGGTGTGTGGAGCTGAATGGGTAAAGGAATCTGCCTGACTTCTTTCGATCCCATGTGTTAGGTGTAATCATGCTATACCATCAATTGTCAGAAGTTCACATAGAAAATATACACATGAACACAAATAAATAGGAAGATATCCATGTTCAAGTTTTATGTGTTAACATTGTTAAAATGTCCATACTACCCAAAATCATTTATAGATTCAATGCAATCCCTACCCAAATTCCAATGATATTTTTCACAAAATTGTAAAAAACATTCCTACAATTTGTATGGGACCACAGAAGACCCCAAATAGCCAAGTCAACATTGAGAAAAAAATATAGCCAGAGGCACCGCACTTCCTTACTTCAAGCTCTATCACCAAGCTATAATACTCAAAACAATATGGTACTGGCGTAAAAGCAGACATATAGATCAATGGAACAGAATTGAGAGCCCAGAAAGAAATCCATACATATAAGGTCAACTAATATTTGACAGGGGAGCCAAGAATACTCAATGGGGAAAGGATAGTCTCTTCGATAAATGGTATTGGGAAAACTAGATACTCACGTGCAAAAGAATGAAATTGGACCCCTCTCTTACACCGCTCACAAAAATTAACTCAAAATGGATTAAGGACTTAACTATAAGATCTGAAAGTGTAAAACTCTTAAAAGACAACATATGGAAAAACCTCCTTGACAATAGTCTTGGCAAGGATTTTTTTGAGTCTGACACTAAAAGAAACAAAGGCAAAAATAAATAGTGGGACTACATCAAACTAAAAAGATTCTGCATGGAAATGAATCAACAAAATGACAACGTAAGGAATGGGAGAAAATATTTGCAAATCATATATCTGATAAGAGGTTAATATCCAAAATATATAAGGAAATCTTAGAACTCAATATAGCCAAAAAATCTGATTGAAAAATGGGTAAGGACCTGAACAGACATTTTTCCAAAGATGGCATGCAAATGGCCAAAAATTACATGAAAAGGAGCTCAAAATCACTAATCGTCAGGGAAATGCAAGTCAAAAGCACAATGACATATCACCTCATAGCTGTTAAAATGGCTATCATCAAAAAGACAAGAGATAAATGCTGGCAAGGATGTGGAGAAAAAGGAACCCTCGTGCATTGTTGCTGGGAATGTAAACTGATGCAGCCGCCATGGAAAACAGTATGGAGTTTCCTCAGAAATTAAAAACAGAGCTACCAGAGGATCCAGTGATCCCACTTCTGGGTATTCACCCAGAGGAAATAAAATCACTATCTTGTAGAGATATTTACACCTCCATATTCATTACAGCATTAATCATAATAGCCAAGACATGGAAACAACCTGAGTGTCCATCAATAATAGCTGAATGGATAAAGAAAATGTGGTATGTGTATATACAATGGAACAACACGGATGGACCTAGAGGGTATTATGCTAAGTGAAATAAGAGAGATAGAGAAAACCAGATGCTGCGTGATCTGACTTATATGTGGAATCTAAAAAAGTAGAACTCATAGAAACAGAGTAGATTGGCTGTTGCCAGGAGCTGGGGCCGGGTGGGTGGGGAGGAATGAGGTGATGTTAGTCACAGAGTACAAACTTCTAGTTAAAGTGATGGGAATCGAACATATAGCAAGGTGATTATAATGAACAATACTGTATTGTGTACTTGCAAGTTGCTGCAAGAGTAATTTTTAAATGTTATCACAGTAACGACAATAACAAAATGGTAATTATGTGACATAGAAGATGTGTTACCTTGATTGTGGTGATCATTTCACAATATACATGTGTATCAAATCATCACATTGTACACCTTAAACTTACACAATGTTATCTGAGAATTGTATCTCAGTAAAGCTGGACGGGGTGGGGGGGCGGGCAGGTGGAGGGGGAAGAAAATATACACATGAAGCTTCCTTTTGTCTGCCTGGTAAATAGACTTGTAAAAAATCCAATCCCCCTTAACTATAAATACAAAAATATTTTTTTTTTTTTACAGTTCAGAAATATCCATCCTTTCTCAGATCTCAGGCTGACATCAATCCTGTCTAGACATGTTGTGTGATTGGCTGCCCTCCCCTCCAGCTGAGTCTCCTACTGCATCCACCGTGGGCTTATACACCTGTCAGAATGTCGTCCGTCTTAGTTTCACTGCCTGATGAAAGTAGAGATTTCATTTAAAAATTGCTGCATGACAGATTGAGAGGATATAATTTAGGGAGATTAAATAGTCTGAGTTTTAGATGCCTATAAGTGTGTACATCAGTGAGCGGTATCAGAATAGCTGGGAAGTGAGGCATGGCCGACCCCAGGCCATTTCTCAGCTGAACAGCTGATAGTCACCCACACGATGTTCCAAATGTGTGTTTCCGCCGATAATGAGGAATTAAAAATAACACTCTCACTTCTTCCTCTGGGTGATGATCAGCCAGCCAACTGTCACCAGGCAATCCACAGGAGAAAACCTCGATGGACATTATAGAAAGGCTTGAGAATAAAATATATAACCATGTGCACGTTATTCAAATAAAATTTTAATCAATTCAGAACTAGTTCCCAAACTTTCTGAGACCGCTCAGGATCACGGATTCTCGGGGCTTTTCTTCCTCCAGCTTGTCATGTCATGCTAAATAGACTGCATCTGACAATACTGATGGGAGGAAAATGTCTTACTGCTGGACTGTGGTTTGGGGGATCTGTTGAGATATCTTAATTCCCCTCTTCCAACTTCAGTATCTCCCTGCCTCTTTGTCGGGGTGTGGGAGGGGGTGAAATTGATGGGTTTTGCATACACTTTCTGAGCTGCATGGGAAGTGTCTCAACTCAAGGGAGTTTGAGGTTTTCTTTGATTTGCATCCTTGAAGACAACCCCAGTCCTTCCCCCAACCAAAGCATTTCACGCATGGCACAAGAGTGGTGCTGAACCATCATTGTCCTCATCTCCACAGCTTGATAGCCTCATTCCCTATTTAGTACCACTCGGGGATTAGCGGAACGATCAATGACCCGAGAGCCTGAGGACTTGAGTTCTGACCAGGGATCTTCCATCAACTCATGGGAAATTTAGGCAAGCGACACCTGCTTGGTCTCCCCACTCATAAAGTAAATGTTAACTCCAGTCTGACCTTCCCAAGGGCCTTGAAGAAGTCGCATGAGATGAGTGCGCGAAGCGCTTCTCAAAGTGCTAAGTAGCTCTAAGGTTTGACCTCCATCAGGTCCTACTCTTCTGGCCCCAAAGCCGCAGCCAATCTCAGCCATGCTGTACCCTCATCGGGACGGGGACTCCCAAGGACAGGCTGGACCAGAGAAGGGGATGCTGATGATGCTTTTGACATCACGATGCTGCTTGTAACACAATGTCTCTTCATATTTCCTCCCAATTCCACGAGTATATGACACACTGAACATAAATAGATATCATGTGTCAAAACACAACTTTTTCTCCCCGGACCTTTCACATGTATTAATAAGGGATAATTTTCCCCTGTCCCTGCATGAAAAGTCCAGCAGACCTCATGACTTCTATGCTTACTGTTAGGTAATAGACCAAACTTTGGTTAATTTGGGTCCTGACCATTGTTTCCATTCGTAATTAACACTTCAGGGGAAGATGAAGTCCATCACAGCTTATTTTTCCCATAGATTCCAAATAAAACCTGGACAAAATACACACACAAAACAAAAACAAAAGCAAAACAACCTCAAAAAAATAACGAGAGAACTCTGGAGGGTGACTAATATCCTCCCAGTTTATTCCGTCACTGCCAGAGCCCCACCAGCCACGTGTCCTGGGAGTCCTGAGCCTTCTCCTGGACAGCTGAGAAACCCCTGTAGTTCCTGGGCTCTCCTGTCTCCTCCCTGGAGCACCTCCCTGCAGTGAGATGGGGCTGCTAGGGGTAGATGGTGAAACCAGAAGTACAAGGCAGTTCAGTCCTGATGGAGCAGAACTTGTCCGGAGGAAAACACTCGTGGCTTGTTTTCTCCTGGCAGCCCCTCCAGGGAGTCCTGCGTATTGAATGGAGCACAGCCAAGCAGCCCGTGTGCCTCTCACTGCTGTTGTGGTTATTATGATATAGGATCAGGGACGTCCCTGGCAGTCCAGTGGTTGGGACTCTGCACTTCCACTGCAGGGGGCGTGGGTTCAATCCCTGGTCGGGGAACTAAGATCCCACATGCTGTGAGGCACAGCCAAAAAAAAGGAAATAGGATTGGGCATGTAGCTCACACACACAGCCCTTGGTGCTCAGGCCAGGACCAGGGTGACGAGAGTGAGGCTAGTCTCAGGTGCAAATTTTAAGGGGGCACCAAAGAACTCAGTCATCTAGATAAAGAACATTTTAATGAAATGTTTTTTAAATCAAAATTCAGATAAAATATCTATGATGGGCAAAGTGTCCACATGTTAAATAAGAGCAGACTCTGAACGCGCACTTGCACCATTCTATCCCCACTCACCTCACCCTGATTCAGGCTGTGTTTGTCCCACACACACCCCCCAAACACCCAGTGCTCTGGCTGAGCTGAAGTCTGTAGGAGAAACACACACACACACACGCACACACACACACGCACACACACACACGCACACACACATCCACAGACCTCTCCATGACTCAAATTGTGCTCAAGAAGAGAAATGTAAACTTTCCATTAGAGCAAATAATGGTTTTCACAGCTAATCAACCTGAATATTATCCTATTATCAGTTCATAATTATATACCTGGCTGTTGATCCCATGACCCAGGTCTAGAATGTCACAGGGAGCTTTGGAAAGCCATTCTCAACGTGCTTTTGAGACGGGCTGGGACCTGGGACCTGGGACCCTCTGCTGCAGGGCTTGCACCCGGACAAATGTCTCCTCCAGCAACAAAATACAAAGAAATTATAAGGGACTAAAAATAACTGCATGCATGCGCAGTTGGGGCGAGTTATGGACAAGATACAAACAGACCAAAAAAAACCAACCAACCAACCAAACAAAAAAACCCAGCTGCCACTTCTGAAGAGCCACGAGCAAAAACAGGGTGTCAGGAGAAAAGCAGGGTACTGTGCATGCCCCCTGCATACAACACCACCAAAGGGGCGGGCAGACCACCTAAGCCATCCCTCTGGCCTGACCCCTGAACCCACCCCTACCCTCATCTGATATAAGAAAACATCTCGCCACCCCCCTGCCCCACCCCGAGCCAGTGAGCAAGGGAAACTGTCACCTGTTTTCACTACCCCCCTGCTGCAGCAGGGGTCCCAATAAAGCCTTGCCTGAGTTTCTTGTCTGGCCTCTAATCAATTTCCATTGCTTGGGGAAAGCCAAGAGCCCTGGTCGGTATCACTTTGACATTCTACCTGGCAGTATCAAGAAAGCTGATAGAGCTGGAAGACTTCTGAGCTGGCCTAAGACATTCTATGTGCTAGAGCTACAGGTAACAAAGGAAATGTTACTTTCTATCAAATCCTCAGTAATTACAGTGTGTCATCACATGATGAGTATTAGCCCAACAAAATGAAAGAGTGTATCGATTCCCTGAACAAAGGAAAAGTTTGTCATTTAAATATAGTTATTTACAATATTAAATACATCGTCTTTTGGTATAGTTGTAAATCTGATGTATCATTCAAAATATATTTGCATGTAAGATGAATGCATCAGCAGTGGTTTTGTGTGATGATATATGTTTGCTATATTTGCTTTAAACAATCGATCATATTTTGAAGTTATTTAAGTCATAAGACAAAATGTCTTTATATTTACGTATAAAGTATGATTTCCAGTGCTCTTAATTTCTTTTTGGTAACTCCAGGTTTCATCTACTTGAAGAACTTTAATTTTTTTTTTGTAGTGTAATTCTGGTGAAGAAAATGTTCACCTTTGTTCTGAAAGACATTTTCATTGGGCAAAATTTCTAGGTTGACAATTGCTTTCGGTTTTTGTTTTTTTCCGTGCTGTGAAGATGTTGTTCTCATTTCTAGTTTGCACTGTTTCCAATAAAAAAAAATCTCCCGTCATCTCTCTCTGTTCCTCTGTAGGAACTGTATCTTTTTATTCTGTCTGTTTTTAGGATTTCTGTTGATCAGAGAGCTCATTGCTTTCAAGCAATTTGGTTATGATGTGTCTTGGCTGGTGTCCATTGACCTTTTTGATTCTCTAGGTTTATAGGTGGTTTTGTTCTTTGGTTTTTTGCTTTTATAAAATCAGATTTGGAAAATGACCTGCTATAAGTTCTTCAAACTTTTATTTATTTTTCTCTCTCCTTTGTTTCAGGAAATCCAAATACATGTATATTTGGCCACTTGAAAATTTTGGACTGTTTACTAATGCTCTGTTTATATTTTTCCAAGTTTTTTATTCTTAGTGTTCCATTTTTGAATAGTTTCTACTGATATATCTTCAATTTCATTAATCTTTTATTCTCCCTCAATATCTACCATTCATCCTGCCTGATGTATTTTTCATCTCAGATATTGTTGTTTTCGTCCCTAGAATGTGATTTTTAAAAAGATACATGAAAGGGTAAGCTGGGACGAGGTGAGAGAGTAGCACTGACATATATACACTACCACATGTAAAATAGATAGCTAGTGGGAAGCAGCCGCATAGCACAGGGAGATCAGCTCGGTGCTTTGTGACCACCTAGAGGGGTGGAATAGGGAGGGTGGGAGGGAGACGCAAGAGGGAGGGGATATGGGGGTATATGTATACATATAGCTGACTCACTTTGTTATACAGCAGCAACTAACACACTATTGTAAAGCAATTATACTCCAATAAAGATTAAAAAAATAATAAAAATTTAACAATTAAAAGATACATGATTTTATTTAATATGTTCAGTCTTTCCTATAGCTTCTTAATTGTGTATAATCAAGTCATAATATTTGTTTTAATATCCTTCTCTACTAATTCAGTTATTTGAGTCCGTTTTAAATTATTGATTTTTCTCTCTTCAAATTTAGGTTACATTATCCTGTTTTTGGACTAGACAGGAAATTCTTATGATGCACTTTTAATCATGGTGTTACTTGACATCAATTTATCCAAAATCACTTCAGAAGGCCCCAAGTCTGCTCCAGTCACATGAGAAGGCCAGGTATTACTTGGTTGGTAATAATAATTATGTTTTGCTCAAATGCTGTATTATTTCTCTTGGTAGTAGTCTCCAAAGATTTTTGCTTGCCCATTATCTAAGCGAAAAACAAAGTCTGTGTAGAATTCCTAATATCATTGTTATGATGACTATTAATCGAGTCCACCCTTTCCTGAAAGAATCATGGTGATAAGATTATAATTGCTGGCACCCTGTGTTTATGTGTCAGCATGGGGTTACTCCTGCCCTATTCATGCGAGCAGGTGTTATGTATGCTGTAAGGTAGGGGTGGAGTATGTGGTGGAGAGATGTAATTTACATGTAATTTACAATTGTTTATATCACCGACATCACTACCATCATTATCGCCTCTACGGTGGGTTGGAAAACCCTACACGCTCGGAACCATTTCCTCAGTTCATCTAACTTCCTCTCATACCCTTTCCCCTTGGGTACAGCACTGGATCTCTTATTGTTCCGTGAACACAGCTGCCGTGCTCCCCGCGTAAGACCTTTGAAATTTTCTTCCCTCTCTCCTGAGCAAAGCTTTCCTCCAGCTATCACTTGGCTTATGAACTCATTTGCTGGAGGTCCGTGCCCAATTGTCAGCTTATCAGCGAACTTTTTTTTTTTTTTTTCTATTTTTTGGCTGCCCCACGCAGCATGCGAGATCTTGGTTCGCAGACCAGGGATCGAACCCGTGCCCCTGCAGTGGAAGCTCGGCGTCTTAACCACTGGCCCGCCAGGGATGTCCCTCAGTGAGGCTTTTCTAATCATTCCCTTTTCAATTATTGTCTCCACCACTGGGTGCTTTCAATGCACCTTTCCCTCCTTTATATTTCTTCATAGACCTTTACCCCACCTGACCTAATGCATTCACTTGTTACGTTTTTATTGTTTTCCTGCCCCTGACACACATGCACACCCATAGCTTTACAAACGCCATGAGAGAAGTATCTTTAATTGTTTAACATCATGTCCTAATTCCTGGAAAAATGACTGCCACGTGGTAGGTACTCAGTGCATATTTGTTTTAAGAAAGAAGAAAAAATGAATGAACAGCTAATATACAAACTCAACTCACATTCCAATGAATGCCCTGCCCTCTCTTTTTCTCCCTATGCTGCTTCCAGAGAAGACATGAACACAGCATTTTCTACTTTCCTTTGAATATCTGTAACCTTTCGTAAGAGCACTTTTCCCCTAAAAGCGGGATGAAACTGAAGCGATTGCAGCCTCCGTGAGAAGCCAGAAGTGTGGGATTGCCATAGTAATTGAGTCCCTAAAAGCAATTTCCAAAGAGAAGTTTCTAGTCTGCCTTCCATCTTCTATCAGCGTGTAGCGCCTTGACCCACTTTATACATATAAATACTGTCCTTGTGGATGTCAGTTCGGGGGCTCTTGCTCTGATGCTCAGACAAAGCAAGTTGTCTGTGAGATGTGCCCATGGCTGCCTTTTGGGCGGACACAGTGACATACTGTGGTAGTGATCTCACCCAATTGTGAATAGACTGGGGTTACGAACAAAACCACCTTAAATACATTTTGCTATTTTACTTTATTTCTTCTGCTTTTTGGATAGAAATCAGTATTTTAGAAGAGGAACAAATGTGTGTGTGTGTGTGTATATATATATATAGTCTCTACCCATCAGCAAATAGATCTATAGATACAGATATACAGATACTGATATAGATACAGATGATATAGAGAGAGAGATATAGATGATACAGATATAGATGATATACACATGTAGATGTAGATGTAGCTATCATTGGGTTATGATTAGGTCATTCTTTCAACAGCATTTGATTTGGTTAGATTATTCCATAAAGAAGAACAACTCATTAATAAAGAATATTTGTTTCTTCACCAAAGCTTGCCATAAGTACCATATCCACATGAGCAGAAGCCCCCAAGTCTGACTATGTGTGCCCTCCCAAGTTCTGCACCTCATGAAACATTCTGGGCTCGGGTTGGCTCGAACGCATCCGCGTCCATCAGGACACATGGAGAAGCTCCTGACGGAAAAGAACCAGAAGGGCAGTGACCGTGGTCTACTTGCTACAGTAACAGAAAAGGCTCAGAACTCTTGTCACTGTTCATTTCTTCAGATTCCTGGGCCCCTCAGAAGGGCGAGTATGAGACGGAAGGACCCTTGAAGACCTGGCACTGACTCGGTTTCTTGCCAAGAGGCAGATGTGTAATTGAGTCCCCACCTACAGCCTTAAGGAGCAGCCCCTTTTCTTTTTACAGTTTATCACTCACTTTGCATCCCTATTCCAAGCACTTGAGTCTTGCCTACTTTTTCAAAAATTGGATATCCTTTAAATCTCGTTTAACATAAGACATCATCCATCCCTTCCCTTTAATTCCTTTAAATTTATCTAATGGGGCTTCCCTGGTGGCGCAGTGGTTAAGAATCCGCCTGCTAATGCAGGGGACACGGGTTTGAGCCCTGGTCTGGGAAGATCCCACATGCCGCGGAGCAACTAGGCCCGTGAGCCACAATTACTGAGCCTGCGCGTCTGGAGCCTGTGCTCCGCAACAAGAGAGGCCGCGACAGTGAGAGGCCCGCGCACCGCGATGAAGAGTGGCCCCCGCTTGCTGCAACTAGAGAAAGCCCTCGCACAGAAACGAAGACCCAACACAGCCATAAATAAATAAATTTAAAAAAAAATTTATCTAATGAAGACTCTGAACCCCTTGGCCTGTAAGATTTCCCAGATCCCAGGTTTCTCTTTCTTTTATGTTCCCTGAATATGGGCAGCTGAATCCAGAGACTGGGTAAGACTCAGGTTCAAGGTATTTGGAAAAATTACAGTGTTTTTCAAAGTGCAGCTTTAATCTGTTATTTAATCTTAGCAACCAATGATGCTTACTATCCAAACGTATTCACTCCTTGGGAGTTATGAGATGTATATGCAATATGTATGTATTAATATATAATAATAAATATAGTATAAGAACATATTTATATGTTTGTAAATATACTATAGGTTATATAAATGGCATATGCTGTTGAATATGTTGATATATGATCTACATTATATAACTATACTGTTTTATTTTAAAATTAAATGTAACAAGTTTATGTCAGCAAGTGTCACATGATGTGAAGAAAGTAAAGCCAGGACCTAGAATAATGTGACCAGTGGTGGTGGATGGTGCTACCTGGGAAGCCCTTATGATGAAACTTACAAAACTCATGGCATTTGAGTTGAGAAGTAAATACAATGTAGGCTCAACTAGGCAAAGATCAGGAAGTTTGCACTAGGCAAACAAAACAGCAAATAAAAAGATTCTTAGTTGGCAGTGATTTGGGTATGTTTTAAAGCACAAAGACAGAAACTGGAAAAAGGTCAATGTAGCTAAAACATAGTAAGACGGCAACAATATTAGGTGAGATTTTTGTCTTGCTGCAGGGTGATTGCCTTGCAGGTCACAGTTACTATATTTCAGACACCATAAATGCCTTAAGTTACAGAGTCAGCCTGAAGGCTGTCCTTCCAATGGAGGCTTTCATTTAGGGACACTCCTATTCCAATGCCTCTTTTAGTGTTTCAGTATATTCCCTACAACGCATACACGAAGCTCTATCATTTATATTTGTGTGTAACTTTCCGCCATCCATTTAAATAGCACTCTTTTGTGGAAAAGATGATATGTATTACATTATACAGGGCTGATTTTATAGAAGGTCTGCTTGGTTTAAGAGATATTTGTGCTGTATTCACAGAAAGAATGAAAAGTAGATTTATTATCTGAGTGGAGAAAAAAAAACTGTCTCAATTACATGTAAATTCCAGGTGGGATGATCCACGTGTATTTGCTGCTCTTGGAACAGGCCGTTCTTCTCCCAAAGATTTAGTCACCACTGTGACCCTCACATTCTTCACATAAAACGTAAAGACATCTTTCACAGTTCTGTGGCTTGCTAAATAAGCTGTTCATTCCTAGAAAAGACAAATGTCAAAATTTGCCTTTTCTCCAATTTCACGCAGCTCTGAGTTTAAACTCTGGTACTTTCCTAGGGCCACCGCTTCTCCATCCGTATATGTTTGGATAGATTTCTAAAGCAGCATCTCTGGGGCAGGGAATCTGGCCTCACCTATTCCCACGTTTTGGGTGTGGTCTTCTTCTAGAATCTCTACCGCCCATCTTGTGACCTCAGGAAGTAAGCGGTTTGTCCTCTCAAGAGGAATATTTGTACCTGCCTCAGCGTTAGTCTAAGCCATTCCAACCGGTAGAAAAGACAGGATACGTTCTGGGGAGAATCAAATCGATTTTTCCAAAAATAATTTGACATCTCAGACACTAAAAACCCAGATAAATTCAGGGAAAATGAGCTACGACTCCCCTAGAATCGCATTAAAGAACCATCTTAGATTCTTTTCCTCCCCTCCAGTTTAGATATCTCAGGATACGGTGCCTGTTTGTGTTAGATGGACTTGTTGGGGGAAAAAAAAGGAAGGACAGCTACAACTCGGACGCCTAATTAAATTAGCCGGAAACAATTAGAGCCGATCAACATGTAACGACTTTCTGTCGGACTGATTATTATCCGTGCTGATACGGAGACGAGTTAAAAGTGACCCTTATCTCCCACTGATTTTTCGTTTCATCCTCAGACCTGCTGTCTGTTTCTTCACTTTGAACAGATCAAGTTTTAAGAGTAAAAATGGTGACTGCGCTGATACCCGCGTTGCTCCTGGTAACCCTCTCTCATCCATCTCCACACAGCGGTCTTCCCAGGCGATGCATCCCCAGCCCTGTTGAGAATCGTTGCCACCTTCCAGTGCCCTGAGTTGGCTTCCTACAATACGTCATCCATGGGAACTGCTGTATTTTGCACGTGGTTTTAATCACAGCCCCCATCGCTACCTAATTCCCATTGGTCCTCCGTCTACAATGTGCCCCGCCCCCCAACAAAGTCCACTTTCCAAGCAGAGGTGGCCGGCTGTGCAACTCAGCCCCTATTTTGCTTAGGCGATTTGGTTACACAAATGGCGTCCTATAATGGCTTTTCCATTCTTGAGGATCTGAATAGAGAAAAACTGAAAACACCTCTTGAAAAGAGCAAGTGGAGGGCCTTCCCTGGCAGTCCAGTGGTTAAGACTTCCTCTTCCAATGCAGGGGGTGCAGGTTCCATCCTTGGTGAGGGAGCTAAGATCCCACATGCCTCGCGGCCAAAGCACCAAAACATAAAACAGAAGCAATACTGTAACAAATTCAACAGAGACTTTAAAAAAATACTTCTTTAAAAAAAAAGAGCAAGTAGAATGACATCTTTGTGGCCGATCCCAGTGGGCTGAGGGCTTCCTCTCCGTTTTGGAAAAGTACATAGATCTCCTGGATTCATTCTCTAGACCAGGGTTTTTCAGCCTCACACGATTAGCATATGGGGCCAGCAAATTATTTTTTTATGTTTTTAGTTTTTAAGAGGTGGAAAGGGGCGCCGTATGCTGTAGGATGGTTAGCAGTATTCCTGGTCTTTGCTGACTAGATGCCGGTGGCATCCATTCCAGCTCCCCTCCACCCCAATCCTGGCCGTCAAAGATGTTTCTAGATATTACCAACTGTCCCCTGGGGAACAAAATCACCCTGAGGTTAAGAAATGTTCTCATCAATTTGAAAGTACTTTGGCTTTATCTGTCTCAGTTTCCAACCGCAGTTATAATATTTTGGAAACTCATCTGGGGCTCAGGAAGAAGAGGTATTTTTATTTCAAAACAAAACAAGCGAACAAAGAAAATTGGATCTATATCTCACACCATACATAAAAATTAATTTCAAACGGAATAAGAACTTACATGTGAAAAAAAGAAAGCTTTAAGAGCTAATCAATGAATTTGGTAAAGTAGCAGGATACAAAATTAATGCACAGAAATCTCTTGCATTCCTATACACTAATGATGAAAAATATGAAAGAGAAATTAAGGAAACACTGCCATTTACCACTGCAATAAAAAGAATAAAATACCTAAGAATAAACCTACCTAAGGAGACAAAAGACCTGTATGTAGAAAACTATAAGACACTGATGAAAGAAATTAAAGATGATACAAACAGATGGAGAGATATATCATGTTCTTGGATTGGAAGAATCAACATTGTGAAAATGACTATACTACCCAAAGCAATCTACAGATTCAATGAAATCCCTATCAAACTACCAATAGCATTTTTCACAGAACTAGAACAAAAAATTTCACAATTTGTATGGAAACACAAAAGACCCCGAATAGCCAAAGCAATCTTGAGAAAGAAAAACAGAGCTGGAGGAAACCGGCTCCCAGACTTCAGACTATACTACAAAGCTACAGTAATCAAGATAGTATGATACTGGCACAAAAACAGAAATATAGATCAATGGAACAGCATAGAAAGCCCAGAGATAAAGCCAAGCACATATGGTCACCTTATTTTTGATAAAGGAGGCAAGAATATACAATGGAGAAAAGACAGCCTCTTCAATAAGTGGTGCTGGGAAAACTGGACAGCTACATATAAAAGAATGAAATTAGAACACTCCCTAACACCATACACAAAAATAAACTCAAAATGGATTAAAGACCTAAATGTAAGGCCAGACACTATCAAACTCTTAGAGGAAAACATAGGCAGAACACTCTATGACATAAATCACAGCAAGATCCTTTTTGACCCACCTCCTAGAGAAATGGAAATAAAAACAAAAATAAACAAATGGGACCTAATGAAACTTAACAGCTTTTGCACAGCAAAGGAAAACATAAACAAGACGAAAAGGCAACCCTCAGAATGGGAGAAAATATTTGCAAAGGAAGCAACTGACAAAGGATTAATCTCCAAAATTTACAAGCAGCTCATGCAGCTCAATATCAAGAAAACAAACAACCCAATCCAAAAATGGGCAGAAGACCTAAACAGACATTTCTCCAAAGAAGATATACAGATTGCCAACAAACACATGAAAGGATGCTCAACATCACTATCATTAGAGAAATGCAAATCAAAACTACAGTGAGGTATCAGCTCACACTGGTGAGAATGGCCATCAGCAAAAAATCTACAAACAATAAATGCTGGAGAGGGTGTGGAGAAGAGGGAACCCTCTTGCACTGTTGGTGGGAATGTAAATTGATACAGCCACTATGGAGAACAGTATGGAGGTTCCTTAAAAAACTAAAAAGAGAACTACCATATGACACAGCAATCCCACTACTGGGCATATGCCCTGTGAAAACCATAATTCAAAAAGAGTCATATACCACAATGTTCACTGCAGCTCTATTTACAATAGCCAGGACATGGAAGCAACCTAAGTGTCCATCAACAGATGAATGGATAAAGAAGATGTGGCACATATATACAATGGAATATTACTCAGCCATAAAAAGAAACAAAACTGAGTTATTTGTAGTGAGGTGTATGGACCTAGAGACTGTCATACAGAGTGAAGTAAGTCAGAAAGAGAAAAACAAATACTGTATGCTAACACATACATATGGAATCTAAAAAAAAAAAAAATGTTTCTGAAGAACCTAGGGGCAGGACAGGAATAAAGACGCAGACATAGAGAATGGACTTGAGGACACGGGGAGGGGGAAGGGTAAGCTGGGACGAAGTGAGAGAGTGTCATGGACATATATACACTACCAAATGTAAAATAGATAGCTAGTGAGAAGCAGCCGCATAGCACAGGGAGATCAGCTCGGTGCTTTGTGACCACCTAGAGGGGTGGGATAGGGACGATGGGAGGGAGACACAAGAGGGAAGAGATATGGTGATATATGTTTATGTATAGCTGATTCACTTTGTTATAAAGCAGAAACTAACACAACATTGTAAAGCAATTATACTCCAATCTGTATATATATATATTCCCATTAAAATAGATAAAAGTATTATCATGTTCAAAGATAGGGACAATTTCTTAGTCCTGCTTCCAGGAGTATTGCTTTATGATTTGAAAGTTGTTTATCTATTTTCCTCAATAGTTAATTTGGCTATATTAAGAATGGAATAAACTCTTACCAAAAGGATCTGTAAAGAACTTAAAAAAAAAAAAGAAAGAAAGCTTTAAAATATTTAGAAGACAGGAAAATATCTTCATGATCTCAGTTTACAGAGGATTTCTTAAACAAGAAATATAAACACATAATCTGTGGGGAAAAATAGTTAATAAATTCACCTACATTAAAATTAAGAACTTTTGTTCATCAAAAGAAAAACCAACAAGTGAAAAAGAAGCCACAATAAAATTATAGGGCGACTGGGATTTGTACCTGGTTCATAAACACAAGGTAATGCCATCAACAGGAGAAAAAAGATCTTCTGGTCTGGCAGTGTCATGAGACTTGGGAAGAGGCTGGTTTGCGGGGCTGCCACCCATGAAAAGCTATTACAAGAGGAAGGCTGAGCTCCTCTGAATAGCTCAGTCATCAGTCACTTGGAGTCGTGGCGCCTACTCCGATGACATCCAGATGCTGGAAGGAACTCTGACTCCTTAACCTTCTATTTCTCAGAGATGCCAATGGCCCAGCAGAGACCACAATAAGCCACTGGAGGCCAATGCTTGTTTTAGCAGCTAGCCCATCGTAAACAACGGACATCTTGTACCATATTCCTAATCTGGAATCCTTATTTTGCTTAAGACCATTTATGTTATTCTTTCATGAATATTTTCTATTTAAAAATTTTGCATGGACATATATACACTACCAAATGTAAAATAGATAGCTAGTGGGAAGCAGCTGCATAGCACAGGGAGATCAGCTCGGTGCTTTGTGACCACCTAGAGGGGTGGGAGGGAGGGAGACGCAAGAGGGAAGAGATATGGGGACATATGTATATGTATAACTGATTCACTTTGTTATAAAGCAGAAACTAACACACCATTGTAAAGCAATTATACTCCAATAAAGATGTTAAAAAAAATTTTTTGCACAGCTCCTTATATTTCTTTTTCCCTTGCGCTTTGATGTGCTATTTCTCTGTGTTTTTCACAACAGCTGCTTCTTAAACTTTGGAAGCCATTTGTGTTTTACAACTTTTGAAAATACCCATTGCTTTTCCCCCTTATTGCACAACCTGTAAAGTTGTCTCTTCTCAGAGGCACAATTGCGATCATTTCACAGATGGGTTTGTAAATGCAGGGAAATAGAACCATCATTCTTTTCTTTCTGGTGTATTGACAGCTTTGATCTGAAGTTATTTCCTAGACAATTTCTCTTTCATGCTCATCAACAGTAACTTTTGTTTGGTTTGGGTAATACCATATATTAACTAAAAGTGATTTCATAAGTTCAGCCAACTTAATTGAAGCTTTATTCTCCTCCTAGAGATGTGCTCCACTATTTCCCCATCATTTTCCAACTGTCAGAGGACAAAAATAAGCCTGCTGGTGGTTCACAAGCGTCTCCTAAACTTCCCAAACTACATGCAAAAAAATAGTAGCTAAAAGGCAATCCTCATTAACAATTAGTGGTTAGATTAATTAGTGGTTTCAAAAATCCCCATTGAGATGTTAGAACCAGAGCCCCTAGCAAGCAGTCTTCTGTTTATATAGGGGAGTTCAACCAGACGGGCTTATCTCGTGATTACTCTCTGGATGGCATGAGAACCATACCATAATGGTTTGGTTTAATGATAAGTAAAGATAATAAGAGTTGACAAGCAGTGACTGTTTCCAAGAGTTTGTACGTGTTTCTGAGTTTTCTTAGTAAATCTGTTTTATGTTAATTTTAGAGTTTCTACAAGAAATGTTTAAAATTGCACCCCTCTTGGACTTAAAGTTGCATAAAAGTGTTGGAAAAATTGCATGTGCTTCTGAGTTTGACACAGGGACAGATTTTAGACAGAATCTGCTTGTACATTGTGAAATCTGTGTATCTGGCCATGGGCAACTATGTCCTGCTTTCTCAGAACATTGATTATTACTGCAGTAATTATGTCCTGATGTGACGGCCAACTGTGTTTATCATACAACATAAGGATGACATAAAAAATCCCATTGTCCAATGATATAGAGGCTTTAAAGAAGAAAAGAAGGCAGGTCAGCTTGAAAGCAAGCTTCTTGGATACTGTCTCTAAACACCAACGTATAAAAAAATGGAGCAAACTAAATAAAAATGGACACCTTATATGGTAAGTTCCACCAAACAAACCACTTATGTAAATCAAACAGATCTCTAAGAAAAGCCTGAACATTTCCCCCTATATATTTACAAGAGAAAAAACAGAATAAAAAGTAAATAAATAAATAAAAAAGAATGTCAAAGGCCAGGAGAACCGGATGTTGGTACCTGAACAAACAGCATACGTGGTGACCTGAAGTACCTGGGAAAGATACCTGTGGGAGATTGGTATGTTTGAAAGACACAGTGACCCAAGTATTTTTTTTTTATAACTATTTGCTTAAATCTTAAAGATGGAGGGACATTTGAGTGTTGACAATTATTACAGCAATTTGGAGGCCATTAGTTACGCTTGTTCAAGGAGGTGAAATTGAACTCCCCACTATCAAAGTGGTAGACAATAAAGTAGAAAACTGTAATTCTCCAGCCACACTCTAGCAGCAGACGGGGCCTCGCACAGATAAGTCCACCGGAAAGCACACAGCACATGGGCCTGTGGTTGGCAGATAAAAGCACGTAAGAGTAAAAGTGATCCGTGCCCACTGCGTATGTCTTTCAGAGACAGGACAGACAGGATAAGAGGCAGGCAGAAGCTTCAAGAATCACCAGTCATAGCTATGAGTGCTCTAGATCACCTTTGCAGGATGTGATAACCAAGAGAGAGAAGAGGTCTCATCTGACGGGGGACAGAGGACCTCTGGGAATCCCAGCTGTGTGGGGCTTGTGGAACGTCCTGGACAGCCCCTGTTGAAATGATGGCTCTTTAGTCCACCCTGTGAGGCTCCAGGGAAAGAGAGAAATCGGCCCCCAGCTGCACGCCCAGGTCCACGATCGTGATACAGTGGTGTCCCTATGAGGTGGATATTCCTATCAACTCCATTCTGCAGATGAGGAAACTGAGGCTCAGAGAGATGCTGCGTCTTAGCCGAAGACGCAGAGTTAGGTTTACACAGAGGCAGTCTGGTCCCTGCACTCATCATCTTAAACTCTATTCTAGACTCTCTTTCTAAAAGATAAGAGAACCTACCAGGCAGAGAGGTGGGAGGATATTCTAGGAAGGGCAACGACACGTGAAAGGACTCTGGAAAAGAGAGAAATTGTGGTCCATCTGGGGACCCAAAGAGAGTCAGTCTGGCTGAAGAGGCAGAGAGGGGGCCACGACGCCAGGTTCTATCAGTTGCCAGCTGAGTGACCTTGGGTAAGCCAATCCCGGCTCAGGTTGTGTCCTCATGTGTAAACGGAGATAATAGATAATCCAGGCATTCACTGCCCAACCTCATTGTGTTTACGCAAAGTGCTTAGCAGAACACTTGGCTTCTGGCCAGCCCAGCATCCATGCCAGCTGTCACCATGGTTATTGTTATTTGGGGTCGGGGGTGGGTACTGGAAATGGGGATGGAGAGGTTTGCACAGGCCCGTCTGTTTTGACTCTAGTGTGCTAGAAATGAAAAGCCACTGCAGGATGTTCAGCAAGGGAATGGCATTATCAGGTTTATAACAGGGAGAGTTTACTCTGGAGAAAGTCAGAAAGAGATTCGGGGGCAGGCTGAACCTCAGGAAAGGGGACCAGCTTGGAGAGACATCTAGTGACCCTGCCACGCCTACCACGTGCCTGATCTAAAGGGCTGAACGTCGGCAGTGAATGAGAAGACAGGGTCTCCCTTGAGTCTTAGACCAGTGGGCCTGTGAGCAGGTTTGGACCCTGCATCTGAATGCCGTGACTCCTGACAAGCAATCAGAGGCTCCAGTGCTGAGGTCGGTGACCACGTGTTTGGAATCATCCAGACAAACTTTTTCCTGAAGGCCTAAGAGTAAATGCACTAGCCTTTGTGAGCCGTGTGGACTCAGACACAACTATTCAACTCTGCTCTGGTAGCACAAAGGAGCAGGTCTGTTCCAGTAGAAGTTTATTTACAAACGCAGGCAGAGGAAGAGAAGACCAGATGGATCCAAGCGATGTTTAGGAGACGGAATAACAGAATTTGCAGACCAACTGCATATGGTGACTTGAGTAAGGTCCTCAACTAGCTAATGTCCACATGAAGAGAAATAAGACATATTCTAGATTACCGTCCAATTCAGAGACCTTCCTAAAGACGAAGCAATGCAGTGTTTCTCAAACTAGCAATCACAAACCATTCGTGGGTCGTGAACTTGATTGAACTATCAAAAAGATAGCATAGAATAGCATGTTATAGTTCAATAGTAATAAAATCATATTTGATATTAAAGTTAAATCATTTTATTTTATTCTAATTAGTAAGTGGAATTATTTTCTATAAGATTTTTTAAAAATTGTGTCTGTGGTTTTGTGTGATATACGAAATTTTTTTTAACATCTTTATTGGGGTATAATTGCTTTACAATGTTGTGTTAGTTTCTGCTGTATAACAAAGTGAATCAGCTATATGTATACATATATCCCCATATCTCCTCCCTCTTGCGTCTCCCTCCCTCCCACCCTCCCTATCCCACCCTTCTAGGTGGTCACAAAGCACCGAGCTGATCTCTCTGTGCTATGCGGCTGCTTCCCACTAGCTATCTGTTTTACATTTGGTAGTGTATATATGTCCATGCCACTCTCTCACTTCGTCCCAGCTTACCCTTCCCCCTCCCCGAGTCCTTAAGTCCATTCTCTACGTCTGCATCTTTATTCCTGTCCTGCCCCTAGGTTCTTCAGAACCATTTTTTTTAGATTCCACATATATGTGTTAGCATACAGTATTTGTTTTTCTCTTTCTGCTTACTTCACTCTGTATTTCGTTCTAGGCCATGGCCAGAAAAGTTGAAAAAAATACTATATAATGGAAACACTGTAAAGTGAAAAAAGCACAGAGCTACGAAATGGAGAGACTAGGTAGGTTTTAAATCCAAATTCTGCCATTTTTTAGATTTGCAGAAAGATTTAACATCTCTGGAACTCAAATTTCTCATTGGTAAAATTAAAGCATTCTTTTTTTCTTCTTTTACATCTACTCATTGTTCTAGTCACTGGAAATACAAGGATGGATAAGCTAGGTCCCACCCTCAGGAAGCTAACATCCTGCTGGGGGAGATACATACATAAACAAATACATGAAGGAGGATGAGAGTAATGGGCCGAGTGGTTATGGGAGTAACGGGTTATGGGAGTGGGTGCTGCTTCAAAGAGGAAGTTCAAGGAAGGCCTGGCTGGAAAAGGCATGGCGATGTGAGAGTCCCGGTGAGGGGAGTCGGGCCGTGAGAACAGCCCGGGGAGAACTGATGGCAAGGCTCAGAGACAGCGAGTCCCTGACCGAAATCAAAATCATCCAATTAACAATGGCTTGGATAAACTCGAACATGGGTTTTTAGTCCAAATCTCAAACTCTGCATCATTATACTGCTTCAACATGGGTGTGTTCCTCAAAATAGCCTTTCCTTATGTAAGCTGCTGGATGGTTTTAAATAAATGACAGCAAGCTAACCTTTAACGTGGTCCACGTATCAGAGGTCACATTTTACCAGCCGCCAGACTCAACTGACACCTTTATGTACTGCAACCTCAGTTCTCGGATTCTCCTTCTCAAACGAGTGATTTCCTGATTGGAGAGGCATAAACACACCCCAGTTCATAGTTGCCATTTCTCCCCTGCTGCAAATAGGAGTCTCTACTCAATCTCTGCCTGTACAACAGTCTACAGATAATACCAATATAAAACACGCCTTTTCCTTACGCTGGTTTGGGCTGGATTTCCTTGAGTTGCAATCAGAGTCTTAGCTACTTCAGATGAGTTTTCCTAAACTCTGTTAGGCTGAATGCGAATGGAGCCTCTTGGGGAAACCAAGTGTTCCCAGGCATAGTTTAAACATGAAATAAGTCTCAAGGTGTGAGGGCATCATCTTCAGAGAGCGGCTGTGTGCCCCGTGACTGCTCCCCTGTAAATATCCTGCGTAAAAGACAACTTCAGAAAAGGCTGAAGGAAACACCAGAGATATCTTCTGTAACCAAGGCCAGAGGCAAATCTGCGGGCAGAGAAAATTAGAACAAGAAATAGGAGGGGAAACAAAAACCCACAGAGAATCAGGAGCTCACGAATAAGCCTCTGATCTCCCTGGAAAGGTCTGTTACCAAGAGACAGGACAATTTGATGCCAAACAGCTTGACTTCACACCCCATCTTTACACAGCTCAACTGAGGGTTTGGGGCAGGATATTTCAGCTATCTGCTCCAGACCCCCATCTGTAAAATGGGGCTAATAAAATATTAACTGCCTGAGGTTATCGTGACACATTCAATAAATTAACACCAATAGAGGATGTAGAAAGACCCACATGGTCAGCTCTTGGGAAAATCTTAGCCTTTATCATAACTGCCCTTACTTCCTCATCCCGGTCACACAACACCTGCAAGAGGCAGCAGAATCATCCAGTACAGAGGCAGGTAGCCTGTCACTCACAGCCTCAGGAATGGCCTGATCAGAAAGCATGACCCTTCTCTCTTTCCTTTTATAACCTGAGCAGTTGCCAAGCTGAGGGACGAGCAGAGAGAGCATTAGCAGCAAACTTCGTCTTCTCAGAGACAGCACCATCCAAATAAGGAACTCGAAGACGTTATTCAGCACGAAGCGTTTCTCATTGAATACACTCTGTTCTTGCCCAATGGGAGAGCAGATTCTGCGTTTCATCCCCGTTTTTCTTCCTGCCTTGAAAATCAGCTATTGTTCCCGAGGCGGGCATCTTCTCTCATTATGCCCCCATGCTGGGGACTCCGCTGCCTCAAAACATTTGATTTCTTGAGCAGATAACGATTTCCAAAACTAAGTAAAAGAAAACACTTACATTGGATGGTGTTTGGGGAATTTTTTTTCTTTTATTCCTAACGTGTTTACAATGCATCTCCCTTTCATAGGCTCTCTGACACACTGGTCGGGGAACTGCTGCTATAAAAGCGAATTGCCGTGGCTTTAAATTGTTTTATGGCAAAATTAGAAATGGAACTTGAAACCACACTACCCCATCTGAGTCACCCCCCCCCCCGCCCCAGCTTCGAGCTCCAACCCTGAGGTGATGCCCTGCCGTGAAAGGTAGGTTGTAGCCCAGGTGATCAGTCCTCTGGGTGAAGGGGATGCCCGAGTACAATCATCTGAGTGGCACAGCCTGGGAAACTGGCCTGAATCCTGTGTTCTACCCACACCTTATTCCTCCATCGTCCGACTCTGCAGCCTTTCTGGGCTCTGCTGTTCTATGGGACCAGGGCCCCCAGTACGTGGACTCTCCCATCTGTTAACCAGGGACATATATACATATATTGGTATATATAACTGTGCCTCGCCTTCCACTGCCCATGCAACCAGGTCTAAACTGGTCACTTTCCTGCTTTGGGGCACAACATTCACCTTCTGCAAAGTGGGGCTGTGACTCTGGGCTCACATCCATCCCATATGCCCTCCCAATGTGCAGCATTGACTAATCACAGAGGAGAGGAAGAGCACACACCCTGGGTCTTATCCCAAGTGCATCCCCTGCCTCGTCCTAAGAACTCCGCCTGGGTCCTGGGTATGCAAATGCAGCAGAAGTGCAGGGTGGATGAGATGTGGTCACCCAGCAAGAGGCCAAGGTTGGAAGAAGGATTCCTGAGTGCGCCCATCCGGACTCTATCCCTGCTGCTTTAAAAGGCAACACAACAGAAATCGACACCAAAGACGTTCTCTCTTAACATCCATACACATGACAAAAATGAAGTAATTATTTTCTAGGTAAGTCCTGCTCGACCCACTTCTCCACTCGCTGAGAGGTTCGGATCCTAGAGAAGGATGACATTTCAGAGGACGCTGGACCTGCAGGAAGGCATCTGCATCCTGAGACCCCAATCTCCCACCTCAAGCAGAGTCCATCTTCCCCCCTCCCCCGCACAGAGCCCCATCTGGTCCTCCGGCCAGAGGCTGCAACTCCATGAAGGGGATGCTTGGAGGCTTGTAGCATCCACCACTGGCTGGTAGTCTGGAGGACACTTCTGTGTCTCCCGACAGCGTTCTCTTACCTGCTCCATCCCCTCCCCCAACAAAACCAACACACACTCATATGCATGCGTGTGTATTCCCAGTTGAGGCAATCATCCCTGCATTGGGCACTTTCATGATCACATTTGTTCTTTCAATATTTTTAACCTTAAAAAATTTTTTTAAACTTTCTACAAATTAAAAAAAAAAAAAAGATGTTTAGGTTTTCTATATCTCTTTGCTGCATCTTTATTTCTAGCTCATTCTTTTTTTCCCCCAGATAAAACCATCTGTTACTGCTAACCCACTGCAACTGACAGGGAAGGTACAGACAGCTGCAGTGTTTCACTCAGCTTGGGTGTCCTCTCTGTGGCCATGTCTACTTCCCCCGGTTCCACATCCTTTCCTGACTCACACTCTCCCAGTCTGGTCACCCTAATTCCTTTGGATAAACTCTTCAGAGCCTCCTCAAATGCAAGGATGGGCAGAGACCTCAGCAAGTTCACTCCCAGAGTTAAAGGTGTATTGGAAAATAAGTCACTATTTTCTGACACTGGCAAGGACATTATTAATGGTATATTTCTTTTCTACATGATGCACGTAGGCTTTGAGTGAAGGAACCATGATTTATTCATTGGTTTATCCCTATTGTGGCATCCCACAGTGGTTTGCTCTTAGAAACAGCTAAAATATTTATTTCTGAATAAGTCAGTGAATATTATAAAACAAAAAGGAAAATAAAAACAAAGACTGTGCGACTCAGAGCAGAAGAATGACAATCACACGAGAAAGGGCACAGTAGGAAATCACAAAAATATTACTCATTTCTTTTCTAAATGCTGGGAAGGAGAATGTTTGCCGTAAAAGCATCACCCTGGGGTTGAGTAGGGAAACATTTTCTCCATGTGAAGCTCAGCTCTGGGACAAATTGTGGACGATCCAGTGATTTCCAAATCTTATCATTACCAGGGAGAATCTTCTGAAAAATCTCTCATTTCCAGGGCCCCAGCTCATACCAACTAAATTAGACTCTCTAAGGGATGAGGTCATGGAATTTCCATTAAAACAAAAAAGGCTTTTCAGGTGGTTGCAACGCAGAAACCCTGGTCTAGTTGGTGGGACATAAGATTCTAAGACAGAAGACCTGTTTGGATACTTGCTTCCATCAGTAACTAGCTGTGTGACCACGGCAAGATACTGCACCTCTCTGAAACTATTCCACTTCTATACCTTGTAAAGGAAAAGATAACAATGGCCATCCCTTGCCTATCTCGCGCCTGTCCTTAGGATCAAATAAGTCAATGTGTGAAGTCTTTTTATGAACTGCAGAGACGTGAGAAGAAGGTCACTGCTGTGATTACGACTTGGGGTGGGGAGGTGGGTAATCCTTTATACTCAAAACTAAGAGTTAGCTCAATCCTTCTTTATCTGGGGCCAGGGGACCCATCTTTGTGCTCTAGGAAGGAGGGGACCAGAGAAAGTGAAAGGAGAAGAAAACCAATATGCAAGGGGTGACTCCATTTAGGCAAGCATTTGTTTAATTGTTTAATTTCAATCAGCCCCTTTAATTGCATGGCTCTTGCCAATAAACGGTCATTTCCGGTTCAAACACATTCCGCTGGCATTTCTGCATCCTCTCTGCAGCCCCATCTCCATCTGTTCCTTCAACTCTGTCACTTTCATCTATCTCCTTGACTTCTAGCTGAAGAGGTTCGACTGGCTCTAGGCTCCTTCTGGAAAGTTCCCCATAATGTACCCTCACACCCCTAAGGGCAGCGTTTCTGCTGTGCCCACCCGCCAGGGCCCCTCCTTAGGCAGCCAGGAATCACCCGGGGATCACAACGCATGCTCTGGCGGCGGGAAGACGGGCGGCCTGGGGTGTCTGGCGGAGCCCCCCAAGCCCCACCAGGGTGCCCGTCCCCCGACCCGCCACCTGGTCCTCTGGCTTCTAGCTGTTCATCAGCTGACTGCTGTCCCTTGTCCTTGAAGAATACTTGAATGTCAGGGGGCCTCGTGAACTAGGGGGGGCTTCAAGCCCACTCCGTTACAATGGACATTTGGGACTCAAAAGACCAAAATTGAGTTCATGAGAGTTGGAGATCTCAAAGGCAAGTAACAAATCAAGGTCCAAGAGCGTGGGGGGAGGGCTAAGACGCGGCCCCCGCAAGAGGGGCGCAGGGCGCACACACCGGAGGAGAGGATGCAGGACGGCGGGGCGGGACGCGTGACGATATCACTTAGCAGCTGTTCAGCCTCAGTTGCACCTGTGAAAGTGGGTACTGATGCCTAGCTTTACAAAGCTCTTGGAACTCAGGGGAGTTTGGAAATGGTGACTTCCTAAATAAATTATCAGGCCACGCCCTGCTTGGAGCGGTGAAAGCAGAACAAGCTTGATTGACACAAGGGGACTAACAAATCGAGAGCCAGGTCTGGGGCATCCCACGCTGCGACACCAGGCGCTGTAATAAGGAAACCAGGTCACTATCTATAGCTGTGGAAAGATCTTCAGGATAGATAGATATTGAATATAGTTCCCTGTGCTATACAGTAGGTGCTTCTTCATCTATTTTATATACAGTAGTGTGTATATGTTAATCCCAAGCTCCCAATTTATCCCTCCCCTGTCCCATTTCCTCTTTGCCAGGATATATTATGAAGCGAAACAAAGTACAGAAACGTGTACAGGATGCTACAGCTTGTATAAGAACCAGGGGCTGGGGATATGAGGATAAGTACATCCCTATTTGCTTTTATTTGCATAATAAAACAAAGAGACTATATATGAATTAATAGATGTGTTTCCTTTCAGATGGGAGACCACAGGGCGGGGATAAATGGGATAAAAATAATATTTCTCAATGCATATATTCTTATTTTGAGTCAGAAATTTTAAATTGAGTCTCAAAAAAATCAAGAACCATATTTTCTTAAATCCTTCCCCTTTTCAGGCTATAGATCACATTTTTTCCCCCATAGATCACATTCTTAAACATTGCAGTGTCAAGGCACAGAGAAAATATACCTGCCTAGACTCTTCAGGATCAAACCAAATTAAGATGATTCTCTTCTACTGCAGGTGGATTGTATTCATCTAATACCATTGTAAAAGGTTTCTCGTCAAGGAAAAAAATCTCAATTCAAGGAACAAAAATATTTTCTGAGCTGTGTTAGTAATATGCTTCTGAGGCCAAGTTGCTGAATATCTCCAAGTGCTGTGAAAACAGATCATCCTATAATTTGTGTTTTATCTTTTTTTCCTCAGACCCTGAAGTGTTTTTTTGCCTGAAACACACACTGACACACCTTACCTCAGGGGAAACAGTTATTCTTTCTTTGGGCTGTGCAAGTTTGTTTTTGGCTTCCTATCCCTTCAGAAAAAAATTATGGCTTAAAGACACTCCAACGATCTGAGACAGGCAAAAAAATAAGTTAAATAAATGAGGCAGTGATAAGGACTAGTGAAAAAATGTCAACCAAGGGTATAAAATCTATTTTGAATAATAGATCATGCTTTTCATTTTAGGTTCTCACCAAACCTAATTAAACTGCGCAATCAGCATGTATTCTTGAGAACCAAATATGAACCCAATTCTATGTTAAAACAATATATGATCACATGTATTACATATACAAACAAATATGCATGTATATGCCTCTAACATCTACTTGAATATGTAGTCTTTGATATATGACTTCTATATGTCAGATAAATAGAGATACATTGTAAGCTAACAAAAGTTGCTGGAAATCTGTTCAAAATGAAATTCTGTGCACAGAATTTCCATGAGCACACATGCACAGATATTTAATGATACTAGTTTCAGGCATTTGTCTGCACCAGGAGTTGTCAATGTGTTGGTTTCACGGATGTATCTTGCCCCACAGTTTGTTTTGTTTATACTGAGCAGTTCAAAAGTATTTGAGAGGATATTTTTAAATTGGCATCTTTCACTTAAAAATTCAAAATGTTAGACTCTCTTGAAAAAGTAGAATAATTGGAAACGAAATCAGCAAGCCCACATGGTACCACTTGCTGGAACGGATAACTGTCTGTTTTAACGTGAGGGCCCTGGGGTCCTGATGGGGCTTCACCACTGAGCTGTTGTTTATCATCATGTTAGTTCTGTGTCCACACTTCCCTCAAGTGTGGGGAAATCACAGGTAACCACAGAGGGATGTGTTTTAGAAGAAAAACTGTAGAGTTGACATAGTGCTTTATAAAGCGAATAATAGGTCTCTTTTTTATGCAAAAATAAAGCAAAGCATATTGATCCTTTTCATCCAATGTGCTATCCCCACCCCAACTCCTATAGGCATCAGGCTTTGTGATCTTTGTGCAATACTTGTTCACCTGGACCTGGGACAGGGGACCAGGCACCTAGGAAGGGTAACGTCTAGCCCTTCTCCTACAGGCGTTTATGAAAAAGATGTGAGGAAGAATTGGAGAATAAGATAGACAGTAAATTAGTGGGATTACAGTTCAGGTACTCGAATCTATGGCCATCAAAATTGGCTGGGGTTTCTTGAGATTTTAAAAAGATCCAATTTCTATGACTACTAACCCTTGAACAACTTGGGGGTTAAGGGCACTGACCCTCTGTACAGTCAAAAATCAATGTGTAACTTGTAGTCAGCCCTCCTTATACACAGTCCTCTTCCTCTGTATTCGAGGTTCTGCTTCCAAGGATTCAAATCAACCTCAGGCCATGTAGCACTGTAATATTTACTACTGAAAAGTCTGAGTATAAATGGACCAGGCAGTTCCAACCTGTGTTGTTCAAGGGTCAATTGTATAAAGATAAATGACAACATTGAAGAAATTTCTCCCAAACAAAATAATTCACATTAAGACAGGAAGAGCCTTCTTAAACTGATTATAGCACAGGTCCTGAGAGTAGCAATTATTAAAGCAGGAGACTCTAGAATTCCTTGAGTGTTTTCATCACAAAAAAAGGAATACAATGATAATAAAGAGGGTGGGAGGAGACTCTTGGAGGCGATGGACATGCTTATGGCATAGATCGTGGTGATGGTTTCAGGGGTGGATACTTAACTGCAAACTCATCTGGGTGTACACATTAAATATGCACAGCGTTTTGTATGTTAATCATACCTGAATAGAGTGGGATTTTTTTTTAAATCAATTACTTGAAGATTCAGCGTCTCCTAAGGCTATTATCAGAGTAAAGAAGATGTGGTACATATATCCAATAGAATACTACTCAGCCATAAAAAAGAATGAAATAATGCCATTTGCAGCAACATGGATGGACCTAGAGGTGATTATACTAAGTGGAATAAGTCAGAAAGAGAAAGACAAATACCATATGATATCAGTTATAAGTGGAATCTAAAACATGACACAAATGAACTTATCTATGATACAGAAACAGACTCACAGACATAGAGAACAGACATGGGATTAGCAGATGCAAACTATTATATGGATAGTATATAATACTATCCATATATCCATCTTGATGGATAAACCACAAGGTCCTACCGTATAGCACAGGGAACTATAATCAATATCCTGTGATAAACCATAATGGAAAATAATATGAAAAAGAATGTGTGTATATATCTATATCTATATCTATATCTATATATAGATATAGATAGATATAGATATAGATAAAACTGAATCACTTTGCTGTACAGTAGAAATTAACACAACATTGTAAAACAACTATATTTCAATAAAATAAAAAATTTTAGAAAGAATATTATCAGAGGCTATCTGAGAAAGAATTCAATTCCCTCCTAGAAAAAAAAAAAGAATAAATGGTGTCTGTCAAACACCAAGGCCAATGATGCAGCATAGGAACATGGATGTCTATGTTTTCCTAGATTTGCAGTTACACAGGTTTCCTAGAAACAACCTACTGTCACATAAAACCTGGTCGGGTCGTTTAAACACCAAAGGCTGTGATTGGGAGTGAGGCATTCATGAACCTTTCCTGTCCCCACTGAACACCCCTCCTGACTCTCCCGTCCCTCCCATTGATGGCCATTATTTAAAAAGAAAGAAGACAAATGACCAACCATGTAAGTCATGTGGCGCTGAAAAGGTCATGCTAACAAAGCCTGTAGCTGCCTTTTAGAGTGTGTTTGAAGGATTTAAAACCTCATTACTGTGTCCAGGATTGTAAAGAGGAAATGATAACAGGGGTTTCAATGAGAATTCAAGGCAGAAGAGCTGACTATTTTCTTGTTACATTAAAAGCACGTGTTGCTGACACAACGAGGAGCCCAGGTGCCATTGCTTCAGGTACTGCATGCATGTAACCAAGCAGGACCCTAGGGGACCTTCCCCAGACAGACCCGTCTCCCATATCCTCTGCTTTCGCTCCTTTCTGAAGTACCTTTATAATAGCATCTCATGCGTATTTCCTGAGTTTTTCAGATGCTAAAACCACCACCAAATGGAAGAAATTAACTACTTGATGACCATGAGCTCACAGCCCCCCCACCCCAGACCTACTGGCACCTAAGGATTGATAGTGTTAACCCCTGTGACACCGCCCTGTTACCTCACCATCAACCAATCAGAGAATTTTGCATGAGCTGATCACATATCCTGGAAAGCCCCTCCTTCACCTGGCCTTTAAAAATGCTTTCCTGAAACCTTCTGGGGAGTTTGGAGTTTTTTGGGCATGAGCCACCCATTCTCCTTGCTGCGCCCTGCAATAAACCTTTCTCTACCCCAAACTCCGACGTTTTGGTTTGTTTGGCCTCACTGTGCATCGGGCACGTGAACTTGCATTTGGTAACAGGGAGACTGAGGACACCCCGTTAGGGCACCCGTCTCCCTCTCCGGAGCCTGGGCTGGGAGCAGCTGGGGTGATGACACCTGTTTCAGATGCCAGGACTCAGGGTTCCATCTTACCATCATCTTCTGTCCTCACCTACCAGTGAGACAGGCTTTGTGTTGATGAAATAAAATGTATCACAGGAGTTCTGCCCCTCGCCTTCCCCTTTTTCAGGTTTCATCATCTATTTCTAGAACTTTCCCCTTCCAAGGAATACTGCCTATATTACTTCATTTGAAGGATTTCTCATTCTTATTTGCCCCTATATGTTCCATGTCTGTTTACTTCCCCCCCCCCCAAATTCCTGATTCAAGACATTTCTTCCAGGTTTATTGGGGTATAATTGACAAGTAAAAGTGTGTATGTGTACGGTGTGCAGTGTGATGAGTTGATATATGTATGCATCGTGAAATGATCACCACAATCAAGCTATGTGACACAGCCATCACCTCATAGTTCATGTGTGTGTGGTGAGAACACTTACGATCTTAGCAAATTTCAAATGCACAAGACAGTATTATTAACATGCTGTAAACTAGATCACCAGAACCTAGTCATCTTATAACTGGAAGTTTGTACCTTTTGACCAGTATCTCAAGGCATTTTCATTCCATCCCATTAACTATAGGATCAGAGCCAGCTTTGAAAATCTTTTTTTTAATTAATTTTTATTGGAGTATAGTTGATTTACAATGTTATGTTAGTTCCTGCAGTACAACAAAGTGAATCAGTTATACATATACCTATATCCTCTCTTTTTAGATTCTTTTCCCGTAGAGGTCATTACAGAGTATTGAGTAGAGTTCCCGGTGCTATACAGTAGGTCCTTATTAGTCATCTATTTTATATATAGTAGTGTGTATATGTCAATCCCAATCTCTCTATTTATTCCTCCTCCCCCTCTTTCCCCCTTGGTAACTGTATTTTCTACATCTGTGACTCTATTTCTGTCTTGTAAATAGGTTCATTTGTACCATTTTTTAGATTAAGCTTTGGAAATCTTAAGGCTCATTTTATACAAAGGAAATGAAAGCCTTGTTAGAAGATACCACGTTCAGTGGCATTTATTATTAGAAGGACTGGTTAAAATCTCTACCTGTAAACATTCTTGTTCAACAAAGCCAGAGAAATTAACCTCCCATAACAAGGTGTAAGAGTTCCTTAATTTGAAAAGTTCTGATATGGGAAAACCTGAATTTGCATGAGAAGAAAAAAAAAGGCAAAACCAAACCAAAACAAAAACCCAAACATCACAATTTTATCTAATGTATCTGTAACAGAATTCATTTACAAATTGCCATTTATCTGTAATATTCTCAGAACCCGTATTCAGGAATATTTCATGAGATACTATTAAGATAAAGAAGGAAGAACCAAAAAATAAAAGATAATAACAGGGAATGCCATCAACTGTGGCAAACAGGAGTGAACATACTGCCAAAGGGACAGCCACTAATCAGATGAACTGGATTGCTGCCAGGTGGGAATGCTGACACAGTTGTTTCTGAATTTTCAAAAATTTCAAGAAAAACAAGACATGGATAATCTATTTTTTAAAATTATCAGTAGGTAATTAAATGTTTTTTAAAGCAAACAATGCAAATCTTGAGCCGTATTTGCCTCAACAGTCACTGCATTTTAACCTCTGGCCTAAGGTTACCCTGATTGTGTGATTCTGATTCCACTGGAAAGGCTCTGAGGTGGATATGTTGTTTTTCATCTGTTTGTTTGATTGTTTTAAATATATAAAACTTTGGGGTACAGATCTTGGTAGGCCTCTTTTGCATCATGCTCCAAACCTTATTAAAAGCTCTTTCCAGCTCCACAAACTCTGCCAGAAATAGGAAGTAGGTTTCATCTCACTTGCCATTTCAAATCAAGTAGTAGTGGCAGCTGGAGAGAGTTCTGTCTTGAAATGGAGTGGGCTCTAGCAGGAAGCAGTGCTGGGATCGATTAGTTATGTCTACCATGAGCACATGCTAGGTAGTGGTGACATGCAAGTCTTATCTCTACCATCTGGGCTCACAAATAAAATCCAAATTCCAACATATATTTCAAAGCTTTAGAAGACCCTACTTATATTTATAGCATACTACACTGCCGATCCCTTTCTTCCACTATGTATCTTACACAACCTCTCCTTCCCCACACACGTGTATAAGAAGAGGTTTCTCACTCACCATGTTCCCACATTCTTCCAAATTTTTGATAATGAGTACCACTGTCTAACATGAAATCCATTCTTTCTGCTGTTTGCCAGGTATTCAACATTCAACATTCAGCTCAAATATGGTGATATTTGTATATCCTTTCTATATATGCATATATATATATATCTCATTTTTTAACTTTTTATTTTATATTGGAGTATAGTTGATTAACAATGTTGTGTTAGTTTCAGGTTTACAACAAAGTGATTCAGTTATACATACACATGTATCTATTCGTTTCCAAATACTTTTCCCAATTATGTTGTTACAGAATATTGAGCAGAGTTCCCTGTGCTATACAGAGGGTCCTTGTTGGTTATCCATTTTAAATACAGCAGTGTGTACATGTCAATCCCAAACTCCCTAGCTGTCCCTCCCCCCCCTCCCATATATATATATATATATATATATATATATATATATATATATATACACTTTGTATATCTGTCCTAGACATCTGATCTCAATTTCTCTATGCTCCCGCTAAATTTTGTGTCCACGTTTACAGGAAATTTTTTCAAATTGTATTATGCTTCCCCTAATACATCGTGAGCCTTTCAAGGTCATAACTTGTGTCTTCATTACCTGTGTATACCTAGCATCTAGACAAAACCAGATTCTGTGTTTGTTGAATGAATGAGCAGATGAATGAAGCAGTGACCTTGGATGACACACAAATTTGATTCAATGGCATCTCTTAGGTCAAACTTCCCCAGACTTCAGTTATTCATGTGGTACTTTCACAATTTCTGCTGTATCAGCATTCCAAAAGTGACTTACAATTTTTAAGAGTCACTGAAAATAACACAGCATAGCGTGGTGCTTTAAATTTAGAAAGTGAGAAACTCTATTGTGATTTATGTGATCAGATCTCTCCATCCTTCTGAGGCAGAAAGCAACGTGCCAAAGTTTTACATCCCTGTGCACACCTGACTATACACCTATAATTCAAGCAATACCATCCATTAGCCATTGTTTTCATGTTATACTTACATTAATTTCCAATACATATTCAAATAAATATGAGTATTAAATCATTTTTTTTTAAAGTTTGTCCCTTTATCATTGAAAGCCATGTTATAAACCATCAGGGCACATGCACCATGCTTGAGGAAACAATGATTTAAGTGATTTGTTCTTGAAAGCACACCATTTGACACGTCACATGGATGACCCATCAATCACTGTGAAGATGCCATTGACTTGAGGATATCTGTTTTATGGATGATTAAACTGAAGCCCCGGGTATACAGCATTTCCTTAGTGAGCGTCATGAAGGTAGCTCAAACAGATGGTGTGACACACAATTCTTATACCCCAAATACCAGCCACTAATGCCCTGTGCAGAGCAGTTTTATTTTAACAAGATTGCAGCCTGCATGATCCCCTTTTATTCCTATACAAATGGAACTAGTTATTGATTCTCCACTTTATCACAGAGAAGTACAATTTGAAATCACAGTAGTCATTTTTAATACATGGACACCCATTCCTAATAGCCTCTAGGTATCCTTGTCAGAATAAATCACCAGTCCTGCCTGCCATAATGAGGCCAGTTGCTCAATTAGATGCCAGAGCAGGCAGAGAGGTTGGGCGTCTTCAGGGCCCAGAAGAGCCTGAAGAACACACATGATAGAGCTTTCTCAGGCAAATGGGTTCTGGTTCTTTGCCTGGATTTTGTTCAGAGATTCTGCGCTCCAGTCCGTGTCCCACTCCCTTTACCCAACAAGAGTACAGTTAGTTGTTCCAAAAGGAGATGAAGGAAACTCACGTCACACAAATATCTCGAATGTGCCGCCGGCTACTAAAATCTCTGCTGCTTTGTTTCTTTTTCTCTCTCCCTCATCTTAATAATAATTAATCACATTTTAAGATAGTTCATGTAATCACTGTGGTGATTCCATACAGTATTCAAGAATTTTCCATGCCCTTATACCACTTTTAATATTACTCACTCAATACTTCATAAGAATTTCCTTTAAGTTGACCTTATTGTTTTTAACCAAAGGCCAAAGCACTCATCACTGACTGTATATAATGAAACAATTACCCAACTATTATTTTTAAAAAATTGGTCTCAGCATCCTCTAAAATCGTTTCACCTCACTTTTGAGAACACTGAACTATGTCACTTGACTACCAGAGAGTCTTTGGAGCAGTACGTTAGTTATTAATTTATTTTCCTTCATTGCCAAATTCACCCTTTATCATCTGCATTGCAAAAGTGGACATGGGCCCTTTGAATATTTCTCCATTGCTAGCCGGTACAACGTTAAGCTTTGTCTAGAGTGACTGAGAGGAACATTGCAAGAGGAATGAGCTTTGCTTCTCCATATAAACAGATGCCCTTCTGCACCACCCCTGTGGAAATCTGTGGGGGGCAAAGGAAACTGTGGTAAAGATGAAGTATGTTGTGAGTAGTAGAGTCTTTTGTCTCTGACCCTGGAGTCTTGTGTCTTCTGCTGGCATTCCTGAGACTGTGGAAGAGTAACTGGTATACTGTCAGTAGAGCAGAATCTCAGACTCTTCATGATTCTTGACAGTGGGATGGAGAGAGACTGACCAGGGGCTGTTCGCAGAGGTGGGTCTTGCAGGGCCTTGTTGGCCGTGGTATACATAAAGGAAAACGTGAACTTGTAATGACCATGTGGTTACCTTTCTGCTGGGTCTTTAACCTTTTAACCTAATTATCTCATAAATATTTTTTAGTTCCCCATTTAAGTGGTCCAGTGGATTTTTCTTTCCTAAGATACAAGGAAGAAACTTTTCAAGGATTCTTTCTCTTCTCCAATCCACATCCTGCCAAAATTTCATCTGCTTTCAGGGATTTTCTCAAAATTCTCTTCCAATTAATATGCCAGTGCTTCTCCAGTGGTGACAAAATACACCAAAGTCCTTGTCTTGGCTGAAGTGACCATCACAGTTTAGCCCTATATGTCCTTCCAATCTCACCTCCTGATCCATCCCCTATAATCTATGCATCTCTGCCAGGGAGGTATGATTCTATTAAAGCTGGTCCTTCTGGAGGAGGGATTTTTTTTTTTTCACTAACTACCAGTTAATTCTCCTATAACCAGCAAGACCAAGTTCCACTTTTCCCCAAGTCATCAAAATAAAGTTCAGTAAACTCTGTTCTATGTTTACTTTTCTTCCCTGTCTAAATTTCCAGAGGAGGTCCAGGTAATTTAGCGTAATGTCTGTATGTGCTGATTTCCCAAATCAAGGGCTAAATTTGGAAACAGCTTAAAGTCTTCATCTTGCTTCTCTGAACCAAAAACCTCAGAAGGGATCTCATCTTTTGTGACCGCATGGCAATTCTTCCACTTCCTTCCAGCCATAAACCACTGTACACAGGAATGGACACATGACCCAAGAAGGACCAACCAGTCACCAGCCCCTCAGTGCACTCACCCCTCTCCCACCACGGCAACTGGCCAAGGGGCTAGGTTGGTAACCCAAGCAGATGAGAGCTCTTCTTTAGGGGGCTTTGAACAGAAACTGGTATGAAAAAATGTTTTTTTTTTGTTACAAGGTTGTACAAATGTGAGCCTAGGTCTGTATTTGGCCTCAATCCCTTCCTTGTGGAAAAGTTTCTCTGGGGAAATGAAGACCAGGCACAAAAACAACAGCAACAAAACAACAAAGAAGAAGAACCCAGAAAGTATCTTGACATGGCTCATTTTCTTTTTTTTTTTTTATAGCATTCATTTTTTAATTGAAGTATAGTTGATTTACAATATATTAGTTTCAGGTGTACAACGTGGTGATTCAAAATTTTTAGAGATTATACTCCATTTATGGTTATTATAAAGTACTGGTTATATCCCTTGTGCTGTACTATATTGTTCCATATTGTAGCTTATTTAGTTTTTATACATCTTTATTGGAGTACAGTTGCTTCACAATGCTGTGTTAGTTTCTGTTGTACAACAAAGTGAATCAACCATTTGCACACATATATCCCCATATCTTCTCCCTCTTAAGCCTCCCTCCCATCCTCCCTATCCCACTCTCTAAGTCGTTGCAAAGCACCCAGCTGATCTCCCTGTGCTATGCGGCTGCTTCCCACTAGCTATCTATTTTACATTTGGGAGTGTATATATGTCAGGGCTACTCTCACTTTGCCTAGCTTCCCCTTCCCCCCTCCCTGTGTCCTCAAGTCCATTCTCTATGTCTGCGTCTTTATTCCTGCCCTGTCACTAGGTTCATCAGTACCATTTTTTTAGATTCCGTATATATGTGTTAGCATATGGTATTTGTTTTTCTCTTTCTGACTTACTTCACTCTGTATGACAGACTCTAGGTCCATCCACCTCACAACAAATAACTCAATTTCCTTTCTTTTCAAGGTTGAGTAATATTCCATTTTATATATGTACCACATCTTCTTTATCCATTCATCTGTTGCTGGACACTTAGGTTGGATCATTTTCTTGTAACTCTCATTGTGAAGGCCATTTGATCTTCTACTTACTTTGAGAATGGATAAATTCCTCCTTGCCCATTTGTTCTGGGAGGTGAGTTACACTGACCTCCACTTATTACTAGGACACTGGATTAATTCACTTCTACTTCTAATTCTGAAGGTCATGCCCTGCGGCTGAATACTCTGCTCTCCCTGGCGGAGAGAATAAACATTGTCAGGAATAAATGGTGTCACTCACGCATCTATACTACAAAGGGGGAACATTCTGCTTCACGTAAATTGGTTTTCATTTGCACATTGCTTACACTGGAGCAAATGTCAAATGCGTTTCTTTCATCCCCTTATTTCGTTCCTATTCTTGTAGTCATTACAGCCCTATCTTTACTGTTAAATCTTTGAACTACAGGGACCGTTAGAATTGACTTTCTGAAATAACTCTATTAAAGATTAGTGTTTTATTCAGCTTAGAAATGTGGGCCTATTGATTTAACTTTAAATATCACATTCTTCGTTTAGAGTGGATGTTTACTTTTCTACAATCTGCAGGGTCTGTGTTGTCTAAGAGGCGTCGGTCACTAAAGTTCTATAGATTGGTGTGAATCACCAATTACTTGATCTTCTAGTGAACCAGTGAACAACGCAGAACACAAATAGATCCCCATTATTTCAAATAAAAGGCATGTCTCCTTTAACAAGGAAACGTCTCTGTTTAGTTTTCTGTGTAATTAATTTCAGCAAAACAGTAAAATGCAATTGCTCTATGAAGAGAATAACTCTGTCCTGGGTGTGGTCCAATATATATGTTTGTTCTTCCCCAGTCTTCTTGAGGGAATCAAATTCTCATTCTAGAGCTGTGATTAGTCACAGCACACATGGGTACCACAATCCAGCCTTCATTGTAAAGCTGTTGTTCAGCTAAACTTGCTGGGTCCCTCCCATCATCTCCACACCTCAAAGAGCACCCACAAACCCCAGTGAAAATTCCTTGAGCTCCATCAACTCTTTCATAAGTTTTTACTCTTTCATAAGTTTTTTAGAACATATTATGACCAGCATCACACACCCAACAGAACACATATCCTGGAATAAGGTAAACCCAAAATCACGATCCATTTCCATTAGACATTAAACTTCTCTAAGCCTTCGGTTCCTTGTCCATAAGACAGAGATGATATGACTCATTATAAGGACTTTCCCATGAAACAGACTACCCAGAGGACATTCTAGAAGTGTCAAGCACCTGGAAGATATTCAACAACTTTGAGTCTCCATTCTCTCCTGTTCTGAATGAAGGAGGGTGAGGAGGAGTGATATGAAAAGGCAGAAAGTGGGACTTTTTCAACAAATAATTGTTAATAAGGAAATTGACGAATTTTCATTTGGATTTAATATATTATATGGACCTAGTACTTTACTACAGACAATCAAAAAAGTGTTGGTCATGGCCCCTGCTCTCTGATCATAGGATAATGGTATGACGATGTACAACTGTAATGGTCTTTTTCTTGCAATTACATGATAGCACACATTTTGTATGGGGAGATGAAGCCTCCTCGACGTTCTGGAGATGGTTAGGGGCCGTAGGAATGGACCAGATACTACCACCACTTTTTGGCAGAAGAGTAGACTGAAGCCAGAAATGCTAAGTGTCTTGCTGATGGTGGACAGCATGCAAGTGGCAAGAAAGGTGAAGCATCATCTCCTGACACCCTGATCTCTTGTCTTTTCCACCGTCCGTTTATAAACACATCCATATGAAAACAATGTGGAACCATAATGATGAGGAGGAACAAATATTAATGGTTTACCACATGTCAGACCCTGTAATAGGTCTTTTTAATATACTTTTGCGATGGTTCATTTTATGTGTTGACTGGACTCGGCTAAGGGGTGCCCAGAGAGCTGGTAAACATTCTTTCTTGGTGTGTTTGTGTGGGTGTTTCTGGATGAGATTAACATTTGAACTGGTGAACTGAATAAAGATCTCCCTCACCAACAGGGTTGGGCATCACCCAATCTGTTGAGGGCCTGAATAGGACCAAAAGGCAGAGGAAGGGTGAATTTGCTCTCTCTGCTTGAGCTGGGACATCTATCTCCCTTTGCCCTCAGACATCAGCACTCCCGGTTTGTGGGTGTTCAGACTGGACAGGACCTTACACCACTGGCTCCCCTAATCCTCAGGCCTTTGGGTTTGGACTGGAATTACACCACCAGATTTCCTGGGACTCCAGTTTGTAGACGCAAGATCATGGGGCTTCTTAGCCTCTAAAATCGTGTTAAGTCAATCTCTCATAATAAATCTCTTTCTATATAACTACCGAACATATATCCTCTTGGTTCTGTTTCTCCGGAGAACCCTAATACAATTGCTTATTTTATCCATCTTGCTTATACTGTCAAACATTTCTGGTACAGATCCAGCATGCTAGGCCACAGTTCCTTCTGCCCCAGTTGTAGCTATGGAGAAAGGAAGGGTAACTATAGCTGGCAAATCCTCAGTTTTTCTTAGCATTATTATCACCACCCCACAGGGCTGTCAATAAGGAGTATGGGAAATGCACAGTCCCCCAAAGTGGGTTTTCAGATACAGAGAAAACTCGGAAAATGGATGACTAGTGTGTTTTTGCACAACTGTACTCAAAAAAAAGTTAAGATAGTAGCCCAAATATTCATTGAATGATGCATACAAAGGATGTTGGGTAGTATTTGATTTATTTGTTACACTGAGTTTGGTAACATATTTACTGGGAAATCATAAGATAGAAACCCTTAGTTAATAGGAATCGCTTTTGGCAGGAAAGACCATAGAAAGTTGTCTTTATTGGGCAGTGCCTGGGGTCACTGCTTTAATTTGGAAAAAAAAATCATGCAGGGCTTGGAAAACTTGCTTCTAGAAGAGACCAATAACATAAAGACACTTTACTAACCGACCTATTTATTTTTCTGGGAGAGGTGAATCCTTATGAAGGTTAACCTGATCCTACAGGGAAGAAGGGAAGTTAAAAATAAAGAAGCACATTGGAATCTGTGTGAGTTTCTTGCCCATGTAGCTTAGCCCATATGTGGTAATGCGACTTCATTGGTAAATGAAATCTAAACAGCAGTTTAGAAGATGTGATTAGAAAAGAATGAATAAAGGATATGAACAGAAATTTGCCGCTAGCCCCACTTGACAATAAAACTAGAAGAGAGAATTTCTTCCTTGTTTAATGGATGAGTTGTGTAAATCTGAATTCTCCCCTTGCTTTATAATCTCATGGGGTTCTCAGCTCAGCCATGATTTCTGTTTCCTCGAGTTCCTAAAGCCAGGAATTCCTTTTGAGCACCCATATTATCCAAGTGAGATACATCAGTAAAAAGACATTCAGTCACTAAATTCCCTGCAGATTTGGGGAGCAATATGATTTAATCAGAAGAATTCTCTCTCATCTCTGCCTCTATTGGTGCAAATACTTTCTGACTAGAAAAGAATTTCAGGTTCTTCTTTGTGGTATTTCTTTGTGTGTTCCTGAATTCCTAGTATAAGCCAGTATATATTCATTCATTTGCAATGGTTTAGGGAAAAAAGAACACATTTTCATCTCTGACAGACAATAACTTTCAACTCTCACATCTTACTTAAAACAAGTCATTTTGTGGACAATCCAAGAGCAAGAAAATAAAAGAAATAGAAGTGTCCTCGAAATAGACAACATCACTCTTCACCTTGGGCTGTGTTTGGTGGAAAATTGGAGTGCTCTCTTCACGTGACGGGTAAGATCACACACTCTGGAATTCAAACCCCTACTCTGCCCCTGGCCATTTGGGTTACCTGTGATAAATGACATCACTTCTCTGTGCATCAGTTTTCCCATCTATAAAATGGGATTCATAATAGTATTACCCCCATGGTGTTGTGGTGAGGATTAAGCGAGTTAAAACATAGGAAGCAGTGAGAATAGTGCCTGGTATACAGTTAGTGCCCAATCAGTGCAAACCATCATGGATATTGTTATATACAAAGGTGGTCTCTGCAGCTGTGTACAGTGGATCACATAATACTCCTCAGAGGGTGATGACAGAGCCAAGATTAGAACTGAGGTCAACTTACCTCCAAATCTTTGTCTTTTTCCCATAACTAGGGGTATAGTTTTCTGGGATAAATATGCTTCCCTAATGGATCACACTGAACTGCTTAGGATCAAGGACCTCATCTGTACCTGGACCTCGTGTTGATCCCAATGTCTTGGATTTTGAGTTGATGCTGTGAAAGGGTGAGCTTTTCAGGAGATCTTGGGGGGTGAGTATTTTGCACAGAGGAAGAAGAGGAATAATCTATGGCCAGAGGGTAGACTGTGGTTCTTTGTAAATATGTTCACAAATTCTTCAACTCTCCCCCCCTCTAATAGGTGGAGACTAATTCCTTTGGCATTGAGCGTGGGCTGAGTTAATGACCCACTTGTCATGAACGCAACATGTGAGAAGGGACAGTCTGTGTCTCTGAAATTAGGACATGAAAATCACTGCGAATCCCTCCTTCCCTTCTCTCTTAAATCCCTCACGTTGGGGAAATCCAGCTGCCGTGTCATGAGAACACTTAAGCGGTTCCATGAACAGGGTAAGGAACACAGGCTCCTGATAACACCCACCGTGAACCTGACAGCTCCGTGAGGGACCCATTCCGGAAGGGGATCCTCCAGCCCCAGACAAGACTTGAGTTGACTGCAGCCCCCATCACATCTTAACTGCGAGCCCACTGGAGACCCCGGGCCAGAGGCATGCATTGGAGCCACTCCCAGATTCCTGACCCACAGAAGGTTTGTTTAAATACACACTTATTTTTCTAAGTTGCTAAATTGTGCGTGACTTGTGATGCAGCAATATATAACGAACATAATTAGACACTCAGTAAGTATTTAGTGGCTAAAGTGCTTCTCCAACAGTTTGCGGATGTCTCAGAAGACTTGCCATGGTGCCTGCCACGTGGCAGACTTTCTATCAACCCTCTTGACTGCATTCTTCCTAAAAGAATGTAGGTAATATTCATAGGGAGTCTTCATGGGAAACTTTATGAATAATGGTCATTCTTTGCCTGTCCAGTCCGTATGCTCTTATTTGTTGTTTTCTCAATTTTACCCTGAGGATGAAGAGTTTGAACTCTCACTCCTGGCTCCACATTTGGATACACGACTTAAATATTCACAGTATGTCCAGGGTGCTACTCGTTCAGGGATGAACACAAGAACCAAGTCTGTTCAACAAGGGATTCTTGGGAGTTCAGAATTTTTGAGGATGAGCCACCCATTCTCCTTGCTTGCCCTGCAATAAACCTTTCACTGCTCCAAAAAAAAGGGGAGGGGGGAATTCTTGGTGAAATGTCTGGGAATAAAATCTTTCCATCTGCTGGATTTGAAATTGGAAAGATATAAACCCTGAAACTGTTGGGGGCCACCCCACAGTAAGAGCCTGACTGGGTCTGAACACAACACAGAGGAAATCAGTATTGAGAAATGGAAAGAAACCAAGTCCTAAGAAAGCCCTCAGTCCAACTTTGCAATATACCATAATGGCCCTTTTCAGGTGCATGATCCAACTAATTGCCTTATTTGGCTTAACAAATTTTGACTTGAGTTTTCATAATTTGTAACCAAAGAAGTCCAATGAATGTAGGGATGTGTGTGAGACCTGCCAGATCCTGCTGTCTGCCACACCTACCCACATTCTCCTAAACCTTCAATGATGCCTTTGACTCCATTATTGCAGTTCCAAGTGTCGCCTCTAGAGGCTCCCATTCAGAAACCGTGCACCTGCCATCTTCCCCTCTCTGTAAACCCAACCCTTCCGGAAACCTTGGTCAGTGAGCTCTTTCTAGATGCTGTGCCTTAATCCAGGCAATGCAGATGCTATTTCAAAGCCAAAGTTTTTTTGTTTTGTTTTGTTTTCTATTTAGGAGCCAGCTTGTTACACATTTCTAAGCAAGGAGCAGGACAATTTCAATTTTCCACTATGACAGCCCAACCATCAGAAGACACTGCCTTAAGCCAGATTCATGAAGTGCTTCCCTGGGGCAGGGGAGACTTAAACATATTAACGTCTTTTTATTAGGTCATTAGCAGCTCGCTATTGTCTAGTCCAGCTGAAACCAGAACCCTGGACACAATGATTGCAGAGATAAGTTGGTGGGCACTATTTCTGTGCCAGCATGGACTTATTTCCATTTCTTTTTCAAGAATGAAAATAGCTAAGCACCTGCTAATGATGTGGGACAGGCTTCTGGGGCCCTGGAAGCCACAATTTATGGACAAACACTATAATTACCAGCCCATAAAAGCATAAACCCATCATTTTGTCAGAAAGAGAAACATGAAAAGATGACCACCCCGGAAATATATTTTTCATGCTTCCTGTGAAGACCTTCAAAGAAACTTGGCAATGAGAAGAAAACATGCTTTTTAGGTGAAGTGGTTGAAAACAGCAGTGTGTATAAAATTCAGAAAAGCTCATTATCCACCAACCAACCCTTCAGATGGAGAAGCAGTAGGACTATTACTTTGCTACGCTCGTAAGACACCCCTCTCGCCATGCTGTTCACAGCCTCAAAAGCTGACAAGGCGATAATGCACAGGGGTTAAGAGGGCAGGCTCAGAGCCGGTTCATAGGTGGGAACCCTGTCTCCACCACCCACCAGCTGGGTGACCTTGGGGAAGTTATTTACCCTCTTACTGCTCTGATTCCTCATCCATAAATTTTTTTAAATGTATTTATTTTTTATACAATTTTTAAAGGTTACACTCCAATGACAGTTATTACAGAATACTGACCGTATTCCCTGTGTCGTACAATAGATCCTTGTAGCCTGTCTTACACCCAAGAGTTTGCACCCCTACTCGCCCACCCGAATGTAAATAGTAATTACCTCTCTTAAAGTCTTGTTTGAGGCATAAATAAGTCGATACTGATAACATGCTTATAATAGTGTTTGGCCAATACTAAAATTTAGCTACTGATATCCATCATCTACGTTGTAAGCTACTAAGGGCAGAAGCCAGAGGAGTCCACTTCTGTAGATCTCTAAATTTTACAAGCATTACCCTGCACACAGATGTTCAGTGAGTATTTGTGGAATAAACGCATTCCATGAGAACCAAAGAAAACTGAGATAACTACTTAGATCTAAGTCTGCACCCAGTGGAAACCCATTGGACTAGACAGGTTCCATATTCCTTCGCTTACCTGCAGTGAAATTCACAGGAGTTGTTCCAGAAAACACACAGCATGCAAGCCACTCATTCCATCATTGGCTCCTTCCTCCCTTCCTCCTTCTCTTTCTTCCAACTATTTTCACTAAATCCCCACAGTATTCCAGGCGCTCTGCTAAGCCATGGAGAGTCCACTACTTAATGTAACGCAGTCCAAGAGTCCATGAAGCTTCCAATCAAGTGGACGTTACAACGTACGACGTACATACAAATACCCACATATTGAAGGTCAAACATTGTGAGGTCCTTTTACAAACACAATCTTACTTTATTCTCCCCCAATGGCATTAAATGTGTGCATGATTCACACATGTAACATGTGACAATTCAATTATATATGCTGAGAATAACAGAAAGTGAGAAAAATAGAAAACCTATGTGTGACTCTTCCTACGCACCGTTTTAAACCAGACTTTGACCTATAAGGACCTAAGGAATAAGCAACAGCCAAATGCAAGGACAGAAAAGAAAATTAGTTCTTTGGTTTTGACTTTCAAAGTGCTCAAGTCCTCGTATTTTAAGTTTAACTGAAGGAATTTTGAAGGTTCATTATGATTAATGGTAGTTTAGGCTGTAAGCACTCTGATTTAGAACTAACCTCTGGATAAGGTACAAACCACTAGACCGTTAACATCTCCACGTTACACATAAGAAATTAAGATCTCAGGAGTTAACATAACTTGCCAAAAGGTTAAATAGCTAGAAAGTGATGAAGTCACATTCGAACCAATGTCTAAAAAATTTAGCCATCATAAGACACTGCTTCTGAAATGACTATTTCTTTACAATGAGCCAAAGTTGGTTTCCTTTGAGTTTCTACTTTAGAGACCCAGAAAGAAAGAATAATTCTCCTCCATTATCTACACAATGGTCCTTTCAATGCTTAAGAAAAGCTCCCACGCCTCCCTCATCACTCACCCCTGGGCCCTTTTGCTTTCCGCTCACTCAGCTGAGCACTTGTACTTCCTCTGATTGTTTCTTCTGTAATCTGATTTCAAGGACCCTCAGCCCCCTGGACACTCTCTGAACGAGCACGTTGCAATTTCCCAGTGTGACTTTTATAACCTGGAATGAAACAGAATTCTAGGACACAGTGGCAGAGTGAGGGCTATTCATTATTTGCCCATTTTTTATAGAGACCAGTGTCCATTGAGTTTCCATTTTTCTGTGAACTCTACTCTTAGAAAACAAGGAGTGCAAGTGGGAAGAGAAATGACGTGTGTCCCCCAGCCTTCATGCGGGAGAGACTGGAGGGCCTGGTGGGGACTGGGGTCAACTGGGCGCTGTGTAACAGGTTCGGTGGCTATTCAATCCCAGGTGACGTCACCAAGCAGGAATGCAAGCCTAACTCAAGCTTCTTGAGAAAAGCAGAAATTGAGTTTTCTGTTTGAAATGGCCCATTTGTATAGGTCGGCTATCAAAGTTGTCTCTGGTTCAAGGTGCAGCCTCCTTCAAATGCTTCACCCTGAAGAGTAGGCTGAAACAGGAAGAAAACGTCTCCTCCCCAGATCTACTGTAGGAAGGGAGGTGAAATTAGGCTTTTATTTCTATCTTAAAGATTGATTTGGCTACGATTGAGCCAAATCTAAACTCAAGTGCTGTATTAAGAGCGGGTGGATCATTTATGGTAACAGAACTCAGAATTGTTCTGATTTTCCTAAAATGAATTAATAGATTGGAACTTAAGAGATTCTTTCAACAACTTAAAGGAGGACAGGTGATAATGAAAATTCAACATTTTCCCCAGATCTTTTATAAGGGCAAAAGGAAAACTCCAACCAGTGTGTTCAAAACATTCAGAAATGTTTGGAGTTCAAACAGACTCCTGCAAATAGCATGACAGAGCCAGGGACGGGATCCTGGCATATTTGTAGACATAGCCAAATAGAATTAGAGGAAAAATTAAGATTTTAACTAGCCAACAAACAAAAAGCAGAAAGTGCTTTATAAGAAGTTTGCCATACTATGGAATTTTTTAAAAAATTTATTTAATTTATTTATTTTTGGCTGTGTTGGGTCTTCGCTGCTGCGTGCGGGCTTTCTCTAGTTGCAGTGAGTGGGAGGGCTACTCTTCGTTGCGGTGCGAGGGCTTCTCATTGCGGTGGCTTCTCTTGTTGTGGAGCATGGGCTCTAGGCACACAGGCTTCAGTAGTTGTGGCACGTGGGCTCAGTAGTTGTGGCTTGTGGGCTCTAGAGCACAGGCTCAGTAGTTGTGGTGCACGGGCTTAGCTGCTCCACAGCATGTGGGATCTTCCCAGACCAGGGCTCAAACCCGTGTCCCCTGCATTGGCAGGCAGATTCTTAACCACTGCGCCACCAGGGAAGTCCCCAAACGATGGGATTTTTAACGCTGGTAATACTTAACATTATTTTAGGTGATGCATAGATGAATTTGGTTTTGGTTTTTATTTTATTTTTTTTTACTTCTAACATTTTAATGTGTATTAAGAAATGTAACACACAAAACTCATGTCTTCATGGATTATAGATTTGGAGTGTGGCTAAATATAGGGTTTTTTTAAAGTCTAAAAGGTGAATTAATTCACCATTTGCAACAGCACGGATGGACTTGGAGGGTATTACGCTTAGTGAAATAAGTTAGACAGAGAAAGACAAATACTGTATGTTATCACTTATATGTAGAATCTAAAAAATAAAACAAACTAGTGAATATAACAAAAAAGAACTCACAGATATAGAGAACAAACTAGTGGTTACCAGTGGGGAGAGGGGAGGGGGTAGTGGCAATCTAGGGGAAGGGGAATAAGAGGTACAAACTACTATGTATAAAATAAATAAGCTACAAGGGTATATTATACAGCACACAGAATATAGTCAATATTTTATAATAACCATAAATGGAGTATATCCTTTAAAAATTGTGCATCACTATGTTGTACGCCTGAAACTTATATAATATTGTACATCAACTATACTTCAATTAAAAAATAAAAGGTGAGTTAATTAAAAAAAATAATAAGTAGGGCTTCCCTGGTGGCGCAGTGGTTGAGAATCTGCCTGCTAATGCAGGGGACACGGGTTCGAGCCCTGGTCTGGGAAGATCCCACATGCCGTGGAGCAACTGGGCCCGTGAGCCACAACTGCTAAGCCTGCCCATCTGGAGCCTGCGCTCCGCAACGAGAGAAGCCACGATAGTGAGAGGCCCGCGCACCGCGATGAAGAGTGGCCCCCGCTCGCCGCGGCTAGAGGAAGCCCTCGCACAGAAACGAAGACCCAACACAGCCCAATAAATAAATAAATAAATAAATAAATAAATAATTAAAAAAAATAATAAGTACACAAAGGCACAATGTTATGTGCAGCCCAGATGGCAAAAACTGTGAGGGTGGTGAGAATGCACTTTAGAAAACATTATCCCCTGAGAGGGTTTTTTCTGCTCATGCGCCAGCTGTCTGTTCCAGGGGGAGGGAAGCAGCGTCACCAGCTGCAGCCCCCTCCCGATCCCAGGGGAGTCCCTGCCATCACTCACTCCTCATCGTGGCCAGCTTGGCCTCCAACCCTTTGGAGCCTGGGGTGCTCAGATCAGGACCCTGGACAGAAGAAGGGGGTTGGAGAAAACGAGTAAACCATTAGATCTGTAGATAAACAGAGGCAAACAGCTACAGACTGACAGAGAGAGAAAGAGAGGCTGAAAGATGCTCAGAGGCAGAGACAGAGAGAAAGACAGAGACTTGGAGCAGAAGGAAATAAAGACAAAGGAAGGCAGAGAACATGCGAGTGTAAACTTGGATCTAGATCACCTGTGTTTCTCTGACCTGTGCTGCCACCAATTCAGTCTGGCCTTCACACACCCCGGCTCCAACGCTTAACAGTAATTACTCAAGTGCTTACTTTTCATTCCTTCCCTGTACCTGAATCTCTTAGCACTTGAGCAAACTCTGCTTCATCTCAACTGTACCCTATTAATAGCATTCTTTTGTTGTCGGAAGAAATCTTCTTACCCAGTTTGGGCTAAATTAAAATTTCATAAAACATCAGGTTGTCACAGGACTAACAAGCAAATGACAGCTGTTTAATTAAAATTTAAACTTGATTAGTTGGCTCTACAGAGAGAAACACTCCAAAGGGAAAGCATAAAACTGTGAAACATCAAGCCTTGAAATAAAGACTTTATTTAAATAAGTAGTAGAAACTGTAAATTGGTCAGTGCCATGTGGGTTCCAACGGCTAGTCTTGGGCTGAGCTTTCTGTCCCTCACACAGGTCCCATCTCTGTCTGCCTCTTGGCTGTACTGGGAGCCCCTTCAAGGTAAAGAATGGGTATAAATTAATTTTGTAAGTCGGAGCGCAGTAAAGGGCTTGAAAGTGAGAGGGAGCTTCAAAACATAACACAAAATATCACAGCAACCTCTCATTTCTAACAGATTCAACTGTCTGAGATTGAGGTACTAAGTGGGAGTAACTTGGCGGAAGGACAAACCCTGCTGTCCCCTCCTTTAAACCTGGACCTGCCACGGTGACCCAAGACCCAACATCTAAGATGCATCTTAGAAGATCATGAATAATGAAAAATCATTTGCGGAATAAACTACTGCAGAAAAGCAAAGCAGAGCAAAGAAGACAAAACAAAACAGTGTCCTTTAGGGAAAATTTGACAGAGAACTCTGATCCCTCTCATTCCCCGAAAACAATTTAATTTCTTTCTTTTAAATAAGAAAATGGCAAAGACATACAGATGGCTGGCCAACAGGTACATGCAAATGTGCTCAACATCACTAATCACCAGGGAAATGCAAATCAAAACCACACTGAGATACCACCTCACATCTGTCAGAATGGCTATCATCAGACAACAAATATCAAGTGTTGGCCAGGGTGTGGAGACAAGGGAACCCTCGTGCACTGCTGGTAGGAATGTAGATTGGTGCAGCCACTACGGAAAACAGGATAACAGGAGGTTCCTCAGAAAATTTAACATAGAATTACCAGAGGATACAGCAATTCCACTTCTGGAAATATATCCAAAGGAAACCAACACACTAACTCAAAAAGATATATGCATCTTCATGTACATACCAGCATTATTTATAACAGCCAATATATGAAAACAACCTAAGTGTCCATGGATGGATGAATGGATAAAGAAGATGTGTACACATACACACACACACACACACGAAGGAATATCACTCAGCTATAAAAATAATAAAATCTTGCCATTTGCGACAACATGGATGGAACTTGAGGGCATTATGAAATAAGTGAAATAAGTCAGAGAGATAGACATATACTGTATGATCTCACTTATATGTAGAACCAAAAAACCTCCAAAACCTCGAGCTCATAGATACAGAGAACAGATCGGTTGTTGCCAGCGATGGGGTGGTAAGGGGTGGGAGAAATGCGTGAAGGGGTTCAAAAGGTAATAAACAAACAAACATATAGATAAATGTAAGTGTTAGGCTTTGGGAAATGAAGTGTGTACATTTTCCGCTAACATGGACTCAGGCAATTATCAAATTCAGTGGAAAACAGATAAACCATGTCCAACAGAGAAAATCAAAGTACATGTAATAAAAGAATGGGTGGGTCAAATGTCACCCTCAAATCTTAAAAGACTGCACATACTTCTGCAATAAATAGACACAAAATTGGATTTTTGGGGATGGGCGAATATTTGAATAGGATAAGGAGTTTACATGATGTAGAATAACTAGGCCACTTACACTTTTTAATAAAGCTGTAAAAAAAGAAAGAAAATAATAAGGAATAGGATTCTTTGAAAATTACACTCTCAATAAATTATATATAATTCTATACTATAAATTATATAACTATTTCTTCCTCATTGAACTCACCAAAAGGAAACACGTGAAGTTAGGAGGAGCCGGACAGATCAGAGATACTATGAGAGAATTCTTCTAGTGCTTCATCTAAAAATAAAAATTATGATGACAATAATGACAAGTATTTTTTCTGTGTGATGAATTATTCACTACCTTTTCCTTCAGAGAGAAAAGTAAAGGACTATTAATCGGGTTAGTCAGCTTAACATATAAATCACATGCTTTGCCAAATTATTATAATTCAAAGAAATTCTGATGTGCTTTTCATACATTTACACATATTTCAGGACATAGATACATATTAATGAAATTGCTTGCTGCAAAGCTGTTTTCATTTTCCCACATCACATCAAATCCAACCCTATCATTTCTTAAGTCTTAGAGCGGTGCTGCCTAATAGGACTTTCTGCAATGATGAAAATGTTCTAGAATCTGTTTATCAAAGCAGAGTTGTGGCTACTGAACACTTGACGCGTGGCTAGAATGACTGAGAAACAAAATTTTTAAATGATTTAAAGGTAAATAGCCACATGTGATCAGTGAATACTGTCCTGGATAGTACAGGGGAAAAAAAAAGCCCACTCTTTCTAATTCTTTAACAAAAGAGAAGGAAACCATTTTTTTGTTTGTTTGGTTGCTTGCTTTTCTTATTTCACAAAGGAGTCTTAAAATGCAGAAGGACAGATTGTCCAATGCAGGTGTCTCTTTTTCTTAAATGGGAATCATGGTATTCAGCAATTTACAAACCCTTAGTAATCTGGAAGGTTTTACTATCGCTTTCAAAGAATGTACCCTGGAATAGGATGCCTGTCTACTTTTATAAGAGAAATGGACCATTAATTCAGCACTGCCCAAGAAGTAATTCTTTCCTCTTCAATACTAATAATCACATGCTCTTCTCTAAAAGGGGCCACCAGCTGGGATGCAGGGGTCAACAGGAATTGAAGGTTTTAAATACTTTTGTTTTGGGGTGTGTACCAGCTGTGCTAGCCTCTGCTAGAGATGGAAATGAGAAGAAATATTAATTAAACGGGGGCAAGGTACCAAAAGCAGTTTGGCAATTTCTGTCAGGTGTGTAGCTCATGGACACGAACTCTTGTAAATTCCATTTGAAGGGGGGACCTCAGGCCAGCAATTTTAGTTACTTTATTCGAGTTGATCCTGCTACTGGACAGGACAAAAAAATCCATGCTATCACTTGATACTTCAATTTATTTATTTATTTTTAAAATTATTTATTTATTTATTTAGGCTGTGCCGGGTCTTAGTTGTGGCATGTAGGATCTTCATTGCAACATGCAGGCTTCTTAGTTGTGGCATGCATGTGAGATCTAGTTCCCCGACCAGGGATCCCCTGCTTTGGGAGCGTGGAGTCTTACCCACTGGACCTCCAAGGAAGTCCCGATACTTCAATTTAAAGACTTGTTGTCAGACATTGGGAGGCAGTGGATGCATGACTGAAGGATAGAGGCAAAATTACCAAACCTAGTGATTAGAGTGTGTAATGCATGCTCGCCTTGTGTTCAAACTGCTGACATTCACACAGAATCTAACTGTCTTCAAAAAACCAACAAACAAAAAAAAACCCTATCCTTAGAAAGAAGAACCAAGCTGAAGAATTCACACTTCCTGACTTCAAAATATATTACAAAACTGTAGTAATCAAATCAGCATGGTGCTGGCATAAGGACAGACACATGGAACAATGGAACAGGATAGAGTGCCCAGAAATAAACCCATGCGTCAGTCAAGTGATCTTTGACAGGGGAGCTGAGAACACACAATGGGGAAAGGATGGTTTCTCCTTGGGGGAAATGGGGAAACAAATGGTGTTGAGAAAATGATATCCACATGCAAAAGAAGGAAATGGGACCCTCATCTTCCACTATACACAAAAATCAATTCAAAATGAAATAAACACCTAAACATAACACCTGAAACTCCTTGAAGAAAATATAGGGGACAAGGATGACCTCAGAAAGATGGAGGCCAGGAGGTCCCCGTGCTCATTTCCCTCACAAAAACAGTAAAAATGGTAGATAATCATAACCAACAAAAAAATAGCTCTGGGCAAGCTCTGGGCTACAACAAAGAAGCAGTAGAAATGCCGCAGAATTCAAAACCCAGAATGGCTGTGTAGAAAAGCCGAGGAAGCATTTTACCTGTGTCACCCCACCGCCAGCCCAGAGCCACCCAATACCAAGAAGGATCCCCTTGGAGGGATTTCACCCACAGGGAAAAGGGGGAAGGGGAACCCCACCAGTCTCAGCACCGTGGACATTTGTGGCCTTTGCTACCGAGGACCCACCAAGGCCCCAGTCCTCACCAACGCTGAGCCCAGATGACAGAGCAGGTGAGTCCCTGCCTCTGCGTCTTCTCTCTGGGGCTGGAGCTGGGGCTGTGCTGGGACCTGCCCACAGAGCCCCAGAGGCTGCTCTGCCCCCCTCCCCAGGATTGGGATGCCATGGCGCACTGCCACCTGTGGGACCTGAGCTGTCACTGCTCTGTGCCCCCCTCCATCACCACCCCCGGAGCCCAAGTCTGTTCTGCCCCTCAGGGGACCAGCTGCTTCTTCTCTGCACCATTTTGGTACAAAAATAAATAAAAAATAAATATCAGAAACAATGAAACCCTGTAAATGTGTATGTGTGTGTGTGTATACACATACATATGCAGATGTCTGCATATATTTCTCTTTTTTTTTAATTTAATTTTATTTATTTTTTTATACAGCAGGTTCTTATTAGTCATCAATTTTACACACATCAGTGTATACATGTCCATCCCAATCGCCCAATTCATCCCACCACCACCCCGCCCCCCACCGCTTTCCCTCCTTGGTGTCCATACGTTTGTTCTCTACATCTGTGTCTCTATTTCTGCCCTGCAAACCAGTTCATCTATACCATTTTTCTAGGTTCCACATATATGCGTTAATATGCAATATTTGTTTTTCTCTTTCTGACTTGCTTCACTCTGTATGACAGTCTCTAGATCCATCCACGTCTCAACAAATGACTCAATTTCGTTCCTTTTTATGGCTGAGTAATATTCCATTGCATATATGTACCACAACTTCTTTATCCATTCGTCTGTCGACGGGCATTTAGGTTGCTTCCATGACCTGGCTATTGTAAATAGTGCTGCAATGAACATTGGGGTGCATGTGTCTTTTTGAATTATGGTCTTCTCTGGGTATATGCCCAGTAGTGGGATTGCTGGGTCATATGGTAGTTCTATTTTTAGTTTTTTAAGGAACCTCCATATTGTTCTCCATAGTGGCTGTATCAATTTACATTCCCACCAACAGAGCAAGTGGGTTCCCTTTTCTCCACACCCTCTCTAGCATTTGTTGTTTGTAGATCTTCTGATGATGCCCATTCTAACTGGTGTGAGGTGATACCTCATTGTAGTTTTGATTTGCATTTCTCTAATATTAATGATGTTGAGCAGCTTTTCATGTGCTTCTTGGCCATCTGTATGTCTTCTTTGGAGAAATGTCTATTTAGGTCTTCTGCCTTTTTTTTGATTGGGTTGTTTGTTCTTTTAATATTGAGCTGCATGAGCTGTTTATATATTTTGGAGATTAATCCTTTGTCCACTGATTTGTTTGCAATTATTTTCTCCCATTCTGAGGGTTGTCTTTACATCTTGTTTGTAGTTTCCTTTGCTGGGCAAAAGCTTTTAAGTTTCATTAGGCTCCATTTTTTTATTTTTATTTTTATTTCCATTACTCTAGGAGGTGGGTCAAAAAAGATCTTGCTGTGATTTACGTCAAAGAGTGTTCTTCCTGTGTTTTCCTCTAAGAGTTTTATAGTGTCCGGTCTTACATTTAGGTCTTTAATACATTTTGAGTTTATTTTTGTGTATGGTGTTAGGGAGTGTTCTAATTTCATTCTTTTACATGTAGCTGTCCAGTTTTCCCAGCACCACTTATTGAAGGGACTGTCTTTTCTCCATTGTATATCCTTGCCTCCTTTGGCATAGATTAGTTGACCATAGGTGCGTGGCTTTACCTCTGGGCTTTCTATCTTGTTCCACTGATCTATATTTCTGTTTCTGTGCCAGTACTATATTGTCTTGATTACTGTAGCTTTGTAGTACAGTCTGAAGTCAGGGAGTCTGATTCCTCCAGCTCTGTTTTTTTCCCTCAAGATTGCTTTAGCTATTCGGAGTCTTTTGGGTCTCCATACAAATTTTAAGATTTTTTGTTCTAGTTCTGTAAAAAATGCCATTGGTAATTTGATAAGGATTGCATTGAATCTGTAGATTTGGGTAGTATAGTCATTTTCACAATATTGATTCTTCCAATCCAAGAACATGGTATATCTCTCCACCTGTTTGTGTCATCTTTCATTTCTTTCATAAGTATCTTATAGTTTTCTGAGTACAGGTCTTTTACCTCCTTAGGTAGGTTTATTCCTAGGTATTTTATTCTTTTTGCTGCAATGGTGAATGGGATTGTTTCCTTAATTTCTCCTTCTGATCTTTCATTGTTAGTGTATAGGAATGCAACAGATTTCTGTGCATTAAGTTCGTATCCTGCAACTTTACCAAATTCACTGATTAGCTCTAGTAGTTTTCTGGTACCATCTTTAGGATTCTTTATGTATAGTATCATGTGATCTGCAAACAGTGACAGTTTTACTTCTTCTTTTCCAATTTGTATTCCTTTTATTTCTTTTTCTTCTCTGATTGCCATGGCTAGGACTTCCAAAACTATGTTGAGTAACAGTGGTGAGAGTGGACATCCTTGTCTTATTCCTGATCTTAGAGGAAATGCCTTCAGTTTTTCACCACTGAGAATGATGATTGCTGTGGGTTTTCATATATGGCCTTTATTATGTTGAGGTAGATTCCCTCTATGCCCACTTTCTGGAGATTTTTTATTATAAATGGGTATTGAATTTTGTCAAAAGCTTTTCTGTATCTATTGAGATGACCATGTGGCTTTTATTCTTCAATTTGTTAATATGGTGTATCACATTGATTGATTTGCATATATTGAAGAATCCTTGCATCCCTGGGATAAATCCCACTTGATCACGGTATATGATCCTTTTAATGTGTTGTTGGATTCTGTTTGCTAGTATTTTGTTGAGAATTTTTGCATCTATATTCATCAGTGGTATTGGTCTGTAATTTTCTTTTTTTGTAGTATCTTTGTCTGGTTTTGGTGTCAGGGTGATGGTGGCCTCCTTGAATGAGTTTGGGAGTGTTCCTTCCTCTGCAATTTTTTGGAAGAGTTTGAGAAAGATGGGTGTTAGCTCTTCTCTAAATGTTTGATAGAATTCACCTGTGAAGCCATCTGGTCCTGGACTTTTGTCTGTTGGAAGATTTTTAATCACACTCTCAGTTTCATTGCTTGTGATTGGTCTGTTCATATTTTCTTTCTTCCTGGTTCAGTCTTGGAAAATTATACCTTTCTAAGAATTTGTACATTTCTTCAAGGTTATAACCTTCGGTATAGCCTTGGAAGGTTATACCTTTCTAAGAATTTGTCCATTTCTTCCATTTTATTGGCATAGAGTCGCTTGTAGTAGTCTCTTATGATGCTTTGTATTTCTGCAGTGTCCATTGTAACTTCTTCTTTTTCATTTCTAATTTTATTGATTTGAGTCCTCTCCCTCTTTTTCTTGATGAGTCTGGCTAAAGGTTTATAAATTTTGTTTATCTTCTCAAGGAACCAGCTTTTAGTTTTATTGATCTTTGCTATTGCTTTCTTTGTTTCCATTTCATTTATTTCTGCTCTGATCTTTATGATTTCTTTCCTTCTACTAACTTTGGGTTTTGTTTTTTCTTCTTTCTCTAGTTCCTTTAGATATAAGGTTAGATTGTTTAGGTAGACTTGTATTGCTATAAACTTCCCTCTTAGAACTGCTTTTGCTGCATCCCAGAGGTTTTGGATCGTCATGATTTTGCTGTAATCTTTCTCTAGGTATTTTTTTATTTCCTCTTTGATTTCTTCAGTGATCTCTTGGTTATTTAGCAACGTATTCTTTAGCCTCCATGAGTGTGTGTTTTTTATGTTTTTTTCCCTGTAACTGATTTCTAATCTCATAGCGTTGTGGTTGGAAATGATACCTGATATGATTTCAATTTTCTTAAATTTACCGAGGCTTGATTTGTGACCCAAGATTTGATCTATACTGGAGAACGTTCCGTGTGCACTTGAGAAGAAAGTGTAATCTGCTGTTTTTGGATGGAATGTCCTATAAATATCAATTAAATCTATCTGGTCTATTGTGTCATTTGAAGTTTGTGTTTCCTTATTCATTTTCTGTCTGGATGATCTGCCCATTGGTGTAAGTGAGGTGTTAAAGTCCCCCACTATTATTGTGTTACTGTCAATTTCCTTTTTTATAGCTGTTAGCAGTTGCCTTATGTATTGAGGTGCTACTATGTTGGGTGCATATATATTTTTAATTGTTATATCTTGTTCTTGGATTGATCCCTCGATCATTATGTAGTGTCCTTCCTTGTCTCTTGTAACATTCTTTATTTTAAAGTCTATTTTATCTGATATGAGTATTGCTCCTCCAGCTTTCTTGTGATTTCCATTTGCATGAAATATCTTTTTCCATCCCCTCACTTTTAGTCTGTATGTGTCCCTAGGTCTGAAGTGGGTCTCTTGTAGACAGCATATATATGGGTCTTGTTTTTGTATCCATTCAGCGAGCCTGTGTCTTTTAGTTGGAGCATTTAATCCATTCATGTTTGAGGTAATTATCGATATATATGTTCCTATTACCATTTTCTAAATTGTTATGGGTTTGTTTTTGTAGGTCCTTTTCTTCTCTTGTGTTTCCCACTTAGAGAAGTTCCTTTAGCATGTGTTGTAGAGCTGGTTTGGTGCTGCTGAATTCTCTTACTTTTTGCTTGTCTGTAAAGCTTTTGATATCTCAGTTGAATCTGAATGAGATCCTTGCTGAGTAGAGTAATCTTGATTGTAGGTTCTTCCTTTTCATCACTTTAAATATATCACGCCACTCCCTTCTGGCTTGTAGAGTTTCTGCTGAGAAATCAACTGTTAATCTTATGGGAGTTCCCTTGTATGTTATTTGTTGTTTTTCCCTTGTTGCTTTTAATAATTTTTCTTTGTCTTTAATTTTTGTCAATTTGATTACTATGCGTCTCGGCGTGTTTCTCCTTGGGTTTATCCTGACTGGGACTCTGTGCTTCCTGGACTTGGGTGGCTATTTCCTTTCCCATGTTAGGGAAGTTTTCGACTATAATCTCTTCAAATATTTTCTCTGGCCCTTTCTCTTTCTCTTCTGCTTCTGGGACCCCTATAATGCGAACGCTGTTGCATTTAATGTTGTCCCAGACGTCTCTTAGGTTGTCTTCATTTCTTTTCATTCTTTTTTCTTTATTCTGTTCCATGGCAGTGAATTCCACCATTCTGTCTTCCAGGTCACTTATCTGTTCTTCTGCCTCAGTTATTTGGCTATTGATTCCTTCTAGTGTATTTTTCATTTCAGTTACTTGTATTGTTCATCTCTGTTTGTTTGTTCTTTAATTCTTCTAGGTCTTTGTTAAACATTTCTTGCATCTTCTTGATCTTTGCCTCCCTTCTTTTTCTGAGGTCCTGGATCATCTTCACTATCATTATTCTGAATTCATTTTCTGGAAGGTTGCCTATCTCCACTTCACTTTTTTCTGGGGTTTTTCTGGGGTTTTATCTTGTTCCTTCATCTGGTACAAAGTCCTCTGCCTTTTCATTTTGTCTGTCTTTCTGTGAATGTGGTTTTTGTTCCACAGGCTGCAGGATTGTAGTTCTTCTTGCTTCTGCTGTCTGCCCTCTGGTGGATGAGGCTATCTAAGAGGCTTGTGCAAGTTTCCTGATGGAAGCGACTGGTGATGGGTAGAGCTGGGTGTTGCTCTGGTGAGCAGAGCTCAGTAAAACTTTAATCCACTTGTCTGCTGATGGGTGGGGCTGGGTTCCCTCCCAGCTGGTTGTTTGGCCTGAGGCGACCCAACACTGGAGCCTACCTGGGCCCTCTGGTGGGGCTAATGGCAGACTCTGGAAGGGCTCACGCCAAGGAGTAATTCCCAGAACTTCTGCTGCCAGTGACCTTGTCCTCACGGTGAGCCACAGCCACCCCCCGCCTCAGCAGGAGACCCTCCAACACTAGCAGGTAGGTCTGGTTCAGTCTCCCCTGGGGTCACTGCTCCCTCCCCTGGGTCCCGATGCACACACTACTTTGTGTGTGCCCTCCAAGAGTGCAGTCTCTATTTCCCCGAGTCCTGTCAAAGTCCTGCAATCAAATCCTGCTAGCTTTCAACGTCTGATTCTCTAGGAATTCCTCCTGCCGTTGCCGGACCCCCAGGTTGGGAAGCCTGACGTGGGGCTCAGGACCTTCACTCCAGTGGGTGGACTTCTGTGGTATAAGTGTTCTCCAGTTTGTGAGTCACCCACCCAGCAGTTATGGGATTTGATTTTATTGTGATTGCACCCCTCCTACCATCTCATTGTGGCTTCTCCTTTGTCTTTGGATGTGGGGTATCTTTTTTGGTGAGTTCCAGTGTCTTCCTGTCAATGGTTCTTCAGCAGTTAGTTGTGATTCCAGTGGTCTCGCAAGAGGGAGTGAGCACACGTCCTTCTACTCTGCTATCCTGAACTAATCTCTCTGAATACATTTCTATAGACATGAAGAAAACTGCAGAAGGATACACATAGGGTGGGATACATTGCGTATGTGGGGAATATAGAAAAACTGGGAGAATAAAAACAACAACAAATGAAAGAAACAAACCATCTGATTCAAGCTCTCTTTTCCCAGAAAAGGAAATTGAGGCCCAGAGACAGGGAGTATTTCACCCAAGGTCACACAGCAAGGTAGACAGGAGTGCAGACCTAACAGAGGTGTTGGTGGAAGAGAAGAACACCCTCAGAGTGAATAGGGCGCAGCCTCCCTCAGTCCTCACACCCTCCGAATTCCTGTGTTAAGCAGTGTGTTCCTTTCCAAGACAAGACCTCTCACCCCCACCCAGCGTCTACCACTGCACCTGAGCAGGTGAATGTTTATCTTCTGTGACCCCCGACCCCCCACCCCACCTCTGGATGGCTCACCTCCGGCTGGGATCAACCCCGTGGGAGGATGTCCGTGCTAAGAGCAGCAGTGCCCCCTGCATGGGCTTCTTCAACAGAGCAGGGAGCCTGGAAAGAAAGCTGCTGAACCACCGCCTAGATTAGGGCCAGGCCATCCTCGAGGTGGTATCCGGGGGAGGAGCTTTGGGAAGAGGCTGGATTTTCTAAGCAGACACCACCTCGGAGAAGCAGCCATACCCGTGCTCAGCCCGCTGCACTGGCTCTGCACGCCCACAGCAACACCCCCCTCACCCCAGGCGCCCACGTACCGCTCACAGCTCCGCCCGCTGCACTGGCTCTGCACGCCCACAGCAACACCCCCCCTCACCCCAGGCGCCCACGTACCGCTCACAGCTCCGCCCGCTGCACTGGCTCTGCACGCCCACAGCAACACCCCCCTCACCCCAGGCGTCCACGTACCGCTCACAGCTCTGCCATCACCGTGTGGCTACTATGACTCACATCGTATTTTCCTCTCAGTTGCCTTCTTTCTTTATTTTCACTTAAATAAACCTATTCTTAAATAAAGTCTCCCTTCGCATCAATGGAAAACGTCAGTATCACTTGTCATCAATAAAAGAAACTTGAATTTCACAAAAGAAGAACAGGGCTATTAAGTGGAAAGTGGGTCCTGTCGCTTATCCAAGACACTTAAGTAAGCAGCTGTGACTCCTTGGGATAACAACGAGAAATGACAGGAAGCAGAGTTGACAGTGGCGGCTAAATAATGTAGGCTCACAGACGGTGGCGAAAGCATCACTTTGCTGCGGGATGTCGAAGGTCGGGGAGACTGTGTGTGTGTGTGTGTGTGTCGGGGGTGTATTCAGGGACTCTCTGGACTTTCCATTCAATGTTGCCATGAACCTAAAACTGCTCTAACCGTTAAAATCTGTTAGAGAGAAAGAGGGAACTGAAAGGGCACTTAACTCCTCTTACAGAGTCCTTGACACAGATTAAAAAGCACTGTAGTCTGCGTGGTCCCGCTTGGAACGCCACGCAGCACCCTGTCCCGGTGGTGTCAGCACCCATGGAAACCTCAAAGTCCATGGTCACTCAGCATATTTGGTTCCTCAACAGCACTTTGATGGGGGTACAAGCATCCGCATTTAGTAAGCCCACGCTGTATGCCTACCCCCATGTGGACGGTCTGATCACGCCCCCTTCTCCCCCTAGCTCACCCCACCCTGAACGCCGACACCTTTGCCGTTCTCCCAACACACCAAACACGACCCGCACCTCAGGGCCTTTGCACTTCCTGCTCCCTCCCTGGGAAAGGCTCCCTTCCAGATGAAAACATGGCTCACTCCTTCACTTCCTTCAGCTCTCTGCTCAGGTACCACCTTATCCGAGAAGCTATCCAGGACCGCTTTCATAAAGTACCACCGTCACCCGCATCATTGTATCCTCCTTCCTGCTTTATTTGTATTTATAATACTTACAAATCCTGCCATTGCATATATTTTTTAATCTATCTGTTGTGTACCTCCTCACATTCTAAGGGTTATTAACCTGAAGACACTTGGGAGTCCAGGGATGGACTTCATAATCTTGGGTGCAATAAAAATGATAATTATATGTCCATGGACTTCTACTGTAAATGTAACATTTCCCTCAAATATTCTATTATAAATATAGGCAATAAAACATTGTAGTATTAGCAGTGTCTGTGACTTTGTCACCAGGAGAAATTAAAGATATTTTCATATCATATTACAGTTATAACAGATATTTCAAAATATCAGTTATGCTCACCACTACTTCCAAATTATAGTAGCTATTAGACCTGCCACTAGAGCTTGTTACTAATATAGTAACATAGTAATAAAGAAGTGCATATTTTACTATTACACAGATTTTGATAGCTACATCCTAGTATAATTCATTCCCTTTGTAATGCTATGTGCTTTATTTTATGCATTTAAAAGCATTAATGTGAGATGAGTCTACAGCTTCCATCAGACACCAAAAGGATCTGCAGAACAAAAAGGGAGGGTGGGAGGGAGATGCAAGAGGTAGGAGATATGGGCATATATGTATATGTATAGCTGATTCACTTTGTTATAAAGCAGAAACTAACACACCACTGTAAAGAATTATATTCCAATACATATGTTAAAAAAAAGAAAAGATACTACAGCCCTAAGCTATTAGTTCTGTGAGGTCAAGGACCACATTTGTTTTGTTTCCTGCTCTATCCACTGTGCCTAGGACAGCGCTTGGATGTCATAAGGACCCAGAAAGAATTCACTGAATAACGTACTTAATGAATTCTGTCAATGAAGAAACTGATGCTTGAAGGATTTGGATAACTTCACAAGGACACCACCGCTGGGATGTAGAAGAGCCAGAATGCAAATGCCTGCCTGGCTGGTCCCACAGCGCATGCTCTCCCAGCCCGAATTCTGCCTGTCAGGGACCACGGTGGGTCCCCCTTTCCTCAAACTAAAGCTTTCACAGAATTGCATGCAGACAGAGCAGCTGCTCTGTATGAATAAGCATGTGTATTTGAAAACTGCAGTCTGGATGCACCTACGATCAGACCTCCCTACTTTAACCCCTTCCTATCACAGTGGTGGACAATAAAACTAGAGATAAACAGGGTCTCCCCAGAGCACAGATTTAGCTAATGCTAGTGTTTGACCCCAGCTTCCCCATTCAGGGCTCCTTCCAGGGAATCGGGATGCAGACAGCATCTTCAGAGCATATACTGTGGATTAGGCTCGATACCCTGTTCTGAATGTAGAGACTTTTCTTTAAGGAAGGAGAGTGCACTTCACTCTCACTCTTGCTGTGTCCCATCCAGCTGTGACAGGCTGTGATCACCGTGCAGAGGGAAGACAGCCTTCCAGCAAACGGACCAGAATACTAACAGCCATTGTGATCTGGAGTGATCCCCACATGCTAAGCACTGTTCTGGCCCTCTGCCAGCATTAACTTTGTGAATACTGCTGAAGTCCTCTGAGATGGTAAATCAGACAGGTAGATAAGATACGCTGCTGGAAGAAAAAATCCCTACCATTGCGGTGGCTTGAAACAACAAAGGTTTCTTTCTCGCTTACGTATGTGTGGATCAGTTTAGCTAAAGGCTGTCTCTCACACAGACACACAGACACACAGACACACACACACACACGAGGGCGCATGAGGTCCATAAGTCAGGAACCAGGCTGATGGAACAGCCTCTATCCAGAAAGTTGACCTTCATGTGGAAACAACACTGCGGAGTTTCTGGCAATGGCAAAAACGCATTCTAGCCCAGAAGTGATAATACGGTTGACGTCTGGTCACACTTCAATTGCCCGTCACACTTCATGTGCCCCCAGCTGAGAAATATTTGTGAAGAGCACCGATGACTGTCACACGTAGGCTCCATCATCAGCCCTGCTGGAGGATGGGGAAACTGAGGCTCACAGAGGCGACGCAACTCGCCCAGAATCACATACCCGGAAGTGCGGGAGCTGGGCTTTGAACCTGGGCAGCCTGGCTCAGGAGACTAGGCGCTCCGCCACTGCGCTGCTCTACCTCTTCCTGAATTCCAGGCTTTCCACTCAGGCCAAGGAGCTGGGCTTCCCTGAGCAGAACCTACTTGCGTGGCGGCTAAAGTCGAAAGAACCAATGGACCCAGGTCTCACCTTCCAAGCTCATCACCTTTAGGTTGGGTACTTTATCTCTGAATCAGGCTGTGCACACACAGCTACCAAGACAGCCTGGACAGAACCGAGACAAGGGCATGGTCAGCACACAGCTCATTGCTGGGGTCTTATCACCAAATACAATCTGCACGTTTGGGGAGAGAACAATCTAAAATAGTCCGGCATAAACACACCAGTTCAGAGGAGCAAAACACCAGCCCTACACTTTGGGGAAATTCTATATTTTAATAAAACCCATAATAATTTTTAACAAGAACCATTGTTTTCTATGTGTGTTAAAAGTGTTACTTTGTTAAGTGCAAACATTTAAATGATACCCCAATTCTAACTCTGTTTTCTTAATTTCTTAAAAAAATATTCCTGAAAATTTGAAAAAAAAAAATGGAAATAGCCCAAGTGTCTCTATTGTACTCCAAGGCACTGGTCCCCATGGAGGTCACAGCTCCGGACAGGACCCCTCTGTCTGCCCCAGAGGCCCCACCAGCAGCCAGAATGCCCTGCCACAAATGCTCCTCTCCCTGGGCTGCCGGTGGCCCGAGGACTGGACCCTTCAAAACACCCTCAGGTGGTTTAGCAAAGCCCGTTTCATTAGGACGGGTCAGAAAGAGAAACTCATTATTTCAAGAAGGGACACAATAGCTTCTCTAGAGAAGCTGTCTTAGAGAAGATTGGGTTTTGCTTCTGAGACATATTACTTTAGGTTCTAATATATAAAAAAGAAACCGTGACCTCAGTTGTTTTCTTAAAGCAATTTGTGAGATGACAAAGACAAATGCCACATGTCATTAACTGAAGTTGTGCAGGTTGGGAACTTAGGCTCTCTGCCTCTGCTCCTAAGAGGCCGCCGCGGGGTCTGAAACAAGTCTTCCCTCCTCTTTGGGTGTGTTTTTCACACTAACATAGGAGCAGCATAGCAGCTGTCTGTTAGGGTTGCCTACGCAGGTATTCAAGTCAGAAACCTGGGGGAGCCGGGTCCCTGCAAGGAGGGGACAGCCTCCAGCGGGACCTCCCATGGAACGGAGGGAACAACCTGAGAGCCGCCCTCCCGAGGCCACGCCCCCGAGGCCACGCCCTCCCAGCCTGATGCTGGAAACTGACCAGCCGTCCCCACCTGGAACCCTGTCAATGGCCGAAGCTGTCGGTTCTGCAGCACAGAACAATACCTCCCTCTGACCAATCCTGCCTCAACTCCTTCCGTTCACAGATCTCGGTCCCTAATATTTCGCCCCCCAAACTCTTTCTGAGGTCAATTTGCAGCCGACTCTCACCCAATAACGGATGAGACTTGGTGCGTTAAAACCCCAGCTTCTCACCGCTGGTGGGATAATGCAGAGCTGAGTTGTACACAGACTGTCAGAGCGCCCCCTGTGGAAGGCACCTGCATGGTGACCCGCTGGTTAGGACCACAGCCCTTTGCCCTTGGCCCTTTGCCTGTCTCACTCCCATTTCCTCACCAGGCTTGCGGGGATCATCTGCCTCAAAAATCGCTTGCACCTTGGGATGCTCAAGGTGGGAGAAAGCCATTGTCTTCTGCCACTTAGTAGGGGACAAGCAGGTAGTCTCAAGGGGATATTGCAGTAGGAGGCAGGGGACTGATGCTGACGGGCCACACAGACTATGGAAAGGAATCTGCGCTGCCTTCTGAGGGTGATGGGACACAAGACAGCGTGTTAAGGAGGACAGTGTCTGAGAACTGTGGCCAGCGGAACCACTAACCACTCTCACCTTTGGGAATTACCACATGCCTTTTGCTTATTAAAGGCTCTGAGTAGTTCACGAGTAATGAGACCCGTTTAAGTTCACGTGATAAACAGAATAATGCCCAGGGCCCCAGTGTCCACATCCTAATCCTCAGAACATGTGAACATGTTCCCCTCCAGGGTATAAGGACTTGGCAGATGTGATTAACTTCAGGACCTTGAGATGGAGAGATTATCCTGGATTGTGTGAACAGGCCCAACGTCATCACAAGGGTCCTTATAACTGGAAGAGGGAGAAGGAGGGCCAGTGTCAGAGAGATGCCGCTTGAGAAGGACTCGGGTCCATTGCTGTCTTTCAGGATGGAAGGGCTCACCAGCCAAGGAATGCAGGCGCCTCTAGAGCTGGAAGAGGCAAGGAAAAGGGGTTCCCCCAGACCCTCCAGAAGGAGCACCGCCCAGCTGACACCTTGATTTTAGCCCCCATGAGACCCATGTTGGATGCCTAATGCACAGCACAGTGAGATAATTATTTGCTTTATTTAAGTCACCGAGTTTGTGGTAATTTGTTACAGCAGCAGGAGGAAACGAATATAGTTCATTTTTTCAGGTGTCCTTCAGCTTTACTGGACCCCAGAACATTCTTTTTAATAAATTTATTCATTTATTTATTTTTGGCTGTGTTGGGTCTTCATTGCTGCACGCGGGCTTTCTCTAGTTGCGGCGAGCGGGGGCTACTCTTCGCTGCGGTGCACGGGCTTCTCACTGCGGTGGCTTCCCTTGTTGCGGAGCACGCGCTCTAGGCGCGTGGGCTTCAGTAGTTGAGGCACGCGGGCTTCAGTAGTTGTGGCTTGCGGGCTCTAGAGCACAGGCTCAGTAGTTGTGGCGCACAGGCTTCAGTAGTTGTGGCTTGCAGGCTCTAGAGCTCAGGCTCAGTAGTTGTGGCACAGAGGCTTAGTTGCTCCGCGGCATGTGGGATCTTCCTGGACCAGGGCTCAAACCCATCTCCACTGCGTTGGCAGGTGGATTCTTAACCACTGTGCCACCAGGGAGGTCCCCCCCTGACAGAATATTTTTAAAAGAACTGAGAAAAAGAGGAATGTTCCAGATGGGAAGTGAACAGAATGTTTGAAGAAGGATCCAGTTATCAGTTCTACTTTGAGTAAAAGGATCATCACTTCTTCTCCACCCCCCTCACAAGGGAGAATCAAATATGAAGATGTGTAACCAAGCACTTTGGAAATTATAAATCAATGTAATAATGCAAAGTGGCATTTGTAACTGGCCGCCTATACTGCCTCTACCTGAGATCAACAGCCTCCAGTAAGCTCTGCCCTTGGGATGAACATCACAGGCCAAAACCCAGAACCAGAAATCTCCGGGAGGCTTTAAACAGATGACGAATTAGAAAACCCCAAGTCAAATGTAAACAGTTGGCCATTTCAGTTACAGAATGATGGTCAAAACAAATGTCCCTCCAAGGAAGTCAGTTGCTTATTGAGACGTCTGAATTTTCAGGGCAATTTGGAGAGAAAGACGTCCTTCGAAGGACACACACCACACGGTGGCCACTGGCATCAAACTAGAATCTCGCGGCTCCACCTGCTAGAAGGCCAGCCGAGCCCCACAGGCACAGACCACGGTGACGTCATGTGACACGGACAGCAGGCTTTAAAAAGAATTTTGGCACAGATGTTTCCAAAATCGTGCCATGCTTCACTGCGTGGATTTTTGAGAGGCAGTGGGACTGTAATGGCATTTTTGTTATTAAAAGTTGCATCAGTAAAAGTTTCCAGTTGGTCCCTGACCAATGTGATGTGTCAACCTGACAAGGCCACTGGGTGCCCAGACTAAACATTAGTTCTGGGCGTGTATGTGAGATGAGATGAGCATTTGAAATGGTGGATTCCCCAGATTGGGTGGGCGGGTCTCATCCAATCTGCTGACGGTCTGAATGGAACAAAAGACAGAGGAAGGAAGGAGTGATCCGCTTCCTGCCTGCCTGCTGGAGCTGGGGCATCTGTCTTCTCCTGCCCTTGGACTGGAATTTACACCATCGACTCCCTTGGCTCTCATAATTTCTGACTTCTATTGAATTACAGCAGCAGCTTTCCTGGGTGTCCAGCTTGCAGATCATGTGAATTCTCAGCCCCCATAATCATGTGAGCCAATTTCACATAATTTATCTCTATCTATCTATCTACCTATCTATTTATCTATCTATTTATCTGTTATCACCTACCATCCATCTAACATCTTTATCTATTATCTATCTCTCTATTATCTATCACCTACCATCCATCTAACATCTTTATCTATTATCTATTATTTATCACCTACCATCCATCTAACATCTCTATCGATCTATTACCTATCTATCTATCTCTCTATCTATTATCTATCACCTACCATCCATCTAACATCTTTATCTATCTATGTACTATCTATCTATTATTTATCACCTACCATCCATCTAACATCTCTATCTATTATCTATCACCTACCATCCATCTAACATCTTTATCTATCTATTATTTATCACCTACCATCCATCTAACATCTTTATCTATCTGTTATCTATCTATTATTTATCACCTACCATCCACCTAACATCTCTATCTATTATCTATCTCTATCTCTATCTCCCTGTCAACAACCTCATCTATAACATGGGGGTCCTGTCGGTCCCCACCCTGCGCGGTTGTTGTCGTCCATAGTAAATATTCCTGTGTGCTTGGCTGGCCTCCGTGTCACTGTGACCGGAGGGCACGTGCCCAGTCAGAAGGAGGCAGAGTCTTCTCAGCCCCAGCTGGCTGTTGACAGGGAGTCGACGAGCTCAGACTTACCAGACCTTGAAATAGCTCAAGTCAGAAATCTCAAATACAAGTGACATTCCTAACCTCCAATCTTGGAAGTGAATGCACGAGATGTAAATATGCTGAGTGGGCCAAATAAAACACACCTGCAGGTCACACCTGCCCCAGAAGCTGAGACGCACATCCCCTGCAGTGAGGCAGGCGCGTGCGCTTAGTGAAAGCCTGGCAACGACACGGCTCCTTCTACAGTTTATCCTGTTCACTAGGCACCAGGGGCTCTGACGTGCCCTCTGAGCCGGGCAGAATCACCCCCGGAACCGGCTGGGAATGTTGAGGCTCAGGGAGACGGAGATACATGCCCAGTGCTCGTAGCCTGTAAGGGGCAAAGCAGGCACTTGAAGCTAGGTTTTCCCAAATCCCCGAACCATCCTCTTAGGGAGGGGCTGCAAGCCTCTCATCTGCTCTTCAACCTGCCCTGCCCAGAGACAGACAACAGCCGAAGTGACAACCAGGCCAGATGTCTCCATCGGACCTTACGCAGCCCCAGGCAGGAGTATCTGCTTCCTCACCTGCCTGCCTCTGCCTTTAGCACAGAGAAAACAGCCCGTAATGGAATGACCGAGCTTTCAGCAGCCTGTGCTGGCAATGTGCCTGCTAAGTATTAAGTAAAAGCTGTTGTTTCCCCTACAGACATCTCTGTTTGGATTTGTATACATCACGTGCTACATCCATATTTAATTAAACACAGTGAGCTGGCTCAGAGCCTACTGAATGACTGCAAGGTACCATTTCCCATCCTCACCTGCTTTCCTGCTGGAACGTCCCAGGAAGGTGCTGGCTGGGGCAGATTCTACTCACCCTGTCTGATGATGCTGTTAGGACCTGAGGATGCAAGGGCTTTCTCTCTCTTTCTCTCTGTTCTTCATCCCTTCTTCCTTAATAGAAAGAATTGAAAGTGGCAGAGGTATCACTGGCTTTTGTACTCACTCAATAAACCTCATCACTTATCACTTATTTTGAGTTCTGGCTTTTCCATGCTCCTTGAAAAAGACAAACACACTCTCTGGGCTTCATTTATAAGGGTCAGTGGTCATGAATGGGAATTGCCTGCCAACTGAAACTGTTATTTCTCCATCTTCAGAGATGCTTGTAGAGAGTATGTGAATGAAAAACATTGACTGCCCTATCGGTAAACAAAACATGCTGCAGGCATCAAGCCATCACATTACAGCTGCCCCAGCGGTGAGCCCTGAGGGAAGTCAGGATAGAAACAGGATGCCCTGGGGAGTTCCCTGGTGGCCTAGTGGTTAGGTTTCCAGGTTTTCACTGGCATGGCCCGGGTTCAATCCCTGGTTGGGGAACCGAGATCCTACAAGTCACAAGGCACAGCCCAAAAAGAAAAAAAAAAGAAACAGGATACCCCTCCAACAAGCCGTCGGCCACTGCAGTCTCCCCTCGACATACACCCTGAGGAGACTCGGGATGAGAAAGCACAGGATACTGGCCCCAGAGAGCTGAGGTGCACATCAAAGGAATGATTTCAGTGAGCCTAGACTCTTGCATCTTCCCACACATAGAAAAGTGCTAAATTCCTTAACATGAGATATCTGATTTTCTTTCATGAACAGTAATCTTTCGATGTTCCGATGACCTGGCCTTTATTGCAAAAGCTCCTGCACATCCTGACTTCCCCCTTGCCTCTTCAGAGCAGTCCCTCAGAGCTCTCTGAGACGCTGTGTCCCGGGCTTAAGTCCTCAGTGCTGTCTGCCAAAGAAAACATGAGTCTCAACTTTTCGGTTGTGCTTTCTTGTTTTCAGTCGACAAGTATTAAAAGAGACTGTGAGCCTTCTCCTTAAAGCAGTGGGCTCGGGGCTGCCCTCTGGAACGTCTCTGGAGAGACAAGGAGCCTTTCCAAGACTCATTCTCAGCGGGACAATTATTCATCACCAAAGCAGGGTTCAGTCCCAAAGAGGAAAGAACGCTAACGGATTTCTCCTTCTCTCAGCCCCAGCTCCTAATGATTCTCTGATTGTTATTTGCATGGCCGCGCTGCTGGCTCAGCAGGCCGCAGGCAGAGATTGCCCTGTCTCCTTTTTTATAATTTCCCTCCAGGCACATATTACAACCCTCCTTTAGGTCTAGAAAACTTCATTAGAGGATTAAAATTAGCTGGCTTTTCAGAGCTATTTTTTTCAAAGAATTTTTTTCTTAAAAGTATGTCCCAAGTCCATACTTTTCAGAAGGTGGTAGAATTGGTAGAAAAAGGAAGAAATATCTGCTTTCTCCCCCCAGACCTAGCTTGTGTCCAGAGGGACATGGCCTTCCTTACAGGACTCTACAAAGTCGGTCCTTATCTGAGCTAAAGTAAGAGAGTAGTTCCCCCCCCCCGCCACTCCTCCCCCCCCCCGCCACCCCCCTCCTCAGGTACTTCACGCTGGAAGATGCCTGAGCATCTGCCCAACGATGTTGAGAAATTCCACAAAATAGTAAGATTTCATCATGTTGTTATTTTGATTATTCACCAGCAATTCCCCTGGTAAAGAACTTGCCTTTAGAAGATAATAGCGATGATGAAAGAGCATATACTGAGCGTTTTCCAGCACTGTTCTAGGCACTGAATTAACTGATGTCATCTTTGCAACCAACATGTGAACTGGGTATTATACCGATCCCATTTTGCAGATGTGAAAACTAATACACAGGCATTTCGCAGCTTCTCCAATGGTAGAAGCCTAGTAAGTGGTAGCCAGTTGTCTGTGCACTGAACCTCTAGGCTAGAAAAGTGGTCCGGGCTCAGCTGGAGTGGCTGAACGAAAAGTCAGTACAGTGTTGGCCGGATGGGAACTGGTACCACTACTGAGACCCAAACCAGGCCATCGATGTCCACGCTCCTAGAGGACAGGATTCATGGTGGAGCTCAATGGAAACCTCTTGACACTAAAGAGAAATTAGCTCAGCCCTTTGCGGAAGGAACAATGCAGAAAGCAGCTCATGCAAGCTGGAGGTCCACAGACTGATTCCAGCCTGTGCAGATACAGAATGATCCAGAGAGTTTCTACAGCTCTCTCATCAAAGGACTGAATTCATTGTCTTCACCGAGATCTACTTAAAAACCTGAATAAACACTTACACGAGGTCCCTGTATGCAAATTAACCAGAGTGACCACAACATAACATGGTCTTGGGATGATTGGAGCAGGCTCTCTTCACCTGGGTGCTGCTGACCTCTGGGGCCAGACGCGATTCCCTGTCATGAAGGGCTGTCCTCTGCAGGGTCGGGTGCTTGCGTGGTCTCTACCCATTGAGTGCCAACAGCAACCTCCCCACCCTCAGGGAGAATGCCAAAGATGTCTGCAGACATCGCTAAGCCTGATCTGGCGGCAGAATCACCCCAGTTGAGAACTATGATACAGGGGTTTATCAGAATGCACATTCAAAGAGGGCTTTACAATTGGAAGACTCCATGAGGTCCAGAATCAGGGAGGTCCAGTCTCTACAATCTGTGAACCTATCTTGATACTGAGCAGGACCCTGTGGGGCTCCTGGGCACAAAAGCCTTCCTGTGTCCCCCATTTCTTAATTACAGGATATAGGCTTCATTCAGCCTCCATGACCTTCCCTGAGTTCCAAAGGGCAGGTTCAAACAGTTGCTAATCAGGAAGGGAGGGGATGCAGAGACAAGGGGGGAGTAGTCAGGAGACCATAGTGCAGCCTTGGGGGCAGGGTCCTGGTTCCCCCTCAAGGGATACACAGAACAATATCTCTGAGCTGTTTTGCAGATACTGAAAGCCCCATCAGGTGGGAGAAGTTAACTGCATGCTGCCCACAAGCACGTAGACCCCAGACCAGTTTGTAATGCACCCAGCTCAGCTCTTGGCCCACAACAGAGCATAGATAAATGTTTTCTCCTTCCTAACAATTTCAATTTGTTTTATAATTAATGTAGTCACGATAATACTTCACAATGTTCATTGGCAAATAATAAGTATTTAGATTCATCTGTTCCAGGCCATGAGAAAGGGCTTATAATTAACGGTACTGTTGTGGGAGAAATGTTTGAAGTAATATTAATCTAAACTCTTAAAAATCTGTATTAAACTGAAAAATATTTGGTTTTTTCTTTATAATGTATTAATCTTTAAATATTTTTCTTTACAAAAGTATTGCATGACTACATTTGTGTTGTAAAACGCAAGCATTACAGATGAAGTCAGTCTCTCCTGACCTTTCTCCTTCAGTCGCTGTCACTTCTGGGTAAGCAGTGTTGTCAGTTTAATGTCTATCCTTTTAGACGTTTCTTTTCACTTATGCACAGAAGGTTGATGATGCCGACTCCCGATTACCTCCCCACCAACCAATCAGAAGAATGTCCACGAGCTGACCACGCCCTCCTCTTTGAACCATTGCTATAAAACTGCTCCCTAACCCCTCCAGGTTGGGACCCACAGTCTTGAGGGCATTAGCCCACTGTGGCCCCCTTTGCCTGGCAAAGCAATGAAGCTGTTCTTGTCTACTTTACCCAAAACCCTGTCTCTGAGATTTAATTCGGTGCTGGGGTGCAGAGGCTGGATTTGGCTTCAATCTCAGCATACTGCGTTCCTCTCATGATCTTCCTACGACCATCCTCAACGCTGGGAGGACGCTGCGGGCAGCCACCCACCAGCATCGCCTGCAGCGACGCCCTGGGGCCAGCACGTGTTTCCTCGGACCCAGAGACTACTTCACACCCTCCTTTCAGCTGCGGGGTGGCTCAAGTGCCCTGTTTCAATGTCTTGGTCAGTGAGGGTAACAGACCCTCAAGTCTCAGCCAGACCAGGTCCCACCTGTACAGGATTTTAAAGCAATATGCCAGGACCCTGAGACACGTTTACAGATGCTGCAAGGACCCTGCCAACCACTCCCCAGGGACCCCCAAACCCAATCCTTGCGGTCCCTACACTTAGCATCGTTGTAGCAGCTCTGGAGGCTTCAGAGATGAACAAAACAAACAAAAATGCAGAGTCTGTGCTCTCTCAGAGGGCTAGGATTGACGAATAACCACTCCCAAAGGTTGCAAATGTGCTTTTTGTTTGTTTGCTTGCTTGTATGTTTGTTGGACTTTTCATAAATGGCCAGTTGGTTTTTGCTTGTCTTAAAAAAAACAATTGGAGGGTCTGGCCATCCTGCACTCCCATCCCCACATGGAAACAATCAGTTGGAACCAGTCCTGGTGCCTCTTTTATTTAAATGGAAAAAGTGTTCTCTAGGTCATCTGTCTCTGTTATTCCTTAAAATTTCGCTTACACCCCACCCCATTCACTCATCCACCTTACACGCCTGATTCTCAGGAAATTTTATTGTAAGATTCTTGCACTGACGGTGTGTGAAGCCCTGTGCTGAGCACCATGAGAATTTTATGAACATTTGACCACGGTCACGCCCTCGGGAGCTGATGGTACAGGAGACCCAGTGAGCGCCTTAGAAATCTATAGGCCAGTGTTCCTGCTTAGTTGAGTTTCACTGCCCTTTACAGTGCGGGGATTCGGAATGGTGAGTCCTCCCTGGAGATCCTCTCTCTTCTAAGTTAATCGCAGTTTCCTCCTACCATAGACTCATCACTACGCGGAGCGGGGTTGGTCAGCAACCCTCCTAGAGATGAAAGCTGATGCAGCCATACCTGGAGAGGCCGGAGCTCTGGGACCATTTCCACAAAACTTGGCAGGTCAAAGGAATAGAAAGGTGAGAGCCAGCTTGAAATTCAGCACCAAGGACAGCCTTCTCATGCCCTGTCTCAACCCACTACCCAGAAAAAATCTGGCTGTTTTGCATGGCTACATCTGCAATGTAAATATTGAATAGGCTCGTAAGGGAGATTCACACGCAAACTCTGATGTGGACATAAAATCACAGTGTGGAGGCTCCTTCCATCCTAGGAGATCAGACTGTGTTCTGTCCCATTAGGTTCCCTCTGCCAGAAAGGCAGATTAGTGTGCTAATTTACTGCTTCCATCTGCAAGCTCTCCTCTCCCCCTTGGAGAGAGAGCAGGACTTTATAATCATCACTTAGAATGATTTGGTTTATCAGCCAAGGGTGGAAATGTTCCAGAGCCAGAGATGGTTCATGGGAAATTGGAAAGGTTGACAAGTCGGCCTGGAATTCCACAGCAGCTTTTCTAAGCAGATTTCTTAGAAATGGCCCTACTCCTAGTACTATCCATAATAAAAGCTCTAAGAAAATAGGAATAGGATAGGATACCCTACCAAAAAAAATGGAAATGGGCAGTTATGTTACACCTTAATAAACATAAAACTCAACGATGAAAGACTGAGTTGTTTCCCCCCTGAGATCAGAAACAAGGCAAAGATACTTGCTCTCACTACAGTACTTTTATTCAACATTGTTCTGAAGATTTTAGCCACTGCAAAAAAAAAAAAAAAATTATTCTATTAATTCTAAAATAGAGAATAGAATAACATAACATAATTTTAAGACACAAAAAATAGCATAAAATAAAATATCATAACATGAGGAAAATCGGTCTGGTGGTCAGCATGACATGAAACTGTCCCTATTTACAGGTGATAGAAAATCCCAGGGAATCTACAAAATGGTTACTAAATTTTTTAAAAGATTTTTGCAAGGTTATGGATACAAGGTTAAAAAATACTCAGTTGGGCTTCCCTGGTGGCGCAGTGGTTGAGAATCTGCCTGCCAATGCAGGGGACACGGGTTCGAGCCCTGGTCTGGGAAGATCCCACATGCCGCGGAGCAGCTGGGCCCGTGAGCCACAATTACTGAGCCTGCGTGTCTGGAGCCTGTGCTCCGCAACAAGAGAGGCCGTGATAGTGAGAGGCCCGCGCACCGCGATGAAAAGTGGCCCCCGCTTGCCACAACTAGAGAAAGCCCTCGCACAGAAACGAAGACCCAAAATAGCCATAAATTAAAAATAAATAAATAAATAAATAAAAATTAAAAAAAAAATACTCAGTTGGATTTACTTGCAGCAGCCAATTGGAAAATGAAATTTTTTTAGTCATAGAAGATCCAAAATATAAAATACCTAGGAATAAGTCTAACAGATACATTTGGGACTTGGATGCTACAAAACACTGCTGAGAAAAATTAAAGAAGACCTACATAGGGACTTCCCTAGTGGCACAGTGGTTAAGAATCTGCCTGCCATTGCAGGGTACATGGGTTCGATACCTGGTCCGGGAAGATCCCACATGCCACAGAGCAACTAAGCCACAACTACTGAGCCTGCGCTCTAGAGCTCATGAGCCACAACTACTGAGCTGACGCGCCGCAACTACTGAAACCCACATGCTCTAGGGGCCACGTGCCACAACTACTGAAGCCCTTGCACCTAGAGCCCATGCTCCACAACAAGAGAAGCTACTGCAATGAGAAGTCCGTGCACCTCAACGAAGAGTAGTCCCTGCTCACCGCAACTAGAGGGAAAGCCTGGGCCCAGCAATGAACACCCAACACAGGTAAAAATAAATTTTTTAAAAATGCTAAAAAAAAAAAGACCTACATATATAGAAATGTATACCATGTTCACTGAGGTGGAAAACTTCAGTATGATTAAGATGTTAATTCTCCCCATACTGATCTATAAATTCAGTGTAATCCACGTACAAATTCCAGCAGGCTGTTGGTAGAAATTCACAAAATGATTCTACAATTCTCATGGAAATTCAAACAACCACAAAACAAAACAACCCAAACCAGAGCAAAGTTGGAGGACTTACTTGATTTCAAGACTTACTCTAAAGTTACAATACTCAGGGCAGATACATTAAAAAAAAAACAGATATAATCATCAACATCACAGGATAGTAGTCAGAAATAGATCCATCTATGAATGGTCCTGATTTTTGACAAAGGTGCCAAGGGAATTCAATAGAGAGAAGAAAGTTTTTTCAACAAATGGTGATGGATCAACTAGCTATCCATATTAGAAAAAAAAAACCCTTATTTCATACCACAGATAAAACATAAATGTATCATATAACTAAGTACAATCTTGTAAAGGTATAAAATTTATAGAAGAAAATATATGGCATTTTTGGGGCAAATTTGACTATGGAAATATTTCTTAGATAAAACACTAAATGTATGAATCACAAAAAAATGTATTAGACTTCATATAAATGTTAAAGTTTTGATCTTTTAAAAATACCATTAAGAAAACAAAAAAGCAAGCAACCAACTTAGAGAAAATATTCACAACACTTGTATCAGATGAAGACAATCTATAAAGAGCTCTTAAAATCAACAACAGGAAAAGAAACAACCCAATAAGAAGGTGGACAAAGAATGTGAAAAGACACTTTATAAAAAAGAAACATGAGTTGTCAGTAAGCACAGATGTTTAAAATCATTAGACAATAGAGAAATGCAAATTAGTATCAAAACGAGATAACACAGCAAACCTATTCTCATGGCTAAATTTTAAAACAAACAAACTGACTTGCCAACTGTTGGCAAAGATGCCATACAAGTGGAACTCTGACATACTGCTGGTGGAACTATTAAATGACCAACAACTTTGGAAAACAGTTTAGCATTTTTTAATGTTAAGTAAATATACAGCATATGACTGACATATTCCTCTTCTTTACCTAAGAGCAAAAAAATGCACATGCCCACAAAGACTTGTTTACGAATGTTCATAGCAGCTTTATTTTTGAAACCAAAAACTAGAGACAACTCAAATGTCTACTGACAGATGAATGGAAAAACACATTTTGGTATGTCCATATAATGGAGTATATAATTGGCAAGAAAAAGGAAAAAACATCGGTGAGTCTCAAAGTCATTATACTGAGTGAAAGAAGCCATGCAAATTAGATTTCATAATGCCCACTGGCATAAAATTCTGTGAAAAGCAAACCAGTCTAGCTTGGTATCTAGCTACTGATACCAATCTATCAGTAGCTGCCTGGGGATGAGGCTGGTTGAGTAAAAATAGGTATGAGGAACTTTTGGGGGCGATAGGTGATATTTCTTATCTTCATTGTGATGATGTAGCTTTGGGTGTTTACATATGTCAAAACAGCAAACTGCACACATTGTGCTTATTAGTTTACTTCAATTTTACTTCATTACGGTTTAAAAAATCATTAAGAAAAGATCATAACTCTCTCAGTTTTCATAGTGCAAATATAAACTAAGAGGTACCAAAAAAGCTCACCAAACTCTAGTTGGGAAAGAGATATAGCCACTTTAAAACATAATTTTTTAATTATGTTGCATAGTTAGTGTTAGTTGCATAACACTTAGAAAGCACAGAAAAGTCAAAAAGAAGAAATGCATTCACATTTTTGCAATTCCGAGAAAACCATATTTCCTATTGTGAAAATTAATAAAGGGAAACCTCACTAAGATGGAGTCAGAAGACCAGAAAGGCGAGCTCTTACGCACATACCACTAAATGTCAATACAGATCCCAAGAAGAGACAAATTCTGCATCTCTATCAGGAAATGGCACTACTTTACCACCTGCAGCAGGAGGAAGAAAAATTTTCTCTACGCCTGGCAACAGCTCAGCCAATGAGAGACCATCACAACTCAGCCAATGAAAAGCCACTATACATCAATCTCCCAGTTTCCTCCAATAGACTTGTTGTTTAGAACAGCCCCTCCCAACTTCCCCTGTCCCTCTGTAAAACAGAGGACTCAATGTCTGCTTCATTCCTTCTCCCAAAGTTTCATAGGCTCCTTCCCTCCCAGTTCTCTCCTCTTGCCTCTCTGTGTTGGGCTGAATAACATTTCAATCAGCTCCCACACCATGAGGTCTGACCCAGCAAATGGGCGCCCGTGTTCTGTAAGTCGAGCCTTCAGGACGCATCACAAGAGAGGACGCCATTACTAGCAAAAATGGTTTGATCCTCTGTGCCAGAAATTTTATCAGGAGAGTCTTCTCCCTGGAACAGGAATAATCTCTCCAAAAGCCTGATGCTGAAGAGCTCTGACTGACTCAGCCCTGCCAGCCCTGCCAGGCCCTCTCCCAGGAACTTAATGTGTGTAACACGTCTGCCAAAACCTAGAAAGATGCTCACGAAAGAGGATTCAGCTGTGAACATGTGCCAAGATGAAAATGTCAGGCATTTTTGGAGACGATGTAGAGAAGAGGAACACTCACACATTGCTGATGGGAGGGTAAATCGGCATCACCCGTTGGGGGTACAATTTAGAAATATGTAGTAAAGTTGAAGCTGCGCTTGTCCTGCAAATCAGAAATCCTACTCCTGATTGTATGTATGTGGCTGTACATATGTGTGCACACATACAGATACATGTATATGTGTATCTATGCTTACATATATATATGTGTTTGTACACATGCACACACATAAAGCATAAGAATTTTAAAGAGAAAGCTAATTGCAAATGGATCTTCACAGTATAATAGTATAATATGAATACTATTACCTCCAAACCATAGAGAGTTGGGATGATAGCTTTCTATTTATAAATACAGCATTATATATATATATATATATATATATACATACATACACACACACATACACATACATTCCTCAGAATGACCAAGTTTGAAAGAATAGCTACCTCCTGGGAGGGAGATAAGAAAACACAGTCAGAATTGGTATGTTAAGTCTTCAATTTTATGTGTCGTCTTTTCTTTCTTTTAAAGAAACTACAGGATATTTGACCAAGTATTAGGATTTGACAAACTGAATGATAGGTCCATGGGTGTTTGTTATGCTCTACCCTTTAGTGTTCTGTAAACTGGAAATACTGAATTTAAAGATAGAAAGCTATCATCATCCCAACTCTCTGTGGTTTGGTGGATCGCACTGGTGTTGTTTGAGTCTAAACAACATATTTTTATCAGAAATTCTCCAAGAAAACTGCTATCTGACTCCTAATTCATCTCATAATATTTTACAACCATAGGAAAATTATTGGGGGTTCTTTTTCTTTTTCTTCTCCTTTTTATTTTTTTCCATTAAAGAAGCACCTACCTTGCGGATTGGTTTGAGTGACCTTATTTTTGCTGAGCTGACACTTCTCCAGAATCCAAAACAATAAATCCCAATAACGAGCAAACGTCAGGGGCTTCAGTTTTCTCTGCCAGATCTACAACTGTTTCTCATACTAATAGCTCGTCCTAACTTCCAGCTCATGTGATTGTGTAGAAATCACCATGACACGTCTGGGGACATCTTAGATAACTGACCCAATTATACAGTTTTTTCTGTCTCTCTTTGTCTTTGATGATATCCCCAACCCCTTCTAGGAAATGCAGGCACAGAAAGCATCTCGCGCTGATTCTCTAAATGCAGCCTATAGGAGCTGTTCTTCTCTCCATTCTCCACATTAATGTCCAGAATGAAAGCTCTTATCGTGCATAATAATTTAAATTTCCTTTGTAAGCATATACTCCTTTTAAGTCTCCTAACATAAAAAATGAAACCCATGCTTATTGGCTTATGAAAGAATGTGACAGATCCTCACAATATCCATAATGGGTAGGTGTGACTTCAGTGGTTCTCCTCATTATCCCCGAGGTGGATGTTATGGGATTTGTCTGAGCCAGGATCTTGGGGATTTGCATTTTGATTTGTTTCATTTAATGATGTTTCAAATAAATAACATATTCTCACATGGTGAGAAGTTCAAAAATTACACAGTGAAAAGTTTGCCTCCCGTTCCTGTACCCTAGCTCCTCTACACCCCCCTCTTCATGTCAACAGTGTTATTATCAGTTTCTTTATGAATCTGACAGAGATAATCAGTGCATCTAAAACAATGGTGTTGACTGTGCACATCTGTAAACACTTGGTCTGGCCCAAAGGTAGCAGGTGCCCTGGCAGTTCTCCACACAGGCCAAGGAAAGCCCTGGCCTGGAAGTGATGCCCATTATTTCCACTACAGCCTCACTGGCCAGAGCAGCCACATGCCACCTCTGACCACAAGGGAGCCAGCAACTCAACCCTACCATCTGCCCAGAAGTTAAAAGAGCATGGATGCTTGGTGAACAGCATCATTAACATGAGGACATCAAGGCTTAGAGGAGCCAGAGACCACACCCTTCTCCAAGGACCCAGAACCTGCTCGTAACTCTCCCGTCACTGTTTCATGGATTTCCCTTTTATTGAGAACCCGGCCCCATCTCAGTCATGGCAGCACATACAGTTAAGGAAGCAGGGCACCCTCAACTTTTCCAAAAATGTCTGCTTCCACATGACGCGATCCTCTGCTATGTTGAGCAAGGTTGCTCTGCCCCGGCATTAGGAAGAGCCTCACTAGCTCTGGTGCCTTCATCACCTAGAGGGCAGGCTGGCTTCTCCAGATAAGAACAGCTGTGAATGTGGCCGGAGTATCAACTCCACACCTTTGCATGCTGGTTAGCTAGCTTCTCCACAGAGACCTTGGAGGGTGACCAAAACTCCAGCCACCTGCAGGCTGTGCTGGTCACCAGGGGATGAACTAGCAGCTGCATCTGACATCAGTACCAATTTGTTCTCACTCTTCACTTGCCCTGGCATCTCAGCAGCAAGATCTTCACACACAAAGGATGACACTGTAGTTTCAAACTCGTTCTTACCAGACAGGGTTTCTCAACCTGGGCGCTATTGATGCAATAGACTAGATCATTATTCTTTGCGAGGGGGACTGTCCTGTGCCTTGTAGGATGCTGAACAGTTTTCCTGGCTTCTACCGACTAGATGCCAGTAACATCCCAGTGTGACAGCCAATGACGTAGCCACAGATTGTCCACTGCCCTCTTGGGGACAAAATGCCCCCCTCTGCTAACCACTGACCTAGGACAATTATTCTAAAGTAATTCAATCTAACCACACAGTTAGAAAGGACTATGGGGGTATAACTTTTCTTACTTGTTCTTTGCTGGTTACAGCCACTCAGACGCCCCTGAAATATCACCCGTGAGATTGTGCTCACACTTCCATCTGCAATAGTTTTATTCGGAGAAGTGCATTTGTTCTGAGTAATTATGAGTGAAATGCCTGTATGAGGTGATGGCAAGTAGTGATAAAAAGTAATACATTTCTCTTTTGTCCCTTAAGACTTGCTCATAGCTCCAGTTATGGGACATGAAAACAGAAAGAGGCTCAGGATAAGGAATGGCCTCCATGTTCATTACTTGAGGAGCTATTTTTCTGGACTCCAGGAGAGGGGGAAATGAATTCACTCAGTGCTCCGGAACACATAAGAGAGCTGATAAAGATGGATTTAGAGATAGCATCGGTAGTGCATTTTCAGACGACAAGAATTCCAGGTAATAACAAAATCCGGATGGGAGTCAGTCCCAGGCCAGATTCTGGAGGATGAAGGTCCCAGAATGCAAGGTGATGTCCCTTTTCATGGCTGAGCTGGACTGACTTTGCCCATGCTGCACTAATGAGGGGTCGTGGGCCATGTGATGGTACTCGGGGAGACCGACCTTTGCCATGGTGAGCATGCCTCCACTTTCTGCCCAACTTGCTGCCACAGGGGAGGGTCAACAGTGCACTGGAAACAAGCACAGCCTCCTGCGGCGTTGGGTCTCAGCCCCCAAATCTCAACAAAGAGCCAATTACTACTCCAGCTCTGAACATTCAAGGTCAGAGCCCTGAGAGCCCATATTTTTGAAAACTGTTGTGTCCCAGAGCAAAAACGTGTCTTCTCTCTCATCTAGCGGGGGCTGACTCGCCTTAATGAGGGGGATTAGAGTCTGGAAACCACGCTCCTTGAATACAGAATCAGAACACGTGGTCTATTAGGTGGTACCTTATTAAAGGAGCATCATATTTGAAGTTAGGATAGTCCTAGAAAGCCCAGGCCAACATCCCTAGGATGAAACAAGACACTGAAGACACACAATCACCAAGACCAGTCTACACATGCATGTGCCTTGGGCAAACACACATCCAGCTGACACACAGCCCATCTTGAACAGCTACTGCATGTCAGGCTCTGTCCTAGGCACTGAGTAGACAGTGGGGAACAAGGCAAGGGTGGCTGTGTGTATAGTTCCTTATATACTAGTGGGAGGAGACAGGTAACCATAGTGAATGGGATAGACACGAGTGCCCTTCTCAGATACCTTCGGCTCACAGCCTGCTCAGCACACGGCAGGAGTGCACTTCCTGGCCCCTGTGGTTGGGTGGCCCTGGGACTGGTTCTCTGACCACTTTATGAGCAGAAGTGACGTGTCTCTGTTGCCGGCAGGAGCATTTCATTGCTCGTACAAGACCCTCCGAGGACCAGTGATGTTCAATATGGCGGCCGCTGCTTCAGCCTAGTTCCCTGGGCAACAATGGCCATCAGAGTCATCCAGCTGACCTGAGATGGCCCCGTGGCATAAGGGAGAAATAAGCCCGTGTTATTCAAAGATTTTAAGGTTGTTTGACATCTCAGCATAAACTAGTCTGTTTAACTGATACAGAGAGAATGCAAAGACAAAGATGTGAAGGAGAGAAGGATAATTTAGATATAGTCGTGAAGGGAAGCTTCTCTGAGAGCCTGCTTCTGGAGCTGCAATCTCAGGGTTGGAGACATGGGAACATCAGGAGAAAAGGTCCTGGGGTAGGAACAGCATGTCATGCCCAAGCAATCTGTACTCACACCCTTACACAAAGACTCGGATGGAAAAAGACAAGAAGGAGGCAGGAGATGAGGAAGGGCTGCCCCTGGCCCCCCGGAAGGCACATCCAGGAGATCCAGTCCATCGGTGGTTAAGTCAATTTGGTAAAAGATTGCACCATCCAAGCACTGGCTGCATTTTCCAGGGAGCAGGCTGAACTTTGGCCCCCCTTTGGATGCAGAGATCTAACACCTTCTGACTGACCATTGGCACAGATTAATATCAGGATACATCTCAACTACTAAAATAACTAGACAACCAAGAATTGTGCAGGTTTCCCCCATCAGGTGCTATTTACCACTCCAACGAGGGCCCTGAAACTTAGTGTTTTAAATTAAATCACATCCCTCTGTATCCCCCAAGTAGCTGGGCAAGATGCCTTTTTCATTTACATCTCAAAAGAAGCCTCTGAGGAAGCTACTATTACAATCAAATGGCACAAAATGAAATTGAATTGGAAAAATTAAGTGGCAAGCCTAGGGTATCCCAGCCAATAAGGAGTTGAGCCAAGATTCAAAACAATTCTGACTTCAAAGTTCATGTTCTTTCTACTGCACCACGTTACCTCTGAGCTAGAACTGCATCCACTCTGGGGGCTTACTTTCCTGGCACTCCCGAAAACAATACAGGATCTGCATACCTTCAGATGAATTCAACCAGTAGATTTCTCTCAGCCCTCAAAAGTCGGGTGTTAACCCATAGCAGGCATCACCTCCTTCCATCTGCAGTAATTCTGACAGTGCTATGTGACGTGTCACCCTTCCCTCTGATGGAGCCATTCTCCAGAGTTCCAGGAATCCAATTAACTCCAGAATGGATGAAAGTTGTTGCTGCACTCCTGCTCTAACATTTCAAAGTATCATTGTCCTTCTTCGGGAGGAGTGATCCCTTGGATATTTACAATTCTCAAGCCCAAACTAATCTATGACTTCCCTGTTCAAAGTAAAAGCGAGAACAATAGTAAATCTCCCTGAAGCATTCCAGAATATCCTGACCTTGAATTCCTCCCTAGTTCACTCTGTTCATTTGTTATTTTGATCCGGGACACAGAGTTATGACTGAAGACGTTCCCCGAGTGCAGGACAAGATGACTTTGATTTCTTGTACCTGTGGGCGGCCAGCTCTTGGCTCCCATCCCAAACTCTTGTCATTGCAGTATCCATGTGAGTGGACAAATGAAAATAAGACACAGAACATCTAAATGATGGAAGCCCAACCTTAATGTATTTTTTTTGCCTTTGGTCATGCAGAATACAAGAAATCTCAACCCAAAATAGTCAGGGCAGGGAGAGGTGCAGGTGAAAGTCTCCAGTCGTTAGCAGTACAGTTTGGGGAGTTTAAAGCCAAGGGAGTGCTCGTCTTCCCAGGAAATGTGCTAACGTTGCTATGAAGCCACCTATGGAGTTAATCCAGTCGGACGCCAATGCTAACGTCTCCTGAGCAAGAAAGAACTCAGAGCATCAGGACTGAACCTCAGAGTGAAGGAGCCTCGCCCTTTTGCAGTGATTAGTGCCTTCTAGGGCTCCCCTTTCTCCTCCAGGGAATCAAGTCTTAGCAGCTAGAACGTGAACTCTGAATGCTGCCCTCTGAGCTCCTCTACCCAGGACCAGCCAGCCAGGCTGGTGTGTAAATCACAGGGTAAAAAAGATGACTGCATACAGATGGCCTAATCTCAAGTCATTTCTCTGTCAGAAACTCATGCCATTTATTGCCGATACATGCTGATAATCACCTTCAAAACGTGATCAAACACCACCATCCAAGAATGGCTATTATGCTTAACAAACTTACTAGCAAGAGAGGGGAGCTGCAAACGACACGTGGAGTAAATGGGATCTTTTAAATTACACTAGCCCATCTATCGTCATTTTGTTTTTAGTGCAACGGATAGTTACACATATAACTAATAATGCTAAGTGGTAAATGTCAAGCTTCAACTCTTAATAGCCTCATTTGAATTAAATTTGTATTTATTGTCCTAATTATTTACCCAGCCATCTGACCAGGACACTTCCTTACACCATAGGGAAAGGGCTATCATCTCTCTACCATAGGGATAATTAAAATACACTGGTTCTTGAGGCAAAAAATTGCAGAATGGAACCAGGAGACAGACATTCTGCTAAAGCCTAACTTTTTATTTCCTTCCAAGGTCACGTTTTGCAAATAGTTTAGAAATTGCAAACTAGTCGCTTACTAGCTAAATGGTCATGAGACCGTAATTTTAATGATAAGCACCACCTCCACATGAACAGGGTAACGGACAGGTCGTCCTTCCAAGGCATCTGCCCAGGTTCATATAAAAACTCACCGCTGCGATCTTCCTATGCAGCTCTCAAGGGTCTCTGTTTAGACTCGTCACAATAAGTAAACAGTTCCTGAGCATCTGGGGACGAATTCTCCCAGGCTGGAGGCAGTTGCCAGGAATGAAACTGCTCTACACTAGACGTATATCCATTTATAAATTGTGGGCCACATGTGTTACTGCAGGGTCAACTAGCTGGTTCCCGAATAGTTCTAATCCCAGCCCTGCTCTCTTCCGTGTAGTGTGGATGGAGCTGACCCCACTTCCTAACATAGGAAGGGGCACATGGTCTCAGCCAAGCCCATCAGAGTATCCCACCCACCTAGGCAGAGGAGCCCATGAGACCCTATGGGGACAAAGCATCACGTGCAGGACGTTAAAAGAAACTTTTAGGAGTTGTCGGTAAAGAGCAGCTCTCTGTTCCTTTGGGATTTAGAGCTACATGGACCTGAGTCTGGAGCTGCCAGGTGTTGGTACATGAAGAAAGTCTGCCAGAGACACAGAGGAGGTATGGCCCAGAGATGGTTAAAAAGTTGGTCATGATGTAAACGTTTGAGACCCTAGACCCATTATGCCTGGGTTTTAGTTTTTTAATAGACTTTGTTTTTTAGAGAAGTTTTAGACTCACAACAAAATTGAGCAGAAAGTACAGAGATCTCCCAGCTACCTCTGACCACACACGTGCACAGCCTCTCCCCATTAGCAACATCCCGCATTTGTTACAATCAATGAACTTACACTGACTCACCATCGTCACCCAAAGTCCACAGAGTTCGCTCTTATCGTATGTTCTATGAGTTTTGGCAAATATATAAAGATATGCATCTACCATTATGGTATCATACAGAGTAGTTTCACTGTCCTAAAAAGCCTCTGTGTTCTGACTCTCCATCCCTCCCTGCCAGCTCCTGGCAACCACTGATCTTATAATTGTCTCTGTAATTTTGCCTTTTCTAGAATGTCATAACGTTGGAATCACACATTATGCAGCCTTTTCAGATTGGCTTCTTTCACTTAGCAACGAGGTTCCTCCATGTCTTTTCATGGCTTGAGAGCTCATTCCTTTTTAGCTCTGAATACCATTCCAGTGTCTGCATGGACCATTTATTTACCCATTCACCTACTAAGGGACATCTCGATTGCTTCCAAGTTCTGGCAATTCTGAACAAAGCTGCTATAAACATCCTTGTGCAGGTTTCTGTGAGGACATAAGTTTTCAACTCATTTGGGTGCCTGGGCTTTTTAGTTCCCTGAGCCTATAGTGATCTTTATTACTCAAGCCATTAAGAGTTGGGTTTTCTGTCATTTGTAATCATGGGAGTCCTGATGGCGCAGTTACTTCCCAGGTTATATGTGCTTTGGTCAGAAACCACCCGTGTGACCTCGGATGAGTTACTAAACTTCACTCAGCCTTGTCTTATACTCTTTAAGGAGGGGTAAGAATATCCTTGTGCGGCATCACAGAATTGTCAACTTCAGAGACTAGGGCAGAACACAGCAACAGGCGATGTTCTTAGCAGGCGGCATCACAGAGGCTGTGGCTCTCGGGGTGTTCAACACGCCCCACACACCTGCATCCTAGCGCCAGCCCAGATTACACGTGGGCTGGGGTGCCCTCTCCATGGCTCCCAGACACCATCTGAAGGGTCTGGGGAATCGAACCCAGGCCTTTCATGCTGCTTGATGATAGTCACAAGACTTGACCGTAAAAAGGGGATCGGTATACCAGACCAGCCTGAAACAGGGGAACTGGGCCAGATGATTATGCGTTAAGTCCCTTCTTGCTAAAAGATAAGTAATAAGCTTCCATGGCCAGTGGCTACCATGTTCAACAGCACAGATATAGAACATTACCACCATCGCAGAAAGTTTTATTGGTCAAGGACGCTCTGGAACGTCATGGTACCGCTTGAAACACTGGTTAAGCTTCTCTTAATGTTGCTACTGTTGCCACTCTACACCGGTGGGTATAAACATTGTTGTAAAATTCATGCTGGTTTTTAAGTTGGCATCAGGTGCTAATGTAATGTAACATCAACTCTGCACATGTAATTACATCACAATGTGTTTTAGTGACTATCTGGGGAAAGAAAATGATAAAAGGGGGTTAAAAAAATAAGAAAAAAATATGATGCGCAGTGTAAAAGAATGAAAGATAAGATTTTTTTAGTAGTAATAAAATAGTTGCTTAATTCAGAAAGATAATACAAGTTGGAACATCTGTCTCCTAGGAACCACTGCTATTTAAAGCTTGACTTTCTCACGCACGTAACTCTGTGGAAGGGAATCTAAAATTTTATTCTAATTTCATATATCATGTTGAGACAGGCAAAAAGGTGTGAAATAATTCGTGAGAAACATCATAAAACCAGTCTTCCTCACCACACCATTTTATACTTGGGGGTGGATGGGAACTTACTCGATGTGGAGTGTTGAGGGCGTTTTGGAAGTGGATACTTGGTCACTTTTTTTAAAAAAGTTTTTTATTGAAGTATAGTTGATTTGCAATGTTAATTTCTGCCGTACAGCAAAGTGATTCAGTTATACACACACACACACATATATATATACACATTCTTTTTTATATTCTTTTCCATTATGGTTTATCACAGGATATTGAACATAGTTCCCTGTGCTATACGGTAGGACCTTGTTGTTTATGCATTCTATGTATAAAAGCTTACATCTGCTGACCCCAAACTCCCACTCCATCCCTCCCCCAAACTCCTCCCCTTTGGCAACCATCAGTCTGTTCTCTATGTCCGTGATTCTGTTTCTGTTTCGTAAATAAGTTCATTTGTGCCATTTTTTAGATTCCACATATAAGTGATATCATATGATATTTGTCTTTCTCTTTCTGACTTCACTTAGTATGATAATCTCTAGTTGTATCCATGTTGCCGCAAATGGTATTATTTCATTGTTTTTTATGGCTGAGTAGTATTCCATTGTATATATGTACCACATCTTCTTTATCCATTCATATGCCGATGGACACTTAAGTTGTTTCCATATCTTGGCTATTGTGAATAGTGCTGCTATGAACATAGGCGTGTGTGTATCTTTTTGAATTAGAGTTTTGTCTGGATATATGCCCAGATGCCTGGGCACTTACAATCAGACTAATGAAACAATTCCGATTCTATGCCAGCTCTATTAGCACCAAGCTCTCATCTACCCCACGCAAATGATAACCTGTGTCTTCAGGGCCTGTACAAATTCCTCCCACTGTGTTTGAAATCAAACTCAAATTCATACCCCTTTTTTAAGAATACTATATATTTTACTTTCACTTAGAGGTGTGAGAATGAGTTACCAAAAGTTTCAAACTCAAAAGCAATCATGTCCTAATTTTCAAAGTTTATCAGAAAAAAGAAAATGAGCTGACCAAATAGCAAAGTGGTAGAACTATTAGGCTTTATTGGGCAGATTCTTTGTGTCTCACTTAGCGGATGCTCTGGCCTTATGAGAGAGAATTCAGCAGAAGTATTTCTCTAGGGGAGATCATTCTTTATTCACCTTCTTTTTCTTTCTCAGTAAAACAGATACATTTGTTTCTAGGACCTTTATTATGGTTCTTACTGAAATAAATTTTATTTAGCTTTGGGAAACTTACGTTCTTTCAGTTTTAGTTAATGTTGATCAGCTGTTGACATATTTGGTAAAATTCAAACATAATCAACTGGGTATTTGGGATTTTAATTTGCTTCTTTTTTATAGCAGATAGCATGGACTTTGCTTTTGTGCGCTACGCTGACTGGAGCTCTAGGCAGAGCTTCGACTCTTATCTGGAAAGGGGCTGTAACCTTGAGAAGAACACAACACCATCATAGCTAGACTAAGCAAAGCATAGGATTTGTTAACAGTATGCTGGGCTCACTTATGAAATCGAAAGTTGTAATAATAAGGCCAGGAGTTTACCCAGCTCCGGAGCCCGAGAGGAAAGGATTCCTTGACCTCCCTCCAATGCTCTGCTTTTAATAATGACCTGGCATTTCCACTGCAGTCTGTCTGCCTCTAATCATAATCTTGAGAGGAGGCATCAGACCGACTCTCTCCCTGAGGCCATTACGGGTAAAATAAATACAATATTTAAAGCAGAACTATTGTAATTTGCTAAAAGGGGAAGGTTTTCTCTCAGGCCAACAGTTCAGCTAAAAGGAAAACTCGAAGGGCAGCTCTCAGAAGGGCCGTGAAGTCAAGAAATACATCAGAGTGCCAGAAAAGTATAAGAAAAGGGTGAAAATTGGCCAAAGAGGGGTAATCATCTTTTTAAAGAAAGTGGCCACTTGGTTGCTTCTATTTGAGGTCTGTGGTCTTTCACCTCTGCTCCTCTCTCTCCTCCCCCGACCCCAGAACCGGGGACGGAAAGGTTTCCTTTCGCACATCTGTCAGAACTGCTTTTTGGCTCATTAAGATGTTGTGATGGCAGCTCCCTTTCATCTGTCTCACGACATCCCTTCCAATGGCTGCTTTTAAAATTTTTCTTCGTGTCTTGAAGTGTCCTCCAAATATTGTTTCATGCCTTTTCGACAGCTAATTAGAAGCATCTGATGTCTGGCGGAATAAGTGTGAATTCATCTCTTCAAACTTGTCTTCCACCTTTAGATGAAAGTCTGGGCTTGAGAGTAAAAGGAGGAGAGAGATTTTTGACGGTGGCTTGACTTGTTTTAGACTCTGGTACGGCTCCTTAGTTACTGTCACATGATGCCCTAATTATGTTTGGAAGGTTTTGCAAAGTTGGTACAGGTCATCATGACTGATTCACCTGTGAACCTCACGCACAGAGGTAGGGACCAATGGGCCAGAAACTACCCCGCATACAGGTTCACTTGTAGGAGTCCATCAGTCCTCTGACCTACTAAGGGAGCTTTTAATGGAAAACCATCAATACACCATATTGGTACATTCGTGCTCTCTTTCATGATGTTGTCTTCTCCCAAAGAGGCCTTGATCCTTGACTGTCTCATTATTTGTAGAAACATTCTTGCATGAATTTCTGGTCTTCAGTTTTCCTCTTTGGTCTTGTAATGGAGGGTATGTTAAGATAAACAGTTTTTTTTTTAAACTTTTTACATAGATCTTTTGTAAAGTAGTCTAATATCCTTGACCTTATGGGATTCCATTAGGTTTAGCATTTTGAGAAACCACCAAACCACTTCATTTTTTTCCCAGTATTATTGAGATATAATTGACATACAATACTGTATAAGTTTAAGGTGTGCAGCATAATGATTTGACTTACATACATCATGAGATGATTATCACAGTAAGTTTAGCGAACATCCATCACTGCCTATAGACACAGAAGAAAAGAAAAAAATATTTTGCCTTGCGATGAGAACTCAGGAGCTACTCTTTTAACAACTTTCACATATAATATACAGCAGTGTGAATCAATCATGTTGTACGTAGTTATGTACCAAGTGCTTGTGCCATTTCACATTCCCACCAGCAGCGTCTGAGCGTTCTCGCTCTTCTACATATTGGCCAATGCTTGATACGGTCAGCCTGTTAATCTTAGACGATCTAATGGATGTGTAGTGGTATCTTACTGTGGTTTTAGTTTACATTTTCCTAATAACTCATACTGTTTACTTTTCTCATTGTTTGTAGCAGGAGGGTAAGCTAGACCCAGTTATTTACTTATTTAGATAGATAGGTTGATAAAATATAGATAGGTATATACACGTAGAAGCATACAGCTGTAGTAAAAAGCATGACCTTTGCAGTCAGACTTGGATTTGACTCTTACTTCCCATACCCTACCCGATCCCTGTGTGGCCTTAGAAAAGTTACTTCACTTTCTAAGTTTCAATTTCCACATCTTTAAAGTGGCAATAAAGTTAACGCCAACCTTAATAGGAGGTTGGAGGATTCAATTGAATTATATACGTGATGCCCTGAGCAAAGTGTAGACCAGATAGCATGTGCTCTAAAAATCCCACAGGGTAGAATTTTCCCCTTGTGGGTACATAATTTCAACATATGCGACCCGCTGCACATAAAATTATGAGACCAGCCAGGGACTCTTTCAGCCAGGCCAAATGATCTCTTAACAGTTAAGCAGCCCAGAAGTCTAATGTATCATTCTCTCCATGGTACAGACCCAGCAGTTAGTGCTGTGATAATTTCCACCCAAAGTAAGGCACAACGGTGTATGCCGTTATGACCTGGTTTGAGTGCAGAGTTGTATAACGCAGGCCTACTCAAATGTAATGTAAGACATACTGTTCATCTGATGACTTGTCTGCAGAACCCACCACACCCCAGAGTGTACGGGGAATGGAATGACTCAACTATAATTATGCTATGGAGTAGAAAATGCAGAGACAACTATGACTCTAGAATCATCTTCATGCTTTCTATCAAAGAGAAGTCCTCTGAACACTTACTACTGGAACGTACTGTACGTGGATTTAACTGGGGGCCCCTGCACTGGTGAACTGTATGATGTCATTTGGCTTGGCCTGAAGATTTCACAACAGCTCTTGCAATCATGCTACGTGAAAGGCTAAGATCTGCTTCGGACAGTCACATTCAATCCTCCATAGAAGAAACCCCGTCCTCAGTGCGTGCTCCAGGGGCTTGGCAGCTGCATTTACTCTCAGTATCAAAGGAAGATGTTACCTTTGCCTCTCAGGGACGTCCCATTTCAAAATATTCCCCACCTTCAAAAGAAGCAGGGGAGGGGAAAGGAAAACTGACAAAGAACTTGCTGTCACCCTCAGACACTTTGATGTCATTCAACCTCACCTCCAAGTAGGGAAACCATCAAAATATTTAACAAGGCACAGCCGGGCACGAGTCTATTAGCTCAAAACTATAGCTTTTACCTTCCAGCCAGGACTGCAAAGAAAATACTCAGGTTGACAGCTGACTGCGGTAGAAGGAGGGCCTTCCATTCAATTTTACGTCTGTTGGACAAGAGTACGTCTTTCTCCTTTAATTCATTCTCCATGAAAAGGAGCATTTGGAGAAACTGTCATCGTAAGGGGTGACTGGCTTCCAAAAGCAAAAAAAAAGACTCCCAGAGGAAAGCGCAAACTTAAAAGTTGTCAAAGGACACAAATCATTTTGTTTCTGTCTTACAAATAATTAGTAAATCTGGAGAAGGGGCTAATCCTCCAAATGAGACCTCCCCCATCATAATTCATTTTCAAAACAAGCATCTCTTATTTACAATTTCTCTCTGCTATTTCTTGCTCTACAAATTTAACAACAATAAAAGACGATGTTTTTCAAACCTTTTTTTTTTTTTAATTTTTTTGGCTGCATTGGGTCTTCATTGCTGCACGCAGGCTTTCTCTAGTTGCGGTGAGTGGGGGCTACTCTTCATTGCGGTGCGCGGGCTTCTCATTGCAGTGGCTTCTCCCGGGAGCACGGGCTCTAGGCGCTTGGGTTTCAGTAGTTCTGGCTTGTGGGATCTAGAGCGCAGGCTCAGTAGTTGTGGCGCACGGGCTTAGTTGCTCCGTGGCATGTGGGATCTTCCCGGACCAGGGCTCAAACCCGTGTCTCCTGCATTGGCAGGCAGATTCCCAACCACAGTGCCACCAGGGAAGCCCCCAAATCTACTTTTTATTGAAGTATAGTTGATTTACAATGTTGTGTTAGTTTCTGATGTATAGCAAAGTGATTCAGTTACACTATATACATATATACATATGTATAATATATTGATACTATATATATATTCTTTTTCATACTCTTTTCCATTATGGTTTATTACAGAATATTGAATATAGTTCTCTGCACTCTGCAGTAGGACCTGTTGTTTATCCACCCTATATATGCTAGTTTGCATTTGCTCATCCCAAACTCCCACCCCATCCCTCTCCCACCTCCCCACTTGGCAACCACAAGTCTGTTCTCTATGTGAAGACGCTTTTAAGGTGCAGTTCATAAAGAGCCTTCATGCAGTAGCTCATATACAGAGATTAGAGGAGAAAAAAAAGAAATTTCCTATTAGACCCATTTATACAATCCATTTCACAGGAATGTAACTCGGCTGTGGGGTGTTCCCAGCTCTAACCAGCAAACTGGGACTTTTAACTTCTGCATGCCTTCCAGAAATGATGATTAGAAGATAAAATAAATTGTATTTTAATGCTGGGGACTTATGAAGTCATCCCTGTCTTGGCTACTCACTACTGCTGGAAAATGTTTCCCTGAGCAAATCTGGCTGCACCGACTCCACAGACGCTCTTATGGGAAACATAGATGAAAGCTCAGAGCTGTGAGGCACAGTAAATGCTGCTGAGTTCTTGATACCAACACACTAACACACAATTCCCCAGTGGAAATAAAAGAAAGGATAACGTCCCTTTCCCTTTTGCACAAACTCCTCAACATCCAGACAGCCATTTCATTAAACAGTTGCAGTTGGAATATTTCTACTAGCAAATGATGTGAAATGAAACAAGCAAACAGAAATCTCATCATTTTGAAGGGAAGATAAAATAGGGAGAGCAACACCTATGAGATTCTGCCCCAGACTCATAAAGCCTTGTACAAGTCACTGTATGTTTTCCTGTGGCTTCTTATGTCAGGTTCCTGTCCCACTATGGTAGGCAAAATAATGGCCCTTCTGGGCCATTATCATTATTATTATTATTATTATATTAGCCCTACCCCCATCGTAATCCCTGGGACTATGAAAAGGCTAGGTTACATGGAAAAGAGGAATGAAGGCTGCAGACGGAATTAAGGTTACTAATCAGCTGACCCTGAGATGGGAAGATTGTCCTGGATTGTCCCAATGTAATCATAAGGTCCTTAAATGTGGAAGAGGGGGCAGAAGAAGAACCAGAGTGGGCATTGTGACAAGGACTAGACCCACTATTGCCAGCTTCAAAGATAGAGGGAGATGAAGAATGGGAGCAGCTTGCAGAAGGTGGAAAGGGGAAGAAGATGGGTTCCTCCCGAGCCTCCAGAAGGAATATAGCCCTGCCAACACCTTGCTTTTAAGCCAATGAGACCCTTATTGAGTTCTAGCCTACAAAACCGTAAGATAATATATGTGTGCTGTTCTAAGCCACTAAGTTTATAGTAATTTTCTACAGTGGAAAAGGAAATTAACATATCCAAGTATCACAAGAGGCTCTAGGTGATGGCAGACAGTACACACTGAAGAGCAGAAAGCTTTAACAAGCTATAATATTGTCATAAACTAATATCCGTTAGTGACTGACGCTTATTAGGCTATAAATAAATACCTGTTGACATGTAATGAGGGTAAGGCACTTTGTTTAAAAAAAGAGAGCCTCTTGTGTAACTATGAACGATTACAAACAATTTTGCACTTGTCAGGGGGGGTCGATGATGGTACCGCAGGCTCCCTACACACGTCTGTACAGGAGGAGGCGTGGCCTAACCCTGACCAATCAGCGTGAAGTGATATCCACTCTGGGCTATTTTCTAGAACTTTGTATATATTCTCTCTCCTGGATACTAAGCTGGTGGAAGATAATCTACAGATACTGGTGGCTGTCTTTTAACATATGAGGAAACTGCCTTAAAAGGAAGGTGACACAGAAGAAAGCAGAGCTCTGAGATGCACAGAGAGTCAGAATCTTAAAAACATTCCTTGGGCACCTGGGTCTACCTGCTCATGACACTGATGCAATCCCCTCTCACTGTCCTCTGAAGCACACACTGTCACACAGTCACCAGCACCCCTTTGGGGGTGAGCAAGATGAGGAAACATAGAAAAGTCTTCCTGAAAAAGAGCTTCAAGAAGGAGGCACCAAAGACAGTCAGAGGTGCTTGAGCCACTGGTCTCAATGGAATTTGTTCTTGGACTCCTAGAGTTGTGACCTGAGGAATTAGTTTGGAACGTCCAGGGTGACTCCATTCAGCCCCTTTCAAGGATTCTGGGTTTTTCTGCCTGAGGTTTAGTCCAATACCCGTTCTCTATTTTCCTACTTGCTTATGTATTTATTTAACAGGACAGTGTAGTGAGTAAGATAAGAACATGAATTCAAACCCCGGGGCTGTTAGTAAATGCAACTTCAGTGCATCAGTTTCCCTGCCTGTAAATGGGATAATAATACTACCTACCTCAAAACCCTATATAGCAGGAGGCTCGGGCTTAGCACATAGTAATCCCTGAATGCATGCTTTGGAGCTCCCAAAATGACAGGGAGGGAAAAAAAGCAGGAAACAGACCTCCAAATATTCACATTTATGTATTTCAGCTTAACACAATGATTAAATCAAATCGTTCTTAAACCAAAAAGCTAATTTGGAAATTTAATTATTTTGAAGGACAGGTTCCCTATGGCTTTCTTATTCCATGATGTTGGAGTGGGAAAAAAAGTTAATAGCTTTCTAATTATATCAATTTTCCATTTAAAAAAATCTGGTTCTCATTTATTAGTCTGTCAAGGGATTATCAAGCTACTTGCTTTACGCTCTTAACTCACAAGGCAGGAATAAATTAGTGCAAATGTATTAGATCCTGTTCCCTTAAATTTCCCCTCTTTAAGTTGCACCAGTTAAGCTCATTCATTTTTGTGGAAGTTGTTAATAAACCTATTTATCAGAAATTTGACTTTATTAAGTTTAGTCAGTAGTTTTCATGAAATAACCTAAGGAATATTGTACACTTTCTACCTCAGATCTGCACACCTGACTTCATCAGCAAAACAAATGACAAAAAGAAGAACAAAAGAAAAATATAGAGTTCATCCAAGTTGTCACAAACGGCAGGGTTTCCTTCGTTCTCCTGGCTGAATAATTCCACTTATATATAGAATCTAAAAAAAACCAAACTCATAGAAACAGGGAACAGATTGGTGATTGCCAGAGGTGGGGAGGTGGAGAGAGGGGAAAGTAGTTGAAGGAGGCCAAAGTGTACAAACTTTTAGTTATAAGACGAATACGTGCTGGGGATGTACTGTACAGCATGAGGACTATAGTTAACAATATTGTACTGCATATTTGAGAGTCGCTAAGAGAGTAGATTTAAAAAGTTCTCATCACGCAAAAAAACTGTAATCATGTCAGGCAATAGATGTGTTCAATAATTTTATTGTGGTAATTATTCTGCAATATATACACATATAAAATCACTGCACTGTATCACATATGATGTGTATCACATAGGATATCACTTATATGTGGAATCTAAAAAAATGATACAAATGAACTTCTTTACAAAACAGAAATAGACCCACAGACATAGAAAACAAACTTATGGTTACCAAAGGGGAAAGGGAGGGGGAGAGATAAATTAGGAGTTTGGGATTAGCAGATACACACTACTATATATAAAATAGATAACCAGCAGTGATCTACTGTACGGCACAGGGAACTCTGCTCAATGTTATGTGGCAGCCTGGATGGGAGGGGAGTCTGGGGGAGAATGGATACATGTATATGCATGGCTGAGTCGCTTTGCTATGCACCTGAAACTATCACAGCGTTGTTAATCAGCTATACTCCAATATAAAATAAAGTGTTAAAGTCACCGGGGAAAAAAAAAGTATCTGAAGATGAGTAGATATATGTATATGTATAACTAGAAAAGATTTTGTACACCTACAAAAAACTCAACACTTTAAATCAATTTTACTCCAATAAAAATAAAAATTAAATTAAAAAAGAATAGGTACATATATATCATGTATACCTGAATCACTCTGCTGTACACCTGAAACTAACACAACATTGTAAACCAACTATACTTCCATAAAAGAAAAAGAAAAAAAGAAAAAAATCACTGCATTTTATACCTTAAAATTACATAGTATGCTAATTATATCTCAATAAAGCCAGGGAAAAAAAGAAAAAAAAAAGCTGAATGTGATAATTATCTGTGAGATAATTTCAAGTCATTATTGCTCTGCATTCCAGCCTTCCTATGTGGCCTTACCCAGCCACATCACAATAAAACGTCATTGGATCTGATGACGAGGCTCATTCATTCAATGAATGCTTACTGAGTGCTAACTCTGGCCCTAGAGATGTTCTAGACTCCAGAGGCAGGGGGTGGAGAAAACAGCCCCTGCTTTTATGGAGGTGGCTTTCTTGTGGAGTGAGAGGAAACCTAAACCCACCGCTCTCTACAGGGTCTGGAACCTAAAGGTGCCAACAGAGTTTCACGGAACATGGATTAACAAGCAGAAGGAACTCCATGGCTGGCAACAGGGTCTGAAATGACGAAGACCAGAATTTAAGTTTTGCTCTTTTTATATTCAGAACTGACTAAAAATAATAGGTAAATGATATCCTTTCAATTCCATCCATTTTCTTGGCAATTCCAAGTTACTAGGAAGAAAGCAAGAAATGGTGATGTCTAAGAAGGTGTGATTGGAAGAATTTTTTTGTTCTGGTCACAGTGAGTAACTAAGAGGGATGGGTGTTGTCAAAGAATGATGTAAATGGAGTCCAGGAAGCTGGGCTTAAAATACCTGCACACACACACACATTTATTTAAGAATGAAAAAGCTAAGCCCAGATAAGGACAATAAAATAAAACCCATGTAAAAGGATGACCTAGAATATCACTGACTAACCTGGGAAAAAGATGAGACACTATTTTGAAATGCCCCATGTTGAAACCATTGAATTTGATTGCTTGATGTCACTTTAAGAGATCAAAGAACTCCTATCCCGGGTTCTGTCTTAGGTATTCCCTCCTCCTGGAATGCTCTTCTTCTAAAGTTTCTTCTTAGAAACTTCTAAATCTGACTCCTTCTTATTATTCAAATTTCTGCTAGGAGGCCAGTATCCTCAAGAAGCTTTCCCTGGCCACCCTCCTGTAGTAGGAATGCCCAAGTATTTCTCAGTGGAATTACCCAATTTAATTTGCCTAATAAAATTATACCTAGCTTGAACTACCTCAGGTATACATTCAGTTAGAAGCTTATTGTCTTTCTTTTCTACTAGAAAATAAGCTTTTGGAAGCCAGGAGCCTGGTCTAGTCCCATTTGCTGCTGTATTCCTAGTGCCTAGAAGAATTTGGAACAATCTAGAAATATCTGTTGAATCAGTGAACGAACCTAGTTATGCTATAGAAAAGTAAACTGGGGCCCAGAAATGTTAAGTATCTTGACGGGGGTCGCATAGATCAGGGGTCCCCAACCCCCAGGCCATGGACCAATACCGATTAGGAGCCGGGCCGCACAGCAGGAGGTGAGCGGCGGGCAAGTGAGCTGAAGCTTCATCTGCGGTCCCCCATCGCTCGCATTAGTGCCTGAACCATCCCCCACCTCCACCCCCATCCGTGGAAAAATTGTCTTCCATGAAACCGGTTCCTGGTGCCAAAAAAGTTGGGGACCGCTGGCCTAGATCACTAGTGGCAGAGCTGGAACACAAAGGCATGACCCATGACCTCCGGTGTGCTTGGGTTTGTGAACTCTTGGTGAAAGAATCCTCACACTTGGATTCTTTCTTTCATTTGGATCCTTGCTGCTTGCAATAACTTCAATGCTGATGACGTGCAGACACAGAGAGATGTCAAAAATGCCTTTATTTTTTCCTACCATAGAGTCCCGCCAACCAGGAAGAAATTAACATTAAGGAGTCTCTGAATCACTAACATTTCACCTCCATGAGAGGTTCTGGGAAACTTCCTCTCCCGCAAATGACATTAGCCGTTTAAGAAACAATTTAAAACAAAAGGGCATTTCAGAATATTGCCAATAACAGTTAGCAAATCTCATTAATGAGATACTCTAATGTGGAAATCACCACAGTTCTTTTTCACTGCAAAATACTGTAATTAAGCCGTTGTGTGTGTGTGTTATTTAGCAAATGAATAATTACACTATGCCCTTGAGGCTTCCTGCTACTTTGGAGCATAAGGCTAATACCCTTGCCGTCTTGTCTGGAACTCAATTTAATGAGCAATATATTCTGAGCCATGCTCAGGACAATTGACTGCTTTATACAAGAAGATATTAGGGCAACAGCAAAATTACCCAGTATGCTGCAGGCCATAAAACATGAAGGATGGCTGATATTTACTTAGACTGCGTTTAATTCTGAAAAACAGACCGTTGTTAATTCTGCAATGGTCACTGAGAACCTCACATGTGACAGCCTGTGTTAGAAAGTAGGAATAAAAGGATGACACAAGATGCTGAGAGGTTTGTTGTCTGTTTAAGGGCGTTTACAAAAAGTCACAACATCAACTTGGAAAAAATGGCGATATCATCCTCTAGGCCACCTCTAACTTCTGCTCTTCCCCCCAATCCAAAAGTTAATGCTGTACATTACTTCACCAAGAAGACATCTGACATTGTGAATCCAAGAAGACTTGAGTCAGACCCTCCATCACTTTTGCAGCTGCCCAAGCTTCACCCCATCTCTTCCCAGCCTAGGAGACCCTGAGGTCAGAAGGAGTTCAGCTGGTTTCACATTCACACCGTTCATCAGTTGCATTAGCACAGCCTTTTAAACAATTGGTAATGTTAAGTCCTTCTGAGAGAGATCTAGATTGGATTTTATTAAAATCATGGTCCAGACCTTTCTTGGTGAATAACTTGCAAGTGACACCAAGTAGCTTGACCCCAATGGAAGGGGTTTCCTTCAAAGCCTATGCCAATGAAAACACTGACTAATAGCACTGAACCCCAAAGCAGCTCTGGAATCACCTTGCCACTGCTGCTTCCCTGCTGACTCGTGGCTACAAGCTGAAGGAAGTGGAAATGGAGACACAGTTCTGTCCAACAATGAGGCGGACTGTACTGGAGGAGGGACCGTGTGTTTGATTCAGTGAGAAAAAACATGTTTTCAGTCAATCTTGCAGGTCGACTCTTGGCCAGTGAGACACTGGAAGAACATGACGACAAGGAGAAAGCTACGGAGTTTGCACTCCTACGACCTCCAGAGTGAGCGAGCCAGGAAGAGCTCGGATGGTTTACTACGTGTGGAAGGAGGCTCCAATCTACCTGAACTGCAGGGTCTCCAGTGCCCGGTACCCAAGCTCTTATGTGCCCTTCTCCTTCTAACGCCACTACGTTACATGGTCATGTTTGAAGTAAGTAATTAGGCCTGGAGCCCCAGGATGGCTAGTTAGTCTCACATGAGCACAAGATAACAGACGTGTTTGGGAAGAGGGTGTATAACAGACAAAAGATGAATTTATCAGAAGATCGACCTGAATTGTTCATAGAAGAGGCACAGTAACAAGCCTTGTACTCTGTAGCTCAGTATCCATCCATCTCTGTAGTGTGTTCTAGGGATTCGGGGGCCCATCAAGTGAAGTACATAACCACGAGATGGCAGCAACACACAATGCGTTTATCTGGGCACTACTTGGACACGATGGCAGGTAGGGGAAGTCCCTCTCAGTGTAGGACTTTCCTGCTAAAGTGCAGGGCCCACCAGCCAGAAGGAGAGGAAGGCTGGGGTAGAGGGCAATTGGAAAGGACCTCACATTTCTAGGCGATGTCTCAGCGCCTGGCAGGGAATCTCTGAATCAGAGAGCTCCTAAGGGCAGCAGTGGCTTAGGGTCTTATCTATGGCTAGCAGATGCTGACTGCAGTTTTGTGAGTTATGCAAAGCAGGCAGGCACCAGGTGGCTAAAAATCTGTTTATTTGGTAACAACTGCTGGAGAGGGTGTGGAGAAAAGGCAACCCTCCTACACTGTTGGTGGGAAGGTAAGTTGGTGCAGCCACTGTGGAGAACAGTATGGAGGTTCCTCAGAAAATTAAAATAGAGCTACCATATGATCCAGCAATCCCACTCCTTGGGCTCTAATTCAAAAAGACACATGCACCCCTATGTTCACAGCAGCACTATTCACAATAGCCAGGACATGGAAACAACCTAAATGTCCATCAACAGATGAATGGGTAAAGAAGATGTGGTACATATATACAATGGAATACTACACAGCCATAAAAAGGAATGAAATAATGCCGTTTACAGCAACATGGATGCAACTACAGATTATCATACTAAGTGAAGTCAGTCAGAAAGAGAAAGACAAATATCATATGATATCACTTATATGTGGGATCTGAAATATGACACAAATGAACTTATCTATGAAACAGAAACAGAATCATGGACATAGAGAACAGACTGATGGTTGCCAAGGGGGAGGGGGATGGGGGAGGGATGGAGTGGAAGTTGGGATTAGCAGATGCAGACTGGTAGATATAGAATGGATAAACAACAAGGTCCTACTGTAGAGCACAGGGAACTCTATTCAATATCCTGTGATAAACCAGTATGGAAAAGAATATGAAAAAGAGTGTCTACATGTGTATAACTGAGTCACTTCGCTGTACAGCACAGATTGACACAACACTGTAGATCAACTATACTTTAAAAAAATTTTTTAAATCTGTCTATGTGGGTTATATTTAAAACAACTGCATGTATAGAAATTTGATTTGGGTGCCAGCAAGCCTTATAGCTAATGAAATTAGCTGTGAAGAAGTAAGCAACAGAGGGCCGATAAACAGGGGCCCTCTTTGGCTTTTCTTATGTAACAAATCTCCTAAACCAAATGTTTGTGAATCTTCACTGTCTTGTCTGTCCTGCCTGATGTCAAAGTAGCATGGGAAATAAAATTAATACAGCCAGAATAAAGAGATAGCAGGGTTTACTCTCCTGGTGAGGTGGTCTTTGTGAATTGACTTGGGTTGCCAACAACAGTGGGAATGGACTTATTATCTCTTCCCAGGTCTTGGTGCTACAAGAAGGGGAAGCAAAATCAAATGAATCCAGAAACACTGAGTTACCCCCCTGCCCCGCAGCCTGTGTCCAGAATGGCCCTTCACACCGCAATATAAGGCTTAGTTCCTTACAGGAAGGGAGCTAACAGTCAACTGTATCTCTAATGTTTTCTGCGGCATGCAGGATCTTAGTTCCCCGACCAGGGATTGCACCTGCACCCCCTGCAGTAGAAGAGCAGAGTCCTAACCACTGGACCACCAGGGAAGTCCCTTTTTCTGCCTTTAAAAAAAAAAATTTTCTGAAGCCAGTATGGCAGAATGTTAATCTGTAACAAAGCTAGAGTGCATATTTAAGTATGGTTAAAGTAATTCATAACTTTTTTTAAAAGTTAAAAACACAATTTCTACTTAGTAGAAACCTTTGTTTCCAAGGCACACCTATGAACTCATAGCATGGTTGAAAGTAACTATCTTTTTTTTTTTTTTCTATTTGCTTCCAGTTTTGCTTTGTTTCTTAACAGTAGATGGTTTTGCTTAGCTTCCCTGGCTCTTTAAGTGTTGCACCTGTCTGAGATTTGACCGTGGCTTGTCTCCTGTCTGTACCAAACCCTGTTAAGTTTTCCATTAGACTAACGACCCCCATTGCAAACCTAAAGCTCCCACACCTATTAGCTTCCGTTAAAGCATATGGCCTTCTCGATTTTTAAAAATAGGTCAAATTCTTAGAAAGTCTTGGAAAGGTAGGAGAATGGATTTGAATCTTACGTGAGAGTTTAACCCTTACGTGTGCATAAGGTAAAAGAAAAAGGGCCTATTATTTCCACTTCCTTTGAATATCCCTTAAACTGGACGTAATGCACCTAATCTGTAGCTTTTACGAGGAAAGGGCCACATTTTTTTTTTTGAGAAGTAGGTTTTAAGTAACTAGCTTATTTGTAGACCCATAAACACCAGAATCACACACGTGGGGAGAAGCGGGGGCCGTGAACTTGCGGGACAAACTGAGATTAAACAGGGGAAGGACAGTCACTTCCTCACCCTACGCCAATTCTACAGCAGACGCCTCTCGAGTGGAATGGTGGTGAGAATTGTCTGCATTGTATTTACCTTATTATTTTAGTTTCTCTCTTTTCTGCAAGTGTTTCAAATTAAACGTGTGAATCTTAAATGTGTGTATAATATGAATCGTCTGTATACTTAATCTGCCTGAGAGTAGCAGAGCCCAACACGACAGAACTGGACACATCTGAACTCCAGGGGTGAGAAAGCCCTCCAGAGGAAATGCCCCAGATGGCAGAAGGAGCATGGTCCTTCCCTGGTGAGATCATTACGAATATCCCAGAGGCCTGGAATCATGTCACAGACACAAATATCTCTATGTCCGGTGGGTGGGGAAAGAATAAAGGGTGAAGAGAAGACACAGAAGAGAGTAAAACCAGTCTGTACTGAGTGCCTTCGATGTACCAGAGACTGATTTCTCCGGATTAACTCACTTGACCTCCATCAGAAATCTATGAGTTTGTCGGCACGAGCGTTCTCAATTTGGATTCCCACCTCGTGGGATGTGTCACAGGGGATGTTACATCAAGCCCGTTCTCAGCACAGGGCTCTTACCGCCTGGAATCCATCCAAACGCTCCACGCAGCCTCCGGAGTCTCATCCGTAATGTTTAACCCAGTGGTATCCGCATCTAACTGCTCCTGAAAATTACGCCCACCCTAGTAAGGGACTGATTAACCTCCTCAAAGTAGCCCTCCCCTCCAGGCCCACTCTCCCCAGAAGCTCCATCCCCAAAGACTCCATTACCAGCCACTATCAACGCTTTCGTTGCACAAAAAGCAGTGGGTCTCAAGTTCATCAGCAATGTGATCCTGGCCTCCGCTCAACTGCTTCAAATACTTTGCTGGATTAATACCCCTACCTATGCAAATAGAACCCCCTGAAAGATTGGTTTTGGATTTCCAAACAGGATAGCAGGGAGAATATGCCTTTGGTCTTAATCGTATCTTGAGTTGGGATTATGATAGAACAAAGTGGGTGGGAATCTTTTAAAGGGTTCTGCTATTCTTCTAGACCATAAAGAAGCACAAACTTTTCTTCCTGGGGTGGACCACTGAGCTTTTCAGTCAGTCTCTACTCCCGTTGTTAAGGTCAAGGCAGGCTCTGTAGGATGGTTTCTGGCCACATAAGAAGATGCAGTTTACTTCCTTTGAGAATTGCTTCCCAATGACACAGACAACAATCATTCAGGGAACAATGCCCTGTGCGTGCTAGCTGGCGGCACAGGGTCTCCACGGGACAAGTCCCCTGGGTGGCCTGCATCTCCTTTGGTCCCATGTTACCTGTCAGAACACTCTGAGCCTTGCTTGCTGTCTCTAATCTCTTTCCACTTTGGCAACACTGCTCTTTGCTACATGGTTTATACTTTCACATCTCTTCACAATGAGTCCATAAAAATATTTCAAATTAAGAGTTTTTTCTTTTTGTTTAAACAGAATCCACCAAGTCTTTCCTTATAACACTCTTTTCTAATTAGTAGATTTTATTTTTTAAGATAAATTTCAGGTTTACAGGCTAAAAAAGAAGAGCAGAAAATGTAGGAAATTCTCATCCATGACCACCCTTCACAACACTTGAAAAATTCTTTCAGGCACTTTGCACCGTATATTGTTGTAACTACACTGCGCCCAAGGTTGACAGAATGCAGAGATTGCAGCTTTTTGTGCTGTACTCTCTTGGGAATATATTCATATCCACCCGGTTTGCGGCCCAGTACATTCATTCTGTGAGCACACACTTCACATCTCATTTGATAGCATCATCCAATGACGACCAACAAAAAGAGGCAATTATTTATTCACATTTTAAATGGATTTTACAGGGATATTAGCCAGGCATAAAATATAATTCGAAAGGAAAAAAAGCACTTCTTATGGCCCAGGTGGGCTCAAATAGGTAACAGGAAGAAGGAGAAGAAAGGATATTGAAATGTTAAAAGGTCTCATATTTATGTTACTTTGCTTAAAGGTTTTTTTTTCCCCTCACATAGCCTTTTAGCCCAGCTAAAGAGAATAAGAATTCATCCTCACAAACCAAAATGATTTTGCATTACTCTTTCTTTTTAAAAATATTACAACTCAATCAGTCATATAGTCAAATAAAATACATATTTAAAAAAAATTTACAAGTATTTATTCTGTGCAGGAGTGCAGAGATGTCGATTACAACATTATTGCCCAGGCAACAAATTAGGAAATAACCAAATTATGGATTTCTTTTCAAAGGTAATTTTCATATTGTGGGAAGTATTTTCCTCCATGGTTAAATATGAGATGCTTGAAGACAAGGTCCCCTCTTGTTGAAAGAGCTGTGTGTGTTTGTGATGTCTGGAGGCTCTGCAGCCATCTTGAGATCATGAGGGAGCCAGCCTACTGATGTGGTTGAATGGAAAGACAGAGAAAGCCTCTGGGTGGCATGATTTGGCTGCAGAATCAACCAACCATGGAACTACCTACCTCTGGACTTATTATGAGAGGTAACAATCCCCTCTTGTTTCAGCCACTGTTAAGCAGGCGTTCTGTCTCATGCAGTTGAAAGCAAACTGCTGAAGTAAGGGCTCTTTCCCATGTATTTTTCACCCGAGGTTTGAAACTGTTCAGCAGCAAACAGAGATTTCCCAAAGTGCCACAGTTTAAATGAGGTGGCAGACGGCCAGTCTCTTTCAGTAGCTGTAATGGATGCTGACCCGGATGTAGATCTTGAAATAGGAGGCACTGGATTACTGGGTCACTTTTTCCCTTTGAAATAAAACTTGAAAAGGAGGCAGAAGACATCCCTGGATAATGTTTGCTTCAGTCTTCCAAGAATGTAGCGTCCCTGTTTATACCCACTGGAAAAGGCGAGTTCTATCCATCATGCAATTCCTCATTCATTCACTCATTCATTCATTCAGTCAGTGAGTCATTCACACAAAATAGTTTATTAAGCATCACTTTGTTTCCAACACTGTGAATTTAAAAGTGTTTATAGTCTAGGGACTTTCCTGGTGGCACAGTGGTTAAGAATCCGCCTGCCAATGCAGGGGACACGGGTTCGAGCCCTGGTCCAGGAAGATCCCACATGCCGTGGAGCAACTAAGCCCGTGAGCCACAGCTACTGAGCCTGCGAGCCACAACTACTGAAGCCTGCGCGCCTAGAGCCCGTGCTCTGCAACAAGAGAAGCCACCGCAATGAGAAGCCCGCGCACTGCAACGAAGAGTAGCCCCTGCTCGCCGCAACTAGAGAAAGCCTGCACACAGCAACAAAGACCCTACGCAGCCAAAAAATAAAATAAATAATAAAAAATTTTTTTAAAAAGGTATTTATGGCCTAGAGAAGAGGAACAGATAACAAATTGTAACAAAATATATGGCGATAAGCACCAAACCCCAAACCGAATGGCCTGTGAGTTGATAGTGATTTGAAAGCAGGGGAGGGCCTAGCCCAGAGTGGCCCATTGGCCTGACCGCTTGAGCAGCCCCTAGGAGAGGCGCTCAGTGAATAGGAAGCACAAGAGGATCGGGTAGATGCCTTTTGCAACAGGGACCACAACTTGTTTTGCCTACTGGATGCTTTGATGCGCAGCTACCATCATGACCTTTTTTCTGCTTCCAGGTGAGCCCCATCAACTCCAAGAATGACCTTCAAGACAGAGAAGAAAGGATGCCCACCAGAAACGCAAAGCTCACCTGGGTTACTATTCTGAAATCGTGAGATATTTTCAGTCTCCGTAAAAAGCCAGGACGTACCCAGGTGTTCAAGATGCAGGGTGACAAGCGTAAGCCCAAGGGGCCAATGACCCCACAGGGGCAGCACCCCAGCTTTGCGCGTCAAGGTGTGTGCCTTTGCTCTCGGCTCTCTAGCCTTGTCTAATTTTTCCGTTTCAGTCCTCAACTCTGTACTGCAAAACACGGTAAAAATAACAAGAATGACAGAGTGGCATGGACATACATACACTACCAAGTGTAAACTAGATAGCTAGTGGGAAGCAGCCGCATAGCACAGGGAGATCAGCTCGGTGCTTTGTGACCACCTAGAGGGGTGGGATAGGGAGGGTGGGAGGGAGACGCAAGAGGGAAGAGGTATGGGGATATATGTATACGTATAGCTGATTCACTTTTTTATACAGCAGAAACTAACACACCATTGTAAAGCAATTATACTCCAATAAGGATGTTAAAGAAAAAAGAACGATAAATTTTTACAATGTCGTTACCAGAATCTCCCCTACGATGGATGTGAACCCAAGTAGCTCTTGCCACCTTAAATCAAATTAAGTCATCTGGGTATAAAAGGCCAAAGAATAAAAGCCTCACAGGGCTGCCACGGAGCCATTCAGAAGCTGTAGGACTCAGCTGTGCTGATCACACTGAGGAACATCGTGCTACAGAAGTGCAACGATTCATCGTTTTGCTATCGGGTCTTGCGGGCACTGTCTGCTGCCTTGAGGGTTTCAGCTGTTCTCTGCGTCTGGACTGCGGCCACACAGGTGAGGGATGGCGGAAGGCAGTTCTCTAAATGCAGCTCGTTTCTGTTTCCCAGGATCTCCCGCTGGTCTTATTCGCTGACTTTTCCAGCCACGTCTTTACTCCTGCACTTCAGTGTGCTCATGGGAAAATGTATCCAAACAGCCCTTTGGTTCTAAATAGACGGTGAGGCAAGAGCTGGTCCCTAGGGAAAGACAATCCATGTCTCCCCTTTCCTCTGGAGATACGGGCAGGGTGACCAAAAATGGTTTTGTCTTTGAAAACGTCCTTTTATTTACCAACATCCTGAAGTAGGAGCTCCAGCACTTTGCCATGCGTGTTCATTTTCTGTGTAATCGGAGTCTGAGAACCAAATCACTTTCTGCTTCAGAAAAGTGATGGAGATGAGACGGATGTGTCTGGCAGGCGTGGATGGAATCTGGGGGCCGGTTCTTCCCCTGGGGATGGGAAGGGCCCCCATGAGGTGGGAGGGTCTGAGAGGCCACAGGGGCCGTGCCAGCCCCGGGGATGGAACCATCCAGGGGACCGAGGGGGAGGTGGGCTGTGCTGACCACACTATGAGACAGACCGAGGTACCTGCTGGGGCTACTGCGACTGCTTTACTTCCCTGATAAGTAAGACAAATATCAGGGGTTGGCTCTTTCCATACTACTTCCTGCCTTAAATATGGCTGTGACGCTCGGAATTCCAGAAGCCATCCTGCGACCAGGAGGGAAAGTCAGAGCCCACCATATAGACTGCAGGCCTAATATATTTGAACCACTAAACTGACACCAGCAGCTGCCTAGATCCAGACATCTTGCTAAGTGAGCAAAATCAAGCATGATCTCAAGTAGGCTAAGCCACTTGAGTTTTCTTTTACTTGGCAGTGAAAGCATTTCGAACAGACATTAGCAGTGTGCGCTGGGTTAAGATTATCTCAACACTCTAAGATCTTATCACCTGAAATTAAAAAGAAGATCAGATATCTCTTGTATCCAGTAGCACCAAAACTGATTCTAAGGCAATTCCCAGTGTGGTAACTTGAAGGAGGAAGAAGAGACTAAAACACACGGCTACAGGGAAGGTGCTTTAATTTCGAGGCCAGCCTTGCTAAAAGTCAGCCTATCACTTTCTCTCTCTCCACCGACATCACTGTGAAATAGTTCAGCTACAGCAAGGAAACCCTACTAATGATGGAGTGTGGCATGCCATCTATACTTCTTTTTTTTTAATTTATTTATTTATTTATTTATTTATGGCTGTGTTGGGTTTTCGTTTCTGTGCGAGGGCTTTCTCTAGTTGCGGCAAGTGGGGGCCACTCCTCATCGCGGTGCGCGGGCCTCTCACTATCGCGGCCTCTCTTGTTGCGGAGCACAGGCTCCAGACGCGCAGGCTCAGTAGTTGTGGCTCACGGGCCCAGCTGCTCCGCGGCACGTGGGATCTTCCCAGACCAGGGCTCGAACCCGTGTCCCCTGTATTGGCAGGCAGACTCTCAACCACTGCACCACCAGGGAAGCCCCCATCTATACTTCTTTTTTTTTTAAATTTTATAGCTACTTTATTTATTTATTTATTTTATTTTTGGCTGTGTTGGGTCTTCGGTTCGTGCGAGGGCTTTCTCCAGTTGCGGCAAGCGGGGGCCACTCTTCATTGCGGTGCGGGGACCGCTCTTCATCGCGGTGCGCGGGCCTTTCACTATCGCGGCCCCTCCCGTTGCGGGGCACAGGCTCCAGACGCGCAGGCTCAGTAGCTGTGGCTCACGGGCCCAGCTGCTCCGTGGCATGTGGGATCCTCCCAGACCAGGGCTCGAACCCGTGTCCCCTGCATTAGCAGGCAGATTCTCAACCACTGCGCCACCAGGGAAGCCCTATACTTCTTAAAAAGAGAAGGCAGCCACTAGCTGCCCCTTCCTCTCCTGACGTTAATTATGTAACTAAATATATGTAAATATATACATAATTTTGGAACTAATTAATTGTATAACTAAATGACACCCACATACTTGAACCCTCATCTTTGGATTTCCTCATGGCAGTCCATTTTCTTTAGAATAAAGAAAGCAAAGAACAATGTGTCTCTATTCTATGACTGGCTATAACTAACTCCAGAAATACCTGTCCTTCACTCGCATACAGCACTTTTTACAGCCATTGGAGGCATCGCTGATATACTATACATTGGCGCTGCATTCTAAGAGCTATTAATAAGACACGGCTTAGATGTCTCCTCTCCACTCAAAGTTCATTCCCCGCCTCCCAGCCTGTGAGTGGCTGCTGTATTTTTAACTGAGCTCAATCACGGTGATCAGAGATTTGAGATCGGAGACTGAGTTTCTTACAGAAATCAAGGATGAGCTGGGTTTTTCACATGAACATATACACACAGGCTGTCTCTTTTTGGGTGTTAGCTCAAATATTATAGTGCATTGTGTGTTCTAATTGCAATAAAATTTCTGACACAATATCCATTATATGCGAAATTCACATACAAGTGGCGTACAATTGCTGCCACGCCTTGGTCTGTGGATCAGCAAATCCTATTAGGGGCTTTATTAATGTTCTCAGTGATGGAAATGCTGTATCCGATCCTATGGATTTCAGCTGTGCAATCCAGCCCTGCTGCAAAATAGGATCTAACGCCTCAGGGCTTTTTTTTTTTTTTCCACAACAGGACACCGCCAAAATTCAGTTATTGAATTTATGCTGGAAGAAGCATTGGAAATATCCACCCAGTATCAATTTTCATCAAGTCACAAATGTTTTCCTTTCTTCCCTTCATTCCGGTACATAATGATCCCTGGCTAGGAGCACAGAAAGGTACAGGTTGATGAATTAAAACTTCAAAATACTGGCCAGCAGCCAAGTCTAGGCCAGAAAAAAAAAAAAAAAACAGATGGGGGGAGGGGGACTGGAAATCTGCAGTAGCAGCTGCATTAGGGAGCCTTGGATGAAGAGCCCAGAAACTTCCATCGTGAGATAATCTTCCCTCCTCTCTCCTCCGAGTTTCAGGGTGAACCCTGGCAACCTAGACGAGGAGTCACAGACTGGCACTGCCAAGTCACCATCACCTTTAAGACCAGCTGCCTTCAGTGGAACTCAAGTTTCAAAAGGTAGTTCAGATTTTTTGGAGAAATTTTATTTATTTATTTTTTTAATAAATGTATTTATTTATTTATTTTTGGCTGCATTGGGTCTTCGTTGCTGCACGCGGGCTTCCTCTAGTTGCGGCGAGCGAGGGCTAAGCGTGATTCTTAGTGGGGCCCAAGCTGCAGTCCGCGAAGAGCCTGCCTTCCTCTGAAAAGCTTCCAAATGCCTCCACAGAACCTGACCTGGAACAGAGGGTTTCTTCTATTCTGGATTGAGCAGCACGAGGGTTCCAGAGAGTTCCACGACTAGCTTGAATTCCCATCAAACCAAGAATTCAAATCCAACACTTTTGCTCCCAGATGAAGAGGAAACATTTTATCTCGAAGATGGAGGGACCAAACAAAACCCATTTGCCTACAACCTGGTTCTAACAACTAAATCTCTGATATCATTTGTGAAAAGTGAAGGTCAGACACCTGTTCAGAAACCCAACATCACAACGAAAGGTGCCCAGAGCTGGGAGCAGAAGCTCGGCTCGGGAACCCTCCTGAGGGTCCCGGAGAACCAGCAGGGACCCCTGGCCCTTGTAACAACAGAAATGTTACAAGCAAAGCTTTTCACATCTGCCCGTGATGAGACGCCACTCAGCCACAGCCTAAGCTGTAGTATTAACGCAGCAGGCCAGTGTGCTGGGCCCAGAGGGAACAAGCCTGTTTGATTATGACAACTGCCTTCTGTCAGGGATCCGGGGATCTTGCCCGGCGTGCCACCTGCTAAGCTGAGAGACAGCTGCTGGACCAGGAGGAAAAGTACTGGCTCGTGAGGATGGATGCATAGTATAGGAGGTGATGCTGGGCCGGAAGGCACACGGAGAGAGGGTCAGTGGTTTGTGGAGCTGGAAAGGAGGAAGGATGTAAGGTGCAGATCTGATGAGCTCCAGAACCCCTCTTGAATATCTGAACTATGTGCAACATTCCATGGTGTGTCGGGATCACTGAGACGCAGAGAACTGATTTCCCCAGGCAAAATGCCAAAGGATGTCCCCGGAGACCCTGTGTCCCTGTCAAGCAGGACCACCGAAAGGACCCATGATGCACAGATTGCGGGACTCAGGGAAGAGCAGGACATGATGTCGCTTATAATCATACACTGACGCTGTGCTGTGCTGTGCACACCCGTGTCTGGTCCAGAGGGGCCCTTCCCCTTAGCAGCACCACAATGGCCTCAAGGCTCTGCGATTGTTCTGTGTGAGAAAAAGGTAAAGCAAACTTTTCTCCAAAAGCACAGCCAGGAACAGTGAAACCTGGCGGGTGAAGCCATGCAACGGGCTGGCTCTTGTTTCTACGGCTCAGTATTGAGTCGGGCTGATGTTGCCTAAGCTTCCAGCCACGGGACAGCAGGGGGGTGACAGCGTGTGTGCACTGGGTCAGGTCCCACCAGCTTCCCGCCTCACAGGACCTGCCGCAGCAGATCACCCATCCCTGGCTCTAACCCTCTGAAGACTCTGCCCTGCTCTCCCATTTTTAAACTGCACCATCGAGATGACGTTCTCCTGACTGCAAGTCCAAAATACTTAGCTGTGCTTGAGCAACACATTCTTCTGTCTGTCCTTCTGATGTTGATAAACAAGGAAATCCTTCTCTACTTAAAAGTCTTTAAATGCTAGAGATGACACAGATGCCAGCCCAGAGAGAGTTTGAAAGGGCACAGACAACAGTTATCCTAAAGGAAGGAGGGGGCAGGTCGACTGGCATCTTTATGTCTCGATTTCCATAACCACGAACGTGGAAGTCTGTGACTCCTGGTGAAAGGAGTCAAACCAAGTGATGAGAAATGATCATCATGCATGTTCTTTTCATTTGGCTGAAATGTGGGGAAAAAATTAAGAATCCCATTGGGTTCCACCATGTCATGCAGTTGGAAATCCTTGTTTCATTTTTGTTTCAAAGGAAGTTCCAGAAATTAACCTCCATTTTTAAATAACAGGACAAGGACATTTGTTTATCTATTTATTTTTGGCTGCGTTGGGTCCTCGTTGCTGCACGCGGGCTTTCTCTAGTTGCAGCGTGGTGCATGGGCTTCTCATTGCGGTGGCTTCTCTTGTTGCGGAGCACGGGCTCTAGGCGCACGGGCTTCAGTAGTTGTGGCATGTGGGCTCAGTAGTTGTGGCTCGCGGGCTCTAGAGCGCAGGCTCAGTAGTTGTGGCACACGGGCTTAGTTGCTCTGTGGCATGTAGGATCTTCCCGGACCAGGGCTCCAACTCATGTCCCCTGCACTGGCAGGCAGATTCTCAAACACTGTGCCACCAGGGAGGTCCCTGGAGAAATTTTTAACTGATGTGGATGAGTATAATTTTTGTGACTTTCTGTCTGAATTTAAAAAAAAATCCCACAAGGACTCAGAGGAAAAGAATATACAAATCAATTTTCACTGCAAAGTAAAGGAGCTGTTACAGTGGAGGATTACTGGACTGAATGTCAATATTATGACATAGTATAAGTGTGTTTCATGTTTGGTAATTGCAATCATTGTTGCTTTTGTTGTGGTCATCCATGTACAATGCTTGGTGTCAGTCTATTTATCTCTTGTAAAAATAAAATACAGTGTGTGTGTGTGGGAAAAAAAAAAAATTTATTAACCCAATGAAAAATAGCAATAAACCATTAAGTGTTAATATAAATAACAATTTAATTAAAAATGACTACTTTTCAAAACAAAAAAATGTGAGAAGAGTGGCATAGCTTTGCATGTTTGCACATCTCTGGTGTCTGGCTTAATAGAGGACGGCTGGATTCTCATCTCAGTTTCTGCATTCAATCTGTTGCAATATCATACATCATGCAGCTTCTGGAAAATTCACAGTACACACAGTAAAGAACGTGAAAAAGCAAATAACAACTTGTTGCTGCTGATGATCATGATGAAAGAGTCTTAGGGACTCCAGGGGTCCCTGGAGCCCACATTGAGAACCACTGCTTTATTTATTTATTTTTATTGAAGTATAGTTGATGTACAATATTATATGGGTTACAGTTGTACAATATAGTGATTCACAATTTTTAAAGGTTATACTCCATTTAGAGTTATTATAAAATATCGGCTATATTCCCTGTGCTGTACAATATATCCTTGTAGCTTATTTTATACACAATAGTTTGTACATCTTCATCCCATACCCCTATATTGCCCCTCCCCACTTCCCTCTCCCCACTGGAACCCACTAGTTTGGAGAACCACTGCTTTAGATCGACATCATTCCACTGATGAGTACCATCCTCTGAGTATAAAAGGCCAGTTATCAGTGGTCTCACGTTCGTGATGTGGGAAAGTCTTTCCTAAGAGGCTCTGCTTGGCTCAGTTTCACTTCACACCCTCTGCCTTGTATCTTTCGTCCAACCCTCCAGCAACTTTGCTAAAAGAAGCAAATGGCCTATTTTTAGTGTCTCTAAACTGGCTCCACCAAACCTTGGTATAGGAAGGTGTAGAAACTGAGGCTCAAAGAAATTATGTTACGTCCAAGATCTAACCACTGGTTAAGTGGAACCAGAATACAGGCTGTAAAGTCAAGTAAGATAATCACAGACAAGTCTCCACCCCTCAAGTGCCTTCCTGAGGGTTTGGCTGAACTGTGTGTGTCTATGGCTCACGCATTAACTCTCTTGATCTTCCGTAACAGAGGGAGAGATCCTGGTATTTCAGATATTAAGGAAGAAGATATTCCAGGGAGATGAATTTCAGGAAGCGAGAGGATCATGAGAATACCTTTCTTTTCTTGCTAACAATTTCTTCCACACCCATCCTAAAGGAAGATCCCTAATTAGGAAATCCAAAGATCAGACCAGGATCCTATACGTCATCCCTCCATCGCGCAGAGGCACCAACAAATCGATCCATCCCACAGCTAACATCTGCCCTCCGGAAATCTTCCAACTGGTGAGGAATAATTATGAAAAATACGAGTCAGACGGACAGGACAAGGCCAGGGGGCTCTGATTTGGAGAACCTTGAACTTGATGGGCTTTATGAAATCGTATTTTCTTCCTTTCTATCACAAGGTACCACAGCACATGAGTTGATCATGGATTACTTATCCCACAAATATTTACCAAATATTTACATGTCAAGCAGTGTTCTTAGCCTTCGGCAAAATTTCAGTACTTCAGGCACCGTCCCTGCCTGCACAAAGATGATGTCATGGTGAGCGCCACAGACACTAAAGAAATCAATAGGATTATTTCAGGGAGTGATGAATGCTATGGAAAAAATAAAGCTGGGTAATGGGAAAAAGTGCCTGGGATGAGTCTCTTTGGGACGGCACAGGAAAGCTCTTTAGAAAGACATGATTACACTCACTGATGAGGAGAAACCAGCCATGCGAAGATGCAAGAAAACAGCATTCTAGATAAAGGGCAGAAGAACAAAATGTCTTGAGATGGGAACCAGCTTGGTGACCCACGGAACCCACAGAAGGCCCACGTGGCTGGAGCACAGGAGCAACGAGGGGGGCTTATGGGAGCAAGTGAGGGAGGTTAATGATGTCTGGAGAAGTATTCGAGTTTCTGAGCCCTGGGTTTGAATTTTCCTCGTGTTCCATCACAACTCATCTGTTCACAGCCAAATCCTTCTCAAATTGGCAGAGAAAAAAAATCGGCCTCTCTGTTTGACACCCAAGCCAGATTTCCGACATTCAAAACTTCCAGTATTCAAAAAAACGAAGTCAGATCCCAAGCAATTGAAAATGATCACTTTGCTGGCTCAGTAGAATTTCTCTTTCCTCCAGAGAAACAGCTCCTAACGTTGATCCCGATGTCCCGACCCCAAGGGCAGGTGGAAAGGATCTTTAGCCAAACCCAATGAAGTACAAGTACGGTATAAAAGCTTTGATTTCCATTTAGAGGGAAAGCTCCAATATATTTATTAAGTCTGAAGTGCAAGCGCATTGCTATGGTGAGAACAAAATCACCACTAAGGACCCTGGAGTTTCATGCAAGATTTTTAATACAGTATTTCAAATTTAATTCAATTCAGCAAATATTTAATGAGCTCTAACAAGCTGCCAGTCTTGGGCTGGGGATGTAGAAGCAAACAGTCAGCAACTGTCAGCAAGGAGCACATAATCAAAGGATGACACAAATTTAGATAGTAAGTTCTAGTGTTTTGAATAAAATATAAAGGGAACAAAGAAGGTAGTGTGAATAATTATTTGCAAAGAGCTTTGTGGATTTAGGCTATGTGGCTCAAAAACTGTGCCAATTACCATAATTAAAATATCTAATTTCATAATTAGGGATTATAAATTATAACAATATGGAATACATTATCTTCTTTTTGCTCATTAAGTGGTCTTTGAAGTCCTGTCTAAATGACACTGAACGATAGTCAACCTAAAACACAACAGAAGTAGAGGGATTTTTTTCAATGAAATTAATAGAGATAAAGGTATATTCCATTTATAGAAGAAATCCAATTCTCACCAAACAGTACCTCTCTAATTAGGATAAAAATCACAATATGTGCCTTATACCCCTGAGTAGCGCTGCCCCTTTGAATTTTTTTAGATTGTTTACTGCACAAATCATTGTTAAGCAACCATGAAACTATAGAAAGTGGGCGAAACAAAGAGAACCAGCTATCTACACAGGAACCAAATGCAAAAATGTAATAGGTCGATTCAGCAGACCACTGGCTTTTGCTGTTGCTATTTTTTTAAGTAAAAAACTCTTAAGTGAGCAAAAAGAAGGGTTTCCTGGAAATGCACATGGAAAACTGAGAAATCCTTCTGAGGCCCTCAGGAAACAACCCTGTCTTCACCTCCAGGACTCTGGAATTCAGAGCCTCACTTCTGCTTTTACACAGAGGCAGGTGTTTTCTTTCAGCAATTGTGAAACAAAAACCAAAATCCAAATTCGATATTTGGTCCCTCTCCACTTCTTCCCATGAGCGGGGGCGGGGCGGGGGGGGGCGGGGGAGGGGCATTTGACCCTTTTCCGTGCTCTGAGCCTCTCTCATCCCCCTCCTCACACGGATGTCGTGGGAAATGCTCCTGCCTCAGGGCCTTGACACTTGGTGGCTTCATCTGTAATCCTCTCCCTGGAACCCCCCGTGGCTGGCCCCTTCCCACTTGTTCAGTTCTCTGCTTCATCTCTTAACAGAGCTTTCCTTCTTAGACGACGTTTTCTGATAAGCTCTCCTCCCCACCTAAGCCCTGCTCGTCACTCCATTCACAATACTCGGGCTTAGTCTTCAAACTGCTTTCTACCATTTGAAATCAGCCTGTGGATTTCTGTACAACTGTGTTTAGATGCTGCCTTTCCCGCTACAGTAGAAACACCTTGAGAGGAGGACTTGATCAGCCTTGCTTAGCACCGTATCCACGTGGCCCAGAACTGAGCCTGAAACAGAGAAAGCCCCGGAGTCTCCCCACACTGCAGAAGAAACCCAGGCAGAGGAGTCAGGTGGCTTGTCCCGAGTTGCAGAGCTGGAGCGTATTGTGCTGGGATTCCTACCCAGAGAGTCCTAACCAGCAGGCTGCCCCGCCCCTTTGCTCACACCCAAGTGCCAAGGCCTCACAGAGGAGTCAGGGTGCCAGCCTCGCCGGGCCAGGCTGGGCTCTTTCTGTGTCCCAGGGGAGAGGGCACAGAAATACACCTGCTCCGTCAGCAGCAGGTTCCCAGTACGTATGGGAGAGATCAGGAGGGCAGAAGCTCACATCAGTGGGGGGACTCCATGACCTCAACCTTCCACCCCGACCCTGTCCATCCATGATCCTTCAGCATTCTGAGGCTTTTGTGGTAGGCAGTGTCCCCCCAAAGATGCCCCTGATCAAATCCCTGAAACCCGTGAATATGTTACATCCTATGGCAAAAGGATCTTTGCAGATGGAATTGAGGTTAGGGGCCTTAAAAAGGGGACGTTATTCTGGATTATCCCTGCGGGCCCAATATAATCACGTGAACCATTAAAAGTGGAAGAGGAAGGCCAAAGAGTCAGACAGAGAGATGCAGTAGCAGAAGAAGAGGCAGAAGATATTGGAAGCATGGGAGGGACCAACCTGCCACGACTGGCTTTGAAGATGGAGCAAGGGGGCTCTGAGGCGAGGAATGAGGGCATCCTCTAGACGCTGAGGACAGTGGACGGCCAGCCCAGAAACAGGGACCTCCGCCCACAACCGTAAGAAACAACCTGAATGAGCAGAAAACCGTACTCTCCCCAAGAGCCTCCAGAAGGAATGCAGCGCTGCCGACACCTGGATGAGACTCGCATTGGACTTCTGACCTACAGAACCGTGAGGCAGTAAATGTGTGTTGTTTTCAGGCACTAAGTCTGTGGTCATTTGTTACGGCAGGAGCAGAGGACGACTGCAAATTTAGAGAGAAAATACTGTTTTGCCTAGATGACAGGGCTGGTCAATCTTTCGGGAGACTCGTCAATCGGTAAGTGTGCATTTGTAAAGAGAGCAGCAGGGGTTGTTATCAGATGTCTTCATCAATGAGCTGCAACCTGATTGGCACGCCAGGAACATTAAAAATAGACAATGCATTGGCTTCTCTGTCATCTGAGTGCACTGCGGCAGATGGGGCGTCCTGCCTCGGAGACGTCCCAGCCATAACATCAAAAGAAACCACCCCAGAGAAGGGAGACCTTTATGTCTCCTGTGAGCCCAGGCTCCTGGCATGCTAATCCCGGAAACCACCCAGCCAGGAGCCCAAGACCGCAAGCACAAGTTGAGCAAGGAGTTCTGGTTCAGAATGTGTTTCTGAAATAACAGGGCAAAAGGAAAGGCTGTGGTGAACTTCAGAGAAAGAGCTTGGAGATCATTTCAGCGGCATCTCATCACTAACATCTAGTATCTTCCGCCGTTCACGGAAAAGTCTCCTACTTTCTTTCTGAGAAACCACCCTGACTTGGTTCAGCCCATGTGGTTTGACTTGAGCCCACATTTTCTAGGGGTGGACATGTGACCAGGCATAGTGGACATGTGACCAGACTTAGCCAATCAGAGTATCCCATCTTTTGGGTTTACAGTCATTGGTTCAGAGATGAGCTTCTGCCTCAAATCAGGCCAATCAGAGGCAGCCTCAGGATCTTTGCTGCAACCTCAGTGTTTAGGACAGTGGCTAGCACAGAGTAGGTGCTCAACGAATATTTAATAAATGAAAAATAGATGTGTGTTATTTTATGGCAAGCAAATCAGATTTGGCAAATATATGTATGTATTTTGGCAATGGTTTAACTAATGTCTGTACTGATTATCTCTATAGGTTTGCTTACTTTGGAGGGAGGAGGTGCTTCCCTTGACAGCGTGTACGTTTCCACCAGGGCAAGGATCATATTGCTACTGTTTCCTGCTGTAGCCTCAGTGCCTGGTAGAATTCCTGACACCCTGTCAGCACTCAGGAAACATTGATTGAATGAATGAATGACACTCCCATTCCCAGCCTCAGTACAGTTGTTCCTCCAGGATCTTATGTTTGGAGCTGAGTATTTAGCTTGGATTCTGGTTCTTTGATTTGGGAAGAGTGAACACAGCTGTATACAACTTTCTCAGTCTAATTCCATCAGAAACAAGTGCCAAGAATAGACTCATTGTACTTTGCCTCTAAGAAAGCCTCAGCCGACTGGTGGGGGTCCTTGATGCAGGATTCAGCCCAGTGGATCAAATATTTGATGTGTATTACATGCAAAACTGAGCCAAAGCACATGTAAATTCATCTAGATGTCTCCAACCACTTCAAGGAAAGTTCCTCATCTCAAAGTCTACAGAAAATGTGCCAGTGTGACCACTATATGGCCATCGCTTGAAAATTGTTAAATACATCAGGCAGCTAAATAGTGCAAATACCAACCATTCTGTCCCACCACCTAGCTTAGGAAGTAAGTCTCTGAAAGGCCCTAAGGTTCCCTGGGGACACCCACCTCTTCCCACCCACCCCCTGCCCTCCCCAGAGACAACCTGATGTTTATATGTATTATTTCCATGCATATTTTTTATTTTCTACTTTTACCACATACACATGTACTCACAGAAATGCATGAAATTGCTTTGCATGTTTTAAGCTAGTGTGGTGACATCTTGGTCTAGGTACACTCTGACAACTTGCTTTTTCGTTTTTCTATTCAGTCTTACGTTTCAAAGGCTGGTCCAAATTGAAACACGCGGCGCTAATTACTCTCCACGGCTGGTGAATGCGTCCTTGGATAAACACAGGTGCACCTGCGTCTCCATTCGCCTGCTGGTGTGCATTTGAGCTTAAACGCCCTGTGATGCTGCCTTTCTGAACAGAGCACAAGAGTGTGAAATCAGACTCCGGCGATGGAAAGAGCTGGGTTCATACCAGCTTCCTTAACTTTGTTCTCTCGTGAAAGCCACTTCACTTTCCTGACCTTCCTTTTTCTCATCTGGAAAGTGGGGAGCATTCTCATGAGTACTTCTGAAAACCGTTGTGAGGAATTAAGATGGGTGGATGAAAAGTTTTTAGGAACTTTCGAGATGCTGAAATAGGCGGAGCTGAAATTCCAGGGAGTGGAACTTCCGATCCCATTTTACTAATGCCCCACGAAGAGCAGTGGACCTTCACCAGCTTGCATTCATCAAGCCAAGCCCCACTCATCCTCCCAAGCCTCCTCCTCCAGGAAGCCTCCTCTGGTTTTCCACGTGGACTTCACTGTCCTCCCTCTTCTCTTTCTCAGGTCACTTCCTGTCCACATCACTTCCTCGGGGGCTTGAACAGCAGCTTGTATGGTCAGAGAACCCCCAGCTCAGAGGTTTCCATCTCCCTTGAAGCTGCCACACAGGCCTCCATAGTAGGTACTCTGCTGACTCATGTTGATGGACAGTCTTCTTTGGTTCAGCAAGAAAATTCTGATGCCTTCTGTAGAAGCTCATCAGTATTGCTTCGCCTCATTCTATAATTCCTAAATGGAATGTTGAATTCTGCTATCATATCTATTTCTGGATTCATTTATTCAATAGCTACATTTTTGCCTAAGGAAGAATATTTGTTAATTTACACATTTGCCTTCTCTCTACCTCTAGGGAGTCTGTGAGTTCCATGAGGGTCAGGATTATTTATCAGAAAAAAAAAGAGAGAGAGAGGGCTTCCCTGGTGGTGCAGTGGTTGAGAATCTGCCTGCCAATGCAGGGGACACGGGTTCAAGCCCTGGTCTGGGAAGATCCCACATGCCGCGGAGTGACTAAGCCCGTGCGCCACAACTACTGAGCCTGTGCGTCTGGAGCCTGTGCTCCGCAACAAGAGAGGCCACGATAGCGAGAGGCCCGCGCACCGCGATGAAGAGTGGCCCCCACTTGCCGCAACTAGAGAAAGCCCACGCACAGAAATGAAGACCTAACACAGCCATAAATAAATTAATTAATTTAAAAAAAAAAGAGAGAGAGAGAGAGGAAGGGAGGGAGGGAGGGAAGAAGGGAAGGAAGGAATGAATGAACAAACGAACGAATGAATGAATAAACTAAGAGAGGTAGGGGGGAAATTAACCAGAATTTGCACATAAGAAATGGTCAGAAAATACTTGTAAAATGAAAACTGCATTCTAGCCATCTCTAGGAACTACACAGATAGGTGGACAAACCCTGAAGGAGTCAGCTAGATTTCTTGAGTCTGAATCAGGGATCTTGGACCACTGAGGCTGACCACCAAGGGGCTGACTTGGGTACATCTAAGCCTCATTTTGTCTAATTTCTGATGATGAAGAAATTGTGGGCCAGTTTTTCCAAGGCCTGACATTGCTCCTGGTTCTAGAAATGGTTTGATGCACAGACCAGATCTTAAATACCTTCGAGTCACCGAGTAAGACAGCTATCTCCTTCAAGTTCTCCTGCAACCCTCTGTACTGAGACGTCAAGGAGAAGTCTCAGTTCAGTGCTAACCTTTCTGTAACACTGACGCTTCTCCTTTGAAATAGAGAGAGCAGGCCTCCAGCCCAGGCCCTGCTGTAAGTAATGGTACCTAAATGGAATTCAATATTGTTGCTTTGCATATGTGGTATTTATATTTATGATAACCTTTTCTTTATCACAAGTCAGTTTTCTATTTATGGTGGTGGATGTCAAGTTTCCTTTTTAGATGAATTTATATGTTTTTTAAAGTGAGTTGACTTAAGTTGTGAGTAGATGATTCTACATGGGGTGCATATCATAGTTAAACTCATGAAGATGACCGATCGTAATGGATGGACGACAAGGTCCTACTGTAGAGCACAGGGAACTATATTCAATGTCCTGGGATAAACCATCATGGAAAAGAATATAAAAAAGAATGTATATATATGTATAACTGAGTCACTTTTTGTACAGCAGAAATTAACACAACATTGTAAACCAAATACACTCTAATTAAAAATAAGAAAACAGATCAGGCCCATCACTGATATGACAAAAAGTAAAGTCACCAAAATGGTAGACGGTTGGCATTATGGAAACACAAGACAAAGCATATCAGTATACCTGAAATGATAAATCATCTCTAATGCCAGGCAGGAGGAGGAAACCTTTCCCAGAATTCGACAAATGTCCCTCAAGGTCCTAATCTTTCATACCCATTACACTTTTATTTGCTGTGTCACCCATTCTTCTGGCGTTGACAATCCCACATACTTCATTTTCGGATCAGAGTCTTACACTACGTCTAAATTCAATTGTTCCCCCAACAAACATGCACGGACCACCAAGAGGACACATGGCAAGCCCAAGGTTGCACAGGTAGCTGGGGGGTGACTGGCATTCACACCCGTGCAGCTGGCATTTAGTCCCCACTCTCAACCTCTCTGCCCCACTGTCCTATGAGGTTTCTCAGATCTGAAGGGTCCCTCTGTGATGGGAAGAAGCACTGCTATTAGAAATCAGGAATGGGGGGCTTCCCTGGTGGCGCAGTGGTTGAGAATCTGCCTGCCAGTGCAGGGGACACGGGTTTGAGCCCTGGTCTGGGAAGATCCCACATGCCGTGGAGCAACTGGGCCCGTGAGCCACAACTACCGAGCCTGCGCGTCTGGAGCCTGTGCTCCACAACAAGAGAGGCCGGGATAGTGAGAGGGCCGTGATAGTGAGAGGCCCGCGCACCGCGATGAAGAGTGGCCCCCGCTTGCCACAACTAGAGAAAGCCCTCGCACAGAAATGAAGACCCAACACAGCCATAAATAAAAATAAATAAATTAATTTAAAAAAAAAAAAAAGAAAAGAAAAGAAATCAGGAATGAACCTCCCCAAGATCTCTTTCAAACTTTCTTGATGCCAAGACCAGTCCGATCCCAATGCAATGCTGCCCAGCCCCCAGCAGCACACATCCTCGAAACCACATGTCACGGCCACTGCTAGAAGTTTCTCAGGGCACTGTCAGATTCAGGTACCAATACTTAACCTGAAACCAATTACATGTTTTTGAACAAGAAATTGAATTCCCCCTGAAATCAGCACTTCTCAAATTGAAACAGCAATGTAACGAACACGTGAGCAGAAAATTCACAAGGTACAAACATGGCTCGCAAACCTAAGAAAAAGGGTTCAGACTGACTTATAATTAGATGCAATCTGAAACAACACTGAGATACCATTTCTCACCTAACAGACTGGCAAAAGTTAAAAAGCACCCCAACACGTTCTGCTGGCGAGGCTGAGGGGAAACGTTCTCGTATATGGATGGCGAGAGTCCAGATTGGCCCCGCCCCTCTGGAGGGAAACTTGGCAACACTCAAGAAAACGTCAGATGCACTTACATGTTTTGACCCAGAAATCCCATTTCTAGGAAGCCACCCTGAAGATATTCCTCCAAATACATAAAAACCCATGCATACAAGTTTACTCCTTGTAGCACTGTTTGTAGCTGCAAAATATTGGAAACAATAAAAAATATCCCCACGTAGGGGAGGGTCTGAATAGCTGGTGGCAAGTGTATAAATGAAGCATTACACAGGTATAAAGAAGAATGGGGTGTGGGATGTTAACGGTAGGGGAAGTTGAGACATGTCCGGGGGCGGGGGGTGTACGGGAACTCCCTGTACTTTCTGCTCAATTTTGCTGTGAACCTAAAACTGCTGGGGGTTTTTTGTTGTTGTTTTTGTTTTTTTTTGGCTGCACCTTGCATCATGTGGGATCTTAGTTCCCCGACCAGGGATTGAACCTGCACCCTCAGCAGTGAAAGTGCAGAGTCCTAACCGCTGGACCACTAGGGAAGCCCCTAAAACTGCTTTAAAAAACAAAATCTATTTAAAAGGGGGATGGAGAAAGAATGAGGAACTGAACTGGAGGAATTTCCATGCTATACTGTTAAGTATACAAAAGTGCATCCATAATACACTCTCGTTCATGTCAGAAAGAAGATCTAAGAAAATGCACATGTTCTACTTATTGGTGCAAAATCATTATAGGAAGGAAAACTAGAAACTAAAGAGATTGGTGTGGAAGGGGGGTATGGGAACAGGGGAGTAGGGATGAAGGGGGAAGGCACACCTCTCTGAGCAGACAATTTGTATAGCTCTGACTCAGAACCATAGCAGTGTTTCAGATATTCTAAAAGTAAACACATGATTTTTTAAAAATCAGGATGTAGGACAACCCAAAATGGAATATAAATGGTAATAATGAGCCAAACTATAGTACAAATGAGCCACCTGCTACCCTAAAGGAAGTGAGAAAGAAAAGATCTAGTCTAAGTAACTTTAGACACTGTATTTTGACTGGATAGTGTAAGGCTATAAACAACTAGCAATTCTGAAACCACACACACTAGGATTGAAGAAATACGTAAATGTATAAGAGAACACGAAAACCAGGTTTCTCACCGTCAGAAAAAGAAGTTAAAAATAAGGAAAGGGGGAAGTTTAGCGTGAACCCTGGTGATTTATTGGAATCAGTGTTATCAATATGAATCATGTTTAGGCGGGCGAGAGATGACGGACGGATGAATGGATGGATGATGGATGGGTGGATGGATAATGGATGAATGGATGGATGGATAGATGAATGGATGGATGATGGATTGATGAATGGATGGATGGATAAATGGATGGAAGATGGATGGATGGATAGATGAATGGATGGATGATGGATTGATGAATGGATGGATGGATAAATGGATGGATGATGGATGGATGGATGGATGATGGATGAATGGATGGATGGATGGATAGATGAATGGATGGATGATGGACAGATAAATGGATGGATGATGGATGGATGGATGGATGGCTGATGGGTGAATGGATGGATGGATGTTGGATGGATGGATGGATGGATGGACAGATAGATAGATGTGTGTGTATGTGGGTACAAGGGCTAGTATGCATATGTACATTTCGTAGCTCTCTTTACTAAGTTGGCTTAGGAACAATGATACCTCAGTAGCAACCAGCACACCTAGCACTGAGACCTTGAGATGGAAGTGTAGGGCTAGGCAACATTCCTTAAAACCCCTGCTGTAGCATAAGAATATTTTCCATTTGAAGGGAGCAGACACACAGCCAGACAGACTTGGGACTAAAACATTCAGATTGAACCTTCTAAGTAGATCTTTAAATTCTCCTTGTGTTTCAAATACAGAAAAGACAATTAAAGGAAATGCAAATCTTAAGTAAGCTTTAATTACAGATAGGTTTATGACATCTCCTAAAGATCGATTTACAAAAAATTTAAGGCTGTGTCCTCTCTCTCAATTCATGTGGCAAATCCTTCTGGGAATTCTAGGAGGTTTAGGCTTCTGACCCACCACACCTCAAGCAAAATGGAAGACAAATTTTGTCTGAAAGCTGATACGGAAAGTCATAAACATCAGCTGGCAGATCCTCATTTGTCCCAGAGCCAGCTGACCACAAAATGCTGTATCAGAATTTAGGAACATGTCATGAAGCCACAGAGACGTGTATTGATAAATACCTCGTGCTCGGACAAGCCATCCTCCCTCCATTTAATCTCAAAATTCAGTGCAGTGGCATCAGTCTTTTTCCCCTCAGTGGGTGTTACAACTGATGTCCATGTACTGAATGAGAAATGAAGCTCTATTTGGTCCCATATTTCCTGAGATTGCTTTCCCACCCCACCCTTGTCACTGCCCTGACTGGGAGCCCAGGAGAGAACTAAGTGCAGAGTTTTGGAAAGACAGCCAGAGTCCATGGTGTGCACCGGGCAGAGAGAAACTTCTGGGCGAAGATCTCCTGACCTGGCAGTGCCAACAGACACTGTCTCTGGGAGAGGCCCAGAGACAGCTTCAAGGGCAACACTCATGACCTTCTGGAATCCAGCAATTCACCACCACCCCGAATTCTTGGTGACCAATAATTTCCTCTCCAGCTCTATAAACCTGTCATATCAAAAACTGTTATATATGGGGACACATTGTATGCATGGCCTTTAGGGGGTGGTTTTTTTTCACTCAACCTAAAGCCCCTGAGATCAATTCAAGCTGTTGTATCAACAGTACATCCCGGGACTTCCCTGGGCGTCCAGTGGTTAGGACTCCGCACTTCCACTGCAGGCGGCTGGGGTTCGGACCCTGGTGGGGGAACTAAGATCCCTGCATGTCCCGAGGCTCGGCCAAATAAAACAATTTTTTTAAAACTCCTTTTATTGCCGAGTAGTGTCCCATGGTATGGACGTTCTACGTATTAACCATTCACCCATTAAAGGAACTGTGGATTGTTTCCAGTTTAAGGTTATTACAAATAAAGCTGCTACGAACATTCATGTACAGGTAAATAAGTAATAAAATAAGTGAATGCCCAGGAGTGCCATTGCCATTGGCTTGCATGGTAAATGTTTGAATTTCATGTTTGAATTTCGAAGAAACTGCCCAACTATTTTCCAGATTGGCTGTACCATTTTACGTTCCCACCAGCATGCATGAGAAATCCATTTCTCCAAATTCACACAAACATTTGGCAGTGTGTGTGTGCGCGCGCATAAGTATATATATACAATAAATGATTATATACATACACGTATAAATTTTAGCTATCTTAACAGGTGTGTAGTTATTTCTCATCCCATCTTGGTCTTAGTTTGCATTTCCCTAATTGCTGGTGATGTAAAACATCTTTTTCATATGCTTACTTGCCATTCATATTTTTCTTCAACGAAATGTCTTTTCTTGTTGTTTACCCAGTCTTGCCAAAATACACCATTTTTAAAATATTATTGAACTTTGATTTTTTTCCATCAGATATGTTGTTTGCAAATATTTTCTTTCAGTCTATAATTTCTTTTCATCTTCTTAACAGAGTCTTTTGCAGATTAAACACCTTTAATTTTGATGAGGTCCAATTTATCTTTTTTTTCTCTTTTATGCATCAAGCTCTCAGTGTCAAGTTTCAGAATTGCTCACCAAGTCTTAGGTCCTAAAGATGTTCTAGGTTTCCTGATAAAAGTTGTATTAGTTTACATTTTACATTTAAATCTGTGATCCATTCTGAGTTAATTTTTGTAAAAAGTGTGACATTTAGGTCAAGGTTCATTTATTTTGCCTTTGATGTCCAATGACCCCAGCACCATACATTGAAAAATGACTGTTTGCTTTTTAATTAAGACATGATATACCTCTGCTGAGTAATTTTCTTGTGGACAGTCTTCTGTTAGTCTGCCACTGCCATGTCACCCTAATAATTGAGACTTTCCCAGGTTTTAATGTGCTAACACTCTATCTCAACAAGTAAAAAAAATAGGTGTTAGTTAGTCTCAGCGTTTTTTTTAACCCAAAAGGTGATGTCAAAATACTTATGTCTTCTTCTTACACCCTCTTATTGCATGCATTCGACCTTTCAGCTAGTATTCTCATTTGTACAAAAGAAAGCGGCATCCTCTTCCCCTTCAATGAGAACACAAGGTCTAAGTGGCCATGTCTCTGTCCTCTCTTTATACTGGTATCCCTGCTGGCCCACTCCCTCCCTTTAGATTTAGACTGTATTTCTGTGCATGCACATGATTTGTCCTTCAGTCTCATGCCAAAGGCTTTCTGACATTAGAAACTATTTTTTCTCTTCTTGAATATACATCTCCCGATGTATACTGGGCAAAATCTCACCTGCTTCATGCCTTCAACCACTGGCCGACCCCAGGGCAAATACCTCACAGTGAACAAATCAGTGATGAGCTAGTGATAGTCATGAGGGCACTGACCACCACGTCTTCTTGTTTGGCAATGCCCTGATGACAACTTGGTCTCCAACTACAGCCCGCTGAGCTCAGAATGTTCCTGGGCCCCATAAAGGCCAAGGGTGCCAACCGCTCTGCAAGTGGAACGTGATTTCATCCAGCCTCTCCTTCCCTAGCTGGATGGCACTGCCCATCCTGCTATTATTGATGGCACAGTGGTCACCTAGTTGCATGTGGAAATGAGCCTTCAAGACTCCCTTCTGATGGGTCCACAGACATCTTAAAGCAACCCCTGTGAGAAAACTGAACCTTCTGGACAGGAGCCGGTATCCTCATTTGAACAGGAGTTCCAATCCCATGACACAGTCTGACATCTCTGAAAAGCATAGCAATCTTCCCATGATGCTTGGTCTTCCTAATCTATTTCTTCAATGTAGAAAATAATCTGCACTTTGGATCAGCTCAGGCAAATTACATACCTCACATGCACTTTTGAGTTCCTATTAAAATTAAACTAACTTGTTTGCCTTCAAAAGCTTAAATCTGGCATTAATCCCCAAAAAAGAAAGTATTCTCCAAAAGAAAAATACTAGCCCATAAGGATAGCTTGCATGTAATGCTGGCAACCAATTAGCTTTGAACATAAATAATGACTTACCTCTGCACTGTGAACTTGAGTTCCTCAGAAAACACTGGTTTCTTCCAGGAAGGTGATATCTGCTCTGAGGATGTGACCTGTCACAGGAAGAGAGTTCAAAGTGAGAACAATCTTTGTATGATGTCAATGGCCTCCTTGGTCTTCTATGGCTAAGTAGGAAGACGAAGGCTGCTCATTTTTGGTGAGCAGCCAGGACCCTGGGCCCAAACATCACTTCTTTTTAACTCTCACGCCCCTTCCTCCGTCCTTGGGTAAATCTGCCACGGAATCCGGGTCTCTGCCCACTTAGACTCTCAGCCTCCTGGCCTCAGAGCTGGGATCCATTGAAGTCCAAGCAGTACAAGGGTTTGGGCAAAGTCAGCCCGACGTGACCACAGAAATTAATTCAGGGATCCCCATGCAACCCACAGGGACAGGAAACTCTCTCTGAGGAGGAAACCGGTTGCTAATGCAAGAAGCTGGGAGACCAAGAACCCAGGGGCTGCCCGAGCTGTCTACGCAAGCCCGCACCAGAAGGGAGAGAAACCCACCAGGACCGTGCAGACTGCTCACAAGCCCTGGGGTTGACAGGCGGCCTCCCCAGGGCCAGCGTTATCGTCTGTCCCACGCTCTTAGATCCGGGATGCTGGGCTTCCCCAGAAGCCCCGTCCCAGAACCAACACTTGCATCTCATTGGGCATATTCATGTCATGTGACCATTCCTTTCTGCAACGGTGTCTGGGAAATGTAGTATTTTTTTTATCCTGAGATGGGCATACTGGGTTGCAAACACAATCTGGATTCTGTAAGTGAAGGGAGGAAAATGATTACAGATAAAGTAGCATTAGAGTTGGCCACATTAATAAACAGCCCTACTAGGAGGCGATCGCCAAAAGAAATAAAAAACAAAAACCGATAAAGAGTTTTAAATGGCCCCCCTTAGGAGCAAGGCTAGAAATAGGGAGAAATGGAGAAGGACAATTTCGCTTTTTAATATATGCCTTTCTGGATGATCGATGTTTGATTCTAAATAAATCACATGTAGTCCCATGAGCTGAGAGAATTTAGCAGTCCTTCCATTCAATGTGCCGTTTCCTCATCCCTGCTCCCATGTGATGCTTGCACTTGACATAGTTGCTCCAGTTACACAGCTATTTCCTCTGATCTGGATTACTGGTTGGCTTGAAATAGAATCAAAGGGTTTCTTTTTTTCTGTACAGTCTCCTTGAATAAGAATATTTATCTGCACTGGAAGTGGGAGGGGGTTTAGAATAGTGATGAAGACAGAACTTTCTCAACATGAGGACAGTTTTATACACTGAACGTTGGCCCAGTTGTGGAGTGACTCTTTCAAATAGCGGATCTTAGAAGATTTATGTTTCACCTGATGTTGGCACCTTAGTTTTTTTCATGGAAGGGCCTGCTTAGTTGAGCATAAATTACAGGGACACTACACGCTCCAGTTTGTTTAAACAGCTTGTTAAAATCTATCCTCCTCATATGAGGATGTCAATTTCTAAAGTCTGCAAATATGCAGTCAAGATTATGCCTGAAAAGTACCTTAAACTGCCCATGAAGAACAGAACAATTCCACCTCTTAATAAATCCAGAACAGTCAGCTTTTTCTGGAATGTTGTGTCAGACTATTGTTTCTTTGGCCCATCTCTAGATGAATTTGAGTTTAGGCACATTTAAAAAAACAACAACAGGTATACATACACACGCACACAACTTGTGCATACACACACAGAGACTGAAAGCTGTCTCAAGACTAGACTGATAGAAGAATTTCGAATTTCAAGGAAGGTGGATTTCTGAAGAGCAAATGCAACTTTTTAACATCAGTTGGTGGTGTGTCTCAGCATCTCTATCAAAGTGCATCAAGTCCAGCTTAAAGAGTCTCAGGAAGGAGAGAAAAAAAGATTCCCATTGAGTTGGATTTAGTTTTTGACCGTCAGCTCGTGCAGGGGCTGGAGTGGAACCTGGGCAGGGAAGCAAGACGCAGAGATGCCCTGGCCCCGCTGCCAGTGCCTTTAACCCATGCGGCCCTGCAGACCCTTCGCTACTGCGCAGGCGGCAACACAAACACATTTTCGCTTTCTGTCCTCCTGCATCCGCACCCCAGGACCCTGGCAGAAGCCGTGCGCCGCCAGCGTCCCTGCGGGGCTGAGGCCTGGCCCCTCGCAGGTCCCCAGGGCCACCAAAGCCAGTGCTGGGCGAGAAAGGGCGCTTGATGCCACCTGTGCCAGGAGCTTGGAGACCACTCTCCCGCCCCACCCCCCGAGTCGGCTTGGTGACCCCCGCCCCAAGTGTGCACAGTGAAAATAACAATAGTCGTTATCACCAGCTGGTCTGCTAGCGAATGCTCCAGGCGCTGGGCTGTGTCCGACGTGTCCAGGACATTCCCTCCACTCCAACAGGCCGCGCGTTCCCCTGGCGGACCGGGCACTGGGGTGAAAGGCTTCAGGTAGGGGACTCCTGGGAAGCCCGGTTCTGTTCCAGAGACTCGCACCCACCAGCGTCTCTGGGCCCGACAACCTCTATCTGCAACCCCCAAATCACATCGGACCGAATCTGGGGTGTCAGGGGGAGTCCCCGAATTCTGCCAAGCTCGGGTTTGCTGCAGCTGCGTTGTGAGCGCGCCTGCCTCGGTGATCCACGAGCAGCTCTGGGACCTGGGGTTGGGCAGAAGGGGTGCGAAAAGGTGCACCCCTTCTGCACCAGTTTGACAAGGTGCAGATGGGGGGTTGGAGGTGAGCCTATGCTTGGCGGAAAAGGGGGTTCACATAACCGGACTCCGCTTACTGGATCCCAGGTGTCATAATGTGTTCAGTGTGGGCTGGGGGTAGACCCCACGAAAGCCCGAGTGGGGTGCAGTAAACGCATGCCCTCAGCCACGCCCCCTCCTCACTTCCGGGATCAGAACGCAGTCCGACTCCAGGTGCTTCAGATAGGGGTTCTGAAGAGCCTGGAACGGACACGTTTGCCCCAGCCCCCCACGAGGCTGCCCCAGGGTCTTGCCCATCCAGGGAAGGGGCCCCGCAGAGGCGCTGCCGGTGGCAGCAGCGCCCTCTCCAGATTTCCCCAACAAACCCCAAGTTCAAGCGACCCCCGCCCAAGGGCCGGCGCGACAGACGCCCCCGCCCCTGCCTTACCTCTGCCCGGCAGGGTGCCCCGCACAGCCCCGGGGCCCCTGTGTTTGGAGCGCATCATGCAGCCCCCGGGTTCACGCCTCCCGCCCGCGGCCCCCGCGGCTGCCCCCGACCCCGGGGCGACCCGGGCAGCCGAACTGGGCGGGTCCGAAGGTCGTGCCGGATCCCCGCTGGGTGGTCCTCGCCCCGGCGGCTCCGGCTCTGGCGGCGGCTGGGGCTCGGATCCCACAACTTTCCTCCAGCCTCTGTGGCCTCCCGGGCTCCGGACCCTCCGGACTCCCGGCGCCGCCCCGCCCTGGCCCCGCCCCTCCCCAGGCCCGGCCCCGCCCACAGGTGCCCCGCCCCGGCCCCGCCCCGCCGGAGGTGGTGTGAGAAAGTGCGCCCACCCGCGGGAGAGCATCCCTCTAGGCCTCCAGAAGCTTCGGGAGAGAAAGAGGGAAGGCGAGAGGGGCGGTTCCCATAGGACCTTCAGAAATTCGCTTCTCTGCCGCTAAACCCTACTTTGTGCACCTTCTTGCCTTACCTCTCCGCTGCGTAGCCCTGGTGAGTTCTGATACGGTTCACCAACTCACTGCGGGAGGGGAGGGTGGTCGACACTCCTTGAGATGTTCGGATGTCTGGAATTAGAATGGGGTAAAAACTCTGTGTGTGCGTGTGTGTGTGTGTGTAAACGCACACAATTCTATGTGGCAACAGGCACTGGGAGATGGTGGTTGCCTCGGGAAGGAGACTGGACGGTTGAGATTGGGGGAAAAGTAACTCTATTTGCCGGCCAGGAGCAGAGCGCACCTGAGAAAACGCTTCCAACCAAAAAGGTTAACTGTAAAATACTGACTCTTATAGTAATAGATGAGAGCAGAAAATTAATTTTTAAAGGAAGTACGCTAATTCCCCAGTTCTCCACTTCATGTGGCTACAAAACCCAGGGGAGAAGACTCAGTGGACGTAGCTGCCCGTGGCCACACGTAGCAGCAGGGACGGCTCTTTCTTGCACGGTTTATCACAGGATATTGCATATAGTTCCCTGTGCTGTACAGTAGGACCTTGTTGTTTCTCCATTCTATATATACTAGTTTGCATCTGCTAATCCCAAACTCCCAATCCTTCCCTCTCCTCCCTCCCCTCCCCCTTGGCATCCACAAATCTGTTCTCTACGTCTGTGACCCTGTTTCTGTTTCGTAGACAGGTTCATTTGTGTGATATTTTAGATTCCACATGTAGGTGATATCATATGGTATTTGTCTTTCTCTGTCTGACTTGCTTCACTTAGTATGATCATCTCTAGGTCCATCCAGGTTTGCTGTGGGGATTGGTGCCCAGAATTCAGATGTGCTGTAGAGGGTGGAGGAGGGGCCAAGAAGATGAGTCATTAATGTGAGCTGGAGGGAGCTGGGTGACGGAGCTGGGACCCCTGGCATGGCTGGGAAAGGGATCCTCGTTTTCATCTCCCCCCGGATGTGCCCTGGGATGCTGAGAACTCGGAAGCCCGGGAGAAACTGCCTCTCACCGCCTTCTCCGTCTCTGATTAAGGAAGCAAGTGTGCCTTTGGGGTGGATTAGAACATTCACGGAGATCAGAAAGATACACAGCGCTAGGGTACGAGGTAGGATGGGGCAGAGTTAGCAGAACCGTTGATTAGAGTTACCGTAAACAAGTAAGCGTTTGTTTGACTCACATAACAAGGAGTGTGGAGGTAGGGAGCCCAGGATTCGGACAGGGGCTCAGTGCATAAGAACCCAGGACCGTTCCATTTTCTGCCCCCATCATTAGCAGGTTGGCTTGTCATGTCACCATGGTGAAATGGCTGTTGTACCTGCAGGTGTCTTGTCTGTTTTCCAGGCAGGTGGAGGGGAGCAGGGCACAAGGACAGCAAGCCTGCCTGTGGAGCTTGGGGGTTTATTTAGGAAGGGATGTCCTCCCCAGCAGACGTCTAACCAGACCCTGGGTGGCAGGCCCACCAGTGCCTACATCCGGGGTGAGACCACCGTGATGTCTCAGCAGGCTGACGTTATTAGGCTGTGCAAACCAGGGCTGGGGCTGGGCAGGACCCAGGGGAAGCGGGGGAGGCGGGAGGGAGGAGGGGCTTTGCCAAGCTGGCCGCTGCCTGGCGTCCAGCAGGAATCATTGTTCCACCCGGGGCGCTGGCTCCTGAGAGGGGGCGGGAAGGAGGGGGGCTGAGGCGGTCCACGGTGAAGGAGGGAGGAAGTACAGTTCATCCCCCACCACCTTCCATCGGTCATAGTTTCACCCTGTGCGTGTGAACCCTTTGCACGCCCGGCGTGCACCTGGATGCCAAGCTGTCCTCAGCCCTGCAGCGTCCTTCATCTCCGGCCAACAGGGGTGCCCGGGGCAGGGAACAGGGGCCACACCTCATGGCTGTTCCGAAAGGTGTGCCAGGCTGTGGCCATGACGCAGGGCGTGGAGGAAGTCAGATGGGTTGCATCCTCGTGACGTCAGTCCAAGTGCTCCAGGGGCCAGGTGACATCCCTACACCCAGACCTCCCTCCATCTCACCACTGACTCTCTGGCACCAAACAAGCTCCAAAAGTAAAAATCAGATGACCTACTGTATAGCACAAGGAACTCTACTCAATAATCTGTAATAACTGATGTGGGAGAAGAGTCTGAGAAAGAATGGACATATGGGGGCTTCCCTGGTGGCGCAGTGGTTAAGAATCCGCCTGCCAATGCAGGGGACACGGATTCCAGCCCTGGCCCGGGAAGATCCCACATGCCGCGGAGCAACTAAGCCCGTGCGCCACAACTACTGAGCCCATGCTCTAGAGCCTGTGAGCCACAACTACTGAGCCCCCGCGCCTAGAGCCCGTGCTCCGCAACAAGAGAAGCCACCGCAATGAGAAGCCCTCGCACCGCAGCAAAGAGTAGCCCCCGCTCGCCGCAACTAGAGAAAGCCCGTGTGCAGCAATGAAGACCCAACGCACAAAAATAAATAAATAAATTTATTTAAAAAAAAAATAATGGATATATGTAGATGTATAACTGAATCACTTAGCTGTACACCTGAAACTAATACAACGTTGTAAATCAACTATAATATAAAATAAAAATTAAATTTAAAAAATCAAATGATTCCCAAAAGATCAGCCTTTGGTTCCCTCCCTATGTCAGATTATTTGACATATTTGGTTTTATTTAAAAACAACAACAACTGGGTTTTGAAATGGCCATTGTCTGCCTTTAAAAAATACACACAAATCCCATTTCCTCCCTCAGAACTGTCTTTACAGTGTATCTCAAGTGGAAATTTGAATACATTGACACAAGCCAAGCATTTGCATCAACTTTTTTTTTTCTCTTTTACTTTGTACTCTTTTTTTTTTTTTAGACACCTTTATTGGAGTATAATTGCTTTACAATGGTGTGTTAGTTTCTGCTGTATAACAAAGTGAATCAGCTATACATATACATATATCCCCATATCTCTTCCTTCCTGCATCTCCCTGCCTCCCACCCTCCCTATCCCACCCCTCTAGGTGGTCACAAAGTTAACGATTTAAGAGGACATTTGAGATTAACATTTGAAAGATGTTCTCTTCACAGCTCAGTGACTGTTCCTGAAACTGGGCAGGAGTGACAGGAGTTAGATTTTTTTAATGGATTGAAATTTCTGTTCATATCCGCTCTAGAAGGACAAACCAATAACATGTCTGCTTCTTTATGATGTGTATTGCTTCTTCACAGAACATCCTGGGGTTTTGAGTTTCATTTCAACAGACTAAAAGTCCTGGTTAAGGAGAAAAAAAAAAAAAAGCATTTTTTTTTTTTTTTTTCTATCCAGGGCTTTTCAAAAAGAGGAGACATTTGTAACAAGAACACTGATAATTGGGTCCATATGTCCCTGGGGAATAGAGTCCTCCACTGAGATCAATAAGAAGAGATGCTTGTGATAAAAACATCAGCAGGAGATGTACTGAGAAATTAGTTTGAAAACTCCAAATGCTTTCACAAATGCAGGCATCAGACTCGGGGTGACCAACATTCTCCCTAGTTTTAATTTATTTCAAAAATCATTCCACCAATTCAGAAAGCCCTCAGGGCTCTGAATGTGTGCTTCCTGTATTCCGTTCTGCACTCTTGCAAGCTATTTGGTGCCAAGTCCAATGGTAACTATCCTTGAATTAGAGATTCAGGTTTTGTCTGGGGGGTGGAGATGCGTACTCAGATGAATCACTCCCCAGCTGGGCTCAACTTTGACAGCACTTTGAGTGTGAAAGCTGGCATTGGGAGAATTAATAAATACTGTGCTGCTTATTCACATTCCAAGAAAAGATTCCCTTTCTTTCTTTCAGTGTTAGCACCCCTGGTCCGCAGCATTATATTTGCTTACAGATCATGACCTATAAAAGTCTAGCCCTTTGCTGATTCTTCATTTGGAGCTGAACAGGATTTAAAAGCTGGCTTGGGCAAGCATGAGCAATGTAAAGCTGACATGTTAGGTTTGCATTGGAGATTCAAAGACACAGGTGATGTTTTCTGTTAATTTTTAAAAGAGGAATAAGATTTATCAAAATTATATCCCAGTGGCTGAAGGTGTCTGTGACATGAAATGCCTTTTGGCTTCTCTTTGAAAGGAACATGGATATTAAAGAAAGCCCTGTCCCCAGGGACCTCCTTTTTTCCCTCCCCGGCAACGGGTAAATTCTAGCAAACTTTTTTTTCCTTTGCTCTGTACCTTTATTTATTTATTACCATTTTTTAAGTGAAGTTAATTTGCAATGTCGTGTTAGTTTCAGGTGTAAAGCAAAGTGATTCAGATATACACACACACACATAGATATGTTCTTTTTCAGATTCCTTTCCATTATAGGTTATTACAAGATATTGAATATAGTTCCCTGTGTTCTACAGTAGGTCCTTGTCATTTATGTATTTTATATATAGTGGTGTGTATCTGTTAATTCCAAACTCCTAATTCATCCCCCACCCCCGATATTCCCTTTGGTAACCATAAGTTTGTTTTCTATGTCTGAGAGTCTGTATTTTGTAAATAAATGCACTTATATCATTTTTTAAAGATTCCACATATAAGTGAAATCATACAATATTTCACTTTCTCTGTCTGACTTCACTTAATATGATAATCTTAAGGTCCATTCATGTTGCTGCAAATGGCATTATTTTATTCTTTTTTATAGTTGAGTAATATTCCATTGTATATATGGACCACATCTTCTTTATCCATACATCTGTCAATGGACATTTAGGTTGTTTCCATGTCTTGGCTATTGTGAATAGTGCTGCAATGAACATTGGGGCGCATGTATCTCTTTGAATTATGTTTTTCTCCGAGTATATGCCAAGGAGTGGGATTGCTGGATGATAAGGTAACTATTTTTAGTTTTTTAAGGAACCTCCATATTGTTCTCCATAGTGGCTGTACCAGTTCACATTCCCACCTACAACAGTGTAGGAGGGTTCCCTTTTTCTTTGCACCCTCTCCAGCATTTATTATTTGTGACTTTTTAATGGTGGCCATTCTGACCAGTGTGAGGTGATACCTCATTTTAGTTTTGGTTTGCATGTCTCTAATAATTAGCGATATTGAGCATCTTTTCATGTGTCTGTTGGCCATCTGTCTGTCTTTGGAGAGATGTCTGTTTAGGTCTTCCACCCATTTTTTGATTGGGTTATTTGTTTTTCTAATATTAAAGCTGTCTGAGCTGTTTGTACATTTTGGAAATTAATCCCTTGTCAGTAGCATTGTTTGCAAAGATTTTCTCTCTAGGTTGTCTTTTCGTTTTGCTCATGGTTTCCTTTGCTGTGCAAAACAGGGAGCTCTTTTTTTATTGGTGGTGGTCCCAAGAAAAGTGGAGGAAGGGGTGGAGAGCGAGGGGAACCTCTCACAAGGGTCTAGGAGCCGCTAAGGAAATACGAGGTCTTCTTCAGCCCACCTTCCCCACTTCCTCCTCTGCTCCTTCCTTCCCCAGCTCCACACACGGTATGACCTCAGCCTGTGTAACTTTCTCTGTTGTCAGTGTGTCACCTAAAAATTATTTCACACACTTTACATGAATCATATTTTGGCAAAAACCCCTCTGTTGGAAATATCCCCCTAACTGGAGATAGCCTGCTGCTAGAGGGGACCTTGGGCAGCTGCCCTCCGTCTGTGAAACAAGGTTGTCGGTGAGGCGACTCCCAAGATTGCTTCCAGCGTGAACATTCTGTTATTCTAATTTAGAAGTCCATAATCCGATGCTCTATAAAGTGAAGATAGTCTTTATTTTGCTACATTTTCAGACATAAGGGGCAACGCTATGAATACCCTTATTTAAAATCTTAAGCTTCCAAGTCTTTATTTTGGAAGCTATTTCAAGTTTCCCACATTCTCCAAAGAAATCTCTTCTTTAGTGAGGAAAAGGGATATAGAAGGGGAGGAAAGAGAAAAAAAATGCAAGTTGGGGCCAGACAGGGTTGTCTGAGGATAGAGTTACTAGATTTAACAAAGAAAATAGAGGACACTTGGTTCACTTTGAATTTCAGATAAACAACAAATAATTTTAGTGTAAGTATATTCTATGTAATATTTGGGATATAATTATACTAAAAGAAACAAAGTTGTTGTTTCTATGAAATTCAAACTTAACTAGATGCCCTGTGTTTACAAAAATTCTGTGCTTGGTAAATGCTACTGTCCTGTTATTCATTCAGTATGCCCTGCAGAAATAGTTTATTTTCTAGTCCATAAGACATAACCGAGTATAAAACACCCTCATTTCTTTAAGACAAATATTTATGGGGGAAAATCCAAGTACTTTACATCATACACGGTTGGGAAATGATTTTAAAATTGTTTTGTAGGAAAAATATATAACGTTGCTCATGTGAATACAATATGCTGTATATTATATATGAGGAAACAGCTCTGGAGTTGAAATAATAGCCAAGCAGTGCTGAAAAATTATAAAATCACATAGTTAAAAGAAATACATCAGCGAATAATACTGGAATACAGCAGAAGAAATACCACAAATATGCCAGTAAATTGAACCTATTCCTTATATGTATCATTATGAAAACAAAAGGCCAGTATGGTAGTTCATAGAATACTGGTAACTAAAAAGCAAAGCACACTATAAAATAAATGACATTAGTATGAATTCCTATAGTGTACTTGGAGTCAGCGTAAATCAAGCAACAAAACCAACAAAAATATAAATTTTGGATGAATTCTCACCCAGGTTGTCAGATTAATGTAGACAAAACCAGTATTTCAGTAGAAAACACAGACAGGGAATAAAACCCAACTGGATGAAATTCCAAGGCCATACTCATCCATGCAGAAAAAATATGTATCTCCCCCCAAAATATATATTTCTATTAGTATAGAACAGGCAATAAGGGATCATTAAATGAAATCTGGGAAAAGCTAGCTTGATCAAGAACTTGCAAGAATTTCTATTACTGTTTGAGACATACATTGCAGCAGTACTAAATATAAACCAAACACAGACAGGAAGTAACCCAAATGCTACCTGTAACTGTCTGGGTATCCCAGGTCTTATTATTTATGTGAAGCAAACCATCCTAAGATGTGGGGTTGCTGTCTTTACTCTGATGTTTTGGGTTTGCATTCTTGGCCACTGGGAACTAGCAACATGGCTGCCATTTTGAAATCCACTCTCCAGCTCATATCAGAGGTGGGAGGGAAATACTCGCTTTCAACCTGTAACATGAGTTGCCTGGGTATACGGTAGTTTTTAGATGAGTTGCTTTTGAGAAAAAGCTAGCAAACATATCACAACTTGAACGAAGTGGGAGGTGAAAATATTTGATTAGAGAGGTTGATCAGCAACAAAATATAAACAGAAAAAACTGTTATATGTCAACTGCAATTATATGTCAACTGCAAAATTCTTAATTCAGCCATGATTAAAAGGAAAGACAAAAGCACAGAATTTTCTAACAACTTTCAGAGAAACAGTCAGAAGCTATTGACGTGAATATTTACATAAATAAAAGGAAAAGCTAGCCAACATTTACATTCCACCTTTATCTTAACATTTATATCAGGTTTATTCTTATTCTGTATCATGTCATCATAAATTTGAGTTTGTTTCTGAAAAAAGGCAAATGATGTTCTTGAAATATTGATATATGTATTTGTATTTAATGATTAAAAGGACTATTGAGGGCTTCCCTGGTGGCGCAGTGCTTGAGAATCCGCCTGCCAATGCAGGGGACACAGGTTCGAGCCCTGGTCTGGGAAGATCCCACATGCCGCGGAGCAACTGGGCCCATGAGCCACAACTACTGAGCCTGCGCGTCTGGAGCCTGTGCTCCGCAACAAGAGAGGCCACGACAGTGAGAAGCCCGCGCAACACGATGAAGAGTGACCCCCACTTGCCGCAACTAGAGAAAGCCCCCGCACAGAAACGAAGACCCAACACAGCCATAAATAAATAAATAAATAAATAAATAAACCCAAAAGTTTAAAAAAAAAAAAAAGAGAGAAACTATTTTTTAAAAAATAAAAAGGACCATTGATTTTTAACCATGAACCCGTGAGTGCTGTTACTGAAAACTATATTTGGTAGACAATGTTTGGAAAACAAACAGGTGACTTGATTTTACTCAAGAACTTAGGATCATTAAACTGCTGACTCTGATCTCACAAATCTAGCTCTGGTCAGTTCAACCAGGATAAAAAGACTAAACAAAATCCACCCCCCTCCCTTTTTTTGTGACCCAGGCCAGTAAGAGTGCTGTCCAGGTAGACAGTGGAATATTGAACGGTAACGTTGGCCAGTTTCTGGATGATCCAGGAGGCAGAGTTTTTAAAGTGTTTAATCATCTAACCCATCACCCCAGAGAGCTAATTACACTGAATTTAGACAACTTGGGAACTTTTATTTTCATTTTGCAGAAGGAAACAGTAAAGGTCAATTGCGATTGCTCTATGCCCCTGCATTACTGCATTGTTCCCCCATCTAAAAACTTCTCAGAAGCCTTTCGTGATCCTGACGGCCCTCACTCGAAGCATTCCCCCCACCCCTATCCTCCAGTGCCTCCCTCTCATTCTGGAGCCTAGGAGCAATATACATGTCTTCTGCAGTGCCTCTCCAGCGCCCTCTACTGACAAAGCTTCAGTGTCAGCTGGTAAAGGGGGAAAAAAATAAGGGCCCAGATTCATTTTTGCAGACTGTACTAAACAGGGTTCTCCAGAGAAACAGAACCAATTGGATATATGGAGAGATGTATAGAAGAGGAGATTTAGTATAGGAGTTAGCTCACCTGGTTCCAGAGGCCTAGAAGTCCCACTATCTGCCATCTGCAAGCCGGAGAGCCAGGAAAACTGGTGGTGTAATTCAATCCAAGTCTGAAGGCCTGAGAACCAGGAGTTCCAATGACTGAGGGCAGGAGAAGGTGGATGTCCCAGCTCCAGAGGAGAGAACGTGCCCTTCCTTTGACTTTTGTTCTCTTTGGGCCCTCAGAGCAGAGGATGATAAACATCCCCATTGGTGACAGTGATCTTCTTGGTCTCCTGAATCAGATGCTAATCTCTTCCAGAAGTACCCTCACAGACAGACACAACAGAAACAATGCTTTGCCAGCTCTCTGGGCATCCCTTAGCGCATTCATGTTGACACCTGACATGAACCATCCCATAGTCCAAGCAAAAAGGGTGAATTTATGGCTGGGAGGCAGAAATCAAGTCAAAGTGGCTGTATCTCATGAAAGCCTCAGTGGAGCAGGAAACAAGAGTTGAAGTTAGAAGAGAAACCAAGAATCTAGTTAGGCACAGAGTTGGAAATCACCGGAAAATCTCCTCTGCGGTGAAAGACCCACGATGCAGGGGCTCGTCTGCTGTATACTGTGTATACTACAGGGCCTGGAACGGAACCTGGCACCCAAAAGACATGATGGAGTGAATAAACAAAATGAAATTTAATTCCCTTAGCACGCATGGAAATTCAGAGGGAAGATAACGAACTTTCCTAAAGATGTGGAATAGGAGGGTTAGCTAATTAGCTAAATATCAAAGGTCAAATTGGCTTTAGCTGATTGTGTGTGTGTGTGTGTGTGTGTGTGCGTGTGTGTGTGTGTGTGCGCCTCCACTTGTGAAGAAAGAGGATGAGATGCGGTTAATTAAAACATGAGTCGGGGGCTTCCCTGGTGGCGCAGTTGTTGAGAGTCTGCCTGCCAATGCAGGGGACACGGGTTCAAGCCCTGGTCTGGGAGGATCCCACATGCCGCGGAGCAACTGGGCCCGTGAGCCACAGCTACTGAGCCTGCGCGTCTGGAGCCTGTGCTCCGCGACAAGAGAGGCCAGGATAGCGAGAGGCCCGCGCACCGCGATGAAGAGTGGTCCCCACTTGCCGCAACTAGAGAAAGCCCTCGCACAGAAACGAAGACCCAACACAGCCAAAAAATGAATAAATAAATAAAAATTAAAAAAACAAAAAAACATGAGTCGGCTATCTTTAAGTAGTCTATTTTCCTGTATATTTTTTAGTTTTATCTTTTCCCGATGAATGTATGTGATTTTATAATTAAAAAAATAATATCCATTGAATTAATAAAAGAAGACGCCGCCAAACTAAGTGACAAGTGAGCCATGAACAGATGGGATATTGATCCTCAGGTCACCAGCTTTGGCCCTGAAGTGATTTTTATTCTTCAAATCCCAAGCCTGGATTAATACCATAATCCCCAAGAACAGGTAAGAGGAAGAAAAATGAAACACACTGCATCGTTGCTTCTTGGGTAATGTATGTCCGGGGCCGGTTCTGATACGGAAGACCAGCAGCATCTGGTTTCAGCATCTGATCACGGTCTCGTAACTTCCCTTCTCTCGGGCCATACTTCACAATGATGACCCCAATCAGCCTCCCACGTAAGTGTTTCTGCTAGCTGCCACTTGAAGAGGGGCTTAGGCACTCAGATTTATTTTCCAAGGGGAGGCTCCAATGAGCTTAGAGGACCCTCACCAAAATGATAGTTCTTTTCTCTGTAATTTTGCCCAGAAAACAGTGTCTCACCTCTGGCTTATGTTACACTCCAGGGCTTGGGGTGTAACGGCAGAGGCCACCAGGGGTGGGAAACAAAGGCAGCCTGTGGGAAGAAGCATGCCCCTTTTACAGAGTCGGATCTCTCTCCTGCTCACACGACAGGCCAATAAATGGAGAGACGAGGTGCAGGGGCGATGAATAGCGACTTTATTTGAAAAGCTAGGAGACCGGGAAGAGAGTGGAGTAGTGTCCCAAAGAAGTATCTTACGCGAGTTAGATTTCAGGTCTCTTTTGTACTGAAAGGGGAGGGGTGTGGTTGGTTTTTGCAAACTTCTTGTTGCAGGAATCCTTTGTTCTCGCAGCTGTGCATGTAGGTCAGGTCCCAGATGTTCCTATTAACCTCCACAAGACTATTGTCATTTTTCTGTTCTGCAACTTTTTATCTATATGAATGGAAAAGTGTTACACCTTTAAAGGTCAGAGCCTTGAGAAAGAGCTCTCCTGTATATTTCAGGCTCCAGGCAACATTCTTTGACAAAAGGTGCAGAGCCAGCATGACTCAGCACAGGCAACAGAGCACAAGGGTTAGAGCTAAAGGAATAGATCCAACACAGAGTCACCTTTGCTCTTCTCTGTCACACCCCTACCCACTGGGCATCAGAGGAGGGATTGGAGGATGGCCACCATGTAGGATGGCCACTTTTCCATCCCAAAGCTTCACTTTCCTCTGGGAAATGCCCCCGCCCCTAAAGGGAGTTAGATGGACCATCTTTGAGAACCTTGTGGCAACTACAAAGCCTGAGAAGCTGGATATAAGTGGCTGAATTTACCAATGTCCAATACTGCAGGGAGGGTGCTGGGTGGGATTCAAGCCTCTGTGACCCTGTAAGGGAGCTGAAGTACCTTCAGAACTTGCTTAAGATAGAGCTGGGCAAGAGGGGGAAATAATCGTTCTTTTAACCTTAAAAGGAGCTCACGTATCTGGGGAGGAAGGAGACTGAGAAACGGCACCTGACGGTGTACCGTAAGCGGTGTCCATGATGAGATAATAAATATGCAGATAACTATCTGTTCCAGATAAACGTGCTAACAAGGGTTCATACGGTCCCTGGGCAGTAGAAGTCTGCTTTGCTTGTGTGATTTTCTTTAAGAAGCAACAGATCGTATAAAAAACATGGGTCAGTGCACCTTCTCCACACGCTCATGTTCCTTTAACGTGAAACTTCACCCCAGGCAAAAACCTAGAGGTTGCCGTCACCCCAGGGCTGTCCCTGAGCATCCTGTCCCATCAATCAGTATCCATCATGCATGTCCCCAGCAGGAGTTCGTTCCCTTAAGGCACAGATGAGACCCCGGTGGTCCACAGTCGGTTTGGGGTTTTCCTTGGGAAAGCTGACGCTGCGGCATCACTGGTCCTACACGCCCACTGAGTAGCGATTGTCATGCATTCTCTACCTCACTACAGTCCCATCTCTCCCTGTGGTTCCCTGTCGTAGAAACTGAGCATCAGTGCCATTTATCGTCGCACTTGAGCTGTTATTTTCTTACAGGAGAGCTGAGAGAAGCATGAAATATTCCACGTATCAATGTCCCTATCCGAGTAAGAAATTTTAAAAATGGAGTGGCCCGTGTGTTTCAAGCAGAAAGGAAGGGAGTCTTCTCTGTGGCAATGACCACTCTTCCTTCACGTCTCATAGGCAAATCGTGTCTGTGCCACGAGGGGTCTCTTCTGCTCCGCTCACTGACTTCCCAGGCTGGCCTGAGGTTTTTTCTGCTTGGGCACCTGCTATAGGGCTCTATGTTATGTCAGAGGAGCTGCTAGAAGGAGCAACAGTCATGTGGGAGAGGAAACACTTGCTGGCTGAATGATTGATGGAAGACTTATGCTGAATAATGAAGATCCAGACAGGGACGTGTAAAATTGGGCTTTAAATTGGCTGGTTCAGAACGTTCAGAGATGGAAGGAGGCAGTCCAAGCTGGAGTAGAAAGGGAGCCTGTTGGAAATAATGACACTATCTAGGTCTTGAAGGATGACCAAGGTCAGGAACAGCTGGTCAGCTTGTGCTTTTCAGTTTCTTTATCACAATCCACAAGGAGAAATGCATTTTATATTGGGATTCACCACACACACACACACAATTTAAATGAAAATTTTATTTGAGAGAATATGTACCTTTGTTCCAAGAATATACTCTCATTTTTTAAAATTCTATTCTATGCATTTAAAATATGATAGAAGTCTCTTAATGTCAGAGCTCATTAAGAGTTGACCCATGGTTTAGGTCTGGGAAATAGAATGTCCACTGAGTTTACCTGGAAATGAACGTTCTATAATCTAGACACATTCTAGCTCTAACCATTTTCTCCTTTCCCATTTTCTGAGTTACCACTGTCCTGGACTCTCTAAGGCTGCCCAGATGGGAGGACACCACAGTGGTGCAAACCTTGATTTTGGAGGACTCATTTTATTTGTCTCTGATTTTTCCAGTCAGCCCATGAAATCTCTCCGAGCTGTGGCCTTCCCATGGGCAGAAGCCATTTCCTGCCTCAGGGTGTCCAAGGAAGGGTCGATGGCTGCAGTCTGGCTGAAGTGAGGTTGGAGAAGCTTTTTGCCTTGTCCTTAGGCGGAAATAGCCTCGGGCTCTCCCTGGATCAGGAGGTCCCATTCAGGGTCATTGGGAGGGATGCCAGCCGCCTCAGGCCACTGGGCTGGTCTCCAATCTCAGAGAGAACCCAACCTGAGGCTTTCTCCAGAGAGACTACACATCTTCTCTCTTCCAGATTTAATGAGCATCCATCCGACAGGAACACCTGGTGGACGCCACCTTAGACCGTCAAGGGCTGGAGTGAACTGCTTGATTCTGTGATGTGATTGCTCAAGACACTGCCTTCCAAGTTGTGCCTGGAAAGGAATTGCTAATTCACAAACTGAAACTAAATAGGAAAAATCAAGGCTGGAAATGTTGGTGCAATTAATTAAGCCTTCATGAGAAAACAAGGCCTATGACAACAGGAACTGGCTTCTGACCCAAATCAGATGAGCCCAAGGCAGGCTAAGCACAATATGGTTGGATTGTGACAAATGCCAGAGGCAGGTTGACATTCCATATGGCAGAGGGCTCCTGCAAGGCCTGTGGGTGTGCAGGGATGCTTTACTTCCCATGTGCCTTTATCCCTTGGCAGGTGGTCCCACAGCAAGTGGGACTCTAATGGGTCACACGACCACACTGAGCCAGTCACAGTTGCCAAGTTGATGGAGGGCATCTGGAGGGCATCTGGAGTCCCTGTGTGATGGGGGTGGGCTCGACCATGGAAAATCAGGAAGCTGTTTCAAGAATCAGGGGATTGAAATCCAAGGAAGAGAAAAATCATTTGTTTCAGTTACACAGGAGTGTAGGGTACTTGCAAATATTTCTGAATTCTCAGAAGCACTTCCCAATCCTTAGAACCTAGTTTCTGGATGTTTTTAGTACACACTGGAGTACAATGTAATAGTATGCATCATTAGGTTAAAAATAATTTTTACACATTTACCCTGTAGAGTACAATATTTCTTTAGGAGGGAAACCGCACATGCACAGAATGACGTATGTTCACACACAAAGTCAAATAGTGGTTCTCTCTCTCTCTCTCTCATACATACACACACCCACACACAAGCACACACACACATGCAGCTTGAGAAAGCATATATTTTGCAAACCCAGACACTTATTCTAAAGCGCTGACCCTGGTCTCTTGGGACACACTGTGTTAAGTACTGTTTAGCTATTAGCCAACACAAGACTCATAACCCTGGCTCTGAAATGCCGAATATGATTAAGAGTTTACAAGAAAAGATTTATCCTAAGCCTCCTGCACTAATGGCCCTTTCAGAATGTCAATTGTTCCGTTTTTGGTGTGTGTCCTTGAACTGAGTTTATTTTTATTGTTTTAATGCCTGTCATTTATTGGCAGACAATAATTAGTTCAGAGACAGACTTATGGCAAGCATGCAACTCACAAGTGAGTCATCTTCGCTGTGGAACCTGCCCTCCGAGCATTGCTATTTTCAGGAAGGCAAATTTCCCTCATCTAGTTCCAAAATGAGCTCATCCCTGGCCCACTTGAAGGATCTCCCTCTCTCTCTCTCTCTCTCTCTCTCTCTCTCTGGATTTCCTGGATGGAGCTGAGGCTCACAGCACGGTGACCATGTGGAGAGAGCTGAACACTAAATATGGGACAGTTGGGAATTAGGGCGCCAGGAACCTGGGTGCTTTCAGGTTCTCTAAGCCGTGGGAGGGGGCGCTATGAACACCATCTTAGGACAGCAGGCATGTGTCAGCCCTGCCGGGGCAAAACGAGATATAGAGACATCATGCTAAGCAGCCTTCTCCCCTGCTTGAACTCCTACTCTTCACTCTCCTTGGCTGTCCCTCTTCTATGACTGAGCCCCATCCAGGCCAAATGCCACCTCTTCCATGAAGACTTCCCATCCTTGGTTGACACGGGTCCAGGGATGTCTCAGTCTTCAACTTACCTAACACTTGGCCTTGGAACACTGATGTCACGGTTGACTTCCATCCCCTTTGTGTTGCTGGAAACAGAAACCCAACTCAAACCGCCTTAATCAAAAAGAAAAGAAATGGGGCTATTACCTGAGTCTCTAAATGAATCGTTTTGAGTATCGGTTTAGGCACTGCTTGATCAAAGGACTCGATTAAGGATTGGAGTCTCTCTTTCTCTGTTCTCCTATGTGTTGGCTTCAGTTTCAGGACCTCTGCTTTGGAAGATGAGGGCTGTGGCACCACTGGGACCTCATGCCCAGTGAATCACAGCTGTCCCCTTTGGGTGGGACACATTCTTTTCCTCACTGCAGTCCCTGCCTCTCCTGTTGGGGAACCTGAGGTTGGGGGGACGTGGGCAGAGGAAGGGTAAATGGTGCCGAGCAGGCGTGGAGAACAGATATCAGCCACGCCAGCCCACCCTTCTCTGAAAATACGGCCCAATGGGCTGAAAAGAGTGTTTTGACAAGAAAGCAGGAAGCCACGACCAATTGTTCTTACTCCTTGGAAATTCCTTCTCCGTTCAGTTGAGGGAAGTAATTGTCATTAGACAACTCTTTTTTTTGAAGCCAGCGGAGGGCAATGGAATAAACTGTTTTATTAACACTAATATTCTTCTCCTGCCCATTCCCTGAAAATTCTCTTTGCCCCGGAAAGAAGGCAGGAGGCACGTTCAAATCAAGCCCGCTGTGCTTAACGACATTAATCTCATGGAACGACCGGTATTCATGACAGAGATGTCCTTATATCATGATACCCTTCGTTTGTCTTTGAGCAAACAGCGTAATCCCCAAGGCTTCGGAGCCAGTGCAATTCTTGTGCGCATGGGCGCCTCTTTCTTTTTCCTTTTTTGGAACTTCTTCCTCTCTGACCACAACTAAGAGCATTTTCTATGAAAATAGCTGAAAAGGTGCAAGGTCATGTTTGGCTTACTTATGAGTCGTTAGCAAAATGATCATTTTCTCTCTCGTTGTACATTTTAACTTCCTGAAATCCACTTAGTGGATACGTTTAGGACTTAAATGTCACGATCAGGTCGTTCACTCTTGACCTTCAGCCACTGGACCAGAGAAGCACTGTCTTTCTCTGCTCCTGTTTCACATCCCTCCCAGAGATCAGCGTGTGACCCCACACTGAACCCACTCCTGGAACTTTCTAGAGGGCACGATGGTGACTGTTTGTCCACATGGAGCCTGGAGATGATAAGACCCAGGGTTCTGCATCCAGCAGCCAAGACTCTTAAGTCAGAGTCTCTTGGTCATCCCTTCCCTGTCTGGGTTCCGCACCCCTGACATTCATGTGGTCTCCTCCAAAGCCGTACTCTTGTTCTTTCCCATCAACGTATTGGTCTCTTTGCCCACGTCCTTCCTTCCATCTGAAATGACACTTCCCTTCTCTTACCAGCAACTTTCTTATCATTCTTAAGGCACAGATCGAGTAACACCCCTTCCGGGAAATGATATGTAAAAGTCTGGCTTCTTTGGTTGCAAGTGACAGAAACCCAATGAAAAAGGCTCATCAGACCAAAGAGAGAGTTCATAGGCTTATGAAGCCATATGTCAGAGAGGGACTGGGTAGGGCTGAGACTTGGGAATAAATAGAGCCAGGGCTGGGCATGTGACCCCTACTCTGTTGGTCTCTCCGCTCTGCTGCTCTCTGTCCTTCATTCTTACCCTGTACATGATTCTCCCAGCATCTGTAGACACGGCTGTTAACACTCCATGCCCCGCTTTCCAGCCTCATTGTATAGGATGGAACGATGAAGAGAGTGTCTCCCTGGTCCCCTTTCTCTGATTAGCGCTCAGGGTCAGGGACTTCTTAAGGTCAGGAGTCATTTCTGATTCAATTCAGTACCTTTGTGTCAAGCAGAGAAACCGGCAGTTGTAATTATGGAAAACCTGCTGGTTGAGTGAATGAATCATGTCAAAATCATAGTGTGGGACTTCCCTGGCAGTCCAGTGGTTAAGACTCTACGCTCCCAATGCAGGGGGCATGGATTCGATCCCTGGTTGGGGAAGATCCTGCATGCCTCCTGGGGCGGCCAAAAAAACAAAAAACAAAACACCATAGTGTGATTGGGTAAAACTAGTCAGACGAGAAAAAAATAAAGCTAAAATGTGCCTTTTGTTTCTTTTAGGCTGCGACAATGGGTTAACTCATCTATCATTCTCCCGCTGGCTTATTATTAATCATAAACCCTCCCGTGTGTGTAATGTCTAGTCCTTTAAAAAGAGCTGCCACAAAATCCCATGCAATTCCTACACTGCCCTCCAAATCGGTGGGTCATCCCTTGTTTTCTGGACTTGGTGACACAGACTCAGAGAGGCTGGAGTCGGCCAGACCTGGGTGTAAATCCCACTCAGGAATCCTTCTTGCCCATGCCTAACCCAGTTAATCACCACACCCTGAAGTGTGAAACCATCGTTCCTTCTCCACCACGTGCTGGGGTGTAGGATGGCATCACCATGTTCCCTGACCTTGGCGGTCCGCCTGCTTCCAGCCCACTTTCTCTCCAGTCTGTCCTCCAGGTGAGGGTTGACACCTGAATGACAGCTTACACGTGCCCCATCTCTGCCCTCTACTCACTGACCTCTTACTATAAACATTAAAGGTTTTCTTAAAAAAAAAAAAAAAAAAGGTTTTCTTGACGATCCCTCGCCCCTGCCTGCTCTCATTTCCTCCAGGTTGTCCCGTTTTTGTTGCATTTTTTTTCTTCCCATCTGTCTTTCCTGTTGGAGGTTTCCTTCCAGTGTTTGGGGTCATTGCTGTTCGTATTTAAAGATGGGGAACGGAAAAGCTGCCCAGAAGCTCTGGGTCTGTGGACGGAACTGGCCAATTGGGTGGCTTTCCAGACTGGGCTGGCTCATTTCAGGATCACGGTCGGTGTTTGTAATTTTAAGTTTGTTGGTTAAGGCTTGTCCGTCTCCCTGGAGGTGCATGAAGCCTGGAGCAGAGGCAGAGAGGGAGGCGATGAGCCTGGCAGTCTGCCTTCTGGAGCTGAGCCCTGCAAGGCGCTGGGGTGTCCTCACCGGGGAGCAGTTTGACTTTGCTCTAATCCCTATTTTTACTGTGAGGCCCCCTCCCCGAGAAGGCCTGGGGTTTGAATTCACTCTTAGTCTGCTATCTCCATAAAGTGATTCGGAGTCTCTTTCTGAGGAGTGGGAGGGTTGCCAGGGAGGGTAGGAAATACCGTCTTGAGGTTCTAGAGACTCTCAGGGAACCCTTGTGTTTTCAGACGCACACGTCTCCATTTTCAGTTGGTCATGGTGCCCAAACACCCGAGGCTTTGGGGAGCTCGGTAGGGCAAACTTAATTTCTTCTGGATTGCCCACGCTGCCGAGTTCAGTTTCAGCTGTCTTTGACTGGCTGAGTCAATGACCACTGAGGCAGGCTGGGACCTGGGACCCTTTACCGGAGTGCTTGCACCTGGACAAACGTCTCCTCGAGAACAGAAGACAAAGAAACTATAAGGAACTAAAACTAACTGCATGCATGTGCAGTTGGGGCAAATGATGAAAAACAAGATACAAAAAGGCCAGAACCCAGCTGCCACTTCTGAGGTGCCTGGAGCAAAAGCAGGGTCCTGCACATGATCTCTGCACACAGCATAACCAGCGGGGTGGGCAGACCACCTAAGCTGCCCCGTTGGCGCCACTCACCGATGCACCTCTACCCTCATCCCATTTAAGGAACCAGCTCGCCCCCCTTCAGGGAGCGAGCAAGGGCACCTGTTACTTGTTCTCATGCCCTCGTGTCACAGCGCGAGTCCCAGTAAAGCCTCGCCTGGATTTCTCATCTGACCTCTTATCAAGTTCTATTGATTGAGTCCAAGAACCCTGGTGGGTAACATCGCTTGCCTATCGGTTTTTCAACTTCCAAATTTTCCTGCTGTCACACTCTCCCTTTGCTTTGTCCTTGTGGGCTTATGTCACCTACTACTTTCATTATAAAATTACTATAATTTGAAATGATATTTCCAAAGAAAGTGAAGTAAAGCAATATAAATAGTCAAATGTGTTTCGTAGGAACCTTCACCAACTTTTTATTTGGACACGTGGATTAGACAGAGAGGACAGTCATGTTGACAGTTTGGTGTTGCCCCGTAGGTAGAGGTCTCTCTCAGGTACCAAGGAGAGAGCTGCCTCAGCAGGTAACCTAGGGAGGGGGTTCTGAGTGCCTGATAGTGGGGGGTACCTTGGGCAGGTTACTTAGCCTACCTGGATTTCATTTTCTCCATCCGTAAAATGAGGATGATCACATTATTTTCTACCAGTTTGGGCCATTGTGAGGATGAAATGAGTTAACAGATGGGAAACAACCTCTGTAACAGCATGAGGCGTGTAGTAAATGCAGGTTTTGTATTTTCTATTATGAGTAGTATTATTATTCATACACACACCCAGTTTGTTACCCACAACCTCATCAAGAGCGGCAAGACCAAGGTGCGGAGACATATTATCCTAATTGCTCCCTCTTTTTTCCTAGCTCATTTCTTCCTGCCCCCCTAGACGTGAGTTAGAAGAGCAGTGTCTTTATTTTTATGGCCTTGTTCTCCTGGGTTGGTGTCACACCATTAAGCCAAACGTACATCGTGGCCTTTAGGAATTCAGCGTGGCCGGAACTTTGATATCTGTGCAGATGCAGGAGGGCAGCAGCAACCGAGAGGATGGTACAAAGCGAGATCCCCTTTCCATTAGCCCAGGAACAAAAATGACACGAGTTAATTGCCGCCAGGCAGAAAGGCCGTTAGCATTTCCTTTATTTTAGAAATATTTGGGCGCTTCCTTAACTGCAGTTCAGTCAGCTGGCTGGGTGTTTTGTCTGTAACATCCTTTCAAGCCTTGCTCAGTTGTCTGGAACCAGACCAGGGAGTGAGCACAGAAAAGTGCCATTGGACTAAAAGGGTCCAGTGGCTGGATTGTGTCAAATGGTCCCTTTGACATTTAAGAGTCCTGCTGATTCTACTCATCAGTTTGTAGTCCTGCTAAAATGTTGTCACTTAAGTTATCAGGTCCCCCGTCTTTTGCTAAATGTCAACCTTCTTATGACTCAAATTTAAATTGGAAAATTATTGGTAGCACCTATTATGAGTTGTTAATTTATTCCTTCTCTCATCCATCCATTTATCCATCCATGCCTCCATTCATCCATCCTTCCATTCATCCATCCATCTTTTCAGCAGTCCGCACCCAAGTGCCCTTAGCTTTGTCTCTTCTCCTCTCTGGGAGATACTGGGATGAAACTGGCCTCAAGGGGCAACTTAGTCAAGCGGTCACGTGCCCAGTTGGTGACAGTCCTGTGTGATCAGTGTAGTGTCACAGAGGATGAACAGAGAGGTTAGGAGTGGTGAGAGGCAACAACTTCAGTTCAAGAGTGCCAGGGAGGGTTTTCCACAGGAAGTGATATTGGTACTCAGTCCAGAAGGATGAGGAGAGGTGGCTAGGATAAGACAAGGAGAAAAAACTTTCCCTGTGTAAGAAAATACACATGCAAAGTGTCAGAGCTGTGAGAAGCAGGGAATGTTTATTATTTTTTAAAATGTTATTTATTTATTTATTTGTTTGTTTATTTATTTGGCTGTACCGGCTCTTAGTTGCAGCATGCGAACTCTTAGTTGCAGCATGTGGGATCTAGTTCCCTGACCAGGGACCAAACCCGGACCCTGTGCACTGGGAGCATGAAGTCTTAGCCACTGGACCACCAGGGAAGTCCCAGGCGGGAATATTTAGAAAAGGTAAGTGGTGCTGTAGATGAAGCTCAGAGCATAGGAGACGAGTGAGGAATAGCAGAGATGAGGCTGGAGAACCAAACTTGGGTCCACTCGCCCACGTGCAGTAAAGCCAATATACTGACACTGGGCTGTGGTGAAGGCCAGTGCAGAGTTTATTGTAAGGCACCAGACCAGGAGTCTGGGAGAGCTAGTGCTCAAAAAGCCTGAACTCCCTGATGGGTTTCAGCAAAGCATTTTTAAAGACCAGGTGAGGGAGGGCCATCCCAGGGTGTGTGATCAGCTCGTGTAAAATTCTCTGATTGGCTGATGGTGCGGTAACAGGGTGGTGTCACAGGGGTTCATATTATCAATCCTCAGGCGCCAGTAGGTCTGGGGGCTACGTGCTCGTGGCAATCAAGTAGTTAATTTCTTCCACTTGATCGGGGTTTTAGCATCTGTAAAACAACTCAGGAAATGTGCATGACATACTGTTATCTAGGTACTTCAGAGAGGAGCTAAAGCAGAGGATGTAGGGGAGGGGGTCTGTCTTAGGACAGCCCCATAGGGTCCTACTCGGTTACATAGGTAGAGTGGAAGAGCAGCTGCTCCTTTAAATGGGGCTCTCCACTCAACTCCCCACCACTCCCTCTTGTCTCTTTCACCTAGACTGCTAACCATGTGTCATGCCTGGTCCCTGAAAACCTCTGGTTGCGTGACCCCTTCCCATGTTCATTCATCAACAGTATTTAACCACCTATTATGTCCCAGGGTTACTGTACCAAGCCCTGGAAATGCAGATGAAGAGAACTCAACCCTTTCCTCAAAGAGCACAGAATCAATCACAGAAAAGGTGTAGCCAATGGTCGATTCCAACAGTGATGGCCACCTCTTAGAGAAATGGCCATAGAACTGTGAGAGCCTAAAGGAGGGGGTCTTAATGCAGACTGTGTTGGTCAGGGGGCAATTCTCAGGGTAGATGATGCCTGTCATGAGCAGAGATGGTCCAAGCAAAGACGTGAGGATCTCTAGTCCAGGAATAGGTAACAAAAAGATCAGAACACCTTCGGGAGACCACAAGCATTTCCCAACCATTTAATGATTCTTTATTGTTGTGAACACGTAATGGCTCAGGCCCAATTCAAAGACCTTCATACTCTTTATGACGACCTGATTAAACCCCTGATAACCCCATGCTCTTGTGCTCACTCATCTCAATTTTGCAACACTGGACTGTCCAGGTGACTACAAGTTCCACGTGGGAAGGGACGGTCTTCCTCCCTTTTTATATTCTCCAAGTGCCCCAAAAGTTCTAGGTTAATGAGGAGGAGCAATTATGATTAACACAGGTGGCATGGCTGCTTGGCTGAGTGTGTGAGCTGAGGGGAGCATTTGAACCACAGTGAGGGCACAGTGAAGCCTGTGCCCTGGGATGTTCATTCCCCTGGTCCTCGACTATAACTCTCATCATCAGGGCTCACACTGTCTCTTCTTGAAGCCACAGTATTGAGCTCAGTGGCAGGAACAATTCAGGGACTCTTCACTTTTTGTTGAATTAATCAATCAATAAATGAAAGGAAGGGGGAGATTATTGATCAAAATGAAAGGAAGTGAGATTTCAGAAACCGTTTCCCTAATCTAGAAGTTGGCAAACTTTTTCTGTAAAGAGCCATATAGTAAACAGCTTAGGTTTCTGTGGTACCTGTTCAGCCCTGCTGCTACAGCACAAAAGTAGCCATAGACCATCCATGAATGATGGAGCCTGGCTGTGTCCCAATAAAACTTTATTTATAAACACGGAAATGTCAATGTCACATTACTTGCAAATGTCACAAAATACTATCTTCTTTTGATTTAATTTCAGCCATTTCATAATGCAAAAATCATTCTTAGTTCATGGGTCATGCTGATATAGGTGGAAGATTGGATTGGGCCTTCAGACCACAGTGTACTGACCAGTGGCCGAATCCATACAAGCATATTCTGAGCTCCTGCAGCTCAGCTGTGAACCAGCCATCACCTGTTGAAGGTAGACTTCCTGTCTTTCATTAACAGGAGCTAATATATATGGAGAAATCAATCTGTTTTAACTTAATCTAATGTGGTCATCAAATGCTTCTCTCCCTTTATTATCTAATACAGAAGTGCAGGCAATAAAATTCTACACCGGCTCCATTAGGAAGTCAAAGAATTAAACAACTAGGCAATCAGTGGAATAATGAAAAACTTTTCCATTGTGTTATATCATTACTTGGAGCCAAAGGCATCTGCTCACACAGATGCAGGCAGGACGCGGGGAGCAGTGTGGGATCACCTTCAGTGTTCTAGAGAACTGGTGAGCAGGTGACAGCCCAGGGATGCCATCAAGCAATTTCGTTGTTCATCAGACCCTTTAATTTTCATTGTCTCTGACAACTTCTCTGAAACTCCCTCTCAAACTGTCCCTAAAAAGGAGCTGACAGACCACGTGCTGCTGTGCTCCCCCATCACTGTCACTTCTTCTGAATATTCCTTTTTCTCATTATAACATCTTCACTGTGAGAACAGGAGATGCCTGTTGCCAGGGCAACCCAGTATGATGCTTCAGGATGTGTCTCACTGCAGACTCTCTGCTCTGAGAGTTGAGGTAATATACAAATACCAGCCCCTCTGTTTTCTGCCGCAGAGTCTTCCAATGTCTTCTTGGATGATACGTGGTTTTTCTTCTGCATTCCCTTATGTGACGCTTCTCAGTTTAAAAGGAAAGTCAAAATGCCTTCTATAGAGTTACAGTTTTGCAAAAATAACAACCAAACCTCCTTTATAGGCTCATTCTATATAACAATATACTTTCTCAGCTTCAGTCTGATAGATTGACCTTCTGGTCAGTACTCTCTGTCATATCCAGGGAGGAAATGACCCCACGGCTGCGGCTGCCAGCTTCATGCAGATGTTGACATTTGAAATAAATCATGGAGAAGGTAATAATAATAATAATAATAATAATAATAATAATAATAATAATAATAGCAGCAAGCATTTATACCACGTTTACTGCAAACCAGGTACATCTAAATACTTTATTCACCAATCTTATAGGATGGTATTATTATCTGAATTTTACAGATGAGCAAATTGAGGGATAGTAAAGGATATTCAACATAGGAGGCAGGTTTGGAACAAAATAAGGTGCAGAGGTCAGAATATTCTGGTGGACAAATTTTTTTAAATCCAGGCGAGTTAGAAGTGTGTGGTGGGGAAAGGGAGGTTGAAGATCATACATTGGGAGCCTTGAGTAATGTGGAGGTGATTTATTTTTTGCTCTCCTGATTTTTCTCTCCTGGATTTCATGACCTAATTTTGGGGTCATAAAATATCAGTCTCAATTGTAGGTTTACCCTCCTGTACTTTGCCATCAAATGTTGGAACTTCTCTTCAATGCCACGCCTAGAATCTCATCTCCTATGTACTTTATCTCTAGAAAATCCAGCCCTCTCTGTGGGCCAATTTTCCCCATGTTTTAACTGCACAGACAACCTCATTTCTTTTTTTTTCCAGGAAACACATCTCTTTTTATACTTATTCACTCATTAGCATGATTATTTGATTAATAAAGAATTGTCAAATAAATAAATAAATAGCTTATTTCACAACTAAGTAAAATCTTATTCAAAAAATAAATTTTCTACTCACCTATATTTTCCTCCTGATAGTTTGAAGATGATGCTGATGACGATGATGATGAAGATGATTATCATGATGATGAGGAAGATGAAGAAGATGATGATGATGATGAAGATGACAATGTTGATGGTGGTACCTAACACTTACTGAGCTCTTGCTATAAGCTAAGCTAAGTGGTCCATTCGATTTCCACAGTACCTCTGCAATACAGGTAGTACTGCTATTTTCATTTTATAGAGAAAGAGCTAGGGCTTACTTTGTTTAAGGACCTGAACCAAGTTCACAGGGCCAATTGAGTCATGGAGCCAGGATCCTGAGACACTATGACCCCAAAGGCTGGGCTGATGTGCTCCTACATTCTGCCTATTGATTCTTCAAACCCTCTATCAAAGGAGTGAGTATGATTTCCATAATTGAATGCCCCTTAGTCTCTTCCCTTCTGTTGGCTTCGGTCTCTTCTCCTCCAATGCCACTGCTGTTTCTAGATTTGAGTTCCTATGAGAAGCAGCAGGGTCGCTGCTCTTTCTCTCCCCACGCTTATATCCCATGCAAACAGACTATATTCATTGGGGCTGCAAAGAACCCTTTTATATCAGGACAGCGGTGATAGCAACAGGGAAAACAATTTTTTAACTTGAACTTCCCATATCTTCCAATGAAGTTATTCGGTTTCCTGAAATGCCCTTCATACCCTATAGCAATGGTTTTCAGAGTAGTCTCTGGACCAGCAGCATCTTGTCTGAGGTACAAATTCTCAGGTCCCAGAGAAACCACACCAGAAACTCTGGGGTCTTTGCTTTCACAAGCCTTCCAGATGATTCTGATGTTGATGACCATTGACCTGTAATATCTTCATAAGTGAATCATTAACATAACAGCATAACAGAAAGCATGTTATGGGTTGCTCCTTTACAGAAACATCCGTAGGCAAGTTCAAAGAAGGTAGCAACCTCTGGGGAATCAGGTACCATGTTGATCTCAGAGGCGCTGTCATTTTCAGCTGGCATTTCCTTCTGCTGGTGTATGTAAGGGGTGAATCCTTGCCTTGAGCAGACTAAATTAAAACAAGTGCTATAATGAATTCCTCACACACACAGACATGACATTTGCAGGCAAGTCACTAAGCCCACATGTCCTGATAATGTTCATTCAATTCAAATGAATTCTCTTCTCATTTATCATCTGGTAAAAAGGACCCTGGCTAATGAGGGCTAGGTCTGGATGGGAAGGAGAAGATGAAGGAGAACAAAGCAGATGTTTCTGCCATGTTGCTAACAGCCCTGAAGACCAACAGGGTCAAAGAATTGCCTTTCAGTGTGATCTTTCCATGGAGGCTTGGGTTGTAGACACCATCACTGGATGTCCACGGAGGCTGTCATTCTGAAGAATTTCTAGATACTCATGACTGGCCACACTGAATTGGGGTTGGTCCTAAGTCTCAGACCCCTCTTTGATTTTTCTGGCCTTTTCTGAATGTGAAAGACTAGGACACCCCTCTCTGCTTTGTTTTCTCTCCTATTTGTCCTCTGCCACGCTCCAAACAGGCTATCATCATTGGAGCTCTTGTCTGCAGGAAGGAAGTTAAACAAAAAACACACTGTCCCTAAATAGCAGTTGTTCTCTGGTCACTCATCTCCCTGCAGGGACCAAATTGTTTTGTAATTTCTCATTAGGCAGCCACTAATTAACAACCTGTAACTAGCAATCATTTTAATTATAAGCTGCTCTCCTGGTAAGGACTTAAAATACAGTTAAAATGGAAGCAATCAGACACAGGGATTACCAGGCAAATACAAAATAACTAAGAAAGGTCTCGCCCAAAAGTCATTACTGTATACAGGTAGAAGGTTGCGGATAATTAAAAGACAAAGTTGCTGTGTCCGCCCATCAGCTTTACTACTAAGAGGCAAATCCTTCTTTATAAAATTCAACACTGATTTAAAAAATCAATACATCCTTATACTCTTGGGAAAAAATAGAATAATTTCTCATATCTGAATATGTAAATGAGCCATGTCAGCTCTATGCCCATTTGGAGTCAGGAATGCATTTTCTTAACCTCATATCAGAATGGTTTCACTATCATATCAAGACACCCCTCATCTAAACTTGTAGGAAATAAACACTATGTCAGCATTGTAAAAAAAAATAAAATAGGCTCAGGAATCTGACATTTGCATATAAATAGAAAATAACTCGGATCCTCACTGCAAGAAGAAAAATAATTTCTACATTTTTATACAATTCCCGGGAAATTCGCTCTTACAAATGTCCTGTCCTTGGGCTTCCCTGGTGGCACAGTGGTTAAGAATCCGCCTGCCAATGCAGGGGACACAGGTTCGAGCTCTGGCCCGCGAAAATCCCACATGCCGCGCGGCAACGGAGCCTATGCGCCACAACTACTGAGCCTGCGCTCTAGAGCCCGCGAGCCACAACTACTGAAGCCCGCACGCCTAGAGCCCGTGCCCCGCAACAAGAGAAGCCACCGCAATGAGAAGCCTGCGCAGTGCAACGAAGAGTAGCCCCCGCTCGCCGCAACTAGAGAAAGCCCCCGCGCAGCAAGGAAGACCCAGTGCAGCCAAAAATAAATACATAAATAAATAAATAAACAAATGTCCTTGTCCTTTTATTTAAAAATGGAGGTTAATTTCTGGAACTTCCTTTGAAACAAAAATGAAACAAGGGTTTCCAACTGCATGACACAGTGGAACCCAATGGGATTCTTCTTTTTTCCCCCACATTTCAGCCAAATGAAAAGAACATGCATGATGATCATTTCTCATCCCTTGGTTTGACTTCTTTCACCGGGAGTCACAGATTTCCACGTTCATGGTTATGGAAATCGAGACATCAAAGATGCCAGTCGACCTGCCCCCTCCTTCCTTTAGGATAACTGTTGTCTGTGCCCTTTCAAAGTCTCTCTGGGCTGGCATCTGTGTCATCTCTAGCATTTAAAGACTTTTAAGTAGAGAAGGCTTTCTTTGTTTATCAACATCAGAAGGACAGTCCGAAGAATGTGTTGGTCAAGCACAGCTAAGTATTTTGGACTTGCAGTCAGGAGAACGTCATCTCGATGGTGCAGTTTAAAAATGGGAGAGCAGGGCAGAGTCTTCAGAGGGTTAGAGCCAGGGCTGGGTGATCTGCTGCAGCAGGTCCTGTGAGGCGGGAAGCTGGTGGGACCTGACCCAGTGCACACACGCTGTCACCCCCCTGCTGTCCCTTGGCTGGAAGCTTAGGCAACATCAGCCCGACTCAATACTGAGCCGTAGAAACAAGAGCCAGCCCATTGCATGGCTTCACCCGCCAGGTTTCACTGTTCCTGTCTGTGCTTTTGGAGAAAAGTTTGCTTTACCTTTTGCTCACACAGGACAGTCGCAGAGCCTTGAGGCCATTGTGGTGCTGCTAAGGGGAAGGGCCCCTCTGGACCAGACACGGGTGTGCACAGCACAGCACAGCGTCAGTGTATGATTATAAGCGGCATCATGCCCTGCTCTTCCCTGAGTCCTGCAATCTGTGCATCATGGGTCCTTTCGGTGGTCCTGCTTGACAGGGACACAGGGTCTCCGGGGACATCCTTTGGCATTTTGCCTGGGGAAATCAGTTCTCTGCGTCTCAGTGATCCCGACACACCATGGAATGTTGCACATAGTTCAGATATTCAAGAGGGGTTCTGGAGCTCATCAGATCTGCACCTTACATCCTTCCTCCTTTCCAGCTCCACAAACCACTGACCCTCTCTCCGTGTGCCTTCCGGCCCAGCATCACCTCCTATACTATGCGTCCATCCTCACCAGCCAGTACGTTTCCTCCTGGTCCAGCAGCTGTCTCTCAGCTTAGCAGGTGGCACGCCGGGCAAGATCCCCGGATCCCTGACAGAAGGCAGTTGTCATAATCAAACAGGCTTGTTCCCTCTGGGCCCAGCACACTGGCCTGCTGCGTTAATACTACAGCTTAGGCTGTGGCTGAGTGGCGTCTCATCACGGGCAGATGTGAAAAGCTTTGTTTGTAACATTTCTGTTGTTACAGGGGCCAGGGGTCCCTGCTGGTTCTCCGGGACCCTCAGGAGGGTTCCCGAGCCGAGCTCCTGCTCCCAGCTCTGGGCACCTGTCGTTGTGATGTTGGGTTTCTGAACAGGTGTCTGACCTTCACTTATCACAAATGATATCAGAGATTTAGTTGTTAGAACCAGGTTGTAGGCAAATGGGTTTTGTTTGGTCCCTCTATCTTCGAGATAAAATGTTTCCTCTTCATCTGGGAGCAAAAGTGTTGGATTTGAATTCTTGGTTTGATGGGAATTCAGGCTAGTCGTGGAACTCCCCGGAACCCTCGTGCTGCTCATTCCAGAATAGAAGAAACCCTCTGTTCCAGGTCAGGTTCTGTGGAGGCATTTGGAAGCTTTTCAGAGGAAGGCAGGCTTGTCGCGGACTCCAGCTTGGGCCCCACTAAGAATCACGCTTAAGCACATAATGGCTCCCAGAGAGAGTCCCATAGAACCCTCTGCTACTTTGTCACAATGGTTTTGAATTGGTGGACACAACGGTGGGCAGACTTGAAGCAAGTCTTGATAAGTAAGCTGTTAGCTGGTTCACAGGAACAAGCATCTAAGCCATTTGCGCTTTCCCCAGGACTGTGTAACACAGGGAGAAGGAATCAGGTTCCTTCTGGTTGGGGCGTATGCCCTCCCATTGCTTCTCTAAGCGGTCTTTGTGGTCTTTCTGCTTTCTTCATTTCCGCTAACGCAGGAGTTTAAGAAACTGAATGCGTCGTGTGCTAACGTGCAACACATATCACATTTATTATTTTTCTTAGCGCCACCCCGTCTGGCTCTGCTCCATCCATCTGGTTTGGCGAGAAATCAATCCTGGTAATTTTCAGGGGACTCTTTACCCCATCTGTCGTGGAACTTTCTAGATTCCTGGAGCTTGCAAAATTAAGGAAATCCTCTGGCCTTCCCTCCTTCGTGGCTGCTGCTCCTGGGTGCCCCCAACCTAGGTTCCCAGCATCTACTCAGAGACATCAGCTCCCTCCCTTTAAGCCATGCTGGGGACAGAGAGGTTGTGTCCGCCCTGCCTGGTAAGGTCCCCACCTGCCGCCCCTTAGGATGCTGTCCTTGAGTTACAAGAGAGAGTGACCAGCCAGCCCAGTTTGCCCAGGACTCTTTTATTTTAGCACGGAAAGTCAGAAAGTCTCACTTCCCAGGAACCCATCAACGCTGGGTAAACCAGGACAGCTGGTCCCCTGAATTACAGCTCTTCCGCCTACAAATTGGGTCGTTGCCTTGGTAACCCTGTAAATAGGCTACACCCCCTCTGATGGCACACCTAGAACCCTCTTTTCTAGGGAACACTCAGCTAGCCACCAGCGAGAACTCAGACTTTTGAAATCCAAACCTTCTTCTCTATTCCCTGACACAAGGGAAATGTAGATTTCTAGGAGAGAAACCTACAGTGTGAGCTTTTTCCTTGAAAGGGGGATAAATATACCTCTTCCATCCTTTGGAAATGGTTCTCAGCCCTGAGTATACGTTAGAATTATCTACGGAACTTGAAAAATTCTCCCACGCCTGGACCCCGCTCCTGGTCAATTCAATAAGAATTTATGACATGTGTCCTGGTCATCAATAGGGCTAAAACCCATTTGTCAGGGGGCAGTGGAGAAAAGGTTTTGTTTTATTTCAGTTGTGGTTGTAAGAAGTTCAATAAACAGACACAAGGGGACATCTGTGTCCACAAACTATGACCCTTAAAGTCTCAACTACTGACCCACGAAAGTCATAGAAATATAGCTCATGTAAAGCAAAAGGTATCCTACAGGCTGAGATTTACTAACAGTGAAAATTTCTTGATTCATCCTGTTTTAGGTGCCCCAATTCTCCTTTTTATGTTTTTTATTGAGGTATAGTTGATGTACAATTATTATATGTTTCAGGCGTACAACAGACTGATTCACAATTTTTTAAAGTTATACTACATTTGTAGTTAATGTAAAATATTGGCTATCTTCCGTGTGTTGTATAATATATCCTTGTAGCTTACTTATTTTATACATAGTAGTTCTTCTGACCTTCATAAATATTAAATATAAAACCCAATGCTTGGGGCTTCCCTGGTGGCGCAGTGGTTAAGAATCTGCATGCCAATGCAGGGGACAGGTGTTCGAGCCCTGCTCCAGGAAGATTCCACATGCCGCGGAGCAACTAAGCCCTTGCGCTGCAACTACTGAGCTCGAGTGGCACAACTACTGAAGCCTGCGTGCCTAGAGCCCGTGCTCTGCAACAGGAGAAGCCACCCAATGAGAAGCCTGCGCACCGCAACAAAGAGTAGCCCCCGCTCACCACAACTAGAGAAAGCCCACGCGCAGCAACAAAGACCCAATGCAGCCAAAAATAAAATTAATTAATTAATTTTTAACAATATATTAAAAAAAAAAATCCCAATGCTTCACAGACTGGGCTGACAAATACTATAATCTCAGGATTTGGGAACAGAAAGATGTTCACCCTTCCGCATCTTCTCCTGCAACCCAACGGAACTCATATTATCAATATTATTATTATTGTTTTAAATTTCCTGATCACCTTCAAAACCTTGCTGAGCCAACTGTGACTCATCTCAAAATTGGATTTTGGTTATGCCAGCTCTCAAGAGTACACAGGAGTGTGTATATTTAAGCATATATTTAATTGTAAATATAATCATTTACAACCACTTTTAAATGCTTACTCTCGACTCAATCTCAAATGCCATGCTTTTACATATTTTGACATATTTATAATTGCCTAGAAGGATTTCTCAGACAACTGACACTTTTATTGGGTCAGAAAATCTTGATGTGACCTAAATTTTTATATAGGACTATTTATTTCTGTTGGTGATGCAAAATATTGGAATAATTTAAGATCCTGCTGAGTGGGAAAATCAGAAGAGGTAAATGGCATGATTACTGCCTTTTTAAATTCTAACTAAATAATTCAAAGAAGTTTGAATAAAATATATGATAGAAAATAAAACTACCTGGGAAATGTTCAAGATCATCTATTATTTAGAACCAAAGTACGTGGGTAAGAATATGAATGAGTGTGCCGATCTGGGTCTGTTCAAATGTGGCCACTAATGGGAACAGGCTCCAGAAGTGTTGAGTCTTGAATTAATAAGTCCTCGGCCAGAAACTCTAGACCAGGGCTTCCTCTTCTACGACAGTGTGGCTAGAGCCTGGAGAGTCCTGGGACCAGTGAGGACAGACCCCAGCTCTGAGACTTAAATTCCTCCTTGGCTCTTTTAGATGTACATACACTAAATGAAAGTAATTGAAAAAAAAAAACTAAAACAAAACAAACAAAAATGAGAACATAGATTCGAATTTTAACCCCATTTTGTATTTCTTATTTCTTTCAAGTCTATTTGAAGCCTCAAAATTGGAGGAACTTCAGTATTGGATGAGGGGGTGACCCCTTGATGTCCCTTCCTGCTCTCAGACACTGTGTCCAGGGAGATGAACATTGGGCGATATCTAGGGCTTTCTTGAGGCATCGTCCAGAGTAAGATCACAAACAAAAGGGCCCATACTTCAGTATTCCTCTTTGGCCTTCTGGCTATGTTCTGGAATTCCTTTTTAAACTTCTGTTATGGGGACTTCCCTGGTGGTCCAGTAGTTAAGACTCCGTGCTCCCAATGCAGGGGGGTCCGGGTTCCATCCCTGGTCAGGGAACTAGATCCCACATGCTGCAGCTAAGATCAGGAACAGCCAAATAGATAGATAGATAGATTAATTAATTAATTAATTAAAGTTCTCTTATGGAGACACCCAAAAGAAGGCAGAGCACGACTGATTTGCAAGATACCTAACCGCATTAAGGATCCAACTCCTCTTAGTTTTTCTGGGACTTTCCCAGCTTAAGCACCGAAAGCCCCTTGTCCTGGGGAAAAACCCAGTCTCAACCATACTGCAGGGGTCGCCCCCCTAGGTTTAGAATATTTTTGGTTCGGCTTTCTCATATTCAGACACAAAGAGCTAATGTCCACTGTATACTGTTCTCTACTTGGAGGATGTGTGGACCACGAGAATGGAATTGGAGCTGCTCAAAGGAAGGAGCCCAACCTGGTTTATCTGCACATAGTCATAGTCAAAGTCAAATCAGAGTGTGGATTTAAAATACATGAGTTCATACAGACATAAAGAAAGGACTTGTGGTTGCCAAGGGGGAGGGGAGCAGGGCGGGGGGTGGATTGGGAGTTTGGGGTTAGCAGATGCAAACTATTACACATAGAATGTATAAATAACAAGGTCCTCCTGTATAGCACAGGGAACTATGTTCAATATCCTGTGATAAACCATAATGGAAAATTATAGATAAAGAATGTATATATATGTATAATTGAATCACTTTGCTGCACAGCAGAAATTAACACATTGTAAATCAACTATACTTCGATTAAAAAATATATATGAGTTCATTATGGTTGGGGGCACTGAAGAAGATGGGGTCCCTGGTCTTCAAAACAAAACAAGTGTCATATTTTGGAACAAGATGTCGCAGCCCTTTTGCTGCTTCTGGAACTGAAAACCGAATCCTCCTTGATCTGAGCCACATCATAATGAGATTTCACAAAGGATCTTTATCAGAGGAGGGGAGAATATTAATTCAGCCACGTTAACTTATCATGGTGGAGACCGGGTGCATAATTCAACATTTATCCCATTCATCTTGTAGGTACTCTTTATAGCTGTCACAACAGTTAGAAATATTCATGGGAATTACTAGGAATTATCATCTCCTAGTAATTATATGAGAAAAGGTTGGGGGGAACTCTTTATGTTGCATTTTTCTCCTCCCTGACCTCTGTTTCCAAGCTGCTGGAGAGCAGCAGACTGTGCCGGAGGCTTTCTGGATGATGCGAGTGATGCAGTTCACAGCACAAGTGATTCAGAGTTAACTCGTTGGGTGTCTGGGATGGGCTGACAAAACGCAACATGGAAAATTAGCCTGGTCAAACTGCTATAAAATTTGAGTCACAGCATCATAAAAACGCCAACAGACCAAGAACAATAAATATCACAAGCAGGGCTTCCCTGGTGGCGCAGTGGTTGAGAATCTGCCTGCTAATGCAGGGGACACGGGTTCGAGCCCTGGTCTGGGAAGATCCCACATGCCACGGAGCAACTAAGCCCGTGAGCCACAATTACTGAGCCTGCGTGTCTGGAGCCTGTGCTCCGCAACGGGAGAGGCCGCGATAGTGAGAGGCCCGCGCACCGAGATGAAGAGTGGCCCCCGCTTGCTGCAACTAGGGAAAGCCCTCGCACAGAAACGAAGACCCAACACAGCCAAAAATAAATAAATAAAATAATTTTTAAAAAATGATTTAAAAAAAAAAATATCACAAGCAGCCAAGAACAGGGCCGGTTACCATATGCACAAGCCTGGAAACACCATTCCCTTTCATAACTTTCTTGTTGCAGTTTTAATTAAACCAACTCTGAAAGAAAAGTCAATGGATTGAAAAGAATGGATCTCCCATAGATGGTGGGGCAAATGTTAACCCTGAACTCACTTTCTATTTCTTTGAATCAAAATATCTGCAAAGACGGAGAAGCAGGAATAACCGAGTCCACTGTTTCCCCAAGTAGAAGTCAATTCTTGTTGTCCGTGGTGGTTGTGTTGTATACAGTCATCGCGAACATTGAATCAGCGAATACGGAACTAGTGATTCTAGAGGAAATACAGATATGGATTCCTGGGTGCCTCTTGTCATTTCTCTAGTTGTGGAGAGCAAGGGCTACCGTTTGTTGCGGTGCTCGGGCTTCTCGTTGCGGAGGCTTCTCTTGTTGTGGAGCACAGGCTCTAGGCACGCGGGCTCAGTAGCTGTGGCTCGCGGGCTCTAGAGCGCGGGCTTCAGTAGTTGTGGCGCACGGGCTTAGTTGCTCCGCGGCACGTGGGGTCTTCTTGGACCAGGGCTCGAACCAGTGTCCCCTGCACTGATAGGCAGATTCCTAACCACTGCGCCACCAGGGAAGTCCCATAACCTTTTAAAATGTGTGTTTATGTTTAAAGACAACTTAGTTAATATACATTGTTAATTCATTAACATTGAATTCTCGGTGCTAGAACTAGCACAGAACTCATCCTTATCTATTGATGATTCTCTTTAAGGCACATGGCAGCATTTCAGCTCTAAGCACTATTTAGGGTCCATTTTAAACCAGAAATCATCAACAAAAGCAAAAAAATGCAAAAAAAAAAAAAAAAAGTAGCAACACGTAGATCATGAAAAGGATGTTTGTTTATAGTAAGAGAGCTGAGACAGAAGGCAGAGTGTCACCTTATTCGACCTTACCTGGGACCCTGCACATTGGCGACTTAGATTTTTTGCTGCTCTGAATATACCCCTGAATGACCCCGAGAGTACTGTGAGTAATAATAATTCCCTAAATCCACTGAATTGATTTATTTACCGCTTGTGAAAATGCATAAAAGGAGACTTCAACTAAAATTGTGGTTGGAAGGCCTGTAGAGAGAACTCTCACATCCCATCACCCATCAGCAATTACCCCAAACAGGAAGACATCAGTTACTGACACCATCAGGAAGAGACACCGGCACTCCCAAACAGGAAGTCCAACTACTCACTACCCCAACAGGAGGAAGGAAGACTTTCCTCCTTCCCAGCCAATGGGAAATGCCGCAGCTCAGCCAATGAGAAGCCATGGTCACCTGAACTTCTACTGTCCTCCAATGAACTTTCTTTTTTTCCCTTGCTGATGACTTCCTTTCCTTGTCCCACCCTTCTTACTATAAAAGCCTTCCATGTTGTGTTACCCCCATGCCGTTTGCTAGATGAGATGTTGCCCAATTCATGAATGATTTAATAAAGCCAATTAGACCTTAAAATTTACTGTTTTGTTTTTCGATACCCTGAACATTCAAACTGTTGCTATTTTGAGAAGATTGTGGAAAAACAATAAAAAGGCATATAGTACAGTGAGGATGCCGTTAGAAGAGAGAGCCTTACGTCTACCTCAGCCCTGGAGAGGGTGGACCCTCATCCCCACCTCCAGCTGTGGACCAAGATCACTTCCTTCTCTTACTGTTTTCCAAATATGTCCAGAGACGGACTCTCCATGAGCCACATTCCTTTGCCTGACACTGCTGAAGACCGGTCATCTGTTTCAATTTCTGGTTTGTACCGAGGGGAAAAAGCAACCTATCATCTCTTAGGAGAGACAAAGCCATTTGGAGGAATCTATTTTTGTACGGTCAAAACAGCACTACTGGCTCTTGGGGAATATCAAATAATAATAGTGGAAGGAAGGAAGGGGAGAAAGAGAAGAGAGAGAGAGGGAGAAGAAGGAAGAAAGAATGGAAAGAAGGAGGGAGGGGAGAAAAAGAATCTTCACAGTCGCCCATAGGCTCTGGACACTCCAAGTAGTCAATGCACAAATTTGTTTGCCTCTTTTCGCGTATGAAAAATCAAGCCACGTAAGTAACTTTTCACATAAAAGTTCATTTAAGGCACAGGAACATAAGCACAGAGAATGAAAATTCCCTTGGAATTTTCTCACATTATTTTGTGGCTAAAATAACATTCTGCGATGTTACCATTTTGTAATGATCTTCTCCTCGGAGTTTCTCTTTTTTCTCCCCTTTGCTGTTCACCAGAGGCAGCCCCTCTGTTCATTGCCTTCTGGAAGGTAGAGGGCGAGTGGAAAACAGAAGCCAGAGAGGCACTGGATGTCTACACGGCTGGTCCTTAGGGGATGACGGCGGTTCACACATGCAGAGCGCAAACGATGTGCTGGACACTAGACTAAGCTCTTCACGTTCATTAACTTGTTATTAACATGGGCAGTAACTTTAACATCATCCCTGTGTCACAGAACAGAAAAATGAGCCCATGGAGGTTGATGACGTCGCCCAGGTGTGCACAGCTAAGAAGTGGCAGAGCCAGGATTTGAACACAGGCTCCTGAGTCCCTCTGGACCCCCGGCTGCAGGGTTTCACAATGCCGCAATGCTTCACAATGCAAAACCGACGTAGATTAAACAACATCTACCATGACAGCTACCCAGTTTCCAGCAAACCCTCCAGAATAATGTAGAACTATTGTTTTCTGTTTATAAATCGGTATGTACAGCAATAAAAGCTGTTGACAAGGTCCCTCTTGCTTGCAATAAATTAATCAGGTAATGGCAGACTTTATAAGGATCACTTGTTTTGAAGAAAGTGGCGCGTTTATATTAACCTTCCATGCGGCTGCCCAAGTCTGTTCCAGAGGCAAAGCAATTTCTACCATCAACCTGGACTTACCTTGGCCAAATGTTCTTTCTATTCTAATTGCCTTAAATGTCCCTTGTTTACATTTGCTACAGAAGCAGCCTCCATCCTTACTGAACCCAGATTTACATAATAAAAATTCAACGATGCACATATATAGAAGTTAACAAGTGTACAAAAGCACATTTTAAGCTTTTGTCAAGCCCCACATTTTCCTAAAAGAGCCTCAAAGTAAAGGATTGGATGTCTTTTGGTAACAACACATTTTAAGTTTGATTGACATCAAAAGAGTCAAAGACAATTCTTTAAAATCCTTTTTTATTCTCCTTTATGTGTTTATATCTTTTCAAGATGAAATATTCCCAAATGCATCAGTGTGTATCTCAACCTTCTGACAAGGCCATTTAATTATCAGGGGCACTGACTGGAAATTTCCCCCTTATCAGCACAGAGGCTGCTTTCTTTGTGTAGCCAGCAGGCCTTTGAAAAGCTTTACGGAGCTAAGTCCTAGTGCTAGGAGATTTTCGTCTTTCCGAAAGTCCGCCTGTCGTTGTGACTGGATTATCTGGCTATTAAACTGTGGTCCCTTCAGTACGTCAACCCTCCAAAGAGATTGTGCTAGAAACTCAAGAGATAGGCAAACAAGAGACTTTAAGTATAAATAAGCAGACTCCAGCCTTACTCCTGAGAAAGACTGAGATTCCAAATGTGCCAATTATTTAATCTGCAAACAGCTAACCCGGGTACCCTCTCTATGCTGGAAACTGCAGGATGGCATTCTTTAGAAGAGGACTTTAAAAGTTAGGTTGGTGGGTTAAGTTGGGTTTTTTCTTTCTAGTTTTGGAGTTGGAGAATTGGGGAAGTAGGGGATGAAGGAGACAGACCAAAGCCTAAGTGTATTTCCCGCTTCATCATGGGGAAGGGGGGATTGGTACAACATGAATTGTAAGCAAACAAGACTGAAAGGAAGAAATACTTAAGCGCGATGAGATTACAGCTGATGGGTCCCATCGGCAGGTGAGGTTGCTCTACGTTGCTGCGGTCCACCCTGCCTGGTGTCTCGCCCAAGGCACAGACTCCGCAGTTACTCCCCCATTGGGCATCTTCTCTCACTTTCCACCCTGATTTAGGACAGTGTCCCCTGTGGGCTGCCTGTAGATTTGGGCTGTGGACTTATAAAACTTCTTAAACGAGTCTTTCTGAAATACACTTAAAGCCATTTTCTTGCACACCCTCATTCATTTACTGAAATCCCTCTTTTGCCAATTTCAGACCTCAGTGGCACAGACTTTAAAGACAGTGAGTTCCTTATACTCACCAGCCACTGGAAAAATTACCTTGTCCCATTATTGGTCGTTAAATTATACCTTTTAAAAGGGTGGAGGGAAGATGGAGGAAAGATCAAAGGGTCTAATCAAGGGAATGTTCTAATTCTAATTTCAATCAGCTATTAGTACCCAAACTATTATTTAGGTGGCCATGAAGGCCAGATGGAAAGTATTTAATTCTGTGGTTCAACACTGGTTTTTAAAAACCATTTAACAATATTTAGCCTTGTTGGCACACATAAAAAATAATTTTGCATTTGTAATATCTAAGGGGCTAAGGTACACTCAGGTTAAATATACTATTTTGAGTGAATCATAAACAGTATGAACTGTCAAAAGTGCGATTCACGTTTAGTGACATCTCGTCACCGATCTTTCTTCACAGCCGTGGAAGGCGTGGAACCAGGCAAAGCAGCATCCAATGGTAACGCACATAGTCTAGGACCTTAGCATACGCTTCCCAGGTGTATGTCATTGATTCACTCATTCTCTGGATATTTTGACAGAGGTGGATTTAGTGCTAATAACCAGGTATTTGGTTACGTTCACTCATATTTGTTTTTAAGTTTGCATATGTTTGCATCATCATTTTAGAGAAGAGAAAACTAAAAATTATAGAGTTGAAGTAATTTGCCCAAAAAAACTTCCAGCATAAACCTGAATCTTGATCTGTGGCTTCCTTTGCCACTCAACACCCATAATTTTATTTTAGTTTATTTATTTACTATTTTTTTGTGGATTCTGTCTCCCAAATATTTCTTTTTTAAATTTAATTTTATTTATTTATTTTTAGACAGCAGGTTCTTTTAGTTGTCTATTTTATACATATTAGTGCATATATGTTAATCCCAATCTCCCAATTCATCACACCACCACAATTCCCTCCCACCCCGTTTTCCCCCCTTGGTGTCCATACATTTGTTCTCTACATCTGTGTCTCTATTTCTGCCTTGCAAACTGGTTCATCTGTACCATTTTTCTAGATTCCATGTATATGCGTTAATATATATTTGTTTTTCTCTTTCTGACTTACTTCACTCTGTATGACAGCCTCTAGGTCCATCCACGTCTCAACAAATGACTCAATTTCGTTCCTTTTTATGGCTGAGTAATGTTCCATTGTATATATGTACCACAACTTCTTTATCCATTCGTCTGTCGATGGGCATTTAGGTTGCTTCCATGACCTGGCTATTGTAAATAGTGCTGCAATGAACATTGGTGTGCATGTATCTTTTTGAATTATGGTTTTCTCTGGCTATATGCCCAGTAGTGGGATTGCTGAGTCATATGGTAATTCTATTTTTAGTTTTTTAAGGAACCTCCATACTGTTCTCCATAGTGGCTGTATCAATTTACCAACAGTGCAAGAGGGTTCCCTTTTCTCCACATCCTCTCCAGCATTTGTTGTTTGTAGATTTTCTGATGATGCCCATTCTAACTGGTGTGAGGTGATTCCTCATTGTAGTTTTGATTTACATTTCTCTAATAATTAGTGATGTTGAGCAGCTTTTCATCTTGGCCATTTGTATGTCTGCTTTGGAGAGATGTCTGTATAGATCTTCTGCCCATTTTTTGATTGGGTTGTTTGTTTTTTTAATATTGAGCTGCACGAGCTGTTTATATATTTTGGAGATTAATCCTTTGTCCGTTGATTCATTTGCAATTATTTTCTCCCATTCTGAGGGTTGTCTTTTTTGTCTTGTTTACAGTTTCTTTTGCTGTGCAAAGGAAAAATCCTAGTTCATTTGCTAGGATTTTCTGTTTTTTTCCTCCCTCTTCGCTTTATCTTTTCCTTCTGATCTTCCTATTTTTCTCCCTCTCTCCCTTCCTTCCTTGTTTCCTTCCCTCTTTTTCCTTCTTTCCTTCCTCCCTTTACTGTTTCTGTTTTTCTTTCTTTTTCTTCTCTCTGTTTAAGCATCCATGAAACAGGTTATTCTTCAAAGCTAGGCTGAATTTTGATCTTCATAGATCTTCCTTCTTGTTCAATTTCTTTTTTGGGAATACTACAATTTGAATTAAAAAGAGTTCTTTCAGGTCGGTATTTTGCCTACATGAGGCAAAACATCTCTACTTGTTGAAAGCCTTATTTTAAAATTCCAGGTCTACTCTCTAACTGGTGATGTACACCTGAATCTTAGAGGAAAGTTTCAGCCTGGGGGTACCTATTTGGCAGTCATCATCACAGAGACAGTAGTTGGAAGAACCACAAGAATAGGCAAGATACCAACAGAGAGTGTATGCACTGATATGATCTGTTGGCTGAGGCAAAAATTAACTAACAATTAAACAAAACCTTAGGGAGCAGCCCCATATAAATGGGAGGCAGAGGTGATGGAGCTACAGCTGAGCAAGAGGAGGGGGTGATGTCATAGTCCTAGAGGGTGAGAGGAACTTGTGAAATAAACAATTGGGCACAAAACCTAGTATGTTACATTTCAGTGGTCATGGTCAACATTTAACCTAAATCACCATCTAAGAGTAGTCTAAGAATAACATCAGCCCATTTGCCAAGCACCAGTGCCCACTAGACCCTAGATTCTGGTCTCCAACACCAACTCAGCCAAAGGAATCCAGCACTTATTGGAAAGTGGCTGATTCTAAGCCCTGGGGCAAAAATGAGGTCAGCAACTTGCTGTTGTTGCCAGAAAGCAAGAATATTTTTAAAACATGGGAAGGAATTCTAAAGGGGAAGAAATCTTTAATTAAAGGCTCATGCTGGCCCAGTTGTGAAAATCTTGAACATTAAAAAACAAAATACTCATAGTAATGGTTTATGGTTAATTGAAATAAATTGAGTTTGCGAAAGGCAATGAGTTAAATTTATTCAAAGAAAAACTGATTCAAAAGGAAAAAAAATAATAGGACATTTAATTTTTTTTTCACTTTTTTTTTCTTTTTTTGGCTGTGCCACAGCTTGCGGGATCTTAGTTTCCCTAATCAGGGATCAAACCCACGCCCCCTGCAGTGGAACATGGAGTCCTAACCACTGGACCACCAGGGAAGTCCCTAATAGGACATTTTAACTTAAACAAGTACCCAGTATTTGTGTACACACATGCATGTGTATGTATGAATTTCATTTATTCTATTAATCATTTGGCTGTATATATGTGTAACTAAATTAATTACATCAGTTATATGGTGCTTTAGAATATGCTGAAGTGTAAGTACAGTAATAAGTTTTTTAAAAATAAATTTATTTATTTATTTATTTATATTTATTTTTGGCTGCATTGGGTCTTTGTTACTGCGCGCGGGCTTTCTCTAGTTGCGGCGAGCGGGGGCTACTCTTCGTTGCAGTGCGCGGGCTTCTCACTGCGGTGGCTTCTCTTGTTGCGGAGCACGGGCTCTAGGCGTGCAGGCTTCACTAGTTGTGGCATGTGGGCTCAGTAGTTGCGGTGTGTGGGTTCAGTAGTTGTGGCGCGCAGACTCAGTAGTTGTGGCTCACGGGCTCTAGAGCGCAGGCTTCGGTGGTGGTGGCACATGGGTTTAGTTGCTCCGCGGCATGTGGGATCTTCCTGGACCAGGGCTCGAACCGGTGTCCCTTGCATTGGCAGGTGGATTCTTAACCACTGCACCACCAGGGAAGTCCTGGCCATTGTTTCTTAAACTATTTTTCTGCCCCCCCCCTTTCCTTTGGGGACTCTGAATATAGGTATATGAGGCTGCTTGAAGTTGTGGTTACCAGTAGGGAGGGGGAAGGGGCAATATAGGGGTGGGGGAGTGGGACGAATAAACTATTGAGTACAAAATGGGCTCAAGGATGTATTGTACAACATGGGGAATATAGTCAATAATTTTGTAAAAGCTGTAAATGGAAAGTAACCTTTAATTTGTATAAAAATGAAAACATTTTTTAAAGTTGTTTGAGGTGTATACAGTTAGTTTAATATCTGCATTTTAAATGCGAAGAACAGGATTCAGGAAATAAAGAAATACACACAAAGAGCACAGCTTGTAAACAATGGAGGCAGGGTTTGAACCCAGACCTTCTGTCTCTGGAACCTGTGTTTTCATTGAATAACGTTCTGTCCTGCCTGGACCAGGATGGAGTGTATCAACCGTGATGAGGGATTATTTTCAAGGCAACACCTAATCGTGATCTTTCATAAACAGTAAACCTCTTACTTCAATGTTAAATACTTAACCGCGTCACCAGCAGCACACTCAGTTAGACAAAGCTGCAAATCTTCTCTCTTTTAAATGGGACAGCAGTTTCCTGTCCTTGCCTGGAGACAGGTGAGCTGGTTCAGGCTCAAAACAACTCAGAATAAAGTGGAGGAGGAGGAGACGGGAGAGCTTGGGTAAGTATGCTCTTCAGAGCATATGATCATTATATGGCTATGTACATGGCTTAGCAGTGGAGCACGAGGGGCCATGACCCAGGGAAGGAAGGGTGGAAAGGAATGCTTTCAAGTCCCTTCACCAATTACATGGCACTTACTACGTGCTGTTCTTAAAACTTTACATGGTTACATTTCACCCTCACAGTGACCCCAGGAAATGGGTTCTCGGACTATCCCCATCTCAAAGATGGGAAGCCTGAGGCTCAGAGAGGTTGACTGTCCAGGATCACACAGCCAATAGTTGGTGAAGGTGGGACTCACACTTAGGCCGTTTGCTCCAGATGCCCCATTCTCAACCAAGAACTTCCCCTGCCCCCCAAGCAAGTGATGTGAATTAATCATTTAATCCTCCCAACAACCCTGTGAGGTAGGAACTATTATTATCCACAATGTATAGATGAAGAATCAAAGGTACAAAGCGTGTAACTGATTTCCCGGTTGGAAAAATTTCCTGTGCATTCGACCTTACCAATGATAACAACAGCAATCACGATAACCAATACTTACTGAGGATTTATTATATAACAGACATCATTCTAACCACTTTATCTGTATTAGGTATGTTTGCTTATTAAATAGTTTCAATCACTTCATGATATAGATTCTGCTATTCACTTCAACACATGAGGCCACCAAAGCACGCGCATTTGAAGGGGCTGTTGTGGTTCATACAGGTGACTGGGGAAGAAGTGAGATCTGCCCCCAGGGCAGGCTGGCTTTGATCTTCACTCATAACCCCTAAGTTACAGTGTCTCACACATACACACACACATATGCACACACAACTATAGAAACATGCACACACTCTACACAAAAGCGTGTACACACTCATACGCACGTGCGTGATGTGCTTAATATACACATATGCCCACATGCACAAACGCACACAAATATACCCAAATTCAACGCAACGTACACACACGCTCAGACACATATTCAACACACGTAGACATACACACACATACATACACACATAATCACATCAAATATCATATTCAGCTATATTCTTTATATATCTAGTCTTTTTCATATTCTTTCCACTATGGTTTATCACAGGATATTGAATATAGTTCCCTGTGCTATACAGTAGGCCCTTATTAGCTATCTATTTTATATATAGTAGTGTGAATATGTCCATCCCAATCTTCCAATTTTCCCTCCCCCAACTCTCTCAGTTCAATCTGAATTTCAGAGAAACCACAAATAATTTTTTAAGCCTAAGTATTTCCCAAATGGCAACCTATCCTATATGTTATCTGAGGACTCCATGTTTAGTATAAGTATATCCCAAATTGCATTGTATGTTCTATACTTTATCTGGTAAGCCTGAATCCAGGGAAAGTAGACTGAAATCTCACACAGTGTTAGGTGAGGCTGCCATGCAGTTCTGGAATTTTTGTCAGAAATGGATTTAGTAGGACTTCCCTGGCAGTCCAGCGATTAGGACTCCATGCTTCCACTGCAAGTGGCGCGTGTTCAATCCCTGGTTGGGGAACTAAGATCCCACATGCTGCCTGTCGCGGCCAAAAAAAAAACCACAGGGGTCTCCTGAGCATATTATTTCCACTTCAGAACCACCCGACTGCTTCCGTTGGTCGCTGTGTGCCTCATTTCTGCTCTGCCGGTTACAGATAACAAACCTGCAGGAACTCATGTCCCCAGGGAAAGTGGGTACCTGCAGGAGCAGGGGACAAACTCTTTTGTCTTCGCAGAGAATTCATGAGTTAGAAATTCACCCCACCTGAGATTGGTCTTTCCTGAGTAGCAATAGTAAATTATAATAATTTAAATACACAAACTTCAGCCTACAAAATGAGTTCTATTTAAATGGGGCAACTTGCTCATGAAATGAACCACCTTTCAGGATGTGAATTTTTCTTGATAAGATATCTAACATGTGTGGCAATAATTCCCATCACTCTGGCTTCACTTGGTTGTGTGGGCAGAACTATTATATTAAGTAAATTGCGTAGAGTTACTTAATAAAGGAGTCTTAATCCATCTGGTTTTCAGGGATTAAATGATTTGATCTAAGTATTTCTTTTTGACAGAGGAGAATTTTTCTCAGCTAAAAATGAGGAAGAAGTCACGGCTTGAAAAGACTGAGTATATATTTAATACCCTCGGGAGCAAACAGAGCAGCCAGTTTTATTCAACTCACTGAACAAATGTGATATTAACTGGCCTTCACCAAGTTCATCCTGAGATAAAACAAAGTCTTTCTTTTAGTTCCCTATGATGTAATGAAATTCATGCACCACTGCTTTGTTATAAATTAGAGATTAGTGTCATTTTTTGGTTCGGTTTCAAATACAAGGCGACAGAGATGAATTAACTTTACAGATGTTCAGAGAAATTGTATTAGGTTTACCCAAGTAGAACAAAATGGAGGTAGTTATTAAGGAAAGGGATAAAATTTGAGACAGGAGCTCTCTGAAAGAAGCAATGATCTGCTAGGGTGTAACCTACAAAGAAGCTCCAGAGCCCACTTATGAATTCACACATCCAAGGAGTGCCCCTGTCAGGCTCTGAGTCTGATGATTCCAAGGGTCATTAGCCAGGGCTGGGCTTTACAAGAGCTTTGAGACAATCGAAGGGATCAAATGATCAGAAACAGGCCATTTCCTATCTTCTCCTTTTCCTGGCTTCTCAAATTCACATGCATGCAGAGGCCAGACTAGACATTTAAATAAGGACTTCAGGTGAAAACTGTGGACCCGTGGAAGGTAGGCAACGTTGAAAGTCATACATCCACCTGGCCCCAGCCACTTGCTCCCATGTGCGAATAGCTCTTCCAGTTTCAAGAGACTCTAAAAATCTAGATTTTTAAATTTATTTTTTAAATTAATTTTTATTGGAGTATAGTTGATTTATAATACTGTGCTATTTTCTGCTAGATTTTTAAAAATTTTATTGAAGTTTAGTTGATTTACAATGTTAACTTCTGCTGTACAGCAAAGTGACTCAGTTATATATATATATATATATATATATATATATATATATATATATTCATATTCTTTTCCATTATGGCTTATCACAGGGTATTGAATATAGTTCCCCATGCTATACAGTAGGACCTTGTTGTTTATCCACCCTATATATACTAGTTTGCCAATCCTGAACTCCCAGTCTATCCCTCCCCCACCCCCCTCCCCCTTGGCAACCACAAGTCTGTTCTCTATGTCTGTGAGTCTGTTTCTGTTTCGTAGATATGTTCATTTGTGTCATATTTTAGATTCCACATATAAGTGATATCATATGGTGTTTGTCTTTCTCTTTCTGGCTTACTTTGCTTAGTATGATCATCTCTAGGTCCATCCATGTTGCTGCAAATGGCATTATTTCATTCTTTTTTATGGCTGAGTAATATTCCATTGTGTGTGTGTATCTATCTCACATCTTCTTTATCCATTCATCTGCCAGTGAATGTTTAGATTGCTTCAATGTCTTGGTTATTGTGAATAGTGCTGCTATGAACAATGGGGTGCATGTATCTTTTCATATTATAGTTTACTCTGGATATATGCCCAGGAGTGGAATTGCTGGATCATATGGCAACTCTATTTTTAGTTTTTTGAGGAACCTCCATACTGTTTTCCATAGTAAAACATTCCCACCAACAGTCTAAGAGGGTTCCCTTTTCTCCATACCCTCTCCAGCATTTGTTATTTGTAGACTTTTCAATGATGGCCATTCTGACCAGTGTGAGGTAGTACCTCATTTTAGTTTTGTAAAAATCTAGATTTTTGTGTGAAAATTTCCAAGTTTTTAATCTTAAATACTAATCAACTAATGTTTAAAAAAACAAACAAAAAACATCATGTGGAATAGGAAAATAAGGCTGCAGGTAGAGCCAGGCAATCAACCATTAATTTGTTACCTGTACCCAAGCTCATGGAAGAAAGTATTTTTTTACATACGACTTATGAGAGGCTGTGCTTGCAGTGTCAGTAGGAGGTGGGGGCATTATAACTTTCCTTGTTCTAGAAAGTTCTACCCTGACACAGCCAATTAGCATCGGGTGCCATAAGTCTTACGCCTGAATTCTCTTGCCTGGCCAGACCCAGGTTCTTGGTTGCCTTCCTTGTCTCCTGGAGCTGCCCTGAGTACTTATACACACCTCCATGTTCCTTGTAATATGACTTTGAGCTGGTTTTCTGGATTATCTGGGTCTCCATTGTCCTTGGAAAACAAGACAAAATATTTGTCCTAGACCCAAACCAAGGGTTTTTTAAGTGACCTAAACTGAAGGATCTCTCCGGAACCTCTTTTATAAGGGCACTCATCCCATCATGAGGGCTCTACCCTCATGACCTAATCACCTCCCAAAGACCCCATCTCCTAACACCACCACCTTGAGGGTTAGGTTTCAATGTATTTGGGGGGGGAATTAATTTTCACTTGAGAAAAAATACACAGAAAGGCACCTATGTAGAGAGATATTACCTGTTTACATTGTCTACCAACATTCCACCTCCACCTTCAAAACACTGCGTGTTGCTGACCATCTACAGTGAACCACCCCTTGCTAATTACACTGTACCCCGTTCCTTGGGTTTATACACTCTTCTTCTTTCGGAATGTCTTTCTCCCCCCACTACCCTCCATCTTAGTCAATTCCAACCCTGCTTGTCTTTTCAGACCATATGTTGCATCTAATATAAAACTTGCCCAGATTCACTAAGTCAGAATTAAGAGTCTCTTTCCCATCTACTCTTTTTGTTTTAATTTAATTTTTCTTTTATATTGGGATATAGTTGATTTACAATTTTGTATTAGTTTCAGCTGTACAGCAAAGCGATTCAGTTATTCATATACATACATCCATTCTTTTTCAGATTCTTTTCCCGTATAGGTTATTACAGAATAATGAGTATAGTTCCCTGTGCTCTACGGTAGGTCCTTGTTGTTTATCTATGTTATATAGCAGTGTGTATATGTTAATCCCAAACTCCTAACTTATCCCTCCCTCCCCTTTCCCCTTTGGTAACCATAAGTTTGTTTTCAAAGTCTCTGAGTCTGTTTCTGTTTTGTAAATAAGTTCATACGTATCATATTTTTAGATTCCACGTGTGAGTTATATCATATGATATTTGTCTTTCTCTGTCTGACTTACTTCACTTAGTATGATCATCTCCAGGTCCATCCATGTTGCTGCAAATGGCATTATTTCATTCTTTTTTATGGCTGAGTAGTATTCCATTGTATATATGTACCACATCTTCTTTATCCATTCATCTGTCAATGGACATTTATGTTGCTTCCATGTCTTGGCTATTGTGAACAGTGCTGCTATGAACATAGGGGTGCATGTACCTTTTCGAATTATGGTTTTCTCTGGATATATGCCCAGGAATGGGATTGCTGGATCATATGGTAGTTCTATTTTTAGTTTTTTAAGGAACCTCCATACTGTTCTCCATAGTGGCTGCACCAATTTACACTCCCAGTAACAGTGTAGGAGGGTTCCCTTTTCTCCACACCCTCGCCAGCATTTATTGTTCTGATTTATTGACTTTTTGATGATGGCCATTCTGACTGGTGTGAGGTGGTACCTCACTGTAGTTTAGATTTGCGTTTCTCTGATAATAATTTTCCAGCCACTCTTATTGGATTTGTTCTGAGATGTCATCAAATGCCGATCATTGCAGCAGGTAGGCATTGAGTGCCAGCTCTGTGAAGGGCACTGTGCTAGGCACAGGGATATTTGGTCGGGGGGACACAGGTTCTCAGTCCCCCAGAAGCCATTGGTCAACTTGCACTTCCTCCCCAGGACCCCAAGCCCCCATACCTCACCAGCTCGCAGTCTGAGCTCTTCTCAGCATGGTCTGTGTGCCACCTTTCCTCTCGCCCTCAGCATCTGTCACCTGGATTCCAGGACCTGTCTCCCCTCTGGCATCCTAGCATCCGCCCTTCTCTTCTGCACAGTCAGGCAGAATCATCTACCGCTTTCGTGCAAAATCTTCCTGGGTTCCATTTCTCGGTGGATCCGCAGGTCCTGCTCTATCTGGCCCCTGCCTGCCTGCACCGTCCGGCAGCTCCCCACTCCTCTCCTCCCATCCAGCCCCGCACCAAACTCACACACAGTCCTATAAGCACATGGTGTGCCGCTACCTCTGAGCCTTGCCAGCGCCGATCCCTCAGCCTGCAGAATCCTTTCCCTGCTTAACCACCAGGTTGTCTCGCCTCGTCCTCCAAGCATCAGCTTGGTTGCCAATCCCTCTAAAAAAATCTCATGATACTCTTCCCCACTCGCTCCACTCTGCCGACGTGGGACCTACGTCACTCAGTGTCTCCCCTTCCATCGTAACTCCTGCTGTCTGTACTGAGACCCAAATATGTGCTTGTCTCACACAATGGAGTATGTGTTCCTATGGTATGCGATCACCCTTATTTCTGTAGCTCCCCTGCCCAGCATGATGCCAGGTGCTTAATCAATGCTTGTGGTATGAATGGATGGACGGGTGTATGTCTCTGTATCACTCACTAGTGTATCACCTCCATGAAGCCAGGATCTATCACTCTCAGGTTATGTAAATGAGCCAAAGATCTTCCCTGTATATTGACCCCTAGATTGTATCTTTCTTCACAGCAGGCTGGGTGAGACCCATTAGCTCAAAAGCCCACTGGCACCAGACTTAAATTTTTACACAGCCAATTGTTTTAAACATAAACGAAATAAGCACATTTTAGTCACTTACAGCCTGTCTGATTTGCATATCCCACAGAACTGCACCCGACATCTGCTAGCCACTGGTGAGAAAATCCTGCCACCACAAAGACCCCAAGCGTCTGGCTCCTGGACTTTGGAACTTTCTCACCCAGAGACCCCGCACTGCCACCGACACGTTCCTAAGAGACATCGCCTGGACACGTAAGACCCCTCTCCAGAGTTTCCTTGTTGTCCTCTCTTTCTGGGTAGTGGCCGCCACACCACAGCCTCTAGACAGTCTCACGAGGTGGGTGACTTCTGTCCACAAAATTGTCAGGGTCCCCCAACTAAGCCCATTGTCTGCTACTGCCACCTTGTGGTCAAATATTTTCCTTGCTCAGCCCAGCCCGGAAATCCTTCAAATTCACCACACCTCCTCAGATTGTCCCCCAGTGTAAATCTATTGCCATCACTACTTAGGAACTGAGGCACATTTTCCCATCATCCCAGTGTACAGAGTGGATTCTCAATCAATTCTTGTATGAATGAATGGATGGATGAATAGATGAATGGATGGATAGATGGGCAGGTGGGTGGGGAGACAGATGGATGGGTGGTTAGATGGATGGTTGGGTGGACGGATGGATGGGTCTCACTTTACTACTCTGTGATCTCCATGAAGCCTGGATCTGCTGTCCTCACTAGGGTATCCTCCATCGAAAATCCTCTGCCATCATTACCCTGGATCCCTGAGCCAAGGTCCCACTGGCAATTATATACGATCAGTGCTTAATGGATGCTGTGAATTGATCAATAAGAAGAGGAAACCACCTGCATCCAAGTGATCCCTGATTTTTGGTAAAAGAAGAACAGGGCTAGAGCTACATTGCTTGAACCTCAGCGTCAGCTTCAAACCCTAAACATAGATACACAGACCCACATGCCTCTCTCTCTGCCCTGGAGCCTCATGACACAGGAAACCAGGGCCTCCCAGCCTTAGAATTAAGCCCTTTGATTGATAAAGGGTTTAACTGAAACTCAGAGCAGTCACATGATGTTTATGAAGTCAGGAGGGGTTAGTCAGCGAGTCAGGGCTAGATCCCCCGGACCAAAGGCTCCGCCATGCTGCTTTCTTCCACGTGCCCCGATGCTTCTGTCATTTCCTCCGGTTTCTGTAAACATCTCGATGTCAGAGCGTCACTTGTTCAGCCGCCATTGAGGAAGTCTGAAGTCTGTGCTGTGTGCAAGGGACACCCAGGTGAATAAGGCACCATCCCCAGTGCCTTCTTCAAGTACTAGGCTGCCATTTGAGCATCACTTCAAATATTTATTTACAGCAACTTGTTCATTACTCTCAGATCTGACACACACAAAATAGAGCACACCGGATGCTGTAAGAAAGCTTCCTTAAAGCCAGTATGAAGTCTCTTTAGATTTCTTTTTCCTGCTTTTTCCTTGAGCAAAATGACCGTCAATCATCCCAAAATTTATATCATCAAAAATGAATGCTTGATTTCTAGCATTTGGGGAAAATAAAATAAAATACTCCCTGCTCTATACTCCTGACTTGAATTACTCTCTAATTACAGAACGCAGAGTTCTTTTTGACAATTTGAATGTGTGAAAGCAATCATATCAAACGATATAGCTAGAGTGACCCGTTAAGGCTTGTGAGAAAACGTTCCTGGCCAGGCCTGTTTTCCCATTGCGGAGGGAGGAACTTTGAATTTGATCAATTAGGCTTTGTATTTTTAAGGGGTAGGCATTATCTATGGCCACAAATGAATAGAAGTTGTCATTGTCCGAACGCCCTGGGCAGAATAAAGATGAAGTTGTCCTGTGTGGTAGGATCTGATGCTGTGAATGACTGCCAAGATCAATACCAGGAGGACCAATGCCAGCCACCAACACAGGTATGAATCAATGAGGACTTGGAAAAGCATTTCAGATGCCCAATCCCTGCTTCGCCCAGCTTCCAACTGTGGACCTGCTTATACTACAATACATGAGAGATTCGTTAAAAATGGAGAAGTCCCCATCTGATTCTAACTAGAATCACCCCCAAAACTACACTGTATTCTCTCGAGGACACGCTTTTGATCTAGCGGAGAGTTGTGTCCTTTTTTGGCTAATGCAGCTTTTGGCTGTGACCCACGGAGTTAATGTGGGTGAAGTCCATTTTCCTCTCCATGGACATTTCAACGTGGTGGCCAGAGGAGGTAATTATTTCTCCCTTCATGTTGAATTAACAATTTTAAGAAGATGTCACTTTTGTCTTTGCAGGAGGAAAATCAGCCTCCTCATTATCCTTGAACCCTGGGACCCTTTCCCATGGTGTCTGTGTTAGATTTCTTTATTTAAAACTCCCCTACTGCATTAACACAAGAGAACCATCTGGATGGATACATTCTGAGAGGGGCTTTGGCAGGAAACAAAGACTTAAGAGCTCTACCATATAGAGGAACATGTAACAGAAGTTACATAGTCAAGGCAAGAGTCATACAATAACCAGGTATCTTTTTTTTAGAAACTTTCAGAATTCAATTTAATGTGATTGGTGATTTGGGATACGGGAAGAGAGGAGAATGAACTCATAGAGGCTTTTGCCTCATTTTACCTAGTAATTTAAGTATAAACCCTACTTCGAAGTTTATCCAAAGGAATTTCTGTACCTGCTATTTTATCTTCCGCCACCAAATATCATGCGCACCAGTAACATCCCAGGCGTGACAAATTTCCAGTCACTGGAGTGGGGAATCAGGGGGAAGAAAGAAGGTAACAGACAGAATTCACGGGAGACACTCTTCTCCTGCAGGACCCCAGAAAGTTAGACAGATGCTTCGAACATCCACGTATTTCAAGGGAAAATAGGTAGGCAAGCTTCAGAGGTTCCCAGGACATTCAGGTCCCCTCCCCCCAGATCCGCTCTCTAAGGGGAGACACCCATGTACCTTCTGGCAGCACAGCACCTGTCACAGTAGATCAGGCATGTGCTGGTGAAAACGTCCTAGTGACTTCCTTTTGGGGCCATGTGGCACCTGAGACTGAGTGGCCTTTTCCGGACACCGGAGGTGAATTTGCCGACAATCCAGGTTTTCTATGCTCTATTTTCTTTCCCTAAGTTTCATTCGAGTGATACCCCAAGATCCAGAGAACCATGGGATTCAGTCTCATCATGATACAATCAACAGGGAAAGGAGAGCTGGGCTTAGTCCAATTTATCAGTTGTGCTGTAAAGACAAACAAGCATGTTGGTACCCAGTGTGGAAGTGTGTGTTCCCCAGTAATATCCCAATATCATATCCCAATGATATTATTTTCAACAATGAGGTACGGTCTGGGGAAGACACTTCATCCTGAATCAAGCTTGGCTGGTGTTGGATTTGGACATTCATGAGGTCAATTGAACCAAATGGTAAAAAAGAGAGAGGCAAGTCATTAAACAGAGACTTTGCTATCACCCTTGGTGTCTCACCCTCACAATTGCCAGCCTTGGGGGTTTTCTATGAACTTGCAATTTCAGTAGGCCCTGAAAATTCTGTCCAGTTGAGACAGGCTGGGACCTGGGACCCTTTGCTGCAGTGCTTGCACCTGGACACACCTCTCCTTGAGCCACAAGATACAAAGATGCTATAGCAGACTAAAAAAACTGCGTGTATGCAGTTGGGGCAAACTCTGGACCCAAAAGACACAAAGAGACCAAAAAACCCAGCTTCCACTTTTGAAGAGCCTGGAGCAAAAACAGAAGGTCAGGAGCGAAAACAAGGTGTCAGGAGTAAAGGCAGGGCACTGCGCATGTGCCCTGCACACCACAACACCAGGGGGGTGGGCAGACCACCTAAGCCACGCCCCTGGCCCGACCCCTGGACACACCCCTACCCTCACCCCATCTAAGGAACCAGCTCGCCCCCCACTCAGGGAGGGAGCAAGCAGGGAGGGGAACGTGTTGTTTGCTCTCACTCCCACCCTGCTGCAGCAGGGACCCCAGTAAAGCCTTGCCTGAATTTCTTACCTGGCCTCTAGTCAATTTCTATCGAGTGGGGAGAGCCAAGAACCCTGGTCAGTATCACAGTGATTGGTTCGCTTGCAGCTATGCACCTCCAGGCGCAAAGAAACAAGGATGACCGCCCTAAAGGGACGTTAGTGGTACCGTGGCTGTGATCACAGCGCATCGCGGGCTGCTACTTCTCAAATGACTTAGAGATGAAAGGGATGCCCTTACCAAACCGAGCTGGATGAGGGCAAGCGTGATGACGAAGACATTACTAATGGCAAAGACGTTTATGAAGAATGTTAGCTGAATTCACGAAATGTGAGTGTGCACATATAAATGAATATATTATTTTACCTGTGGCTTTAGATACATAGGTAGACCTAAGTAAACTATTAAAATGTATATCTGACTATCTATATCTCAAAAAAAATGTGTATAATTAAATTGGCAATAAAAACCTTTTAGAAGATCCTCTCAGTGGAAAACTGTAGCTGATCACCTTAGGTTAGTGGTTAGAGTGGGGATTTTGCTGTAATCTGTGTGCACTCATTGGAAATGTGTCAGATATTTGAATGGTTCGTGGCATGTCAGATGTGAAGGGACAGGTGACGTCAGGGTAGCATGATCTGGGTCAAAGGTTGCAAGTGTGACCTGGGCACTGGATTTGGCTCTCAGAAATGACCCCTTTGTTCTTGTCAGTGTTCTAACATGTTTGAAGATTTTACATTAAATATAGGATAATTGCATTTCAGTAAAATAACTGAAAATGTAAGGACTGAGTCCACATACCCACATAGGAGTGATCGGGGGAAGGGAGGAAGCAGACACTGCCTGCTTTAGGTGGGGCCTGTGAGCTTTACCACAGTCCCCACCTCTCCCTATTGCCTTCCAGGGGGTCCTGTCCCCCGTAGAGGCTACATGCCCCTGGCTCCTGTGGGCATTTGTTTGTTTGTTTGTTTGTTTTTATCAGGGTATAGTTGATTTACAATGTTGTGTTAGTTTCAGGTGTACAGCAAAGTGATTCTGTTATACATATACATATATTCATTCTTTTTTAGATTCTTTTCCCATATAGGTTATCACAGAGTATTGAGTAGTTTCCTGTGCTATACAGTAGGTCCTTGTTGGTTATCTATCTTATATATAGTAGTCTGTGTGTGTTCATCCCAAACTCCTGATTTATCCCTCCTCCACCCGGCACCCACGCTTCCCCTTTGGTAACCATAAGTCTGTTTTCGATATCTGTAAGTCTGTTTCTGTTTTGTGAATAAGTTCATTTGTATCATTTTTAAAATTAGATTCCATATATGAGTGATATCATATGATATTTGTCTTTGTCTGACTTACTTCACTTAGTATGATCATCTCTCGGTCCGTCCATGTTGCTGCAAATGGCATTACTTCATTCTTTTTTATGGCTGAATAATATTCCACTGTATATGTGTACCACATCTTCTTTATCCATTCATCTGTCGATGGACATTTAGGTTGCTTCCATGTCTTGGCTATTGTAAACATTGGGGTGCATGTATATTTTCGAATAATGGTTTTCTCCGGATACATGCCCGGGAGTGGGATTGCTGGGCCATATGGTAGCTCTGTTTTTAGTTTTATGAGAAACCTCCCTGCTGTTCTCCATAGTGGTTCCTGTGGGCATTTGGATTGAAGACTCCATGTCTCATCATACTTTCTATTCAATCCCAAAAAAGACTGAGTTCTTCAGGATCTATGGGCTTCTAGGCCCAGTTAAGAAACTGGACCCTATAAACAGAAATCATCTAATTAGAGACTCAGATGCATGTTTACACTCATTGGTTTGTGGAATTTTCTTTTAAAATAAATTTATTTTTTTATTGCTTAAAAAAATGTCCTGTACTCAGGGTGCAGGGTTGAGTTGACCATACTACTTGATTTGTATCACATTATCATCACTGGTTCATGAAAGGTCCATTTCCTTACTCTTTCTTTTTTACCTTAATTCTTTAATTCCATTCTTATTCATTTTTTAGTCAAAGGCACCACCCTAGCATGTTTGATATTTGTCTAGAAAAACTCACATATCCTTGTAATATACGTTGTGATATTTTGAAAATAAGCATTTTTCATCTACATGTATGTCGCCATGCCCTAACTCTCTGTTTCTAGCACTGCCCTCTCAACCCTGTTTATGACCTATCCATGCTGTTTGTAATTTACTCTAAAACCTTCAAGCTGCTCATGTATACTTGAACACAAAGTGGTAAGTATCTGAAAAACCATCTTTGCCAACTATTTCCTGAATCCTGAATAAAGGAGAGTTATGGTTGAATTGCAAGCCTAGGCTAGGACTGACCCCCTCACTTTGTATCTGTTCTGAATTCGGTCTTCTTTGGGGGCTCAGATCAGCTCAGAATTACTCTCTCTTCTCCCTAATCCTGATGAATCCTTTTTAAAATTGATACATAGTTGATTTACAATATTGCCTTAGTTTCAGGTGTATAGCAAAGTGATTCAGTTATATATTTTTTTCAGATTATTTTCCATTATATGTTATTACAAGATACTGAATATTATTCTGTGTGTTATATAGTAAATCCTTCTTGCTTATCTATTTTATTAAAAAAATTTTTTTAAATTTATTTATTTTCTTCGGCTGCATTGGGTCTTCATTGCTGTGCGTGGGCTTTCTCTAGTTGCGGTGAGCAGAGGCTACTCTTCGTTGCGGTGTGCAGGCTTCTTATTGCAGTGGCTTCTCTTGTTGCAGAGCATGGGCTCTAGGTGCACAGGCTTCAGTAGTTGCAGCACGCAGGCTCAGTAGTTGCGACACGTGGGTCCTAGAGTACGCGGGCTTCAGTAGTTGCGGTGCATGGGCTCAGTAGTTGTGGCTCATGGGCTCTAGAGTACAGGCTCAGGAGTTGTGGTGCATGGGCTTAGTTGCTCGGCATGAGCGATCTTCCTGAACCAGGGGTCAAACCTGTGTCCCCTGCATTGGCAAGTGGCTTCTCAACCACTGTGCCACCAGGGAAGTCCTGCCTATCTATTTTATATATAGTAGTGTGTATCTCTTAATCCTGTACTCCTAATTTTTCCCTCCCTGCCCTTTCCCCTTTGGTAACCATAAGTTTGTTTTCTGGTTTTCTGTGTCTATGAGTCTCTGCTTTGTAAATAGATTCATTTGTATTATTTTTTAGATTCCACATATCAGTGATATCATATACTATTTGTCTTTCTCTGTCTGACTTGCTTCACTTAGTATGATAATCTCTAGGTCCACCCATGTTGCTGCAAATGGCATTATTTTATTCTTTTTTATGGCTAAGTAATATTCATTGTGTGTGTTTGTGTGTGTGTGTGTGTGTATACATACATATATATATTCCATTGTGTATGTACTTATACCATACCTTCTTTATCCATTCATCTGTTGGTGGGCCCTTAGGTTGCTTCCGTATCTTGGCTATTGTAAATAGTGCTGCTATGAACTTTGGGGTGCATGTATCTTTTTGAATTAGAGTTTTCGTCTTTTCTGGATCTATGCCCAAGAGTGGAATTGCTGGATCATATGGTAACTTTATCTTTAGCTTTTTAAGGAAACTTCATACTGTTTTCCATAGTGACTGCAGCAATTTACCTTTATCTGAAGTATCCTTTTCATTCAAACATCTCACTTCCTGATTTTAAATACTCAGAACGTAAGTCATCTCACCAAAACAGAGTTTTGGTCCATTGTGTTCTCTAGTACCAGGAATGCTATTCCTTCCCTCTTGACACAAACATCCTTCAAGACCTGATTCAGACATCACCGTCCCCAGATACCCAGGTCATTCCCACGTCTTGTGGGCAAGGCTCCCACCCCAGAGAATCTGTGGCCCTACACCTGCATCTCATCCCCCTCCTGACCTGTGTCTACCTTGGACAGCAGCTGTTTCTATGTGCACTGTGTCCTTTTCCTAGAACAAAAGAAATTCCAGGGCAGGGGCTGTGTCTTAGTTTATCTCTGACCCCCTTTGCCTATCAAGGGCTTGCCTGAATATGCTCAGGGAAATTTTGCTAAAAATAAACATCATACCTTTTAGAAGAGAACCACAGGACACTTTGCAGTCCTGCCTCCCTCCCTCATGTTCACATGTGACGACTTCAAAATGATGATGTGTTTTGTGTGATACAAACACACACACAGAAACACATGTATGTGAGCTTTCATATCTGCCATGGCAGGTGTATCAAGTATGTTTGATCACTTGAACAAAGCTTGCAACTTGGAATTGGAGGTTAAATCAAAGTTGTGAGACATTTCTTCTTTCCATAATAGGATTACAAAGAAAGATAACATGTAGAGTAAAGCATGAGAATAGCTACAGGACTGAACCCTGGGTCCTCAAAGCTGTTTGCCTAACAATGAAAGCCACTATTTCATCTGTGGCTAAGAATACAAAAGTAGGACAGGCTATAGGAGGTAAATTTTAAATCATCTGAAGCTACAGGAAAGACATTTTTGAGGTTCTTTTGAACTGGGATAATGTATGTTTCTTCCATAGCCCTTTAATAAAGAGAGAGCTGGCCACCTGCCTTTTTAATACTCCCTGATATCATGCTTTCCACAAACGTTACCATTTAAATCAATTACAAGCAAATGAAATTGTTTTATTTCAGAATATGGATGTGAGTTATAGTGGTTTCTTATGTACATGATGTCTTTACTAAAATAAGACAATTTTTAAATTGTGTCATTCATTAACTTTTCACCCTGCTGGAGGAAAAGTAATGTCCTATTCTACTTTGGAAAGAGAGCTTTTTGGAGTTCTCTTTTGGGAAATCTTTATTGGAAATTTTACATGTAAAATAAAATGTTTCTTAAAGAAAGTGGGGAGGGGGCAAGACTGGCAATTACACGCAATGTCTTCACTCCTCACAACTCCGTGGGAATTCATTACGTTAGACCCATTTTACAGAGCAGGAAACTGACCACGAACCTAACCATCATCTTCCAGAAAGAGCCTCCGGCACCTGCTGACCTGCCTTGTGTGGCCTGGGTGCCCTTAGGCCTGGTCACAGCCGCTTGGGTCTCCCCTCACCCCAGGGATCCTCAGAACCCTCTCCTGTGCTGACACCCCCATTTCCTGCGTGTTTCTCTTTCTTGCTTTACTCCCTTGTTTGGGCGGAAACCTTAGTCCAGTAGCTTCCTAACAAGAGTGCAGGACTGATCATTTGTGAGATCATTCTTGAACCACATCTATGTGACACTTTACGAGGTACCTAGAATAGCCAAATTCATAGAGTCAGAAAGTACATTGGTGGATGCCAGGCGGCAGGGGCTGGGGGGGAGGGGGAATGGGGAGTTAGTGTTTAATGCGGACAGAGTTTTAATTTAGGGGGGTGAAAATTTCAGTAGATGGATGATGGTGAGAGTTACACAACAATGTGAATGTACTTAGTGCCACTGAACTGTACAGTTAAATATGGTTAAAATAGTATGGTTTATATTATGTGACTTTGACCACAATTAAAGAACATTTTTTTAAAAAGCAAAAAAAAAAAAAACCTAATAATTCACCCTCATTTCAGTGTCCACATGAGTGCTGGCGGCGTGCAAGTATTCTCAGGGACACGGCATGTAGATTTTATTGCAGCTTTGCTCAAAGGAGGGATCTTGAGTAAGTGAGGCTGCAGCTACAGTGATCTGCACCATTCATTCAACATGAACGAAGCCCCGTGGAGTGACCTGGGTGGCGAGAGTGACAGGAAGTGTCCACATGGAGACGGACAGTGAGAGTCAGGGTATACAGAGGAGGATGGGCAGACTTTCCAGCCTTTCACACCAGACACCCCATCCGCGCCAAACACATTTGAGGATGAATCCGAGATGCAGGGTTTTCCCCTGGGCCTTAGGAAGCTGGTTCAGCACAAGGAGAATTGTATGCAGTCTGGGGAAATAAATTAAATATGCAAAGCTACTAAATACAATACCATTTATATAGAAGATAAAAAAGGCATGTAATTTGATGAAGCCAAACATCAATGCCTTCCTTCTGCTTCCCAATTGCCACTTCTTTCTTCCCACCACAGTGGATCATTTTTATTGTGACAGCCGTAGTTTATTGAAAGAAAAAATAATCTTTATTTATAATGGGAAATTGTTTGCATATATCAAGTCCGCTCTTCACTGTACCATTCACCCTTAACAGAAGTTAATTCTAACAGCTGTGTGTGAATCTCTTTAAGATAATCTGATATGTATGCACTTTTTTGGCTAATGGAGAAGTCTCTTCCAAAGAGAGAGCTCAGACTACTAGATAAATATTTTATTCTAATGCTGATCAGTCTTCTATATAAATATCATCTTTCCCCCCCCACTGCCCCCCAGTAAGGCAAGCGAATGTTTTCCTGCAAAAGAATTGAGAAGGCCTGCCTATTTTTGTTCCAGGGTAATGGAATATATTTACCGATGCAGAATAAATTATGTGAATCAGGAGTTCAACTGTGGAGGGTCTCGTGGCTCTTACTAATCTTATAAAGATGAAGCATGCTGGGAGTCTAAATAAATGAGACACATCTAGTCCTTTAAAGCGCATTCAATCCATAATTTTAACCCAGTGTTCCTGCATTTTTCAGGGTCAATAGCAAAGTGCTTTTCCTCCCGTCTATTTGGTCTTTAGCCATCTCGTCTTCTTGGATCAGAATCTCATCAGGGAAAATGAACTAAAGGATAAATCAGCATAATTATAAATACTGTCTGCTTGCAGCAAAATATCTAACAGGATCCAATTTCTCCCTCATCCATTGTTCTGAGGACCAGGAGAAACACAATGCCAATTCTGTAGACAAGAGAATGCCTGTCCACTAGGGCTCCAGAAAGAAAATGGCTCATGATATTTGAGATTTGACGTGAGACTTCTTTCCTCTAACGTACGTTCTGAGAAAATAGTACTCACCATAGTGATATTCCCAGTAACTAATGCAAATTCATCGGTGTTTACGGAGTAGTCGCAAGATACAGAGCACTGAATAAATTGCACAGTGTTGTCCAATATTTTTCACCTAAAATTGGACGCCTGCAATACAATTTTTGAAAGTTTTAAAAATTAAACTGTAACTGATCTTCAAAGTACACAAATCAGAAGAGAATAGCTTGATGAATTATTACATAGGGAACACAGATGTACAACCTTCACTTGGATCAATAAATAAGACATCAGGAATGTCTCCAAATTCCCTGTGGTTTGCCTTCCTGGTCCTTACCCACAATCACTGCCCCAGGTCCCATATCCCAACACCCTAGGTCAGTTCTATCTGTTTTGAACTTTTCATAGATGGAATCATCACAGTTATATTCTTTTACTGCCTGGCTTCTATCATTCCGCATTCACTTGGTAAGAGCAGCCTCTCTTCGGAGTATATCAGTGGTGTGTTCATTTTCACTTTGTACATGATGTATTTATACTCAGCATGTTTTATCTTTGGTATATTTGAAATATACCAAAAAGTATTTTAAGCCATTATACTGAGCATTTGGGTTTGTCTGATTTGGAGATATTTTAATCGTCCTGCTAATAACATTCTTGTGCGCGTGTTTTGGTGCACATGTGAAATTGCTGGGTTAGAGGTTATAAATATGTTTCATTTAGATAACACCAAATGGTTTCCTACAATGCTTGGACTAGTTTTGATTTCCACCAGTAGAATATGAGAAAACCAGTTACTCAAAATCCTCACCAATACTGAGTATTTGGCTTTCAAATCTTTAGCTATGTTGATAGGTTTTAACCTGTATGTCATGACAAATGAGGTTGAAAACACTTCCATATATTTTTTGATTGTGGATATCAACCACCCACTCTCCAATATTTAAAAGTGCCATTTCAAATAACAACAAAAAATAAAAAAGAAACAACAACAACAACAAAACAAACAAAAAAGAAAAAAAATACAAAAACAAAAGTGCCTTTTTAAGAATTCTGCCATTTTTCTAATGGGTTTTAAATGTCTTTTGCTTATTGATTTGTAGTAATCTTATATGTCTCAGATATGAGCCTTTGGTTGATTTTATATGTGCAAATATTTTCTCTCACTCTGTGGTTTAACTTTCCATGTTCTGAATGTGGTCTTTTAATAAATAGAAGTTCCCAGTTTTAATGTAGTCGAAATCATCAATGCTTGTGTGCATTGCTTATTATGTCTGGCTTAAGAAATCTTTGCTTAGGCAAACAGCAGGTTTTCTTATAGAAACCCTGTGTCTTACCTTTTGCCTACAGCTCTACAATTCACATGAAACTGATTTTTGTATATGGTGCGAGGTAATGATCATGATTTTTTTTCTAGATGCTGTCTGAAGAACCCAACACCATTTATTGAAAAGAGTCCCTTTCCCCACCACACTGCAGGGTCACGTTTGCCACCAGTCAAGGGTCCCTAAATGTCCAGATCTGTTTCCAGGAGCTCTATTCTGTTTCATTGGTCTGTTTATCTTTCCCTGCACCAATACTGTACTGATGCAATAACTAAAGCGTTTTATTAAATCTGATAGTTTCTCCAAAGTCACATGTTTTCTTAAAGACTTTCTTGCCTATTCCAGGTTCCTTGTAGTTTCACATAAATTTTATTTTTTTTTTATTTTAAAATTATTTATTTATTTATTTGGTTGCACCAGCTCCTTAGTTGCAGCAGGTGAGCTCTTTAGTTGCAGTATGTGAACTCTTAATTGTGGCACGCATGTGGGATCTAGTTCCCTGACCAGGGATCGAACCTGGGCCCCTTGCATTGGGAGTGCAGAGTCTTATCCACTGTGCCACCAGGGAAGTCCCCTCACATATATTTTACGATCAGCTGGTTAAATACCTTCTGGGATTTTGATTGACATTATATATAACTGTATTAACATGTTTGCAATATTAAGACTTCAATCCATGAACCATGGTATATCCCATTGGACATCCCTTCTTTAATTTATCTGAATGATGCTTTATAGTTTCCATCGTAGAAGTCTTGAATATCTTTCATTAGATTTAGTCTTCATTATCTTCTCTCTTTATTCTATTTTAAATGGAAACATTTAATTTCATTTTCTAAGTGTCTGTTACTGGGATACAAAAACGTGATTGATTTCTTTTATATTGATTTGGTATGCAAGTTACCTGACTAAATTTACTTATTGATTTTATTTATTTATTTGTTTATTTTTGGCTGTGTTGGGTCTCCATTGCTGCCCACGGGCTTTTCTCTAGTTGTGGTGAGCAGGGGCTACTCTTTGTAGCGGTGCGCGGGCTTCTCATTGCGGTGGCTTCTCTTGTTGTGGAGCACAGGCTCTAGGCATGCAGGCTTCAGTAGTTGTGGCATGCGGGATCAGTAGTTGTGGCTCGCAGGCTCTAGAGCGCAGGCTCAGTAGTTGTGGCGCATGGGCTTAGTTGCTCTGCGGCATGTGGGATCTTCCCGGACCAGGGCTCGAACCTGTGTCCCCTGCATTGGCAGGCGGATTCTTAACCACTGCACCACCAGGGAAGTCCCTACTTATTGATTTTTTAATATCTCTATATTCTTTTAGCTATTCTGCATATATAATTGAGCCATCTGCAAATAATAGCAGTTTCATTTCTTCATTCAATCCTTAAATATATTTTTTTCTTTTTATTTATTCATTAGATTGGCTAGGACTTCTGCACAATGGTTAATACAAGTGGTCATACTGGGCGCTTTTGTCTCATTTTCAGACACAGAAAGATAGCTTTCAATATTTTGCCCTTAGGTATGACTTGCTGTAGGTTATATTTTGTGGATATTCTATCACAGGTCAGTATACTTTCCTCCTATTTATGGTTTTACATGTTTCCTTTTTACAACATGGACATGCAGAAATTTGTCAGATATTTTCTCCATCTATTAAGATAATTATAAAATTCTCTCTCTCTCTCTCTCTTTTATTTTTATTTTTCCTTTTTGGCCGTACTGCATGGCATGTGGGATCTTAGTTCCCTGACCAGGGATTGAACCCATGCCCCCTGCAGGGGAAGCTGACAGTCTTAATCACTGGACCACCAGGGAAGTCCCCCAAATTTTTCTCTTTTATTTGCTGATAATTTTGTGTCCTTTTTCCCATTCAATATTTTAAAAAATATTTTACTAATATTATAAACTAGCCATAAATATTTCATTTTTATTTTTTAAAAAATATCTTCACGTTGAAATATTTTTAATAAAAATATGAAATCATCCCTTTTCTCACAATTCCACCCCCAGAGGTTTTCACTCTTTATCTTTCGGTGCAGAATCTTCCCAACTTTTCCCTATAGGGGTCCAATTTTAAAGGGAATTATTAAACATATGATTTACTTTCTTCTTCGCATAGTTCTCCTTGAGGATATTACCGTAGCTAAATCTATATTTGATCCCCTGATAGAGAAACATATATTTTTAGTTTGTGATTTTTCTAGATTTAGTAAAGACCGTTATATAAAAAGTTATATAACTATCTGGCAAAAAAACCAAATGAGCTCTTGAGCAAACTCATCAATCAGTTAAATTAATACCAGTCAGCTGAATCTGGTAAACTGATATTTTTAGCCTCCAAATTGAAATGCTTTAATAGATTGTTTTAAAACCACAGACATATTCATTGGATCAGCTAGAAATTTAATGCAGCATAGAGGAAATAGCATGGGCTCTGGACTCTTTCATTTATCCATCTTTCCAACTGGTGTCGGGCCACACACCACGTGTCAGGCATCTGGGTTGCTGGGGAGAGGGGGGTGAACAGGACAGCCGTGGCACCCACCTTCACAGAGGGGAAGACAAAAATGAACCTCAGCAGTGCCAAGTATTGCTAGACTGATCTGGGAGCACACAGCACACACATTCGGGAGGGAAAATGGCCTTAGACTAATGGAATCTGGAAACGTAGTGGGGATAGATCCCGGAGGTTCACATTAAATCTGGATTTTGTCCCAACAGCAGTGAAGTCACACAGCCCATCTTACACAGAGCAATGATGCAGTCACGTTTCAGTTTGAAATGGACCGAAAGTTCCTTCCCGTTCTCTGGGGCCATTGTAATAGGCCAGGTGACAAACAATGGAGCCTGGATTAACGTTAGGGCCGCGAGCATGGTGATAAGAGAAACACGGCTAGGAGGTGGAATTGACTAGACTTCATGATCAGATAGAGAAACGAGGAGAGAGAGAGAAGATCAAAGACAACATCCAGATCGTTCCCATGAACAGCTGGGTGTGTGCCAGATCCGGGAGCTGCCTTATGGGGTCAGCAAAGCCCGCTTGGATAGGGCCTTCCATCGCAGGGGGGAGGCCGGTGAGCTCAACAGCACCTGTGAACCCTTCCCACCACCTAGGGCCATCATCATAACCGTAACTAGTCTCAGAAAACACGCCCTATCCACCTGCTATTTCCTTAAATGCTTAACCAAAGCGAGCTCAAATATTCCTGACCACGATCCCATAGGATAGGAACAATTTCCTGCCATTTTACGGATAAGATTGCTAAAGCACACAGCAATCGTGGGATGACCCAAGGATGCCTAGTTAGCCTATCTGCTAAGCTGAGCTTAGAAAGCTCACAGCAGGTTATATACCTTCCCTGTTCTCCATCACCTCTGCTGGAAGGGAGGGTCGGACCCACCATGGAAGATGTGAGGATAAAGGGAATCTAATAGTAACACCGGCCTGAGACCATGGCTGTGAGCCTTAGATGAATCCACGCCCAGAACAGGGTGAGCGCCCAGGGAAGGAAGCCTCATCGTCGTGCACTTCACCTTGGAGCGACCACACCCGGCACCCGCAGAACATTACAGAGGCTCCTGCCAAGGGTAGGTCCCGTGGGAGCGCTGTGGAGCTCCCACACCTGCCAAGGGACACTGGGGATGTGTCTCTGCACCTCTGGGCCTCAGCTTTGCCACCTGTAAACTGGGTCGCAGCATTCCTCCCACTCAGGGCGGCTGGGGAGTTTAAGTAGGTTCCCGGCCTAACACTTGGAGACTGGAGTAGGGGCTCAGTGGCTGTCAGTCACTGTGGATTACCCTGGGCCAGCAGGGGCAGGTGAAACACACAGAAATGTAGGACCAGGCCTTGCAGCCACCCTGAGATAAGGGGGACAGGGAGTTAACAGCTGTCCAAATAGTTCTTCTTTAGTTCGAAAAGCCACTGGTTACTTCTGCCCTTTCTCTGCCTGAATCCGCATGCAGGTCAGGTGTGATCAAGAACTTATCTTTAGCTGCCCAGAGGCCTTTCAGCTCCAAATGAAGTAGGCTAGGGGAGTAAAGGATTAATTCACAGTAATTAATTACAGACAGTTTTTTTTTAAAGGAGGGCACAATTTAAGGTTGAGGAAACATATGGGGTGACATCACACTTAGTTTCTGGAACTTTTACATAATATGAACCACCTTCCAGGGTCAGGACTAGGGTGAGGCACCCAGGACTCAAACTTAAGGAGACACCCGGTGCTCAGTTGCCTGCCTGCACCTGCCCAGCCTGAAAGCAAGTGACTCCTTAAATTTTCACCCTGGGGTGTGGAGAAAAGGGAACCCTCTTACACTGTTGGTGGGAATGTAAATTGATACAGTCACTATGGAGAACAGTATGGAGGTTCCTTTAAAAACTAAAAATAGAACTACCATATGACCCAGCAATCTCACTCCTGGGCCTATACCCTGAGAAAACCATAATTCAAAAAGATACATGTGCCCCAATATTCATTGCAGCACTATTTACAATAGCCAGGACGTGGAAGCAACCTAAATGCCCATCAAAAGAATGGATAAAGAAGATGTGGCACATATATACAATGGAATATTACTCAGCCATAAAAAAAGAATGAAATAATGCCATTTGCAGAGACGTGGATGGATCTAGAGATTATCATACTGAGTGAAGTCAGCCAGAAAGAGAAAAACAAATACCGTATAATATCGCTTCTATGTGGAATCTAGAAAAATGATACAGATGAACTTCTTTGCAAAGCAGAAATAGAGACACAGACGTAGAGAATGGACGTATGGATACCGGGCGGGGGGGGGGCGGAGGAGGGGATGGGTGGGATGAATTGGGAGAATGGGATTGACATATATACACTACTATGTATAAAGCAGATAGCTAATGAGAACCTACTGTACAGCACAGGGAACTCTACTCAGTGTTCTGTGGTGACCTAAATGGGAAGGAAATCCAAAAAAGAGGGGATATATGTATACGTAGAGCTGATTCACTTTGCTGTACAGCAGAAACTAACACCACATTGTAAAGCAACTATATTCCCATAAAAATTAATTAAAAACAAAACAGAAAAAAAAAATTGCACTCTGGAGACTTGCTTGCTGGACCTAGTCTGGCCCCGGCCACCGTCATTGAGTTAAACTTGTCACGTGATTGGTCTCAGCAAATTGCTCAAGCTTCATTGCTGCCAGGAGGAGAAATAAAAAGATAGTCTTTCCCCCTTGTCTCCAACCAAGACCGAAGGCCTGATTCTCTCTACCTGCTACTATCTCCACGATGCTATCCACAGATTTTCTTAAATCCCCACCGAGTGATTTCCTCACCCTGATCTTAGTAATAGCTGCTGACATGCACTCCATAGAATTGCAGAGTGGACCCCAAGCTGTAACAAGGTCCTATTCTTCTTTGCCTTGTGGAAGGGCTTGAATGATGAAACCAGCTGAGCTCTTTGGATTCGCAGGGTTTCCTTGCGGAAAGGACCCTTTTCCTGCGAGTCACTTCTCATTGGAGACCACATCGCTTACAGCTGGGTGACAACTTGAAACTGATTCCGCCAGGGTCAGAGTCACCTTGATGTGTGTATACTTAGACATGGAGTCACCACGCTGACAGTATCAGTAAAGAGTCCAATATGTGACCACTCTCTATGTAGCAGACACTGGGCATTTTCACTGTGACCATGACCTTGGGTCCAAAGGGAGGTGCTACTATTATTGCCATATTATAAATGTAATAGCAGCTAGCCCGTATGAGAGAGAGAGAGAGAGAGAGAGAGAGAGTGTGTGTGTTACTATTCTAAGTACTTTATGTCTTTCCATTTATGGAAACTTCATAGTATCCGAGGAGGTGGGCGCTATTACTATTCCCATTTCACAGATGGGATTGAAGGAGATACATGCTTGATAGGCTGTGGAAAAGTTAAGGATTGCGTTTAATCATATATATTTTGTTCATGCTATAAGCAGCTTCATATGTTTCCAAATTCTTTTTTTTTTAATTAATTTTATTGGAGTATAGTTGCTTTACAACGTTGTGTTAGTTTCTACTGTACAACAAAATGAATCAGCTATGCATATACATATATCCCCTCTTTTTTGGATTTCCTTACCATTTAGGTCACCGCAGAGCATTGAGTAGAGTTTCCTGTGCTCTACAGTAGGTTCTCACCAGTTATCTATTTTATATGTAGTATCAATAGTGTATGTGTGTCAATCCCAATCTCCCAATTCCTCCCACCCCCCCCCCTTTCCCCTTTGGTATCCATTTGTTCTGATTCCCTTCTAAATTACTCAAAAATTGGAGTGTAAGAATCAGTCCATATGCAAACATCAAAGCTTTGTAATTTTGCAATTCCTATAGCATCATTATTCTTTTCCCTTAATAGAGAAGGTGATCAATGTTACCTGGAAGGGGAAAGCTATTGTGCAGACCCTCCATGAGATGTGTAATCAATCACGTCAATGGGATAAAATCACAGACGTAAGCAGGCCTCAGTGACAACCATCCTGTGTTGGGATAAATATGTAAACATAAACCTGTAGGGATTGGTGCCTAAATCAGTGGGCAGAATGAATAGTTGCAGGGATTCTTTTTTTACACGGTTGTCTTTTATGAACTACCACAATCCCCAGCATCGTATCCCCTTAGTGAGTGGAAAAGACATGAGATGAAGAGATTACAAAAGTAATGGGCAGGAAAAGAACAGGGGAAAGTAGACAAGGAGGTGAATGCAAGGTTGAGAAAAAGAAAATGGCCCCAACCTACCCACAGGAAACTCAAAACCCTTGTTACATTTCCTATAATAAACGTTGTCACCACACTTTACGTTAAGCTGTGGTTAACAGGGATAAACCATAAGTACTCACTACCAGAGAATCATAATTTGAGATTTGTTCCAATATATTATTCATAAGTCCCACTTAAGCGAACTGAATATACTTTCTCTCACAAACATAAACTCAAGGGCAGAAGAATGTTTAGCTGAAGACCTTGGACACTCTCGTACAGAGCTGAAGGATTGCCACATGACTGATTGGCGTTCCTGTTTCACATGTGAAATTTCTAAGACACGTGCCCTGCCATCTGATTCCCTTGCACCTCTAAATGAGATCATGTATGTAATATATAACATCTGTCATACGTTTTAAGCCATTAAATTGGCAGTGATTTTTCCCAGCAGCAATAGAGAGCTAACAAATACAGCACTAAGCCCTCCAAGAGGCTGATCGTAGCCCGGCCTTTAACTAACATCACAACAGACACCAGCCATCCCACAGTGATGCCTGCATGCCGAGTAGGGGAAATCAACAGGAAAATCCATTGTCAAAAGTCATTTCAATTTTATAATAAGTTCCATTTATATGTATGTAACCATAATCACTTATATGTCTATGTGGCTTCAAAATGTACTATGAGCTTTTAGACACAAGATTATAAATACATTTGCCAAGGTATAGAAGCAGGGATTTTCATTCTTATTTTGCAGGTGAAAAGATCGGGGCCATGAGGAATTAAGTATTGATAGTTTCTAACCACAGTCAATGTATCGTTGGTTCTCAAATATGCCACTTGCTTTGCACTTGCTTCTTCCTGGATCGGATTGGGGTTTCCCCAGATTTTGCATAGGGTCTTTCTCAGCCCTTGAGTTTAAAATAAAATATCACCTCCTCCTGAGGACCCTCCCTGACCCCCATCTTCATAAAATCACACATCCTTCACTCACTCCTGATGCCCTAGAGACGCTCTGTTCCATCACTCTGCCTTCTTGTTGGAACAGTACATCATTCGTTAAAATTATTTATGTGTTTATCACCAGGTACCCACAATATTGGAACATGGGCTCCTATGGGCAGGGATCTTTTTTTTTTTTTTTTTGGCTGTGTTGGGGTCTTCATTGCTGCGCGTGGGCTTTCTCTAGTTGCGGCAAGCAGGGGCTACTCTTCATTGTGGTGCGCGGGCTTCTCATTGCTGTGGCTTCTCTTGTTGTGGAGCACGGGCTCTAGGTGCGCGGGCTTCAGTAGTTGTGGCGCACGGGCTTAGTTGCTCCGCGGCATGTGGGATCTTCCCGGACCAGGGCTCGAACCTGTGTCCGCGGCATTGGCAGGCGGATTCTTAACCACTGCACCACCAGGGAAGCCCTGGGCAGTGATCTTATATGCTGTGTTCACGATTGCCTCTGTCACCCAGAACAGGTTCATTGCAAGAAGATGCTGGATAAAAGGCTTGTCAAAATGAGCAACAAGGCAGACGTTCATGCATTACCTCTGTTGAGTACAATGCAGAAGAGGGAGACGGGTATAGTCTCTGGAGTCAGACTGCTGGGTCCCCTTGCCAACTCCACTTGCCAGGTCTGTGCAACCCTGGGAATTTGCGCCAACTCTCTGAAGCTCTGGTTTCTCATGTATAAGTGGTGTATACCTCGTACCTAGCTCCCAGGCTTGCTGTGAGGATACTCCGAGATAACTCTCACGCAATGTGCTTTGCACACTGCCTGGCCCATATTAAAGTCCAAGGTGGCCTCTTGCCGCTGCAGGCTGTTGCTTACAGAGAGGGCTCACGGAGCTCGAGAGAATAACACACAGCAGCTGATTGGATCATTGTCCAAATGCCCCCCTCTTTCTGTAGTTACTATGTACACTCTCATCCTTTGCCTTGTGGCTTTGAAGTCCCCCCTACTAGAGCAGAACCATATTTCTCCACCTTACTGATGCCAAGTTTGGCCACGTGACTTGCTTTGGTGGATGGAATGTAGACAGGAGAAGCAGCAGGACCCGAGCTGGGATGAAGCTCCAGGAAGCGACCCCACTCTCCTGTTTTCCTGCGATCACTAGGAGAAGAGCTTGCCGCCATTTCCTCTTTGGGCATTTATTGCACCTTGACTCAGCTTGATTCAAAAAGTTTCAGGAGACAAGTCTAATAAAAAACACCTGTTCTGGAATGGACTTCAATTATTTTCTGCATTTTTATATTTTCCCATGTGAATTATACTCATCAGGTCTTTTTTTTTTTAAGATTACTTTTTAAAAAATTTTTTATTTATTTATTTGGTTGCACCAGGTCTTAGTTGCGGCAGGCGGGCTCCTTAATGGCAGCTCGAGGGCTTCTTAGTTGCGGCACGCTGGCTCCTCAGTTGTGGCATGCATGTGGGATCTACTTCCCTGACCAGGGATTGAACCCAGGCCCCCTGCATTGGGAGCACGGAGTCTTAACCACTGTGCCACCAGGGAAGTCCCTCATCAGGTCTTTTGTTGCGAGTGACAAGCCCATCTCAGATGCATTTCAGCAAAAAGGGAAAGCCTTGGTTCATGTGCCGAATGAAAGAAGTGATTCAGGTAAAGTCATTGCTTCAGGCATGGCTGGATCCTGGGCCCAAGGGATAGAAGATGTTCTTTTTCTGTCTCTTCATTGCTTAGCTCCCCCCACCCAGGCTACAAAGACTGAGGGGGAAGTGGGAGGAGGCCTTGAAGAAGCATCTCCATGGTGTTGATACAAAGGGAGCAGAGGATGGGAAACAAGATGGTGAGAGGCCCAAAGAATAGGTGCTCTGTCTACTCAAACCTGGGGAGGCCTGGAAAAAAGAAACCTTGCTGGAGGAAAATATCATTTAGATTGCTAAAGGAAATTTGCACCAGCAATCGTGAGGTTCTTTAGAGGCATAGTAAAAAGAGAGTTTCATTGCCATATGCAGTTGTCAAAACAGAGTGTCTTCTCTGGTTCCCTTGCAGATGAGTCCATTGCAAGGACAGTCCGCAGTTCTGTCCTTCAGGTCTTCGGACATCCACTTGCAAGAAGCTTTCATATGTGACCAGCTGTTATGGGCTGAACTGTGTTCCCCCCAAATCCATAGGTTGAAGTCCTAACACCCAATGCCTCAAAACGTGACCATATTGGGAAATAGATTCATTGCAGATGTAATTAATTACTTAAGATGAGGTCATTGGGGTGGGCCCTAATCCAATATGACTGGTGTTCTTATAAGAAGTGGAAATTTGGAGATAGACACACACAGAATGCCGTGTGAAGATGAAGGCTGGGGTTGGGGTGATGATTCTACAAGCTAAGGAATGCAAATGATGACTAGCAAACCAGCAGCTGGAGGAGAGGCCTGGAACAGACCCTCCCTCGGAGCCTCCACAGGAAACCAACTCTGCCCACACCTTGACCTTGGACTTCTAGCCTCCAGAACTGTGAGAGAAGACATTTCTGTCATTTAAGCATCTGTGGTGCTTTATCACAATGGATCTCAGAAACTAATGCACTAGCCGAGGAGATATGAAGCTGGATGTGAGATGAACAGATTCCCAGGGTCAAAACACTAAGGGTAAACCCAGGGTCCATCACCCACTGCTATTGGCCTTTGTCCGTCCCCTTGAAGCATCTCAGTGGAAATTGGATAGAGTGAGATTATGCTACAGGAGCTGGCAGCACGTAACAGCAGCATGCGAACCACTATAGCTGCATCAATTGTCCTCAGACATTTTCTGTGATTAAGAAATCAACTTGGGGAAGTCAGCTGATAACAAGCAGCCTACAAAACAAAGGTTTTGCAAAATATCATTAAATTGTCACAGGCTAGCTGTTTCCACAATTATATACAATAACTCTGTGATGTTAGCCCAAACCAGGCAAAGTAATCTCCTCATGCAAAATGTATGCGATTAATAAAAGATGAACATTTTTATTCAGCCGTTCTTGCCCTTCCAAATACTAATTATATTTATTCCTTTTTATTCATGCAAAGTTTTGTTATATAAACATAATCATGGTTTAGTAAATCCATGACTGTTTGCAGAACAGCAATGCTGATCACATCTCTTCAGCTAAGACTTGCAAAGTGTTTCATTAAAATGATGTTCTGCCCCAAGGTTCACCCAATGAATTGAATGTGTGACAATAGAATAATGCCACATGCATACCAGGTACTTTTTCCAAACCTCTTTACTTACTATCAGCCAATGTTGCTGGAAAATGTCCTTGTCCCCAAAGTGATGGGGTAAGAGGGTCAGGATGATGGCGAACACAGAAACACCTCAAGACAGAATGCACGAAAGTCTTTGTTCTAGATTTTTACTTTCTGGCTTGTACTGGGAAACAAGTAATGAAAGCAACAGCCTTGCAGAAATAGTGTGCAAGAAAATGTAAAAATTGTGTAAAGGAAAATGGGCTCCACAGAACTCTTTTGTAGGTTTCTTTGCAGTCATTGGGCTGGAGGCAGTTTACTTAAACTCTCCCCTCCACCAGCACATCCCAGTGAACTTGGCTGGAGGAAGCACCAGGGAAGAAGGCAGGAAGGGTTGTTCAGAGATATTCATGATGCACAAAAGACCCTGTGGAGGTGAAAGGTTCCGCTGTAGCATCTTACAACACACACTGCATATGTGTTACTGGAGGGAGGAAAATGTAACAAGGTATCCAATTTCCCTCCACGTGAGAAAATCAATTGCAGTTAATCCCATCTCTTTGACTTTATTCTTCAGAGCACCACATTGTGCAAAAGACCCACCAAGAAAGATTCACACTTGAGCCCATCTGCCCTGCATCCTCACTGGGAAATTGCAACTTAACCTTTTTGCCTCTGTGTGACTACAAGGTTCTCATGAGCTGACGGTGATGTGAAAACTTGCAGGTGAAGGAAGAGGTTTGTCTTTCTGTGTAAAGGGTATGGTGGGGGAAGGCACTAATTTACACTGCTTTTTAGGAAAGCATCTGCCAGCATCACAAGGATTTACACACAGGTCTATAAAGAGAAAAATCCAGGACAAAGGAGATTTCCTTTTTCTGGTTAAAGGCAGGTCATTCACGTAGTAGTGAAGTTTAAAGATCAAGTCAGGGAGATACACAGTAGGTTAATGATCAAACTCCTGGTTTACGCCATAGCACACCTATCACATTTTTCTATAGCAATCATCTTAAATGCATTTTTTCCCACAAACATTTATGATCTCAATATTACAGATCAGCAGATCCAGACCTACTTGAACAAGCTTTTTACTATTCAAAGAATGTATCTGCCCTTTTGAGTAAGCAACCTGAGAGAACAATTCAATTTTATGTTGGTGGGATATAGACCAGGTGTAGGTATAATCTAAATTTTATGGTAGCTGCTGTATAAATATTCACCAACATTTTTTGGGGGGGGGAAGCTTTTTATTTGTGGGTAGATTTTTTTCCCTATTTTTTGGCCACTCTGCTTGGCATGAGATGCGGGATCTTAGTTCCCCGCATAGGGATCGAACCTGCGCCCCCTGCAGTGGAAGCACAGTGTCTTCACCACTGGACCGCCAGGGAAGTCCCTCGCCAACATTTTCTTTATCTCTCTAAGATGGTGTAAGGTCCAGTGCAACATTCTCTCCTGTGTGAAGAGAAAACATAGCAGACCTGAGACCATACCGCCTAGAAGCCCTTGTTTGGTGTCTGGTAAAGGTATTTCCCTCTGCCTAAACTGCAAATCATATGATTTATGTTGACCACTGCTTTCCTTCTAGGAGCCTGGAATTCCGGTATGTGCCAGGCAGAGTGTGCCTATGTGACCAGCCCCCAGTAAATACCCTAGGTGCTGAGTGCCTAATGAGCTTCGCCGGTAGTCAACATCTCACTCGTGTTGTCATAAATTGCTACTGGAAGAACTAAGCCCATCCTGTGTGACTCCCCTGGGAGAGGACTCTTGAGCCCAGTTTCCTCCAGATACTTCCATGTATCTTTTCCCTTTGCCGATTTTGCTTTATATTTTTTTGCTGTAATAAATCACAGCCATAAGTGTGGTTATATGCTGAGTGCTGTGAGTCTTCCTAGTGAATCATGAAACCTGGGGGTGGGCTTAAGGACCCCCCAATACATCTCTTGTATCTGATCCCGGGGGGAAGTATTCAGTTTTTCATCATTTAATATGATATGAGTAGGTGAGCGGTACGGGTACTCATGCTATTAGTATGAGTAGTATGAGTGTCCACAGGTCCCCAAACCTACGATATAATCCTAGCACACATGTGCAGGGTACTTTACAGTGACAACAGTGAAAGTCTCTGGGGTCAACTTTGTTGGTTGCCTTCCCAACAATCATCGCTCTTTCTTGATGGAGTCCCAACCTTGTCCAGATGACAACTCCTGCACAGGGCCATAAGCCCATCCTACTCCAGCTCCAGGGGTACAACTAATTGGTGTCACGGTAAATGGTTCTCATTGGCATTGATCGGTTCATCCATTGACATGTGACTTGACATTTGCCAAGAAGAAGGAAGTTCTACTGGGAAGTCCTTGGTGAAGAAAAAATGCATTCATTACATAAAAAGCCATTGGAAAGAAAAGGTTTCTCTTTTCCCAGTGAATATCATGTCTAGATGCAGTTATGTCTAGATGCTGCTACAGCAGTCTTGCTTCCTGCTTGAGGATGAAGTGAAGGTCCGGGATGGTAGACCAGAGAGACAGAAAGAGCCTGGATCCTGGATGACATCCGTGAGCTTCTGAATCAATCAACTCTGTAGCCTGTTGTCAGCTGGACTTCCTGCTGTTGAATAAGAGAAACTCGCTTTTTGCTTAAGACAACCTGAGTCAGGATTATATACTTTATTTGAAATTATGGAAACATATAAAAATTGATATCATCCTCACCGATAAAAAAGAATCTAAGACACATGCTGGATACAACATAGCTTGTCCGTGGTAGAGCTAGGAATTGAACTTGAGTCACTTGGGCTCAGTCCCTCCACCATGAAATAGAGACCGTTCTTTCTCTGAACATGTTAGCGTCTGGAAACAGCAGATTCTAGTAGCACCTGGAATTCGAGAAAGACTGGCCTCATTTCTGTCCTTGGAGGATCAATGGACCTTCAAGTAGAATGTGGTTGTCTTCTTATTGTATCGCTAAACAAACTTCTTGAGTCTATTTAGGATGACAAGACATCACATGAAACATTAAAAATATCCTTAACCTAATACACAGACAACTTGTGTATTCATGGACTCTGTTTGCATATATGTTTCATTAGCTTAATGGGAAACACATCCATGCATCATTACTGGATCATGGCTTCCAGCGTTTCTCAGGAGAAAGGTTTATACTGACTTTGCTCCTATCATCGGTCCCCTTCCTAAATTTGTAATGCAAAGCCGAGGTTTAAATTCCTCGCAGAACTGAGACATTAGCAGAGGATGGAAAGACATCCACCCGTCTTCAACTGATAATGCCCTTAATATGCTGGGAGGCTTTGTGCTCTGTGCCTTATGATCATTTATGCAAGTTCATTCTTCTGTGCCTCTGGGCTCAGACGTGAAGTCCATGTCTTAAGTAGCAAGAGCCAGTCTCCATGGCCTTGAGTTAGAAGGAAGTCACTCAGAACCCACAGACCCTGGGCCCATCCGGCTGTGCTCACAGCGTCCAGACCACTCATCTGAAAAAACTCCTTGCAGCTCAAATCTCAAACCAAATTCGATGCTGGAGGTCTTACCCTGATGTCTGCAGGCTACATTGCTTCTCAAAGGTCTGTTCTGAGCCTCCCTTGCTTCTTTCAATATTGACCTGCACAATGTTAAAAACTAAATTAAATTTGTCACCAACATAAAAAAAAACAGGGAGGTTTTCAGTCACATTCCAGATTTCTGGCATCTCTTGAAAAAATCAGAATATCTGTTCTTCCAAGGACCACATATCTACAGGATAATAACCAAGAGAGAGGTGGTCCATTCTTTTTGTCTCTGATGTGTGGCCACCTTCCACTCATCTCCCTGGCCCTGGCATTTTAATTTCCATTGGCTGATTCTAAAGTTTTACATGGGCATGATTTCCACACTGACATGCCTAATTGGAGCCCATGTATTGATTCCATGACATTTTTCACAAGGCTCCCTTTCTTTTTTTTTTTTTTTTAACATCTTGATTGGAGTATAATTGCTTGACAATGGTGTGTTAGTTTCTGCTGTATAACAAAGTGAATTAGCTATATGTATACATATATCCCCACATCTCCTCCCTCTTGGTCTGCCTCCCACCCTCCCTATCCCACCCCTCTAGGTGGTCACAAAGCACTGTCAAGGCTCCCTTTCAAAAAACAAATAAAGACCATTTGAGGATGCCCACAGCGGCTTAGCAGCTGCTCGCCACACTGACGGCGGGAGTTTTGGGGTCAGACTGTCTGAGTTGAGTCCTGGCTCTGATGCTTTCATAACCGTATGACGGTGGGCAATCCCAGGCACTTCTCTCTGCTTCTGTTTCCTTATCTGTAAAATGGGGATAATATTGTTATCTACCAGATAGATAGATAGATAATTCTTTTACAAGACTGCATTTTTCATTTTCCCTGGTACCATAGTAATCTTTTTTTGTGGTTTTGTTTTGTTTTGGTTTTTTATTTTAATTTTTTGGCCATGCCACACAGCTTGTGGGATCTTAGCTCCCCAACGAGGGATTGAACCCCGGCCCCTGGCAGTGAAAGTGCAGAGTCCTAACCACTGGACCACCAGGGGATTCCCCATAGTAATCTTTTTTGAAAAAAATTGGGCAACAAGTGAAGTTTCCAGTGTTCTTGCAGGTTTGTTGTCATGAAATACTTGGTGGAGGGACCTATGGAGGGCAAGGCCCTTTAGTAACCACGCGACTCCTGCTATTTTCTGCTAGAGCAGGGGTCCCCAGCCCCCGGGCAGCAGACTGGTACCAGTTCCCGGCCTGTGAGGAACCGGGCCGCACAGCAGGAGGTGAGCAGTGCGCAAGCGAGCGAAGCTTCCCCCATCGCTCCCCATCGCTCCCCATCAGTCCCCATCGCTCCCCATCGCTCCCCACCGCTCTCCACCGCTCTCCACCGCTCCCCACCGCTCCCCACCGCTCCACATCGCTCCCCACCGCTCCACATCGCTCCCCATCAGTCCCCATCGCTCCCCATCGCTCCCCACCGCTCCCCACCACTCCCCACCGCTCCCCATCGCTCCCCATCGCTCCCCATCAGTCCCCATCGCTCCCCATCGCTCCCCACCGCTCCCCACCGCTCCACATCGCTCCCCACTGTTCACATTACTGCCTGAACCATCCCCCGCCTCCCCGATCCATGGAAAAATTGTCCTCCACGAAACCGGTCCCTGGTGCCAAAAAGGTTGGGGGCCGCTGCGCTAAAGGGTCGAGGAAGAGGGTCAGCTCGGACGTTCTCCAAACCTTCCTCCCGTGCCCTACCTCTGCCCATCTGCTCCTGCGTTGACAATCGTTGCTGTCACCAGCATAGAAGACAGTCGAGATTCAGAGAGACCCAACCGAAGTAGAGAGTGAAGGGACACTTGTTCCAGTTTTGTTTTTGTTTTCCAGGGGTTCAGAAACAAACTCATGCTGAGGACGCCTTCATGGGTTTCAATGGATAAAGGAACCTCAGTTTTGGAGATTCAACAGAGAGTGCCTGGTGATCGTAGAGATCGGAGTATGTTTGACTGTGACCTCCAAGCAGATGCTGGAAAAGTGGCAGAAGGACTCTTGGCCCCGGTGGTGATGTGGGTTGGTGGGAGGAAGAGCTTTGAACTGGGCCTGTTTAATTGTAGGGGTGGCAATATGGTAGCCGTCAAGGGAGGGGCCTCATTGGCAAACACATTAAATTTACATATTTTATGGAAACAAATGGAGACAAACACAGTGTTTGCCTGGCTTTGTGCCTCCTTTCCTGTGTGCCTTCATAGCAATGGCCTGTTTTGTGGCTTTTGAGCTTTTCAGCTATGAAAGTTGGCTTCCGGGCAACCGGGAAGAGCCTAGAAACCCAGCACCTGCAACCGTGTATTTTTATGACTATTTTTTGAGTCTGAGATAAAGTGACTTTATCTCATTAGTCTCTTATCCAGATCACCCCTGACTTGGGGCACCACCTGCTTTCTCTATTCCAAAATGTCCCGAGGTTAGAAGAGTAAAATCTGTTTCTGTTGAATTCAAGAAATGGGGAGATGAAGGCTGCAGGTGACAGAATCCGTAATGGAATTTGTCTGCAAAGCCACTTGTGAAATGTCTGGTCCCTTCTCTCTGTCCCAGACAGACCAGATGTTGGGTGGAAAAAGGAAAGACAAATGGCAGAAATGGGGACACCTCATCTACTTTCCCTGGTCACCCCAGCTGCCTCCACTCCTTCCCTGCTCGGGCAAGTTCAAGAGTAGCAGAAAGAACTCTGAATTGTAGACACAGTGAGGTCACCACTCAGTTATATGACTCTGGGGGCAATCGTGTGTTTTATGTGAAGGGACCCCCTCAGAGTTTGGATATTTAAGGACAGGGGACCACTTGGGAGATTGGAAACCTCAGGGTTTCTTGACTGTTCATGAACTTATCTGTCAGAGCAAATACATTAAAAAAAAATTGTCTTTAGTCATATTGAAATACATTTCTCAAATTGTCAGTCCTCCTAGAACATGCCTTGCACAGAGTAGGGATAAAATAAGTAACTCTGGTTTGATCAAGTGGCACCAATAGATAGATAACAGAAGACATAGATTTGTTCCTGGCGTGGCATGTTTACTAAAGAGAGGAGAGGTCGGTGTGGATTGGGCCAAGCACTGAGCTTTGCATGCATTTTCTCACCGAATGCTTCCAACAAGGCTCTGCCATCGGTATTACTAGTACTTTACTGTATCCATAGCAATCTGAGGCACAGTGAGGTTCACTGATTGTCTCACAAGTGATGGAGGCCAGTGCTGAATTTAGACATGTAACCGCCCACACCTATCCAGCCATCTTCTGGTCCATTGCCTGGTCAGTTTCTCCTCCTCATCATCAACTTTGGAAATCCTTATTCCACGGCTGGCCACTCTCATGAAGTCCACCAGTTCCAATGCCTTCCATAATGGTCTTGGGTAACAAAGAGCCTGTTATTGGAGAATGAAAGAGTGGTTGATATCAAAATTTAGCCCAGCAAGGGAAGAAGGACTTGGGGCTCAGAGTTACGAAGGCTTGTAAAACAAGACATCCTCACTGGAGGGAGAGGCGTTTGAGTCCCATCTCAAAACTTGTAAGATTTGATGTCTGTTATCAAAGACAGCCACACTCTTCCAAATGGCAAAGCTGCATAAGAGAACCATTGCACCCCCTGACACCCAGAACAGCCAAGACCGATACATGATGCTGGGACCTGAGAGGGCAGCCCTTATCTTGTAAACGTCACTCTCTTGGTGACTTCCTATTCAGCGTGGGCTTTGGGGAGGAAATTCACAAAGGCCATCACTGCCCCGACAACTTGATAAGAAGAGACTTTGGCAGCACTGAGAGAGGCAGCTGGGTACAGAGAAATCACAATTCAGAAGTGCCGAGCAGCTCGTTGAGTATTTGAAATGACCCAAGAGCAGATAATATGGAATAATTGCACCAGATTTTTTTTTTTCTACATTCATCTTTTTTTCTCACTCCTCGGTTCTTTGAAGGATACATATTCCCAAGCATCTTTGTTCACATAACTTACCACTCAGGGGATTCAGCGGTAAATTCCTTGGCAGCCACTAGATAAATGTCTATCTGAGCAGAGAAGGCCGTTTTTCCTTACCTAGATGTGGATTTTCCAGCATCTCAATTTAAAGCAAAATCTGGAAAAAGTTTTAAGAGTGAAAGGAAGAGATGGCCCTTTAACAAAAACTGTTAAATGTTATAAGGACAATGATATATATAGAATTCTGCTGCTATTTCAGATTACCTGAAATTGGCTACTGTCCTTGATCTTCTGGCATCCCCGCCTGGAGAAGTACCTGCCAAATTAGTTTTGGTTCCATCAGGCATGTGTTTTGAGAGCATTTTTAATTAAATATCATAAGAATCCAGTACAGCTTTTAGCAATCCCACGTGCATGGAGAGGCAAAAATTGTGTTCACGGTTGCTTAAAAAAAAGCCAGCACTTGAGGGGCCATGATCTTGAAGAGAAAGAAGCACAGAGGAGTAAATGCCACACTCCAATTTTGTTCTCAAAGCGTTTGCCAGATTCTTAAACGCATCGTGGAGAGCCCTCTGCATTGAAACAACGAACGGCTAAAAGGCAGCGCCATTTACAGCATCTTCAAGGTAACGAGAAGACAACCTTATGAGACAGGTGTTGTTTATCCTATTATGCAAAGGAGGAAACTGAACCTCAAAGAGCCTATCACTTGCTCAAGGTAACACAGCTGCCTTTTGGCAGAGCTGGGATTTGAATCTGGGTTTGATTTTGCCTAAAGCACTCTTCCCTTGAAACGTTCCTGCCCTCACTTCCATGAAGCTTCTGCTGAAATGTTACCTTATCAGAGAACGTTCTTTGGAATCTTCAGTATGGGATGGCCATCTGTTCCAATCCATGGTGCTTCTTACCTCCCTTACCCGGCTTCTCCTCAGCTCTTACCGTCAGGCGGTGTGTCTCTGTGGAACCATTGTGTTCATCACCTAAGTCACTGGATGGTGCCCAGAGAGATGGGATTTATTTTGTTCACTGCTGTGTCCCAGTGACTAGGACAGAGGCTGCTCCCCACTAAAAGCCCTCCAAGCATATTTCTGCATCAAGGAAGGGGAGGAGTAAATTCGAGATCTTGCGCTCGAAAACTAGGTCTTCAAATCACCTCCATGAATTTTCTAAAAAGACATAGGTTAAAATTACACAATTACAATTATTGTAATTGTGTAATTACGCAATTACACTTCCATGGTAGTACTACTATTCACAATGGCCGCAGATGGAAACAACCCAAATGTCCATGAATGGATGAATGGATAAACAAAGCGGGTCACACCCATACAGTGGAATATTATTCAGCCGTAAAAAGGAATGAAACACTGGGAATTCCCTGGCAGTCCAGTGGTTAGGACTCAGGGCTTTCATGCCGGGGGCCCGGGTTCAATCCCAGGTCGGGGAGCTAAGATCCTGCAAGCCGAATGGTGCAGCCAAAAAAAAAAAGGAATGAAACACTGATACCTGCTACAACATAGGTGAACCTCAGAAATGTGACGCTGAGTGAAAGAAGCCAGATGCAAAAGACCACATATTGTATGATTCCATTTACATGAAATGCCCGGAATAAGCAAATCTATTGAGACAGAAGGCAGCTTGGTGGTTTCCGGAGATGGGGGAAGAATGAGGAAATGACGATTTAATGTGTACGAAGTTTTCTTTGGGGCTGATGAGAAAGTTTCAGAGCTCATTAGAGGTGATGGTTGCACATCATTGTGAACGTGTTTAACGCCACTGAATTATCCACTTTAAACCGGTTAATTTTATGTTATGCTAATTTTACCTCAATATTTCTAAATTACACGAGTCTTAGCCCTAGCCAAAGAAACTCTCCATGCTTCAATTTCTTCATTTATAAACGTTTCTAAATATTGAACTGAAACAGTCTCATTATGAGGCTCAAGAGGGATTCAATATACGACAGCAATTTGTAAGTTATAAAGCATTACAGAAACGCTCGCTGCTGTTTCTATTCTTCTCCAGTTCTTGAGAGGATGGTCACCAATTCTGATTCTAGCTAAACCACAGGAAAGTGATTTAAAAAGGGAGTGATTGTGACAGCAATATTTGTCCCTTGATCAGCTCTTAGCAAAGAGAGACATCACGGTGTAGGCAATATTTCCTCCATTTCTTCGCCTTGAGTGAGTGTCTACAGCAGCTGACCTTGAAGATAACTGTCCTCTGGGTCGGGTAGTTCCCACTCACCCCTCTGGATGCACTGCCCACCCTTCCCATCCTTGCCCTGTTCTGAGCTCAGGAGGTTAGCCTCTCTGTACCACATCCCCTAAACTCCCTTCCCTCTGACTTCTGTAGTCAATAGAGGCATGGGCAGGTTTGCCAAGGACGAGGGCAGAGAGAGGTCGGGGTGTTTGCTCCCCTCTCTCTCTTCCTGCCATGGTTCGGCGGTGTCTCTGTTACTCTAGGGAACAGTGTGCCTCCACTGGCCGGTCCTGTTCCCATGGCCACAGCTCTCATTGGGTCTGGGAAACACTTACTTTTCTTCCCTTCAAGGCTGGAGGTGGAAATGACTATGCTTGTGCATATTCCCAGGCACTGTGCCATCTCTCATTAGCCCCCTTAACTTTGTCCACCCTTCTTCAAGTATTTCCTGTATTAGCTTACTCCAGTTTCTCCCTTTGAATGTGCTATTTGTCTCCTGTCAAGAACCTGACTGATACACTCTCCCTAATGATTCTAACAGCATGTGCGTGATCCTATGTGCAAGGGTCATACTATTATCAGGAACCGTATTTTATGCATGAGAGAGTTGAGGCCCAGGGAGATTAAGTAATTTACCCAAGGTCCCACAGCTAGTAAATGACAAAGTAGAGGCATGACCCCAGGCCATTTGGCTGCACACAATAAAAGCTTTAACCCTTGTGCAATACTGTCCTAACCTAGGGACCTCTCACTGGTGCTTCCTCCAAGTTCTAAACTGAGGGCTATTCAGGCCAGTGAATTTCCCTACCGTAATGTCAGCAGTGGGATTTACTGCCCTATTTAATTTTCATTAGTCACTACTAATTGTAAGAAATGCTTACTCAAAGTCATTAGCTGGTGTCCTATAATCACCCAGTGATATTTCCAATGAATCCAGTAGAAAAGCCCCTTTGTCACATCTAATATGTGCTTGTTAATGTGCTGTCAGTGTCCAGGGTCGAGTGGTCTGTTTTCCGGATGATGCAAAACGGGGCAGGAGCAGGAATGGTGTAGACACAGAGTGGATTATGAAAGCTCATGTTTACGTTAGTAGGAATAATAACGTACTTCACTACATCGTGTTTTAGAATAAACACAGGAAGATACATAGTTATAGATGATATAGTTATAGGTACAGATATGGATATAGATATATAAAGGCTATCTGCTGTTCACATGCAGTGCTAAGGAGTTAAAAGACACAAAAACTACTAAAGGAAATAGCCACTGTTCATCATTCTGGATGTTTCTTGTATGCATATGAGAAACACATAATATTGTACAGCAAGTAACATCCTTTAAAATAACTCGATTGACTGGCTTTGGCTCGCAGGCTGAAATTTAATAATGACCAACACCTAATGAGGGCTTGCTATGGGCAGGGGACTGTTCTAAGGTTCTGCACATCTTAATTCATTTAATGCTCACCAGAGGCTTGGGAAGTAGGTTCTAGTAATAGATGTCTTTTACAAACAAGAAAATAGAAACGAAGGCCCACAGATGTTATTCCACTTGAATAAACTTGGATGGACCTCAAAGCCCATGCCCGTAGCCTGGTTTTCTACTCAGTGACACACTTCCTTTTTTTTCTTTTTGAAGTGTAGTTAATTTACAATGTTGTGTTAGTTTCAAGTGTACAGCAAAGTAATTCAGTTATGCATATGTATATATACTCATTTTCAGATCTTTTCCATTATAGGTTATTACAAGGTATTGAGTATAGTTCCCTATTCTATGCAGTTGGTCCTTGTTGTTTATCTATTTTATACATAGTAGTATAATCCCAAACTCCTAATTCATCCCTCCCCCCTTTCCCCTTTGGTAACCATAAGTTTGTTTTCTATGCCTGTGAGTCTTTTTCTGTTTTGTAAATAAGTTCATTTGTATCATTTTTAAGATTCCACACATAAGTGATATCATATGGTTTTTGTCTTTCTCTGTCAGACTTACTTCACTGAGTATGATCATCTCTAGTTGCATCCATGTTGCTGCAAATGGCATTATTTCATTCTTTTTTATGGCTCAGTAATATTCCATTGTATATACGTACCACATAATTCTTTATCCATTCACCTGTCAATGGACACTTAGATTGCTTCCACATCTTGGCTATTGTAAAGAGTGCTGCAATGAACACTGGGGTGCATGTATCTTTTTGAATTAGAGTTTCCTCTGGATATATGAGTGGCCCCCTTTCTTACTTTCTAATTTGACTTGAGTGTCAGCTCCGGGATTCACCAGCTTCAGGGGCCGAGTCGTCCTGTGAACTTTCTCAGCCTTGAGTGAAGACACTGTCCCAAGTGACCAGGCTCACCTTCAACTTGAAGTGAAATGGCTAAGGACGCAGTCCTCTTCGTCTTCCCAGGCGTGTCAGGAGTTGTCACACAACCCACATGCCGGGCTTCCAAACAGAGCCCCGAGTTACCAGATGCAATTACCCAGTGAGAATCACAAAATCAAGTTGTCTGAGATATTTCCCTCCCTGTCTCATTTTTAGGACAAACTGAGAGAAAACAAAATCCAGAGCATTTAAGGAAAGGGGATCCTAAACATGGCCGCTAAAATGCTTCCAGAACTTCCAGTCAGAACAAAAAAGCATTGGCATCAAGCTCTCAGCCTCAGCAAAACATCCACACGTGGCAAGATGGCAACATAACACAGTCAAGTCTTCTCCAGGTGGCTCTGGATGGGAGAAGGTTCTCACGGTTACGGCACAGACAACCCTGGATCTGCCAGTGCAAAGGATCTTACCCCGCTGAGTAACGGCAACAATAAATTGTGGGAATACTTTCCTGTCTTCCACTGCCTTTCCTCAGAGGTGCTCCAAAGGTCCGAGGGGGGATTGATGACAAATTCCTGCACAATCATTAGGTTAGAGGAGTAACAGTCGAGGTCCGGGCTTTGCTTTGCTCCTATGAGGAAACTGTGGTAGAAATAGAAAGTTTCGTAACATACTAATTTTTCTCTTTTGTTCTTTGAAAAGTAGCTTTTCCACATTATTTTAATTCCATGACCTTGATGATGATTAACCACAAGTAAATGTGAGCACTTATTTAGTGCTAGGCTTTGTGTTTCTAGTTATACGTATTTTCTCCCTTGACCCTGTAACAACCCAAAATAGACCAATAATAAATAAATCAATAAATCAATAAATAAATTTATATATATATATATCTGCAGATACACAAGAAGAAAGAAAAAGAATCTGTAAAGGCAGCACCCGGAATGACCACTCTTAACATTTGCCATGTGATTTCCCAAACTTTCTTTTTTCTCGTGATGGTTTGCAATCCCACGTGCATGTGTGTCTACCTGTCTGGATCTTGACAGTGTTGAATTTTGTGTGAGCCCTGTGCTCCTGGAAAACAGTGATGGTCAAGAAATATTCCCTACTCTTAGGCATCACTGCAAAAACTAGAAGTCACCCTTCCCCATATGACTTAGATAAGACCCAAAGATGACCCCCTGTTTACCTAGGACAGGCCAGACACAGGCCCTCCAAATTCCCATTCACTGTCTGGTGAATGATTAGCAGAACTGTTTGTCCCCACCAACCAATCTGGCCAAAATTCCCACTAGTTCGCCTTGAGCAAACCTGAATCCGGCTTCTCTCCTTTCCCTGAGCCCCTAAAACTTGTCTCACACTTGAGCATTAGAACAAGGAATAACCCCTCCTAACAACCACTCCTGACCATCAGCTGACCTCTGGGAAAAACAGTCCTGATCAACTGTCTGATCAATCCCTGGGCTTATTCCACTTCTGACACCAGATCCTTCCTAGCCTTGTGGACTCCTCCCTATAAAAGAAAAGCCCCTTTTCTGCCTGTGCTTTGGGAGGTTTGCTGATCTCAGATTGGAACGTTCTCCCCATTACAATAGTTCCTTCCCCTATCACAGTGGTTCTTCCCCCCTGTTTCAGTAATCACTTTGCATAAAGTCTCTCCTTACCTAAGTCTAGATCTGTTTCTATCTATCTAGGAAGAGGAAAAGTTAATGAATGGGGATTGGGCTTGAGATGCTGTCCTTGGGAAGGAAAACCTAAGTCTGGGTCACATTTTCTCCTAAGGTGCTACCCGCCTGACCCAGATACAATGTGGAGGGAATCGTCAAGGCCCCATCCAGGTATTCCCAAACGCTATTCCTTTTCCCCCTCATCATACAGCTGTGAAATGAACCACTCAGGCTCCAGTACATCCAATAATTCCTCTGAAATTGGCCTCCAGAGAGGTAAGGAGGTCTCAGAATCCTGGATCACCATCCCCCCGACCCCAGGTCTCTGTAAAACTCTAGATACTAGCTTGGGAATTCTTTGTTAATAAACTTTGGCTATTATTTGCATTCACTCTTTTTTGTGGTCCTCAAAGGAAGGGTTCATTACCTTAGAATGATCCCAGAATTACCTAACTTGCCATGACTGAAAGTAAAACTTTTCATTATTCTTTTATTTATTTTCATTGATTCTTCGGTCAATGATGAATTTTCTTTTCATGTGCTTATAAGAATTTTTTAATCTCTTCTTTTGAGAATTGCCTTTTTGATATGATACCAATTTAGAATGAACAACTCCCAAACTATTTTAACCCCTTCTTTTTCATCTCTGAATGAGTGCAAATACAACGAAATTATCTGGGCCATGTCAGGAAATGTTGATTATGAAACATAAGTCTAAGCTCCTTTTAGAAAAGGATACAAGCTTCTTAAATATTGGTCATTCCTCTGCTTTGGTTGCTGGGTGTGGGCAATGCTGCTTATTTTCCAAGTGAATTACACAGAAAAGTTAATTTTCATCGTGGCTGTTAGGAGAGTATTAATACAGCAAATTCAAATGAAACCTATTTCGTTTCAAAGCTCAAGCTATATACTTAATACTCTTCTGTCACCAAACTATTGAAATAGCTAACAAGTCCTAATGTTGATTTATTTGGGGTTTTGCTTCATCCATAAGGTCAAAATATTAAAAGCAAAGTATCTAGAGGGTTAAAAGGAAGATAGATTCTACGAAGGGAGCAGGTTTTAGACCAAATGTCAAGAGGATCCACTTGTAAATGTCTACTCAGAAAATCCAGCAAAGGCAAGTTTACAGATCAATAGCCTACCTGGGTGCAATTTGCCTAAGTGCATTCAAAGCCTTTTTTGCAATTGATCCTGACCTTTAGATACAACATCCCTTTTTACAGATAGAAAAATTGGGTCTGCAGTTAGGAAGTGGTCAAGGATGACACAGAGCCCAATAATCAAACTGTAGACATTTTTTCTCCTTATAACCGGAAGCATCTGGACCCCTTGTTCAATGGTGATGCACATTTCCTTCTAGCCCTCTCCACCAGTTTCTAGGGGTGCCGTTTAGAGGGTAATCATCATCGCTATTTTTTGACAACGTGATTGTTCTATGGAGAAGACTTTGTTCCCTGACAAAGCTAGTAAAACATCTTCCAGGATGCACCTAACCCAGGAGTGTTTTTACCCATTTGGGTCTCACTGAAAGGATATCAGCCACTATAAGGCAACCACTTGGTCCCTGTTAGGACTGTCTCAGGACATCAGATTATCATGTAAATTCCTCCTGCTGAAGCCAAATCCAACCTCTGTACCCCAGCACCGAATTAAATCTCAGAGGCAGAGTTTTGGGTGAAGTAGAAAAGAATAGCTTTATTGCTTTGCCAGGCAAAGGGGGTCACAGTGGGCTAATGACCTCAAGAGTGTGTGTCCTGACCTTGAGGGGGTAGGGAGGAGTTTTACAGTAATAGTTCAAGGAGCAGGGCATGATCAACTTGTGGATCTTCTTCTGACTGGTTGGTGATGAGGTAATCGGGAGTTGGCATCATCAACGTTCTGGTTCCAACCAGTCGGGGGTCTGGGGTCTATGTACTGGTGGGCAGCATGCAGTTAACTTGTCCCACCTGGTGGGAGTTTCAGTGTCTGTTAAAGGGCTCAAAGATGTTGTTCTGTGTATCCCTTGAGGAGGAACCAGGACCCTGCCCCAAGGCTGCACTCTTGTCTCCTGACTGCTCCTCCCTTGTCTCTGCATCCCCTCCCTTCCCTGATTAACAACTGTTTGAACCTGCCCTTTGGAACTCAGAGAAGATCATGGAGACTGTAATGTGATGGCTTGATGGCTTGATTTCCTGCAAACAAGAAAACGGGGTGGGGGGGAGGAGGGAGCAGAAAGACTTGTGACCAGGAGCCCCACAGGGTCCTGTTCAGTTTCACCCCTGCCTGGGATCAAGGGAAGGCCTCTAGTAAGACACATCTAAGTGTTCCATGGCCCCTTTGCTAAGAAGATATCAACGTTTCTGATATAAGTTTGGTTAGCACTTCCCTAAGAGCTCTAGGAAACAAAAGGTACAACACTAACAGTCATGGGCTCTACCATCCATTCTCCAGAAGAGGCTGGATGGAAGGAGGTAATTTTCTGACATGAACCTGTTTTCCCCCATGATTTCAGAAGATATGAAAAGCGACAATGATGCAATGTCGACGTTTCCTCCTCCTCCTTAGCTCTCGCTGTGGGAAGGATCATAACATCCTCGGGATTCATGGTGATAGAACACTGCTGATGGTCACTTTTGGACAAGTGGGCCATAGGCAGAGCGATAAAATCCCCAGGCACCTAACGTTTAGGGGTTGTTGACTAAAAATAGAGCACAACCCAGAAGTAGAGAGTTATGTTTTATTTGGCCGACTTTCTGAGAACTTCAAGCCCGGGTGGCAGACAGGACTCTCAGATAGCTCTGAGGGACCGCTCTGAAGAGGTAAGGGATGAGCCAGGATATATAAGGGTCTTTGCAATGAAACCAGGTAGTCAGAACATCAAAAGATGCCTGTTAATTAAAGAAAACCAGACATCTCAAGTTACAGGATTTAGTGCATTTTAAAATTTTTATTTATTTATTTATTTTTGGCTGTGTTGGGTCTTCATTACTGCATGCAGGCTTTCTTTAGTTGTGGCGAGCGGGGGCTACTCTTTGTCGCAGTGTGTGGGCTTCTCATTGAGGTGGTTTCTCTTGTTGCAGAGCACGGGCTCTAGGTGCAGAGGCTTCAGTAGTTGTGGCTCATGGGCTCTAGAGCGCAGACTCAGTAGTTGTGGTGTACAGACTTAGTTGCTCTGCGGCATGTGGGATCTTCCCGGACCAGGGCTCAAACCCGTGTCCCCTGCATTGGCAGGTGGATTCTTAACCACTGTGCCACCAGGGAAGTCCCACAGTGCATTTCTATATATGGGGCGTTGCAAAAGTCTAGGCTCATTGAAATCGTTCCTTTGATACGCACCTTAGCTATCTAGGGCCAGTATCCTGTGTCTTTCCATCCTGAGTCTCCTCAGGGTGCACTGCTTCGGGGGTGCAGGCTGCAGTGGCTGATGGCTTGATGACGGGACATCCTGCTTCTCTCCTGAGTTTCCTTAGGACTCACTGTAGGGGCAGCTGTCATGCGATGGCTTGATGGCTGCAACATCCTCTGTTTACTGATGCAAGGGCAACATCTTTTCATTGACAGAGTCTAATCAGGCTTTTGTGAAGACAACGGGGGGAGAAGTCCCCTTCCCTAACTGGCACTTGATGTAGCCAAGGAGATCGTGGGGTCCAGCCCTGTCCACCAGCCCCACCCAGCACCAAGAAATAGCCCGCAAGGTCGTGCTGCGGGTCCCTGTGCCCACCCAATGCTGCCAGCCTGGGTGGAGCCTGGTCATTGGGCCCCACCCAGCACCAGAAAAACTGTGCCAGCCCCCAAAATAAAATAGCCAGCTCTTTTAAGCAGCAAAATGGGTTTATTCAGGAATAGCACAGACCTGCAACTCAGGACCGGCCAGCTATGGTGAGTCGTAGGCCGGTCTGGAGAACGAAGGAGGCGGGCTTGCTTTTATTAGGTTTTAGGAGGAAATTGGGGAGGGTTGTCTTGAACAAACCTTTACTGGAGAAGAACAAGAGTTCAAGGTTGTGGCGGTCCCTCATTGGCTGCAATCGGGGGCTAGTGCCTTGTTGCTGGGGCAGGAAGGGATCTCCCTCCCCTTTTTTTTGTAAAGCAGGAGATAAAATTCCTATGTGAAAAATGTCTTCCTTTGTACCCATAGAAAAGTAACATTCTTATCTCCTTTCTTCCTGCGGGTTATACAGGCTGCAGTAAGTTGAGTGAGTTGTGAGTTATGAGTTATGAGTTGTGAGTTTCCCCTTCAGGGCGTCCTGACTCCATGTAAAATGAGCTTTCCTATACTTATGTTCGCAGGTGCACAGAGCGGGTGCCCACCCTTCCCTGCAGGAGCCTGGGAATGGGAGGCCTGAGGACCTGCCTGCCCAGCACCACCAAGCAGCAAAGAGGAGGTGTCCCCTCCCCCGCAAGACCCTGCCCCCAGGGAGCTACCGCCAGTCCAGCCCAGGTCTGGGGAGAGGCCACAAAACAGGGGCGCCTCCTCACTTGTCACTGTCTCCAAGGTGCTTGAGGGGCACACTCCTGTCTCTCGGCCACTCCCGTCTCTAGGTAACTGTCTCAGAGGTAGGTCCACCCCGCTCACCCATCCAAGTACGTGGGGCAGGGCTGTGTGGACAAGGACCCCCAGCCCTAGGCGACGGAGGCAGAGCCCACCCCCTCCCCATCGGGAGCCCTTTCCCCAGGCCCTTCCCAGGAATGGGCAAACCATCCAGAGGCAGGGCCGCCTTCTCCCATCCAATGGTCTCCTTAAGAACTGGGGCTGCAGAGACCCCCCCCCCAAATCATGAAGGTGTTCCTTAAATGAGTGGAGTTAAAGAAAAACCTGTATTTCACCTTCCCCCATCTTGTACAGTCAGCCATCAGCAAAGATTCCTTGAACAACTGAACGTGTGGTCATCCTGCCTGATCGTCTTTATAAACTCCCAGCCACAATTCGAGGGGAATGGGACGGTCCCCATGATTTGCTGGGGGCAGTGGAGCCTCAGGGAGGCCAGCCCAAGGTCACAAGAGGCAGCAACGTGCAGTCAGATGCTAGGACCTGGATATGCCCTCTGAGAGAAGGAAGGAGGGATGGAGGGCGGGAGGAAGAGGCACCTTCTGTGGCTTAACCCCTGTCGTCCACCACCACCGGCTCCGGTTTTCACTCAGGAGCCCGTGAAGGATCAGCCCCAGAGCGACGAGATTCCGGAGCAGGAGCCTGACACCACAGCAGGGGAAGGATACGAGTGACAGTAAAGGTGGTACCACCGCATCAGGTTATACGTGGAAAAAACGCTGACGATCTGGCTGGACCGTGTGTCTCTGTTGGCACGGGATTCACAAGGAGACAGAGGGATGGTGACCTGGGAGCAGGCTGGCAACAGCAGTCCCGTTGCAAAACCAGGTCTGGGTTTGGGCAGGGGTCGGGGGATTGAAATGGACAGAGAGGGCAGCCAATCCCAGTGTGTCTTCCAGGGGAACCTCTGTGGGAGCTTGTCATTGATGGATTCACGCCACATCTCCATTTCTGGGCTTTGGTTGTGTGTTTCTCACCCTTCCTTGGATCTCCTTTTCCAAACAATAAATGATGTCCAACGGAACGAAAGCACTGACATTTACACAAATGATATTAATGACAGTCACACTAATGATATTAATGACATTCTTGTTCCTTCAACGTTGTTTTTGTGCAGCTTTTGATTCATGACACATTCATCCATGAGGGGGCATAAGTGAAAGGCTTTTTCAGAATGTCTGATGAATGGAAACCAAAACAAGCCAATGACCCTTTTTCTCTAACCTTGAAATCCCTAAGATTGACAAAGAACTCTGAAACGGTGCTCTCTCCACTTGGGTGGCTTTTGAAAACTGAGTTGTCCTTCCTGAAACGGTACTCCATCCACAAACTATATCCCCTTGTCTCATAATAAGAAATTGAAAACAAACTCAAAGGAACTTAGAAATAACTATAAGCAAGCCACAGTTAGAAATAAATGACATGTCCCACATTTCTTGGCTCAAGTAAATAGCATTCCCTGTCCAAGGATGCCAATGCTTTGCATGGTGGTTTTTAGTTTGTCAGATACATTCATTGAATAAGTACAGCTTGAACCTCTTTTCTGTGATCTGGCTAGTGTCTGGAGATGCTGTAGGTCTTTCTCCTTTTGATCTAGGAGACCAATAGTAAGACAGACATTTGTCTTCTGCAAAGTGACAGCACAGGGCCCATCTGTTTGCCTGGCATGGTGTGTATCCTTTAATTAAATTAATCATCAACTTTTAAATATCAGAATGTCGCAAGTAAAAATAGCACCTCCTTTTTCCCACTAAAATATGGAAGAGTAATGAATTGGGGGCCCATTTCTTGCATGGAGACAGCTGACTGGAGCTGAGCGCTGGCTATTCTCTTTAGTTGGGGGCACACACGATAGTTCCCCATTGACTGCTCTTTCATTGAATTCACCTTTCCAGCTAGTATTATATGGAGGGGTATGACTTTGAAAAGAAAAAGCAATTGCACCAATAATTATCTCATTCCATCTGTAGTCCGTGCTCCAAAGGAAAAGTTAAAGAGTGTGTTATATGTAATGGGGAGGGGAATCTTACCTACTCTCAGGTTCTGACCCCTGAGACTTCTCCAAATTCACGTTGCAGGATGAAGCCCAGGCAGAGCCAGGCACGTAAGACCACACCGAGCTTTACGGATTGAAGTCATTTCATGCTCCATTGAAGAGCTATTCGTCTTTGCTCAGTCACATACATATGAATCTGGCTAAATACGTCTGTTACCGGGCGCCGGTCTGCTTCAAGAATTCTGCGGACAAGGTCCAGAAGACATGGTCGTATTTTTAGGATTTTAAAGCTGTTGAAAAATAATCTTGTGGCAAAGAAGGATGTAAATCCTGATATTTTAACGGTAAGCAAGATGCTAAGCTAGGATGGTATTCCATTCTCTAAATGCTACAATGCTACAAGGCAACTCTTCCCAGGTCTGACATGTTAATCCACTTGACATTCAACCAACGACATGGTGTTTTTATAGACTGACACCCACTGAAGGAGGCCAGGATTCATGTCATGCAGCCTGTCCCCTGCCTGCCCCGAACACCTCCATTAATTCAACTATTACCGATATAAAGGGGACACATTTGAATGTTTCAAGAAGAGAAAGTACCTGCAGCTTTCAAAAGACATACCTCAAGGGCAGGGAGACACACAGAAGGATAAATCCGCCTTTCCTTTTATTCCATCTTCAGAAGGTGAATTTTGGAACACTAATAGAATTACTTCCTCCTCAATAAATTCCAGCCCATAGTGGCTTCTGGGCCAGGTACGCCTTTTCTATTAACCTTCTTTTATAAAAGCAAAAGAGCAACGACAATGGGCCGTACAGCTGGTCTGCACAAAACCACATGTGAGTGTCTGTGTCCCACATAAAAGCCTCTATCATGACCAAAATGTGTTGCTCAGATTCAAGTGTGAGGTTCAGGGAGGGATCATTTCCATAGCCCCTCATCAGCATTCTCAAAATAATAGTAGCTAATTGATAAAGTGCTTGCCACCTTCAGACACGGCTTTAACAAACAGCACACGGGGCATGTCATTGAAAACTCTGGGCAGCGCTACTGGGCAGCTACTTACTACTTACTTATCACCCTTAGTGCTTATTAACTCATGACTTTTACTAACTTTACCAATGAGGTGACTGTGGTAACAAGAAGTTAATGTGCCCCCAGATCAAACACCTAGACCTTTAGAACTAGGGAGCAAAGCAGGATTCGATGCAGGGGGTCAACATCACCGCCATGTCTGTGCCACAGTGGACGCCCTTCAGAGGGCAGCAGCCGTAACCACCATCGACAGCAGTCATGGGAGAGATGCCTGAGAACCCGCAGGCAACCGCCAGACCCAAGACGGATAATAAATGATAATTTTAAGCCATTGTTTTGAGCAACCAGTTAATCAATAATCCAGATTTACCAATGACAAAACCGAGGTTATGGAGAGTTTATTTGCCGAAAATCAAAGACATTTTGATGGAAGATCCAGGAAAAAATTCCAGGTTCCTCTGACCCAACTGCTCTTATTAGTGCGATATAGTTCCCTGTGCTATACAGTAGGACCTTGTTGTTTATCCATTCTATATATAATAGTTAACATCTGCTAACCCCCAAAATGCCAACCCATCCCTCCCCCAGCCCTCTCCCCCTTGGCAACCACAAGTCTGTTCTCTATGTCTGTGAGTCTGTTTCTGTTTTGTCGATAGGTTCATTTGTGTCCTATTTTAGATTCCACGTATAAGTGATATCATATGGTGTTTGTCTTTCTCTGTCTGACTTACTTCACTTAGTATGATCATCTCTAGTTGCATCCATGTTGCTGCAAATGGCATTATTTTGTTCTTTTTTATGGCTGAGTAATATTCCATTGTATGTGTACACAACATCTTCTTTATCCATTCATCTGTTGATGGACATTGAGCTTGTTGCCATGTCCTGGCTATTGTGAATAGTGCTGTTCTGAACATGGGGATGCATGTATCCATTTGAATTATGGTTTTCTCCAGATATATGCCCAGGAGTGGGATTGCCGACTCATGTGACAACTCTATTTTTAGTTTTCTGAGGAACCTCCATACGGTTTCCCATAATGGCTGCACCAATTTACATTCCCACCAACGGTGTAGGAGGGTTCCCTTTTCAAAACACCCTCTCCAGCATTTGTTACTTGTAGACTTTTAATGATGGCCATCCTGACGGGTGTGAGGTGGTACCTCATTGTAGTTTTGATTTGCATTTCTTTAATAATTTCTAGCTTACTTTATTATAAGAATACAGTATATAATACATATAGCATACACAATATGTGTTCATCAATTGTTTATGTTATCAGTAAGGCTTCCAGTCAATAGTAGGCTATTAGTAGTTAAGTTTTGGAGAAATCAAAAATTAAAAACGGGGGTTTCCCTGGTGGCACAGTGGTTAAGAATCCGCCTGCCAGTGCAGGGGACACAGGTTCGAGCCCTGGTCCGGGAAGATCCCACATGCCGCGGAGCAACTAAGTCTGTGCGCCACAACTACTGAGCCTGCGTGCCACAACTACTGAAGCCCATGTGCCTAGAGCCTGTGCTCCGCAACAAGAGAAGCCACTGCAATGAAAAGCCCACACACCGCAACGAAGAGTAGCCCCCGCTCACCACAACTAGAGAAAGCCCACGCGCAGCAACAAAGACCCAAAGCAGCCAAAAATAAAATGAATAAGATAAATAAATTTACATTAAAAAAATTAAAAGCAGATTTTCAACTGCAAGGAGGGTCAGCACCCGTAAGTCCCCATTATTGTTCAAGGGTCAACTGTAATTTGTTTTTTTTTTTAAATTTATTTTCTAATTAGAGTTTATCACACCTGTTTATGTAGAAAGCTATAAAATCAGCTCCCTGATGCTAATAGTAAATGAGGTCAGCACACACACTATCCTCCATGGGTCTCCAAACAGCTGCACCAACTGAAATTAATTTTGAAAACATCCATGGATTACGGTGGTTTTAATCTTCAGAGCAGGGATTCGTTTTCTCCATAGAGTGAAAAATCTTGTCTCTCTTCAATTATCGTTAAGAATAAGTGGTCCATAGTAGAGAAACTAGGAGCACACACGCTGCAGCCCGATTCTACTCCAGCTCTAAGAGCTGTCACTTCTGCCTGTGACTTTGGACACCTTTATTTTTCTTTTTAGAGTAACATCTTCATTGAGATATAAACTGAATACCAAAAAGAGTGCCCTCTTAAAGTACACAATTCAATGGTTTTTTTAGGATATTCACAGAGTTGTGCAATCATCATCACTAATCCCAGTAATGATGGTTGCTAATCATTTTTGGAACTTCCCAAAGAAACCCTATGCCCAGCAGCAGTGATTCCCCATCCCCTGTCCCCTAACCTGCAACTACTAATCTCCCTTCTGGAGATTCCATGTAAGTGGAAGGTTATATAAGTGGAGGAACCTCCATATGGTTTCCCATAGTGGCTGCACCACTGGAGGGTTCATACAAGTGGAATCATACAATATTTGTCCTTTTGTGTCTGGTTTCTTTCACTTAGCATCATGTTTTCAAGGTTCATCATGGGGTAGCATGCGTCCGAACTTCATTGATTTCATGGCTGCATAATATTCCAGAGGACAGATGTACCACGTGGTACTTATCCATTCATCAGTGGATGGACACCCGGGTTGTTTTCACTTCTGGCTCTGATGAATAATGCTGCTATGAACGTTCCTGTATACGCTTTTGTGTGAAGATATATTTTCATTTCTATCAGGTATATTCCTAGGGGTGCAATTGCTGGGCTGGATGTGTTTCTTAATCTCCTGGTGCTTTTGTTTCCCCATCTATAAATGGGCCCAGTGATAGTTACTTCTTCATGGGATTTCTGTGAAAATTAAATGAACTTAATCTACAGAAAGCATTTAGGACATGTTTCTATGGCAATAAACATTCACAACATTTCGTTATCAACATGTCCTTATCTCCGTGTGTTCACCAGCCAGGAAGTTCTACCAAACCCCTCCTTTTGGGTTTTTAAAAAGGCTTTATTACATAGATGTTATTGATTAAATCCTTGGCCATTTGTAGTTGATTCAATCTCCAGCCCCCCCTACTCTCCCAGGAAATCAGGGGGTGGGACTGAAAGTTCCAACCCTCTAATCTTGGTTGGTTCCCTTGGTAACCAACCCCCATACTAAGGTGTGGTCCAGAGGCCACATGATTTGTGGATGATTAAAGATTTCTATTTTATGCATTCGTTTGATACTGTCCTTTACTTCATTTTCCAGTCACACCTAAAAAGAAATCTTGGCATTAGATTTTTTTGTTTGTTTTATTGTTCAATAAAAAAGAAAAATAATTATGCCTTGTCTTTGGAGAAGCCTTAACCCTTCAGTCTACCTGACTGCATGATGACTCAAATGTTCCTTCCCTTCAGCCCTTAAAAGAATTACTAATACTCCCTGAAATATCCATACTTCTTAGTTTTAACTGACAAGTAGTGAATATCAAGAAGGAAATGCCTTGTCAAAAGTAAGAATAATGTTGACTAGAAAGAACAGAAAGTAGAAAATGGCCAAAAAAAAAAAAAAAACCCAAAGAGATTACTTCAATGGCAAATTTATGAAAAAGAGAAATAACATAAAATGCTCATTATCAAATGAGCAAACTCTCCAGATCTTTCTGAATTTCTAAAACACATTTCCATCCCACCGGAATCATCTGTGCTTCGAAGCATCCTGTTTGCTCACTCAGCGGTATCTCTGGAGCCAGCTCTGTATTCAAGGAGCTGCATCCTCCTTGAACTTGTGCAAAAATAAACACTCCAGGGTCCTCCTGGATGGGTTCTCTCCCTCACCTAGCAGGTGATAACCCAGGAATACTGACACTCAGCTGATGGCCTCATCTTCCCTCCCCCCATTCACAGATGGGTGAAATACTCACAGAATCACTTCTCAAGTGCGTCTATGCCCCTGTTGCTTGCTGTGTGTCTTACTTTCCTCACCCTGACCTTGAACCCTTGGCACATCTCCCGGACTTGCAGGTGGGCATCACCTTGTTTTCCTGGGAATCCACCTGTCAACCAGGGCAGGGACAAGGGGTTCCCTGTCTATTTGCCTGTGATGAGTTTCCCTGCAGCATTGAAACTCAGACCTGGTCCTTTCAGCACCCCAATCCATCCTTCCCCAGTAAAGGACTCCCTATTTGGGGTACAAGAGCCCCCAGCTGCCAGTTCCCAGCTACGAGGACAAAGACCCCATCTTGTCACCTTCCCCGAGGGGAAGAAGGCATCAGCTCCGGGGACATGCAGCAACTACACTGGGGGTGGGGCCGGAGGGTGGCAGTTACACTGCCAAACCCGTTCCTGCTGGAAGATTCCCAGCATGAATCCATCATTCCAGTGATGGGGGAGGAGGTAGACCCCATGCCCACATGTCCTTGAAAAATAGGGGAGAACAATGAAAACCGGCAGTCCCACTGCTGGGCATATACCCGGAGAAAACCATAATTCCAAAAGACACATGCACCCCAGTGTTCACTGCAGCACTATTCACAATAGCCAGGACATGGAAGCAACCTGAATGTCCATCAACAGAGGAACGGATAAAGAAGATGTGGTCCATATATACAATGGAATATTACTCAGCCATAAAAAAGAACAAAATAATACCATTTGCAGCAACATGGATGGACCTAGAGATTGTCATACTGAGTGAAGTACGTCAGACACAGTCAGACACACAAATATCATATGGTATCGCTTATATGTGGAACCTAATAAAAGGGGGTACAAATGAACTTATTTACAAAACAGAAGTAGAGTCATGGCTGTAGACAACAAACTTATGGTTACCAGGGGATGGGGGGGGGAGGGATAAATTGGGAGATTGGGATTGACATATACATGCTACTCTATATAAAATAGATAACTTATAAGGACCTACTGTATAGCACAGGGAACTATACTCAGTGCTCTGTAATGACCTATATGGGAAAATAACCTAAAAAAGAATGGATATATGTATATGTATAACTGATTCACTGTGCTGTATACCTGAAACTAACACAACATTGTAAATCAACTTTACTCCAATAAAAATTTTTTTAAAAAGAAAAAGAAATCAGAGATGGGAGGTCTGCAGAGAGTGTGAGTTTGAAGAACGTTGAACTCTATCTTCTGCAGACTCTTCTAGGAACTCTGTCCCAGGTGGCTGGACCAACAGTTTAGCCTTGAAATGAAATTTTGGAGTCTGAAGTCCTGCACGCGGAATAAATCAATCATGAGTGTGTGTGATAAACTTTAGCCTTTGGCATGTCACGATTTTAAGATTTTTATTGCACCAGCTGTTTTTATGGTTTACTTTCTAAGTTATTTGTATTCCCTTTATAATTTGTGGAAACGTTTTGCAAAGGGAGTTTTACATAAACTCCTCATTCCGGGAATAGGACTGAAATTTTATAATCTTTGCTATACGTAAATTACATTCGGATTTTGTTCAATATTTTTATTTTCAAAATGATTTCATTTTTTAAAACTTTATTTCTGATAGAGAATATTTTATTCAGTTATTCTTTAGTAAGCACCTTGGTATGTGAATTAGCCTAAGAAGCTCATGGTCATATAAACATTTTTTTCACAAAATCTTTAAAAATAAAATGTACTTTCAATTTTGTTTAACTGTGATTAACATGTGGGCAGAGGACTCACATAGAGAATACATAGAAGAAGAATTAAATATACTGAACAAACTTATACTAGAATCAGTCTTAGTTAAAATCGTATTTAAAATAATAATAATTTGTCTTTTTCCTATAAAGTAAGAATTATAAAAAAATTATTGCTAACTATTGGCTAGAAATATTAACATTTTCAAAGTATTCATCACTGGTGTGAGAAAATAATAATATAAATAATAATAATGAAAACAGCATAAGAAGTACATGAATCTCTTACAATGTCCCAGGCTCTTTGCTATATTCTGAGTTCTTTATATAATAACTCATTTAATCCTTGCAACAATCCCATGAGAAAGGAACTCTTTAATCTCTAGGTTACAGATGAGGAAACTGAAGCAAAGAGTAGCTAGGTAACATGTCTTAGGATCACAGAGTTAATAAATGACAGAATAGGTATTTAAATCCAGACAGAGTTGCTCAAATATTGTTCTCATGACCTTAAAATTTGTCCAATACATCTAGAAAATTGTGCCATTACGTATCAGGAGCTTGACATCATCATCACCATCCTTTTGCTCTTTTAAATAATGCCACCACCTCTTGAATAATCCTCTTTGTGCACAAATGCAGGACCACCACTAGCTCATACAATACGGTGTACAAATTTAGAAAGTGTCACTTTTTTCCATGCTTCTGTAAATAAATTTTCATATTATGCTGATTTTGTAAGACTGGAACTTTTTCCTACTGTCTGCTGGAAAAGAATCTGAATACATAACATACAAATGTGACTACTTTCTCTCATATATAGTCCAGTTGTGCACTGTACAACCTGCACAAATGTACACGGCAGTCTGCTCACTGGGCTTGATCCATTAAAACATAATGACCAGATATAAGGATATCTCAATTGCAACCCTCAAATTGTCTTGCATAAAGTTATAACTGTATACATTTTCACCAATATGATTACTCCAAACCTGGACATTGCTAAATTTATTTTTCCTGCCAATCTTGGTAAATATATTTATTTCATTTTCTTTTAATGAGTTTCCCTGATGACCTTTGAGATTGAGAAGGATTGTGTAAAGATCCTCTTGGAAACCTGATTCAAACATGCCAAAGGGTAAACAGTCACTGAAACAATCAGGGAATTGAACACTGATTGAATATCAGAAGACACTAAGAAATCGTTGTTAATTTTGTAATGATGTTGCTATAGTTATGCTTTTTTTAAAGTCCTTTTTAGAGATGCAGCCCAAAGTACTTACTAATGAAATGCTTTGATATCTGGAATGTTTTAAAAAATATTCCAGGTGGAGTGAATGCAAAGAAACAAGATTAGCAAAATGGTAATAACTGTTAAAACTTTGTAATGAGTATTTGGAAGTCCATTTACATATTGCTTCATTTTTTATTTTGATGTATTTTGAAATTTTCCATAAAAAAGGAATGTTACATTTTATGTCCTTAGAATAGAATGAAATAACCCTAGGTAACTAATGCAATAGAGACAAGAACATTAGAATAAGCGTAATAGAAGTTAAGTTTTCCTTTTAAAAAATTGTAGCCTTTGGGGCTTCCCTGGTGGTGCAGTGGTTGAGAGTCTGCCTGCCAATGCAGGAGACACGGGTTTGAGCCCTGGTCTGGGAAGACCCCACATGTCGCGGAGCACCTAGGTCCGTGAGCCACAACTACTGAGCCTGCGCGTCTGGAGCCTGTGCTCCGCAACAAGAGAGGCCGTGATAGTGAGAGGCCCGCGCACCGCAATGAAGAGCGGCTCCCGCTTGCCACAACTGGAGAAAGCCCTCGCACAGAAACAAAGACCCAACACAGCCAAAAATATATAAATTAAAAAAAAAAACATTTAAAAAAAAATTGTAGACGTCAATGGATCTTAAATGTCATCTATAGGTTGACATTTGCAGAACATGCTGGACAGGAATAGGAAACTCCTTCCTACGCAGAATGTTTTTTAATGCTCCTCTCTTAGCAGTGAGAGGTTGATTATTTTATATCCTAAAGGGTTTCTTTCCTGCCACACTTTTATGTGGAAAAAAAAAAAGTAATTACACAGAGAGGTGGAAATTAATTGATAACTTTATTCCCCAGGTTTCCATGGGCCTGTGTGTTTCTATCTGATCTTACTCTATTTAAGCTCTTGATTGATGCCATATTTACAGCAGGATCAAGAGCCCAGTTAGAATTAATCTGGGGGCAGATCTTTCTCATTCGATTGTTGTTGTTGTTGTTTTTTTTTGGTTTCCATCACAGAATTTATCTTGTGCTCATTGCGTTCCAGGCATTGTGTTGGTACTGGGGCCACAGAGCCAGATCAGAGAGTCTCTGCAAATATTTTTTGTTTGCTTGGTTTTTTGTTGTTGTTGTTGTTGTTTAATCAAAACTAATTTGTAAGTAAATGATAGTGTTACCGAATTGGTCAACCGGACCAGTAAGAAAGCAGCACCCTAAACATGATTTCTCTTGGCTTGATCAAGCTGAGAGGATAAGCATTCGAAAGAAGTAGTCTTGTTCTTTCAGAACAAGTGGTGCAAATTTGTCCCGTCGAGTGTAGGTGTCGACAGCCTCAGGATGCTCTTCTTCCCAAAGAGCCACGACAGATAAAGCTGCCCCCCAGGCCAGCAGCTAGGGGCGGGGGGCTGTCCACTTCCTGGGCTACACAGCAGGCAGCTCCCCACACTGCCTGACATGGAGCAGGGAGAAGTTTATCTCATAAAGAGGCACCAGAAAGGCAGAACTTTGTCTTAACCAACTTCCATCAAAAGAGGACTCCCACAGGAATGCAAGAGAAGAGGGGCAGTTCCATCCCCACAGTCCCTGGGGGAGGGAAGTTCCTATCTCATGGTCCAGCAGGAATAGGCTGCGGATGCTGGCTGGAAGACAAAGAGCAGACGCGATGTCTTTAGAAAGATGAACAACACCTGGGATCCGAGATTTAAAATAGCAGAGTAAGTGGTAGAGCAGAGGATCCTGAGTAATCGCAAAGAAATTGAAGTTGATCCATGAACAGGTCCACAAGCAATATGGTACTTGGCTGTACGTTTCTCCCCCTCTCCCCCCACCCCTCCTTATTATTATGATTATTTTATTGGTGGTGGAGTCTACTTTAATCATTTATTTAATGTAAGAATTCCTGGGATCTAAGCAAGCAAAATGCACATGTTAAAATAAAGATTCAGGGGCTTCCCTGGTGGCGCAGTGGTTAAGAATCCACCTGCCAATGCAGGGGACACGGGTTCAAGCCCTGGTCCGGGAAAATCCCACATACCACAGAGCAACTAAGCTCGTGTGCCACAACCACTGAGCCTGCACTCTAGAGCCCGCGAGCCACAACTACTGAAGCCCACGTGCCACAACTACTGAAGCCTGCGCTCCTAGAGCCCGTGCTCCGCAACAAGAGAAGCCACGGTGATGAGATGCCCACGCGCCGCGGAGTAGCCCCCGCTCGCCGCAACTAGAGAAAGCCCTTGCGCAGCAACAAAGACCCAACGCAGCCAAAAATAAATAAATTAATAATAAATTAATTTAAAAATTAAAAAAAATAACGATTCACCCAATCTCACAATACCCACTTCTCTTTAGCTGCCATGAAAACACACTCTGGGGTACCACTCTGCCATGCATCCCACCATCAGCACTACACATGCTCACTTCTCATCAGTCCACACTCCCAGGCATCTCTATGAGCAAAGAGCCACATCTCACACAAAACATGCTTCTATCAGAGAAACAGATGAGCTTCCTCATAAAGGGGATGAAAATCGGAGCCATAATGAGCTACTGTGTCATAAATGAGTGCAAATTACATTGTCAGTGCTACTTACAGTTTCACACGGCACAGAGCCCTGGAATTATGTCTATGCAATTATTTCATTCAGAGGACTTTTCAGTAAGGGATTCTCACCATGGCCAAAACGCATTTGGAAGCTTCTGTGGTGTGTGGAAGTTAGAACCAGCTCTGAATGGATTCATCACTGCATATTCGGAAGAAAAATTGTGAACAAAGGCTCTAAAGATGGGTCTGGACCTAATAAAAAGAAGGTCCGAAGTCTGGAGACAACATAGATGGCAGTGGACCGTGTGGTCATGGGGTCAAAACATTGAGTTGATTTCCAAATATTCACACGGCCAGGTCAGCATAAGCGAAATCTTGGACCTTGTCTGTGTCCCCATGCTTCTGCCACCTTTGAAAATCCCTTCAGAGATAGATTCTTTTACGTATAATCTGTAAATATTTGAGTACACTTTTCTGAAGGATAACAACCATTTTTTAAACATGGTCGCAACACTGTGTCACACCTAAAATGATGCACAATAATTTAAATCATCCAATACCTCCTAAGCGTTCAAGTTTTCTCAAATGTACGAACCTGTTTTTAAATCCCCGCTATAGCATGTGTGATTTTTATGTTTTATTTCCATAGATTAGGATGTCAGCCTTTTCTTCCACTTTGGTTCCATGAAAAGTAGCAAATCCTGTCATTAGATTCACCTTCGCCAAACTGCCCACGGCTGCTGTTTCCCTAAACTGTTCAACCGACAAAACACGGCTTAGTTTGTTCTAAAAGATGAGTTTTCTTACCATCCTAGTGGAAAATTAAAGCACTGACTGAAAGAAGGAAAATCAGCTTTTGTCATAATAAAAGTAAGCGTGAAGCTTCCAGCTAGTATAACAAAGGTAAGAATTACAACCGCAGGGGAACAACAGTGGACAATAGGGTTGTCTTAACCTATGCAATTTCTAAGGAAATGTCCCACTCTCCCACTATCACGAGACAATGCCATTGACGTGTCAACACGAAAGGCACGTGTCATACAGCATATGACAGCTCTGATTCTGTTCTGGCTCTAAAGATGGGTCTGGACCTAATAAAAAGAAGGTCCGAAGTCTGCACCTGGGGATTCTTAGAGAATCCTGTCTGGACACAGTGCCTTCCATGCTTCCTTGATGCGAGTGGGGCACAGATTGTTTAAATGAACCAACTCACATCCTGCTGCTATCTGGGTAAGAGATAGTTGGAAAAGAACAACAAACCAAAGCATTTCCAAAGACCGTCCTCTTTCCTCAACAGATTTGGAATCGGTGCCCTCAAAAGCTGTCTCATAGGTGGTCTTGTTGACACGTGGTCAAGTGGTCAACAGTCACACCCTCGGGACCCCAGGCCTGTTTCTGTTTCTAGAACAAGCTGAGCCGGTTCCTGCCCCAGATGTTGCCCCTGTCTGCCCTGTGCCTGGAGCTCCTGCCTAGGTCTGGCTCCTTTGCACGCCCCCTCCTGGAAGACAGCCTCCTTTTCCGTCCCCTACAGAACCCCTCCTGGACCTCTCTGACTACAGCTGCTCCGTCACTCCATTCCCGTCTCTCTCCATCAAATCACCCCGTTTACTTCCTACCTAGTAGTTTCTTCCCACCTAGAAGTTGTGTGTTTATTTGTTTTCATGTGCATTGTCTGAACCGTCCCATTGTGTGTGAGCACCGTGAGGGCGGGGACTCAACTTGTCAAGGTGACCAGAATGCCCCAAGGACTACATCCATGTGTGGCACACGGGAGGATAAAGGAGGTGTGGACCTGGGCGTGGAGCCCCTGCGGATGGAGACAAGGCAGACCCGCCTACCGCTGAGCCCCTAGCATAACCCACATGGCGGAGGTGGTCCCAGTAACCTTGTCTCCGAGGAGTCGGATCCTTGGCTGGAAATCAGGGAGAACATGGGGGGGAAATTTTGCTCTTTGATGTCCAAGTAAGGACATCCTCAAAATAGCAGCAAGTTTAACTTAGAAGTAAGGCTGGGGTGGGGAATATCAAGGTAACCCAAGGACGGAGCCGTGTAACAACAATATAACACGACATCTCCTTCTCGGTTTCATTGATGATGTCAGCCAAGTTTTGGATGCTTCCTCCTCATCACAGCCGGATGCAGGGGCTGTGACAGATCTCCCTGTGTTGGAAGTCTCACCGTGTTTTATTTGAACTCTCATATCTGGCCTCACACACATAAAATTCAGTCCTATTGAAACCGAGCAGGACCCTGTGGGGCTCCTGGGCACAAAAGCCTTTCCGTGTCCCCCATTTCCTGCGTGCAGGAAATTGGCTTCATTCAGCCTCCGTGACCTTCCCTGGGTTCCAACGGGCAGGTTCAAACAGTTGCTAATCAGGGAAGGGATGCAGAGACAAGGGGGGAGAAGTCAAGACACAGTAGTGCAGCCTTGGGGCAGGGTCCTGGTTTCCCCTCAAGGGATGCACAGAACAATATCTTGAGCTGTTTTGCAGATACTGAAAGCCCCACTGGGTGGAAGAAGTTAACTGTCTGCTGCCCACAGGCAAGTAGACCCCAGACCAGCTCTAACCAGAAAGTTGATGATGCCGACTCCCACTTACCTCACCACCAACCAATCAGAAAAATGTCCACGAGCTGACCACGCCCTCTTTGAACCATTGCTATAAAACCCCTCACTACCCTGTCCAGGTCAGGACACACAGTCTTGAGGGCATTAGCCCACTGTGGCCCCCTTTGCCTGGCAAAGCAATAAAGCTTTTCATTCCTACTTCACCCAAAACTGTGTCTCCAAGATTTCATTCGGTGTCGGGGTACAGAGGCCAGATTGCAGCAACACTTCTTCCTCGCAGCAGGGTCTTTGCTCCCCGTGCTGAAGCTCTTGGGCCTCACGGTGGGTCTCATACGAGCTGCATTTAATCAGACACTCCTCCAGCCTCATCCAGAAGACACAAACCCATCCCGAGAATGTTCCAGCACAATTCACTGTAAAGTAGAACCAAGGGGAGACATTGGGAATTACATTACCTAAAACAGCCGGAGAGAAAAAATAGAAGCAGGGGTGTGTGTGTATGTGTTTGTGTGTGTGTGTGTTTGTGTGTGTGTGTTTGAGGAGGTGGGAGAAAAGGATCATGGGATTATTAGGAATCATCTAAAAAATTATTAAATATCATCTTTGCAGGAAGAACTGTCCACTAGCATCCATGTACATTTTTAAAAATCTTACTTTATTGAACTGTAGTTGATTTACAATGTTGTGTTAATTTCTGCTGTACAGCAAAGTGATTCAGTTTTTTATATATAGATAGATATATATGTATATAGTCCTTTTTCATATTCCTTACCATTACGGTCTATTACAGGATATGGAATATAGTTCCCTGTGCTGTGCGGTAGGACCTGGTCGTTTGCATCTACGTACATATTAAACACACTCCATTCAGAAGTTATACATTTTTTTTAGGGTACATATTTAGGTGATTTATCCCACTGGGTACGAGTGTCAGGCACCGCTCCAGCAGCTAGCGCCATCTTCATTTTACAACCAAGAAAACAGAAGCACAGAGGGGCTGAGATCCTTCCGGCCAGGGTCCACAGGGAGGGGAGCACACAGCTGGAATCAGACCCAGGCAGCCTGGCGCCGAAGTCTGAGCTCTGTCCATACTCCAGCCTGGGGGCTCTGCTGGGCTGTCCAGCACCCAGGTGACCGGGAAAAGCCACCCTCTTTCCTCTGAACCTTGATTTGCTCCTACAGGATGTAGGATGATGCTGCCTAACTTCCAAGCATCACTAAGATAGAAAATGGGGCGGGATTCTAAGTTGTAACACGCCGGGGACTATACGTTGATCATCTTATGCACATCAGGCTGAGGGACTCTGGCCCCGTGACCGCCCTAGGCCCCAGGTGTCCTCCATCCTCCCCTCTCTCTGCACCCAGCTCTCACTGTTCCCGTGGTTTGCTGCCTCCTTCCCCACCCCCCTCCCGTGCATGCTGCCTCTTGATCCATTGTTCCTTCCACCGCCATGTCCCCTCTGGGAGCCCATGGATGCCCCGTTCTCAAAGGGGCTCAACAATTTTTAGCACATATAACCACTCTTCTCCTATCCACATAACAAAATAGGGCAGGAGACCAGGGGAGGGAGATGCATGTGGTCAGGGCCACCTTTTCCCTCTCGTGGATTTCTGTGGCTTGAACTGCCAAGGATGTGAAAACCTGAGTCTGTCTTACGAAGCAGCAGAGGCCACAGGGCTTAAGGAAACAATATCCTCTCTCCTGGCTCCCATGGGCAAGATGACAATTTACAGAGAAATCTCCAAGTAACAGAGACATCCGTGCATCTCTCATCCAACTTTCCATGTAGAAAAACAACAGGTCAGTTGAACTCTGGGCAAAAAAACTTTAAAGTGCAGTTAGGATGTTTGGCATTTTCCCCTTGTCTTCTGGTGGCAGGGGTGAGAATTTCAGGTGTCACGTGTTCATTCTTTTTGCACCAGCCCTGCTATAAAGGCTACTGGCTGGAGCCTCCAGCCAGAAAGTCTTTGTCCAGATGTCTCTTGTGAGGTCCTAAAATAAGAAAAGGGACCCTTTAGGGATTCAGAAAAATGGGAAGAAAATTCCAAACTCACAGGTGTTGTTTGATTTTTGCAGGGTTTTTATAGTTCGGCTTGCCTCACCCAGCAACAACAAACTTCCAGGAGTTCTGGAAATTCATATGAACCAACATAATCAGTCCACAGTTCTAATTAATTTTACCCTGACAGCTAAGGGAAAAAAAGGATTTAGTTTAAAATGACTTCCACTGGGTAGAGTGAACATAATAAACAGTGCAATTTATAATCTCTGCTTCTGGTTAAATTTACTTTTAAAAATCTATTTTGGAGATTCAACTATTAAGCTTTGGTGACAAAACCAGCATCAAATACAATCTCTGTATGTGTCCCTTTTGGGTTAAATTGGTTTTTGAAAGGAACCATAAATACAGCTAGATCCCTGAATTCGGAATGAAAATGAACAGATTCATTCCTTCAGAAACCTTGCCCTCGATATGCTACCAGCTAATGATTTTCCCTTCTTCTGCCAACTAAAAATTGTGGTTCTCAAAGCATCTTTTATCTTCACTCACTTGTGATTCCCAAGGCATGTCAATCTAACTTGTACTGTGTTTGACTCAAATATTGGTTAAATTCCAATTATGGTTGCCCACAACAGCAGTAAAACAGGAATATAATTAATAGGGAGCAAACTCAATATTATTTCATTCAGACACATCAGCTGGGGAGGATCCTTGCCACATAAGCCCTTAGAAACCTGCACTTTGCAGTCTGTAAGATCCTTTATTACGTTTGATCCCAGCTCAAGAGTATGCTAACACTTTCTTGAATAAAGCCGTAACTTTTTTTTCGGACTACAAAAGCAACAGATATTCAAGGTAGAAAATTCAGGGGGAAAAAAGGAAAATCATTTGCAGTCTTATCAATTCTACCACCCATGATGGTTAACCGTGTTTAGTGTATGTCATTTCAGTCTTTTTGTTTTTTTCCTGAAGAAAACAGACACATTGAGGGAACTCCCTGGCGGTCCAGTGGTTAGGACTCTACACTCTCACTGCCGAGGGAGTGGGTTCAATCCCTGGTCGGGTAACTAAGACCCTGTAAGCCACGCAGTAGGGCCGAGAAAAAGAAAAATTTTTTTTAATAAATAATAATTTTTAAAAAACCAGACACATTGATAAAAGCACTCTTCACACCTGGGAATATAAAATGGCATGGCCGTTCTGGAAAATAGTTTGGCAGTTCACTTTAAAACTAAAAGTGGACTTAACACATGACCCAGTAATTCTTGGGCATTTATTCCAAAGAAATGTGAACTGATTTCTATGCAGAAAATGTACACTGATGTTCAAGCAGTAGCCCCAAACTGAAAAATACCTGGATATCTTTAACAGATGAGCAGTTAGATAAACGGTGGTCCAGCCTTACTGAGGAATACGGCTCAGCAATCAAAAGAATGGACCACTGATGCACATGGTGCCCTGGGTGAACCTCAAGGACATTATTTTGAGTGGAAGAGCCCGTCTCAAAAGGATACATGCTGAAGATTCCATTCATATAACATTTGTGAAATAACACAGTTATAGCAATGAGAACAGAATAGCGGTTGCCAGGAGTTTGGGAGGGTATAAAGGGGCAGCATTAAGGCGCTTTGTGGCAGGGAGAGTTATATACCTGGCTTGGGGTGGTAGCTACACGAAAGTACATGTGTGATAAAACTTCAGACATACACACAGGAATGCATGTACAGTCACCCCTCAGTATCCGCAGGGACTGGTTCCGGGACTCCCCATGAATACCAAGATCCGCAGATGCTCAAGTCCCTTATGCAAAATAACTGATAGAGTCGGTCTTCCATACCAGCAAGTTCCACATTCGTGGATTCAACCAACCGTGGATTGATTTGAAACCGCAGATACAGAGAGCTGTCTGTATAACCAGTAAAATCTGAATAAACTCTGTAGATTGGACCAGTGCCATCAATTTCTTGATTTTGACCTCACAGTTTTGCAATATTTTTGATATTTGATATTACAGTTATACAAGATGTTAATTTGGGAACAGGTTGGGTGAAGACTGCATGGGATCTCCCTGTGTGTTTCTTTGTAGCTTTCAGTGAATCTGTAATTATTTTAAAACAGTTTTTTAGAAGAATAAAGCAGTAACCTTGTTCTACTAAGAAATGATGTATAGTTTTTCATTCTTTTTTCTAAAACCGTTATCCTGTTCCAGGGCAATTTTAAGATTAAAGTAGGAATTAATATGATGTGTGAAGAATATTCTCTATTTCACTCAAAAATATTAAAGTTGCTCTAGATTTTCTTAAAATAGCATACAGTGCATGCTGCTGATTTAATTTTCACTGTACATAATTGTCATTTTCCCATGTCATTAAGCACATTTTTCTTTTGCAGCATCATTTTTAAAATGCTTTCAGTGTATTTCAGTGTGTGGCTAGATTCTACACAAGCAGTTCCCTGTCGCTGGATATTTAAACTGTCATACATGTCACCATTACAAATCCTTCTCGATACCATGATTCATCGCTTTTCTAATTATTTTCCAGGAGAATTTGCTAGAAGTAGAATTTTGCAAGATGCATAAGGCTTGGAATGAACACTGGCTGTTTCCCCCATTGCAGGAGGTTGCGCACGTGTTTATGAGAAACTGGGGTCACACCAGTCGGGATGTTTTCATCTCCCTCCTCCATGAATATACCTGGCCAGAAGTTTCTCTCTCCAGCTGCTTCCTTGACTGCAAGTGAGCATGAGCTAAACTCCACAGGCTGGACCCCCCAAACCTGGCTCAGGTCTGAGGACCCGTGAGAAGGAGGCCCCAGGGGGCACTTGTTAGAAGTCAGCCCTGCCCTCAGCTGCAGGAGGGGGACTCAGGTTCCTGCCGGATGGATGGTGAGACTCACCCGAACACCGTGACCACCAGGGGGCTTGAAGACAGGAGAGAACTCTCTCCATCTTCCATCTCAGCAGAGCTTTCCCTTCTCTGGGCCACCTGAGTTCACTGTAATAAAACGGCCATGAGTCGTTCCAAGGTGAGAATTGGTCTACCACCACAGGAAAAGAACGTTATTGGGGGAAAACATGAAAAACAAATAAAATATAATTATTTTAGACATAACTGAATTTCCAAGAAGGGAAACAAAAAATAAGTACTAAAAAGAGACTTCCCTGGTAGCGCAGTGGTTAAGAATCCACCTGCCAATGCAGGAGACACGGGTTCGAGCCCTGGTCTGGGAAGATCCCACATGCCACGGAGCAACTAAGCCCGTGTGCCACAACTACTGAAGCCCACGAGCCACAACTACTGAGCACACGTGCCACGATTGAAGGCTGCATGCCTAGAGCCTGTGCTCCACAACAAGAGAAGCCACCGCAATGAGAATCCCGTGCACCACAACGAAGAGTAGCCCCCGCTCGCCGCAACTAGAGAAAGCCCGCACGCAGCAACGAAGACCCAGTGCAACCAAAAAAAATAAAAGTACTAAACGAAGTTGAAGAAGAGGAAGAGCAGGATGTATTGAAATAAAGTCAATCAATTAAATTTGTAAAAACTTTTCATTGAAATGCACACACATGGAAAGCGAATATATGATTGCACAGCAGGATAGGGTATCACCTGCACAGCAGACGCTCCCTTGTCCCCCTCCAGCCACGTCCCCCGCAAGGGCAACCACCTTCAACAGCATGGATTAGCATCGCCTGTTTTTCTGCCTTAAAGAAATGGGATCCCTTGGTAACTTGGGCTCATACAAGTCAACATTGTATTTGTGAGAATTGTTTCCACTGCAGTGTGTAGCTGTATATTGTTCATTTTCACTGCTGTATAGTATAATTTATTAGTTCATTCATCCATTCTACTCCTGATGTACATTTGGGAAGTTGCCACTTTCTGACTTGTGCAAACAGTGCAGCTAGAACATTCTAGCACCTTTCTTTCAGTGATGTATTCACACCTATCCATTGGGTATATAACTTAGGAATATCTAAAGTTATATATTTGTTCAGATTTAGTAGATTCCACCAAACAGTTGTCCAAAATAGTCATGCTCATTTCAATTAAACTTTTTCTTTTTCTTTCATTTGTGGTTTGGGGAAATGTATAGACTACAAGATATAATTTACTCGGCTCGGATATATGGTTCTTTCTAAAATGGATGGGGCTGATTTCATGCCTCTGGTCTCGGAACTGTGTTGTCAGAAGACACTAATCTCTTCCATGGCACAGCTGTCTGGACCCAAACCCTAGCCTGGGTCCGAATCCTAGCTCTGTTACTAGCTGTTGACCTTGGGCAAGCGACTTCACCTCTTGTGCCTCAGCTTTGTCATAGGTAACACTGGAATATGAATCGTTCATGTCCTGCAGGGTTCTTACGAGGATTAAGTTAGTTATAATATATAAAGGACTTGGAAAGGTGCTGGTACACTGAAAGACTGTGTGTGTGAGTTACTCTTATTTTTTAAAGAAAGAATCTGTTGAGGTTTACTGCACTCCGTGGGCAATTAGAATTTTATATTCAGGGAATACTTGGAGATTTTCGAATTTCCGAAGCTTTTCATCTTTTAAAGGATTCTCATTGCAGAAAGCAGAGGGGAAGCCTGGTATGTGGTTAAGAACCTGAGCCAGGAGGTAGGAAATGTGGTCATCGAGTCTTTGTACTGGGACTTTGAGTTCCAAGATGGTGGTCCTAGCCCCAGGGGATGGATCAAGTATCTTAGCAGGGATATTAGTGCTGAGACCCAAGTGGAGAGAAGGAGGTGGTTTTAGGAGGCTACGGTGGAAGGGCTGATGGGGAAGAGAAAACTCTGGGCTCAAAGACCCCAGGAGGGAGAAAAATTCACATCTCTGAACAGCATAAGGAAGGTCAGTGTGGCCCGAGAATGGGTAGTGATGGAGCTGGAGAGCAAGGCAGAGTCAAATCATGGCAACAGCTTTGAATTTTATCCTCCACTCTAACAGTAGCCATTGACATGGGGTGGTGGCTTGATCTCCTGGTCTGTGGGTTTCTGATTCATCTTCTACTCCTCATCAACTGAACCCCTGATGCAAAGAAAAGATTAAATACACAGGCAAAGAGAAGAATCAACAAAATTTAGCAGGTGATGCAAGTGGAGATTTAGGCTATTAATAAAGTTGCTTCAAGAATTCTCATTTTACCCTGCACATATATCTAAAGAAAACCATAATTAGAAAAGATACATGCACCCCAATGTCCATAACAGCACTATTTACAATAGCCAGGACATGGAAGCAACCTGAATGTCCATCAACAGAGGAATGGATAAAGAAGATGTGGCACTTATATACAATGGAATATTACTCAGCCATAAAAAGAAATGAAATTGAGTTATTTGTAGTGAGGTGGATGGACCTAGAGTCTGTCATACAGAGTGAAGTAAGTCAGAAAGAGAAAAACAAATACCGTATGCTAACACATATATATGGAATCTAAAAAACAAACAAACAAAAAATGGTCATGAAAAACCTAGGGGCAAGACGGGAATAAAGACACAGACCTACTAGAGAATGGACTTGAGGACACGGGGAGGGGGAAGGGTAAGCTGGGACAAAGTGAGAGAGTGGCATGGACATATATACACTACCAAATGTAAAATAGATAACTAGTGGGAAGCAGCCACATAGCACAGGGAGATCAGCTCAGTGCTTCGTGACCACCTAGAGGGGTGGGATAGGGAGGGTGGGAGGGAGGGAGACGCAAGCGGGAAGAGATATGGGGATATATGTATATGTATAACTGATTCACTTTTTTATAAAGCAGAAACTAACACACCATTGTAAAGCAAATATACTCCAATAAAGATGTTTAAAAAAAAGGAATGAAAATGGTATATATATACAATAGAATATTACTCAGCCATAAAAAATGGAATGAGATAACGCCATTTGCAGCAACATGGATAGACCTAGAGATTATCATACTAAGTGAAGTCAGTCAGAGAAAGACAAATATCATATGATATTGCTTATATGTGGAATCTAGAAAAATGGTACAAATGAACTTATTTACAAAACAGAAATAGAGTCACAGATGTAGAAAACAAACTTATGGTTACCAGGGGGAAAGCCGGGGATGGGAAGGGATAAATTGGGAGATTGGGATGGACATATACACACTACTCTGTATAAAATAGATAACTAATAAACACCTACTGTAGAGCACAGGGAACTCTTCTCAATATCCTGTAATGACCTATATGGGAAAAGAATCTAAAAAAGAGTGGATATATGTATATGTATAACTGATTCACTTTGCTGTTCACCTGAAACTAACACAACATTGTTAATCAACTCTACCCCAATAAAAATTAAAAAAAAAAAAAAAGAATTCTCATTCTCGTCGACAGCATCGCTGAGCCACGGTGACGTCGTGGGGAGAAGGGCTGAGGGATGCACAGATGCTCGCCTGCGTCTCGGGAGTTCATGCCCCCCACGCCGCCACTGCTGTGGTGAGAATGGTCCAGGATGCCACAGGTCACACTAGTGGCCCCTCTCCTTAGGAGGCACAGAAAGCACTTATACGAGATTGGAACAGACTTCTGCTGTCTCCCTTTGTTTTTCAGTAAAGAAAAAAATTGACAGCCAACTATGTATTCCCGACAGAATGCATTCCTAACACACTTTTTCTTTAAAGATGATATATAAAGATACATTTTGCAAAAGGTGATTCTTCACTCCCAGGCAGAGCTGGTACATCTTGCCTCGGGGCCCGTTGCCTCCTGCCCACCTGCTGCTGCTGTGTTAAGGGCTTCCCACTTCGCTCCAATCTATCGCTCTGCTCCCTGGGAATTTGTTCTCTTGATGACAGCTGCTTCTGAGTAGGTATTTCCTAGTTTGCATTTTTGTTTACCTTGATCAGCGTGCTACATGTAAATGCCTTGCTCGTCCTATGTGTACTGCATTCTTATGTTTAGTTTAATGCGAATGTTTTGTTTTCTGGGGTGGTCTCTGAATTAATAAAGTGGTCCTCCAAGGGGAAAAAGCAAAGATGCTTTCCTCTTGAACGTAAAGAAACGATCTATAACTGTCAGTTAGGGGCAGCTTTTGCCGCTCACTCGTTAGACTTGAGGGAGGTGGTTTACCATCCAGAAGTGTGAAGTCGTTTCGGGGCCAAGGAGAACTTGCATCTTCAGAAATGCCTCCACCTGTGGGTGTCCTCAACATAACAGATGCTGGGGGGACCTTCCTTCTACCTGGGCACTCTCCCCAAGATCCAGCTGTGCCTCATGCCTCTAGAGAGAGTTGGCAAATACTTCCTATCCATCAATTCTGATTCCTATTGAATTCCTATCAATTCTGATAGCTGGTGTCTTTGTAGAGTGGATTCTGAAAGGTTGTACAGAATCAGTGAACTGTGCCGTGGGCAGGCACGTGGGAGATTACACCAGCACTGCCTGGAATTAGAGGAGATGGAGATGACCCCCCAAGTTCCACGGATGGAGTCTCAGTGCCCAGATAAATGTCGGAATATTGCTGCCCATACACTGGACCAGAACCAGACCATTTTTGTCAGTGGGGTATAGGGTTAGGGGTGCTTAAAACATTTTTAGCCAGAAGCTACACGTCTTAACCTATTAACCCATTTATTGACTCATTCAACATGTGTGATGATGCCCATTATGGCCCCGGCACTGTCCCAGGCCATTAGTTAATGAGAGAGGTCTGATACCAGCCCTCAGAGAATTTCCACTCAGGGGGAATGCATCAGTTTCCCATCTGTTGTAACAAATCGCCACAGTCATAGTAACTCAAAAGAACGCAGATTTATTATCTTGCAGTTCTGGAAGTCAGAAGTCTGAAATGGGTCTCACTGGGCTAAAATCGAGGTGTTGACCAGTCTGTGTTCCTTCTGGGGGCTCCAGGGGAGAATCTGTTACTTGCCTTTTCCAGGTTTAGAGGCTTCCCACATTCCTTGGCTCATGAAAGCATCCTTCCAACTTCTGCTTCCATCCTCACATCTCCTCTGATTCTGACCTACCTCCCTCTTTCACTTATTAGGACCCCTGTGATCACACTGAGCCACCTGGATAACCCAGGAGCATCTCCCCGTCTCAGGGCCCTTAACTGAATCACATCTGCAAAGTCCCTCTTGTCATATAAGGTAACATATTCACACATTGTAGGGATTAGAACATGGACATCTTTGAGGCCATTATTCTACCTACCACTGGAATGGTACAATGTCAATTAATTATGACTGTGGAAATGCAAGAAAAGAAGGATGGCTGGGTTCTCAAAATCTACATTAAAGCTTATGTCAAGTTTCTTTCTTACAACAAGGAACATGTATTTTTATCTGATGAACAAAATCAATTTTACTTTCTATCCTTCAGTTTGATCTGATTTTTATAGGAATGTAATCTATCCCTCACCACTCTTGTTGAGTTTATGATGCCTTTTTATCCTGTGTATTAAGTAGGTAAAAGTGCTGATAAATTTTATTAGTGAATTTTCAATGAACAGCTCGTGGCTGCAATGTGGCTTCTTATGCCTGGGAGACAGAATGCACCATGCAATTGATGATATCAATAACCTATTGACATAGTAAATCAAAGGGAAATTTCTGGAGACAGCAACTAGGGAACTGAAAGAGAAAAGTGCCCCTTTTTGGTTTACGTGTGGGAGACACCCATAGTGAAACTACATGTCCTCAGGATGATGGAAGGAAGAGGGGATATAGCACAGGGCTTAGAGTCCTGACTCCATCACATTCTACCTGCAAGAGCTGAGACAAGCTATTTAATTCTTCACTGGTAAGCTGGGCATGATGACAGCTGTAGTTAGCTCACATAATCAGTGCTAAGTGTTAGATATTATCACTACTAGTATCCTGTTAGAAAATGCTAAGGGAAAATTAAAAAGCAAAGTTAACAGGTCGCAACTTCTTGGAGGTTGCATGGAGGACCCCAGGGCATATCCTCACAGTAACAGGAACATCTGTGTTTTTGGCCCCTTCCTGCATTTGAAGCCCCTTGCTATGTTTGGGTGTCTTCTGACTTAGGTGAGATATGCCTCCTCCCACTCTAGAGGCATAATATTTAAGAATAACCCTAATCTCTTAGCCACTGGGATGCTTCAAAGCCAACCTGGGAAGAGCCATCACCCACTAAAACAAATGTGTTTTGCTAGAGTTTAAAATGTGTCCATATCAGAGCAGTTGGGAAGATACGTCTTGGACTCTTGCCCTGATGGAGACCTGAGTGCCATCCAGAGGGTGCTTCCAGACTCTTCTTCAGGGAGACACCCTGCTGTTTTCCTTTTATTTTATGGAAGAAAAGGCAGGTGAGTAATTTTTCCCCAGCAGAGTGCATTCCTAACAATCTTTGTCCTTAAAGGTGCGTTGTAGAGGTAGACTCTTGCAAGATGCAATTTTTCACCTTGAGGCAGAGTGGCTGCATCGGGCTGTGCAGCCCATGATCTCTTCTAGGGATGCTGTTATGTTCCAGGTTTCTTATCTAACTGGGACTACTCACTTACACTCCTTGTGAATTTGTTCTTATGATGGCTCCTACATCTGGTTATTTATTTCCTGTTGATCCTTTTTGATCGCCTCTATCAGCATGCCACATTGCAATGCCTTGCTCGTTTTATTGTGCACCAAATACTTATGGTAAATGGAGGGAAATTGTTTTCTGGATGGATTTTATTTGAGTCAATAAAAAGGCAATATATGATAAAAAGTATTCTTCATTCTAGTTAAAGAAACAGTCTGTGATGACAATATTGTGGCACCTGTTTTCTCGCCAGTCCCAGGAACATGGTTTTCCTTAGGGAATTGCAAAGTGGTTCAAAGCAATGAAGACATCATCTTGCGGGGTAATTCCAATGGCAGAGGTCCAAAGCACAGCAAAAAGGTCCCACACATAAACAAATGGGATCTAGTTAAACTTAGAAGCTTTTGCACAGCAAAGCAATCCATTGACAAAATGAAAAGACAACCTACTGAATAGGAAAAAAATATTTGCATATAATATGACAGATAAAGAGTTAATATCCAGAATATTTAAACAGCTCATACAACTCAATAACAAAATAAAAACAAACAACACAATTAAGAAATGGGCAGACCTGAATAGACATTTTTCCGTAGAAGCACAGGAAAAGATGCTCTACATCACTAATCATCAGAGAAATGCAAATCAAAACCAAAATGAGATATCACTTCACACTTTTAATTAAGGTGTGTGCATTGTTTTTCTTAGACATAATGCTATAGCACACTTTATAGACTACAGTGTAAATATAACTTTTATAGGCACTGGGAAACCAGAAAATTCAAGTGACTCACTTTATTGCGATATTCTCTTTATTGTGGTAGTCTGGAACCCACAATCTCCCTAAGGTCTGCCTGTAGTCCTCTGGAATCTTCTGAGCAGTTACTTAACCCAAGACCCACATCCGACCAAATTGTTTAATCTCTTCCATTTGGAAACACCTGAAGCCCACAGGGGATGATCCCATGAGGCGAATTTAGTAGACTGCCTGGCTATTAGGTATTTTTGTTTTGCTTTAAATACCCACTTCTAAGTGCAAATGTGCCAGCCAGCACGGTACCTTGTGTGGGTGAGTCATAGACTGCTCACGGCTCTGTAGCTCTAACACATTTCGCTACAGGGCTCCACACTGTGCATCTGTCAGAACTGTGTCTTTTCTGCCAGCAGCATTTGAGCTATTTAAGCAAGTGACAGCGTACACCTAGGAGAACATATACAAGGAAATGTGCACCAAAGATCATAATGCGAAATGCAGGGACCACTTAAACACAAAATGTGGAAGGGCTGTGGGCTTCTCTCTCTGAGGGGTACAGACCGAGGGGCTCTGGTTTAAACGTGCAGAATTCTCTACTAGCTGCTGCATTAATGTGTCATGAGCCAACCCAGAAAGGGTCAAGTGCTGGGCTGTGCACATTTTGCTTCTGTTTCCCCTCCTAAACCCCACCCAGCTGCTAAACCTGTTACCCATCCCACATACACTCTCACTGTTGGGGTCGCCTTGTCCTGCAGCAGGAGCCCCCGGACAGTCCTCAGCAGGGCTCTGGACTGGTTCCCTGTCCTGCATGGGCAGGGTCACCAAAAGCCCCTGTTTGCCCAGGGACATCATGGTTTCTGCCTGTTGCCCCAGCATGGCTGTTAACCGTGACTAGTTTACTCAAGAAAGTGCTACTGAACCAAACTTGGGTCCACTCACCCGACACACAGCAAAGCCAATCTAGTGACAGTGGTGAAGGAAAGTACAGTGTTTATTGCAGGTGCCAAGCAAGGAGAACAGGCAGCTCATGCCCAAAAGGCCTGAACTGCCCCATGGCTTTTTTTTAAAGACAAAGTGAGGGCAAGGGTCATGGGGCACGTGATCAGCTCATGGACAATTTTCTGATTGGTGGGTGGTGAGGTAACCAGGTGAGGTCATGGGGGTCAACATTATCAGTCTTAGGCTCCAGCGGTCTGGGGTCTAAGTGCCGGTGGTCAGCATGCAGTTAACCTCTTCCAACTGGTGGGGTTTCAGTACCTGCCAAACAACTTAAGGACATGGCTCAGGATGTTATCTACAGCCCGTGTGGAGGAACTAAGGGTTCTTGACTTTGTTTTATGACTAAACTTATTATTTTGTCTTGCTCGACTGTTTTTCTATGTTTCTGCATTTTCTCACTTCCCTGATTAAATTTGCTCTTTGGAACCTAGGGAACGCTTAAGAGGCTACAGCTTCTCTACAAACAAGAGGCAGCTGACACGGGGTTGTGGGGAGGGTCTGTCCCTGCGAGGGCCCCACAGGGTCCTGCTTGGTTTCCAAAGTCCCCTGTTTGGACATAAACGGCATGACTGCCTAAGCCTGGCCCACACCTGGTCATAAGGAGATGCAGCCTCCCAGGTCTTAACTCACTCTGGACGTGTCAGCCCCTCCCCCCAGAGCAGCCTCGACAGCACCTCACCTGGGCAGGTAACCAGGCCCCTCTGAGACCTCCACACATCCTGGGTGGGATTCACATCACCGTTCACAGAGTCTCCAAGTTCCAAACTCCCCAGGTAGGGGTTAGAAAGTGGTAGGATCAGGATTCAAATTTAAGAAGTTAGTTCCACAGTCAAATACGGGGAACAGAGATGCCTACCAGACACCCACCTGGGGAGTTTCAAAGGAGACCACCAGAGTGGGAAATTAGGGGAGGCTGGGTTGGAGCCAATACCCGAGCTCAGCTTTGCAGGATGATGACAAAATAGTGACAAAGAGGGTGCTTCTGGGCAGAGAGAACCCCATGAGGTTAATGAGCAAGACAATAGTCTCCTGGTGTGGGATTTGGACTGGGGGCGGCAGGGAGCCTCACCTTATTACCTCACTCATCCCACACACCTGGCCGAACATCTCAGCTGTCACGCTGTTTTCTAGGTCCTGAAGCAGCAACTGGAACCAGCTGTATGTTCCGGCGACTAACATCTTAGCAAGTGAGACAAACAACAAACCAGTAAATCATCAATATTTTTTCAGATGGTAATGCATGTTTTGAAGGGCAGGAACCAGAGCGATCTGGTGTGATGGCAGCATGAAGATGCATGCCCAGCACACCCCTCCTTCCCTCCCTGAGGACATGCGTCCCCCTCCCCTCTGCCTGCAGGTTCATCTCCTCCTTACCCTGGTCTCTCTCACTTCTTGTGTCTTTCCTGATGACGCTGCCCAAAGTGACTGCTAGAACCAAGTTCCACAGACTGGGTGCCTTATAAACAACAGGTATTTATTTCTCCCAGTTCTGGAGGCTGGGGAAGTCCAACGTCAAGGCACTAGCAGGTTGGATGGCAGCTGAGGGTCTGCTTCCTGGCTCACAGATGGTTGGGGCTGAGGTGGGTGCAGAAAGAGAGAAACCCTTTTCCCTGCAGTCTTCCAGGCTGAGACCAGCGTTGACGTTCCATCACGTTTAGAATTTTGATTAATAGCTTAGATGGGCTCTTTTCGTTTAGGCAGGACCACTGGACTATTTTTTACCCGGTGGTGGAACAGAGAAAGTTTTCAACCAGGTAGAGGGAGGATTATCCTCTAAACACATTTTTAAAAAGTGTTTTGATCACGTCCCAGGAGCTGTTTCACCAACAGAACTGCTGCTCATGTGCTTCTTCCTTCCTTCACTCCTCCTCCTTTCAGAAGAGATTTTTAAATTAATGGAGCGATCATTCTATGGAGGGAGTACAATTATGAGAAATCTCAGCTTAACATCTTTCTTTGAAAGTTCAAAACATTACCTCAAATGCTCCCTTTTAGTCTTTTTGATTTTTCTTTTGAATAGAAATGTTTCCTATGAAACATAGGCTTGATTACATACAGGAATAGCAATAAAGCTATTCTTTTCTACTTCACCCAAAACTCTTGTTTCTGAGATTCAATTCGGTACCGGGGTACAGAGGCCGAATTTCGGCTATAAACCTGGTACAAGGACTTCCCTGGTGGTCCAGTGGCTAAGACTCCTTGCTCCCAATGCAGGGGGCCCGGGTTTGATCCCTGGTCAGGGAACTAGATCCCGCATGCATGCCGCAACTAAGAAGCCCTCATGTTTCAACTAAGAAGTCCGGATGCCGCATCGCAGATCGCACGTGCTGCAACTAAGACCCGGTGCAGCCAAAGAAAAATAAATATTAAAAAAACAAAAAGACTGGTACAGTTCCTAAGATGCTCCCAGAGCATAGGGTCATGTCTCTTTTCTGATCATCAAAATTGCCTTGCCCACAGCTTTGAAAATGATCGACATTCAGAAGACATTGTTTGAATTTCATTCTATTTCACAAGATTTATCCAGTTGTGCTGTAGCAGAAACTTAGTTGAGACACCCCCATTATGTTAGCCCTTATTCAGCCCTTATTCTTCCCGCCCATTCAACCGATCTCCTACTGATGTTTTTCCCCCCTCTTTCCTTCTCAATTGCACCCTGAAAATGACTGCCCCCTAGCTAAAGTTGAACTACGCACCTGATGTTTAGTCCTCCAAGATAACACTCCTTTCCTTTGCGAGCATTCTTCATTCCAGAAAGAAGGTCATGCAACAATAACCTCAAGCACCACCAGAACCTAATCTCGAACCACCTGACGCCAGACCTAATGATCTCAGTGTTTCAGGGAGAAAAGAAGAATGCAAGACTACCTCAGCCCACGTCCTTATCTGCAACCTTATTTTCCACCCTGAAACTATAAGACCCCTTCCTGTTTCCCAGGAACTGGGGCACAGTCTTGAGAACATTAGCCTGCTGTGGGCCTCCTTTGCCTGGCAAAGTAATAAATCTACTCCCTTCTACTCCTCCAAAGCTCTGTCTCCGCGTTTCTATTCTGCACTGGTGAACAGAGGCCAGGTTTTTCAGCAACAGTTGCAAGTGACATAAACAGAGCCAGACACAGCTAAGAATTGAAGCGGTGGTTTGAGCACATGTGTCTGGTGGGGGCATCTCATGGACTTGGAGGGAAGAGGGGACAGCCGCAGAGCCAGCACCTTGGGGGTGGGAAGAGGATGCAAAGCTGTCCTCTCTCTGCAGGTCAAGTCCATCCCTGCTGAGATAGCCTCTACTCTTTCCCAGAGCAGACAGGCCTTTACCATGAGGGGGAAGCCAGTGCCAAAGGTCCCAACCTCCTTCTTCCAGCCCCGAGACATCAGAGTTACAGCTGCTTCTCCAGCTGCAACTGTAAAGTCTCAAGAGAAGGACTCAGAGAGGCCTGGCCTGGGTGTCATACTCATATGATTGGCCGCAATAAGGTCATGTGCCCCCTTTGGCTAAGGGAAGGTAGGAGTGGCTATCTTCCCATGAAAGCGGGGGAAGGCAAGCTTTCTGAGCAGACCAAATAAAGTGAAAATGAAATCTAACAGTTTTCAACTCTAGGTATATACCCAAGAAAATTGAAAACAGCCGTCTGCACAAAAACCTATGCATGAATGTTTCATAGCAGCATTATTCATAATAGACAAAAAATGGAAACATTCCAAATGTCCATCAACACGTGAAGTGATATATAAAATAGAGCACATCCATCTAATTGAATATTATTCAGCCATATAAAGTAATGGAGTTCCGACACATGCCACAGTGTGGATGAACCTTGAAAACATGAGGCTGAGTGAAAGAAGCCAGACACAAAAGGTCACATATTGTATGATTCCATTTATGTGAAATCTCCATAACAGGCAAATCTGTAGAGACAGAAAGTAGATTGGCATTTCCCTAGGGCTTGAGGGAGAAGGGAATGGGGAAGCCACTGCTAATGGGATGATGAAAAAGTCCTAAAATTGATTGTAGTGGTGGTTGTACAACTTTGTGAATAGACTAAAAATCATTGCATTGTAGACTTTAATGGATGAATCTTAGAGTGTATAAATTATATTGTGAGAAAGCTATTGAAAAGAAAAGAGACAAGGAAAGGTAAGAATGGAATATGGGGTAATGAGATGGAAAAAAATCAAGCAGAACCTTGGCTAATGCATTCCACAAGCATTGGACTATCTACCTGCACCATCATATGCTAAGAAGTCAAGAAAGACCAAGATGTGAATCTTCCCCTCCGAGCGTGCAGGCTCTGATGAGTACAGACCTCTTACCCAACAATCAGAATCACCTAGGTAAGAGCAAGACAGGGAGAATTGGGAGGCATCGTAGCAGGTCAGGAGAGGGAGTGATGAACTGTGCCCTGGGGAGGAGAGATCAGAAAGGACTCCCAGCAGGGACTCCCCTGGTGGTCCAGCGGTTAAGACTTTGAACTCCCAATGTAGGGAACCCGGGTTTGATCCCTGGTCAGGGAACTAGATCCCACATGCATGTTGCATCTAAGACCTGGTGCAGCCAAATAAATAAATAAGTAAATATGAAAAGAAAGAAAGAAAGCGACTCCCAGCAGAGATCATGCCTGGGGGGGGGGGGCTATGCGTCCCAGTTGCAAAGTGTTGGAGACAAGAAAGAGCAGGGTGTACTGGGGCAGCTGAGACGTGGGTTTGGGCAGCAGAGGAGGGAGAGGGGGAAGCAGGAGAGTCACATGAGCCGCCATTACCAAGGGCCTCCTCCACCACGATGAGAGGGGGCATCTGATGATACTCTTTTTTTTTTTTTAACCCAGACCCAACTATATGAGGCTTTATTTATTTATGTATTTATTCATTCATTCATTCATTGGCCTCGCCGTGTGGCTTGTGGGATCTTAGTTCCCCGACCAGGGATCGAACCCGTGCCCCCTGTAATGGAAGCGCAGAGTCTTAACCACTGGACCGCCAGGGAAGTCCTCTTTTTTTTTTTTTTTTAAATTAATGGAAGAGTTTGATGATTGCTGTGAACGAGAACAATGCCTCACATCAGCGAGGCTCTTCCCACGTGTGGGGCTCTGTGTGGCCTTTGGACTGGAAACACGGCATCAGCTCTCCTGGTTCAGGCCTCTGGGCTCAGACTAGAGCTAACCCATCACTCCTCCTGGGTCCCCAGCTTCTGACTCATCCTGCAGGTCTTGGATTTTGCCACCTCTGTAATTGCATGAGCCAATTTCTTATCATAAACCTCTTTATAAATATCTATGTATATAAATGCCTTGCCTTAATTCAGACTTTGTTGCTCCCAGACGTCTAAATAAACAAAGAGCCAACGAAATGTGAGGAATCTCATGTGATAAACAGGTGTTCCGGGGGGTGGGGAGGTAGGGGGCCAGGCTAGATGAACAGGAGGTTCAAGGGTGCTGTTTGGCAGGAATAGAGGAAATGACATTCTAATAGATGGCAAAGGCCAGCCCTGGGTAATTACAGTCTGCCTCAGGTTCTTCTTAGACTATTAGTATGGCGGGAGTAGTTTGCATGGAAATTAAAATTGGACTTCAAAGCGGTTGGAAGAGCTTGCATGTCTAACGATAGAAAAATGTGACAGGCAGGTTACTAATGACTATGGAGTTCTGTACCAGTGGCTGGGGAGAGGGGAAAAAGGAAATGATGATAATAATAAAGCAGGTGAGGGTGCCTTTGGCAGAAAGTACAGGAAAAAGCCATCTGGGTAATCATAAACGGACCCCTGTAATCCATTATTTTTTGTGACACATTTTGGATATATAATATGTATATATGTGATCCATATCGGACATATAATATGTATGTCTGTGCTATATATTATGTCATTTTTTACATTGTGAAATATTTATGCAACTATAGAATTAATTAAAATAAAACAATATAAGTGAGAGCATGAATCTCTGGTAAAGTGAAGACTATTTCTGTAAAAAGGATAAGTCTTCCCAGATTTGTGTGCCTCAGCTGGGACTGGCACAAATCATTTTTTTTTCTAGAATTGGTCTCCATTGCATGTTCCATTTTCTTTTCATCTTTGATTTTTGTTTTTTAATCATCAAAGAAGAGGTTTGCCACCTAAACTGAAAAAAGGTAGATAACAAATTTCTGTCTTGCTGTATCAAAAATTCTTTAAGGTCCTACAGATGCAAGTAATTATTACCAAAAGACTTGCATTATAAGGGAAGAGGAGGAATCAGGCATACTCCGACGAGTGCAGGGACTCCGGAGATCTGGGTCGTCTTCACAGCCTGGGTAAGGTCATTCCTGAGGAGATAACAGCTGTCACAAGAACTGAGAATTGGTGGCAGTCTGATGGGTGGCCTGACAAAGGGCCAGTGTCTTCTGTCTCAGAAACTGAGATTGTCCCAGAAAGCTGGTGCTACATGGCTGCCCACAGCACAGCTCAAAGAAACCTTTTGCTGCTGCACTCAGCTTAGTAGGTGAACGCAGGGGTCTGTCAATCGTTTCGCCCTTCAGTTCCCTCCCGCTGCCCACTCTCCTTGGACACCAGAGTTTATCACATTGATTAAAGCAGACGTTCAAACAGTGAAAAAAAAAAAAAAAAGAATATATATATATATATATAAAATATTGAAACTCTACATATAAAACACGATATACAGTGTATTTCACATTGTTTTTGTAAAGTGTATCTATTACACATGTGCTATATATGTTATATTTATTAAACGGTACTACTAAGTGTAGAACACATATGTAATACATAATGTATATTTAAATATATTTGCATGTATACCTTTACATTTACTAAATTACATATACATAGCCTTCTTTTACAATTCATTTCTGAAGTTCGTTTAATTTCTCCATGATGACAAAAGAAATCGCCTCACTAGAAAAAGTCTAAGAGTGAGCTTAGTAGCCATACCGCTTTGGTTGAGGGCTTCCCTTTGGTGTCTTGCTCTGCCATCCTAAATATTCACAGGGTCATGAATAAATAAACCTGTCCTCACCAACAACAGGACATGGCAGAGCAGGATGGTAAGATCGACTTTGGCCTTAGAATCCTAAAAAATTTCTATTTTCTGTTGTTTCTCTAAAATAAGAGATACAATTATGGGAAGGGAAAAAAATGCCTACTTGACTTCAGTTCTGCCCAGAGTTCTTTACTAATGATGCTTCCCGACTTCCTTCACTGGTGCAATTCTGGGCGTCCCCAGTGTCGTATTCCTTCCTTATGGGGTTACCCTAAATCTGCTCCTCTGTGAGCAGACAGGCTGCTTGGGGGCTTGATTACTCATTTAGCTGCAAGGCGTGATCACCCTGCATTTGGAAAAATCCGTTTAAAGAATGTGTGAGGACCTTACAGAAGTATATTTACTGGTGAAAGGAGGGTCTGCGGGGACCTGGAGGAGAGCCTTACAGACCTGTCCCAATAGAGATCACATCCATCCTCACCTTCTACTCATTTAAACCTGGGAAATCAGATACATGGAAGACAGTCCCTCCCTCTGCTGGCTGTGCCTCTTTCCCAGTTTCCTGTACTTAATTCCTTCAGTTTCTCAAGATAGATGACAGCCAGAGGCAATACTTACAGCAATAGGACAAGAATTATAAGTCTCTCTTACATTTGCCCGCCAGGACTAGCCTTATTTGTGGGCCCAGACTGTCTAAAATTTATGTTTATTTCCTTGAGTAAATCTTTATTAAAAAGAGGCTCTTTCCTCTGTATTCAGAGGGTGCATTCTTTCCATTTTATTAATTAATTTGTATAACCCACGTCATGTGTGTACGTGTATGTGTGTGTGCACACACGTGCATGTGTGTATTCTGTTGACTCATCCCTGAAGGAGTGAACACACTTGGAAGGTGCGGATCAGGATAAATGTCTGGGAATTCAAAGGCCTGGGAGATAGAAGAGGATCCAGGGTTCTAGGTGGTCCTGAGAGGGCAGTTTTGCCTCTGTGCTGCGTCCTCCTCATGTTTGGTGGTTCCACCGCAGTCGTGTTCAGCTGTCTGTATCTGCTCTTCTGTTTGGCCTCCCTCCACGTTGCACAGACCACGTGGCCAGCCTCTTCCTCAGGCTGTCACACAGGGTGGGGTAGGAAGACCGGCCACATGCTGCTGGGCCCGGCCTGATATCAGAGCTTACCATCAGCGCTGCTCTGCAGCCTGTCCATTTTCCAAGGACTCCCCAGGGATGTGTGCTCATCTGCTGATGGTCTTTCCTCTCCTCATGTCCCTCCCCCAGGGTAGGACAGGTTGGTAGCTTCTTCCAAAAGCCCTGCGCCAGTGGTTCTCCCCCTGCTTGCAGCTATCAGAAAACCCACTCAAACCGGATTCAGCAAAAAGCGGTTCAATGTAGTCTGATACAAATAAGATGTTTAAGAGCATAGCTGGCTCTGCTGGGATCCAGGGATCCAAGCAAGTCATCAGTCTCCAGTTCCTCTTAGCTCTGCCCTCAGTGATGACGGTTTCCTTTTCTGATCCACCCCACGGTTCCAGGCTCTAATTATCCATATGCCTTTCAGTCCCTGAAGTTTAAAAAAAATTTTTTCTCTGATAATTCCTGAAATAGTCCTGAAATTCGTGTATTTTGCACCAATTTGCAGCCCTGCTACTGAGGCCTTGGGGGCTGGATGATACTACGTGACCAAGCGCTGTGGGTTGAGTGATTACATTGGATTTTCATTCTCTTCCATCTGAAATGTGCAGAGAATTTGGAAACAAAGCCACTCGGTCACACTAAAACCAGTCACTTTCTTACTTCAGAACCATCCCCAGCCCTGCTCTACACATTCTGGGATTGGGGTCACGCACTGGTGTTTATTTTTAAAATTGACCTACTTTCGACGACTAAAGTGGAAAAAAAAACTATCGGGGGCAGCTTGCCTCTGCAGCGTCGGAGAGAAAGGCCATGGGGCTGATTATGTGGGTGCACAAAAATGTCGTGCCCTGATGGCAGCTGCCTTTAGAGCTTTGTGAAGGTATAAAGGTACCTCGCAGCCAATGGGGACTATGAAACATGACTAGGGATTCAGCACCGTCTTAACAGCAGTGGGTTGAGAGAGAGAAAGTCTTTCAGGGAAGATCCCTTATTGTAACGGGGCGTGAGAAAATAAAAGTCTATTTCAAAAAGGTTTGGTCTGAATAAAATGACGCCTTCAAGATAGACTTCAAAACACAGAAATTTGCAGCCAAAAGGCAGACACCGGCGTATCCATCAGGAAACGGTATTTTTGAAGAAGACAGAAAGACACTGATTAATTAGAGCTCTCTCTGCCCTCCGTGTGTCTCTGGTTCTCACAGATTTTTTGAGCAATAAAAAGCCATCTTCCTAAGAATCGTCCCCAGCTCTGCTAAGAGGAAAGTACGCATTTGACCTGAGTGTGCAAATAATTTTGTTGTCGGTCACTCAGGCAGCAGAAGGGAGCTGGGCTGTGCAGAAAATCCGATGGTCACATAGGGTGGTGTTCCATTTCTAATTATAGCCACCGAGACTAACTTTCCCCAGATTTGGATATCATGGTCTCGGAGGGCACATAAGCTAGCACTCATCCAGAACAAAATACAAAACCATTATTTTCTCAAATTCCCTTTTATGTGCTCTTGCATTTTGATCATCATCTGGGACGACAAAACAGAGGAGACTCTTACTGAACACTGTCTATAGCTGACTCTGATAATGATCTGCTGCCTTTTGGATAATGGAGAATGAATTCAATATTTTTTAAATTATCTACAAGGGCATTTAATCGCTGGACTGCCATATTTTTATTGTAAGATTAGTTCCTATTTTAATTAGAATAATGAACTCTGGAGAATGCTTAGGCTGGAAGCAATGGCTTTTTCTTTTTTTTCTTTTTTTTTTTTTGCTTTGCTTTGGTTCGCTGGACATTGGCAGGTGGTAACTCATGATTCCACGCGTGTCTCTTCTTTAACTTTGTTTCAGAAGGAACGAGGTTCTTTATGGTTCTGTGTCTGTGGGTAACGCAGCAGCTGCCGGTTCTGCTAATTCCTGCTTGCTTGCAAAGAGTCCTGTGTTTATTTTGTGCCTCGCCAGCTGTCAACAAAGACATTTTAGGAATAATTGCCATATTTAAAGGCAGACTTCATTGCTGTGTCCTACTGCGGGCCCTCCCGGCAAGAGGACCATCAGAGTTTTGTGTAGAGACCTCTGATGCTGGAACGGCAGGCACAGCCCTGGGGGCGGCAATCTTGGCCGGGTTCCCCATCACCTGCCTGCCTTACCTGTGCGGGGAGCGATCTTCACAACAGAATGAACCCTTGCCTTGCATTCCTGAGAGGAGATTGAAACGTTGGGTTTGAGAAAGATCTCATTTCATGGTGGTTAGGGAGTTTGAAGTTTTCATCGCTACATCATCGATGTCTGAGGAAACTTCCTCTCAAATTGGAAATTCCAACAATCTTCAGAGAGCCTGTTTTACTGTCTCAAAAGCTTTGAAATGCTTTCTCACTTAGCGATCAGAATGGAAAGCAAAGGATGTTTTTTGAGCAAATAATTGTGTTCCTGGTCTTACCTCAGGGTTTTATTTTATTTATATGTTATAGTCCATATTTTATCTTATCTCATGAGAGAAGTAGAGGAACTTTTAATTAGCTTTTGCAATTGATATTCTTTACGATGAAGAAGGAAAAGGTCAGTAAATGAAAGCACATATGATTTCCATTATTTTTTTTTCTAACCATTGTCTTATTTCTGCTCAGACATCTTTTTAGTTAATAAACAAATTCAGACGAAATAATTTTTGCAGAAGAAATGCTTTGACACTCCTATCTGTAGCTGTCTATGGAAATGGGCCTCCATTCTTGGTTGTTCAGAAGGCTTAGTTCACCATTGAAATTGCTCTTAGGGGTGGGAGAGTGAAAGGTACAAACTATTTGGTGTAAGATGGGCTCAAGGATGTATTTTACGATACAGAGAATATAGCCAATAATTTTGTAATAAATGTAAATGGAAAATAACCTTTAAAAATTGTATAAAAATTTAAAAATTTAAATTATATTCATAGGTTTCTTCTCAATTACCCCAAAGCACAATGTGAGGACAAGAATCCTATATGCTTGAGGTTTCCTTGAATAGTACCCCCAAATTCTCCATCCCTCAGCAAACATGCATATCTACTAGGCTCCCCAAGGGTGGGATTTTATTTCTGAATTCTTCATTTCTTCCAGAGCTCTCCCATGCTACTTGGACCAAACAATATATGGCAATTTATTCAATATCTAAGCACTGCTCTCTGTGGGTCAGCCTTGTGCTAAACTCTGGGATGACAGGGGTAAAAGAGCCAGAACCTTCTTTAACGGAACTAAGGGATAGAGTGAAAAAAATACAAATAAGTAACAGTGGGTCTCACTCTTCTTTGGGGTGAGTGGAAAGGCAGCTGGGGAAGCTTTGGGGTAAATGGGGCATAGCTGAGCCTTCACAGCACCCTGCATGGTGAACACAAATGGGGATAAATGGCCAATGATTCAATCAATCGTGCCTATGGGGTGATGTTGAAAGAAGAGGGACCCTTTCCAGGGCCCGAGAGTGGGCTCTTGTCTAACACTCGGAAATGAATTGTCCAAGGAGACACATGTGCTGACAAAGCAAGAGACTTGATTGGGAAGGGGCTCCAGGGCAGAGGGAAGCAGGCTAAGGGAACCCAGGAGCACTGCTCTGTCACGTGGCTCGCAGTCTCGGGTTTTATGGTGATGGGGTTAGTTTCCAGGTTGTCTCTGGCCGATCATTCTGACTCAGGGTCCTTCCTGGTGGCATGTGCATTGCTCAGCCAAGGTGGATTCCAGCGAGGAGGATTCTGGGAGGTTGGTAGGACATACGGACTGGTGTCTGTATCCTCTCTCCTTTTGACCTTTCCCGAATTCTCCCGGTTGGTGGTAGCTTGTTAGTTCCGTGTTCCTTACCAGGACCTCCTGTTGTAAGATAACTCATGCAAGTGGCTACTATCATGCCTGGCCAGGGCAGGCGGTTTTGGTCAGAGGTTCCCCTAACAATGAGGCCTCTACAAAAAACACAAGAGAATGGGGTTTGAAGGTTTCTGGGTTGGTGAACACGTGGAAATTTGAGGAGCATAGCAGCTGGAGAGGGCATGGAAGCTCTGCCTCCTTTCCCTATACTTTGCCCTGTGCATCTCTTCCATCTGACTGTTCCTGAGTTATATCCTTTCATAATAACTCGTAATCTAGTCAATAAAATGCTTCTCTGGGTTCCACGAGCTGCTTTAGCAAAGTAACTAAACCCAAGAAGGGAGTCTTCGGAATCTTCCATCTATAGCAAATCTATCAGAAGCACAGGTAACAACCTGGAGTTGTGATTGGCACCTAAAGGTGGCGGGTGCACAGTCTTGTGGGATCAGATGCTAATTCCAGGTGAATAATGTCAGAATTGAATTGAATTGTAGCACATCCAGCAATTGGAGGGTTGCTTGGTGGTGTGGGAAAACCACACACACACACACACACACACACACACACAGGAATTGGTACCAGAACTTTACTTGGTGTCAGAATCAGAGGTATAATCCTGCATAATCTCTTATTCCCAAGATACAGACAAAATTATCATGTTCCCCATTTATTTTTTTTTCCATTTAATTTTAGAGTAGAGCATCAGGTCCAGTTTATAGAATCTTTACTACTAATTAGTATGACATCAGATGGTGATGAAAGAGGATAATGTCACATTTGCATTCACTTCATGAGTAATGGCTCTGTTTAGCTGATAGAGCATTTTGTTTCTTGCTCATCAATGTAGCTTAAAAGTTTGTCTCTGTAAAGCACAGATGCCAGATGCTCTCTAATTGGTATTTCAAGCTCTATAGTGACCATCCCCAAGCCATGTCCATCATTCTCCACTGTAGGGGCCTTGACCCCTTTCTCTAACCCATGCAAGCCTTTTCTTCTGACCTTCACAGCTGCTGGCTTTGTGGACCAGCACTTGTGAGGCTATTTTCAGTATCTTCTATTGGATATCAGATTGGCGTGATCATATGGGTAAATTGCAGCTACATGGATGGCAGGTCCAGAATCCCTGAGATTAAACCTTGGAAGTGGCCCCTTGGTTCCAGGTTGTGATAGTGAAACCAAGCAGGACCCTGTGGGGCCCTCCTGGATGCAATCTTTTCCCTGTCCCCTGTTTCTTGTTTGTAGGAAATAGGCTTCATCCAGACTCCTAGACCTTCCCTGAGTTCAAAAGGGCAGATTCAAGCAGTTGTTAATCAGGGAAGGGACGGGATGCAGAGACAAGGGAGGAGCAGTCAGGAGACAATAGTGCCGCCTTGGGGCAGGGTCCTGGCTCCCCCTCAAGGGATACACAGAACAATATCTTTGAGTTCTTCTGCAGGAACTAAGGCCCCCACCCAGGTGGGGGGTGGTAACTTCAGCCTGAGCTCAAGATTCTTGGAGCACCGCCCTGTTACCTCACCACCAACCAATCCAAAGGAAGTCACACACCCTGCAACCCTTACCCCAAATTTTGCCTATAAAAACTTCTCCCTGAAAACCAACAGAGAGTTCAATTTTTTTTGAGCACAAGCCACCCATTCTCCTCGCTTAGCCCTGCAATAAACCTTTCTCCGCTCCAAACTCCGACGTTTCAGTTTGTTTGGCCTCACTGTGCGTCGGGCACACCAACTTGCGTTCGGTAACAATTGCTGCTCCTCCATCATGAGCTACAGGTCTTCAATAACAAGCTCACCTTCCAAGATAGGGGAAGAGTTGGATATGGAGGCTCTTCTCTGGAAGCAATAGCACCATCCTTAGCACAGTTGTTTTGTACAAATGTACAAAACAGGACTTTTTTTTTCAGGACTTTTTGGACATATTTTGTCTTACCTTCTGGGCATGAGCACACTATTAGTGACTGAATGTTTGTGTCCACACCCCTACAGCCCCCGCTCCACCCACCAATTCATATCTTTAATCCCTAAACACTAACGTGATGGTATTTGGAAATAGATGCGATGGAATATGTGCAATGACTTCAGAAACTTGGTCCACCTCACCTCCCGCAGTTAAGAACAATGATGGATGTAGCACAGTGACTGACCCATGGACTCTGGCATCCCCTTGGCCAACAACCCCGTTTATCTCATTTAATTTCTACAACAGCCTCCTGTGGCAGGAGTTATAAACCTCTTTTTGAAGATCAAGAAATGAAACTCCAAGAAATTAACCCATTGCCCAAGGTCACAAAGCATGGAGGTGGCAGAGCCTGGAATCTCACCCAGATCCATTTACAGCAAAGGGCAGTGACCTAACTCATTCACCCTCCCCTCCCTCCTATCTGAGAGCTGAAGTCATTCAAGTCCTCCTCTGAATATTGAAGCCACCCTGGGCCTCAGTTTTATCACCTGTGGTATAGGACCACAGTAGTACAAAGACTTGAATCACTAGGGCAATTGAGAGCATCTTGGTAAATATGCTGAACTCTCGTTTTCTCAACAACAGGAAATCCAGCCACAGGAGTTCTGGGAACTATTACTAGTATAATAATAAAAATTCCCAGAGACAGAGGGACTCAGAGGGGGGCACCAAGGAGCACTGATGACAGCACTGCTCATTTTGTTCCTGGTTGGGTGAGACTCATGTTGTCATAACCAAGCAGAACCCTATGGGGCTGTCCCAGGGACAAGACCCCTCTCCCATATCCTCTGCTGTAGCTCCTCTCTGAAGTACCCTGATAATAGTATCTGATGCACATTCCTGAGTTGTTTTACAGATGCTAAAACCACACCAAATGGAAGAAATTAACTACTTGATGACCATGAGCATGTAGCCCCCAAGACCTACTGGCACTTAAGGATTGATAGTGTTAACCCCTGTGACACCACACTGTTACCTCACCATCAACAAATCAGAGAATTTTGCATGAGCTGATCATCTATCCTGGGATGTCCCTCCCTCATCTGGTCTTTAAAAATGCTTTGCTGAAACCCATCGGGGAGTTTGGGTGTTTTGAGCACTAGCTGTCTTGGACTCCTTGTTTGGTGCCTGCAGTAAATGCTGCACTTTCCTTCAGCACAACCTAGTGTCAGTAGATTGGCTTTACTGCGCATTGGCGAGTAGACCCAAGTTTGGTTCAGTAACAATGTCTCCTGTATGTGGCTCAGCAACCTCCCCACTCCCCCCAGCCAGGGAGCTTTGTGTCAATCCTTCTGGGACTCATGGAGAAATGTGGTAGGAAAGATAAAATACATATTCTGAGAGGCCCTGGATCTCTCATTTACCATGCATGAAACTCAGGCAGGTAACTTAACCTCTGTGTCCTCATCTGTAAAATGGGTACCAATGGTACCGCCTTCCAATGCTTCTTCAGAGCAGGTCTCATCTCTGGAATGTAAACCTCAAGGAAGACAGCACCCTTATCTCCCAGTTTCTGTGGGATGGGAGTCGTTCAACTTTGGCAGGTGCTTCCCTCCCAAGACCACCCCCTGTCATAAAGATGTGAAGTTTGTTTTTCCTCTGGAGAAAGCCAATTAGCTAACCCAATGATCAGGTAAAGTTAGGACCAACGTTGTGTGAAAAATGGGTGTTGCAAAGTCCTCTCACTTGAGGACACGCATATAACGGGTTGGCTTTATAAGAGGGTGAGATTATTGTTTTCCCAGTCTCTTAGCTGTTAGGCACTGCCCTGTGATGCACATTACATTCTGGTTTAAAGGTTATTCAATAATAAGTCTGTTTTCTTTCACTACTACGTTTGTGGAGATGTTTTTCTGGGTTGGGAGAGGATTTTGTTTTCACTTATATTCCAACACTCCCCCCAAAACTAGGAACATTCTGTGCTGGGGACGAGTAGTTAAATGTGACCAAAAAGGTAAAAATGGGGCTGACCCAGACTTAATCAATAATTACTTGAAAATATCAGAAAAAATAAGGAAAAGTGCCAATTTGCCCCTTTATCTGCAACCCTTCCCCCCTCCCCAAACTTAGCCTTGCCACAGTGGAAAACAGTGATATTTCACTTTGAAAGGGGAAGTCTTTCTTCCCAGAACGTGATTCTTAAAAATGCTAACATCCATAAATGTTCAAAGGAACTTTAAAAAAAAAATTTATTGAAGTATAGTTGGCTTACAACGTTGTGTTAATTTCTGCTCCATAGCAAAGTGATTCAGTTATATATATACATACATCCTTTTCCATTATGGTTTATCACAGGATACTGACTATAGCTCCCTGAGCTATACAGTAAGACCCTGTTATTCAGAGAAACTTTTAAAAAATTGTCCTGATCCGTCCAACCCTCTCTGCAAACCTGCAGGCCCTGCTACCACGCCCTCACCCACCCTCGGCCCGACTACTGCGCCTGCGCTTAGAAGCCGTTCGGCCCCGCCCCGCCAAGCCCTCTGCGGCCGCTCTGCGCCTGCGCGCCGGAGGCTCCGACCTCTGGAGGCGGCAGGGGCGGGGCCGATGGGCGGGGCCGAGGGCGGGGCCACTCCAGCCACTTGGTGGGGCCGCGGGATCAGGGCCCTAGAGCTGCCGCGTGGTCCCAGGACTTCGGGTGACTCCGCCCCCCTTGTCATGGATATACGCGTTCGACACCGGCGCGCTACAGTCTTGGGCACCCTCAGGACGTGGATTCTCCGGCTGTGGATTGATTGTGAAATGACATGACGACGCGTGGGCCACCTGGCGGCCACGCGGAGGAATAATCCGGCCCGCGCGTTGCGGGTGGTGTAGACCCTCTCCAGGTCCGGCGGTGTAGACACGCGCTGTCTCCCCACAGTTGAAGGCCCGCCTTCCTGGGGGGCTCGCACTTGAAATGGAGAGAGGTCGAGGCCACAGGGCTTCAGACACCCCGTTAAGTCGCCCTCCAGGAGTCCCGGAAGGCATCGGCTTCCAGACCATCGTGCATCGGCTTTCCTTTAAGGAGCAAGCCCCTCCCAGCACCCCTGTCTGAGCAGAACAGAAGCTCCGGGATGCGGGGATCCCAGCAGCACAGGCGTCCGTGGGAACTCGCGGAACCTCGGATCAAGACCGGACCTTTCCCAGCGGGGGTCGCTGACCGAACGATGTCCTGACACGAGCTACTTCCATTTCGCGAACAGTATTGAAGCAGCCGAGGTTTTCCCCAACCTCCCACCTGCCTGTGACTGAATCCGGCGCCTTCCCCCGCCTACAGCATCTGGGAAGCGGCCAGGCTCCTATTTCAAGACCCCTCCACCCCCAGATGAGGTTGCATCTGCCCTCACCTGTTCAAGGAAACAGCTCCAGCAATTCTCCCTTTCGTCCCCGCACCTTCAGCTGCCCCCTCTTTCCGGGGTCACTCCATCAGGGTGTCTAAACACACACGTATTTGACAGCAGTGCATGGATCCGGATCCCTGTACGTTGAATGTATTTTATATAAAAAGTCCTCAAGCGCAGAAACACAGAACCAACCCCAAACGAGTCTGATCTTCTGAAAACACTCCTCCTGGGACAAAAGGGCTGTTCTATTGATAGAAAAATTGCTTCTGCCACATTTTTATTATTACATTTGTTCCTGATGTTTCTCAGCCCCAGTATTTGACAATTGTCATCATCCAAGGACTTTAAGAAGAGGACCTGGTCGCCGCCCATTTGTGCTGAAGCTTTCGTAGGGGGTTAGGTTTCAGTTCAGCACGTAGTACTCCTAGAAGATGGTCAATCTGAACCGTGAACGTTTTCATTATTTCTCTCGTTATAACATCTTAGGAAAAATGAATTCTGTCCTGTACTTAGGTATTGTCAAAAGTTTCTTTGCTGTATTAAACACTGCCAAACGGAAAGAAACATTAATTGACATACACACACACACCTATATATGCAATATATATCCACGTTTAGGTATGTAGCCATTATTCAGCAAAAAAAAAAAAAAAGCCAGAAATATCAATGGTGGTGTTTTCTCAGTAAATTGATGGAATCTTTGAGGCAATTTCAAACTGGTTTCCAAAAATTTCGCATTTAAGAATCGTAAAATATCATTAGATAATGCCAAGTGACAACCAAAGCCAAATATTTTGTGTTTTTTCTTACTCAAGTCATTATGCAGATTATTTTGTCCCAATAGTATGTTGTATTTTAACCAAGAAAATGAAGAGAAAGAAAAACTAAAAAGTAAACATTGATCTGAATACCAAGTAACTTCACTTCCTTAAATATCTAAGCCTTCCTTTATGTATTATCCATTGCCAGTAGTTTGAAAAGAAATAGTAACCAATACATGCAGAGAGAAGCCATGATCCAAGTCCATTTCAGGCCCACCTAAGGAGGGAAGAGACATGCTTCAGAGGTTTATTTTATAAATTACTCTGACTCAGCCAATCTTTGTTTTATTTGCAAGGAACAGCACCTGCTTTGCCTTACTGAGACAAAGAGGGGGTTTACTGGTAAGACACAAGGATTCAGAGTGATCATTCCCGATAAACAAGACAGCTCCACTCTTTATCCTGTTTCTAAAGACTTCTGACCTCTCTTCCTCTGCTTCTCTCTGACCATCTGCCCCTTTCTTTTCCCTCCTGCAGGTAGACTTTCTCTAATCCCTTCACAGAATATCTGAACCACAGCCCCTCCGCTGTCTAACAGAGACTGAATAGAAAATCTGTGTCTCAAGTCCAGAGTCCCGGGAAAGAGGTTCTGAGTGGTCCAGCTCTGGCCTCGGTGCTCACTCTCATCTAATCATCTTGACACCAGGTCAAGATCACTAAACCCACCACCCACTCAGTAAGGCATGAGGCAGCAGACTCTCTGAAGGCAGCCAGGCAAGAGAGGCAAGTGGAATAATTAAAAATGGTGCAGTAAAAATACAACACCAGAGTTCCAGCATCTCTAACTGTGCAGGGCTGACCTGATGCCCTTGATGAACACAAAATGCTATTCAGGGCCAGTTTAGCTGAAAACCAGTCCCAGGGGTTCCAGTTACTCAAAGACCCAACCAGAAATTCTGATAACATTGTTTAACTGCAGCCGAGCTGCCAGCCGGGGATCTGAAGATGGTATCATGCACATGAGGAGAGAGGCTGGTCAGTGACTTCTGGAAACACCTGCTTATTTTGTGCTTATTCTTTTTTTTTTATTATTAACTTTTATTGGAGTATTGTTGCTTTACAAGGTTGTGTTTGTTGTGCTTATTCTTGACGAAGAGGGGACAACAAAAGATTTAGTGGGCTGATACTTACTGTGCTTTGCTTATGCCCCAGAAATTTAAATTTGATGAGTAGGGAGGTACCCACTTGCTCAAGATTTTAAGATGAGATGACAAGTATTTATTGTTCTCCTGTCATATCTGTTCACAACATCTTTTGAAGAAATGACATTTAATGCACATCCAATAACAAAATTAAGTAAATTTTAAAAAGAAATCATCCCCCCACTTCATCACTCCTTGAAGCCCCCAGAGTCTTGGAATCCCAATGAGTGATTTCAACAATGTTGACTGAGAACTTACTACATGCAATGAAGAATTGGGCTAAGTTACTGGGGAGACAGGAATCGAGAAATAAGCTCTTCTTCCAAGAGCTCAGGATCTAGACATAGCCAAGTACGCACATAACTAACTCCTGATACAAGGCGGAGCTTAATGGTGGTAAAGTCAAAAGATTAAATAATGTAGAAAAAATGAGAGAGAGAAAACAATTCTGACCTTATCTATACATTCTTTATCCATTCACCCATTATTTTAACAGCATCTTCTGCACTTAACTCTGAAAACAAAATATGAGATTGGTACGTAGGACCTCACCAATAGCCTGTTATATGGTCCCAGATGGTGATGTGGAATTTGGGGAAACATGTAAATGGGAGGATGCAGGGCTATCTTAACTCTGTAATTTATTTCAACCACGTTGACCAAGATGACACACTAGAAAAATCAGAAAAGTACGGATGTAGCTTTCTTCACAAAACACACTTGAGTTTTTAAAAAAGAATATATAGAAATACAAATAATCACGTCATCAAGACCAACGCCATTAACAATTTAACCCACTGGCAATACTTTTGACACAGATTCAGTCTGTAGTAATCATATCTTTAGGACTTCCCTGGTGGCACAGTAGTTAAGAATCCTCCTGCCACTGCAGGGGACACGGGTTCGAGCCCTGGTCCAGGAAGATCCCACATGCCACAGAGCAACTAAGCCCATGTGCCACAACTACTGAGCCTGCGCTCTAGAGCTCATGAGCCACAACTACTGAGCCCATGTGCCACAACTACTGAAGCCCGCGTACCTAGAGCCCGTGCTCCACAACGAAGAGTAGCCCCCGCTCGCCGCAACTAGAGAAAGCCTGTTCACAGCAACAAAGACCCAGTGCAGCCAAAAATAAATAAATAAATAAGTAAATTTATTTTAAAAAAAATCTAGATGTCATAAAATAACCTTTAAAAAAATCTTATCTTTAAATACCAGAATCCATGGCCAAAACTCACGTTCCATAATCCCAGTGGTCAGTGATATAAACACATCCCTGAAGCCTGTGGAAAAGCATGTATTTTTCTTTGCCTATTTGAAAGTGAGCAGGAAAAACTGGTCTGGCTACAAAGGTATATCCCTCACAACCAATCATGGTTTTGCAGCATTCATCAAAAATAGCGCTTCCAATCATAAAATCTTTTCCAGAAAATATCCATTCTCACAGCTCAAATATTTACACATCTCAGGCTTGAGGTGATTTATTTCCGGTTGCTTTTAACTTTTTTCCTGGAATGTTTCAGATGGAGTCACAATTTGTTGTGGTTTGTTGTTAAATTATGTACAGGTGCTGCATTGTGACCAAATACTCAAGTTTGATGAGGTCATTAAATGGTGACAATATCAATTGCCATAGCAACCACACATCAATCCATAGTCTGATTTATCCTATGGGCTGAAATCTTTTATGGCTCTTGAAAACTCAGGCACAATGCAAATCAAACATTGAGCTGCTGAAAGACTTGGAGGCCAGACATCCATCGGTTCTGACTGCTATTGAATCATTGTCAGTAGTCAATAATGAACAGCGCAGGCCACTTCTTTTGCACTGCCCAGGAGTTAAAAGACCTGAGTGTATGTAGGCACCGTAACTTCACCCACATGGCATGCCTCTATGTCTGTCCTAAGCAGGCGACATTCTGAGAATTGATTGGATGAGAAGGAAAAGTCCCCTCCGTAGAAAATGATGTTCTCCTTCACTTGTAAATTTCTTTTACGTCTCACCCATAGAGATGACATCTTTGTCTCCTAGTGATTAATATGAATCAAAGCAGAGAGAAGACAGAAACCAAAACAAGGGAATATCACCAGCACCACGAACGGAATATATAACTAAAAATATATGAGGCATAGGTAGGATGTGCTTTATCTTGCCCTTCTTTGACAGGCACATAAATCTCTTGTTGCTTCTCTCATCCAAAGCCAAGAGCTAAAAATACGAGGTGGCACCTGTGTTGTTAAACAGTGTTTTATGACAGCAGTGGCTTGAGGGGAACAGTGTATTTTTGGTTGAGGAGACTGTGCTGTCCCAACAAAAAAGGGAGGGGGGTCTAGATTCGATGTCAATTGGAAAGCTTTTTCTAAAGCACCTCCTGAGTTCAGTCTTTTCTGTACGTGATTGCGAACAAGGATATGGTATAAATTTTTCACTCAAATGCCCCGTTCGCCAGAATTTCCTCTGCATCAGCCCTCCTGATCTTCTGGCCCCTGAGGACCAGGCAAATGGAAGATCAAAATGTCAGACGCTGTTGGTCCTGAAATACACCAACTGTTGAATCTTCTAGACAGGGATTTTTTGTTTTAAATAATCTTATTCCTCTAAATGTTTAGAATAAAAAAATCTTTAATGGGATCGGCTACGTAAAAGATTTGTTCATTCATCACATATGTTTGGAATTCCTGATACTTGTTGGCATTTTTCTAGACTCGGGATTCAGGAGGGAACAAACCCCAGATTCTGCCTTCCTGGTGCTTACATTCTTGTTGAGGAAGTAATAGCAGAAATGGGGAAATGTTCTGGGTTCTAAGAAAAATGAAGGCGTCAAGGACAATTTCAAGGAGTTTGACTGAGCAACTCCATGAATGATGACGCCTTTGAATGAGATAATGAAAGCGGTAGGAGACGCCCTGGGATGATGAGGGTTAATCTGGGAGGTGTTCGGTTCGACATATATTTTATACGCATCATAGGAGATGTTAAGTACAAACTTGGGTAAGTGGCCTTAGAGTCAGAAGGAAGACTTTGAGAGACACTAGTGAAAAATGGTATTTAAAACCACGAGACTCAATGAAGTTACCCCGGGAAGGAGAGTAGGAGAAGACGTTCAAGACCGAGCCTTGAGAGTCTAGTATTAAGAGGATGGAGAACGAAGAGGAACTTTTTAGAGAAATAAGGAGAAATCCAAGAGCAAAAGGTGTTCCCAGAAATGAGATTGGTGGCTGATGGCAGGTGAGCTCGAGGCATCCATGACATAGATGAGTGTGTCAGGTGATGACACAGGCACAGAGGGACGGGCTTGGACATGGTGTCTCATTTAGGCAAAGAATCATGCTTTCTGTGGACTATTGAGTCACGGAAAGGTGGAAAAATAACAAGAACACAAAAGGCACGGACAAGTAAGAAGATCTCAGACTGGGACCACTTCCCTGGCGGTCCAGTGGTTGGGACTCTACGCTTCCACTGCAAGGGGCACGGGTTCAATCCCTGGTCGGGGAACAAAGATCCCGCAAGCCACACGGCACGGCCAAAAAAAAGAGAAGATCTCAGACTAACATACTAGCTTCCCCGGCATATACCTCTACACCTCTACCCCACTTGTGAACAAAATACAGCTTTAAGAATATGGCACAAGTGGTAGAAACATATTTTTGCAATACGAACCCATGTATTAAATGTTGTCTTGTGACTCGTACCCACATCTCGGGAGCAGTACTGCATTCTATGTTTATTGCCTCAAGGAAGGTAGGATGTGATGGAAAAAGAAAAGTAAGAGTATTCACCTGATTTTGGCGGGGGGCGTTGAAAACTCTAAACTCTCCGTGGAGATATAAACAAGATGATGAAAGAAATTTGGAAAAATGCATATTGGGTCAAAGGAATACTTTACCTCTCTCTTACCCCACTAGGAAAGAAAAAGAAGCCCTCTGGTTAGGAATTCTGGAACTCGGGGAAGCAGGAATAGACATTATTGATCCCTGAGGAGCATGGGACTTTAGGGGTCCCCAGGGACAGACCCACAAAACCTCAGACAGGTCTGGGGGACTCGGCCTCCATCCCATTCTCCAGGGAAGCGGCAAGACCACAGAGTGCAATGCCTGCTTGATGCTCTAGGAGGAAATACCAAAGGGTTCCACCGCGGCCCAGAGAGTCGGAGAAGCAGTGGGTAAATTCTTCCACAACTGAGAGCAGCTGCAAAGAAATAGCGTGGATTGAAAACAGCACCACCAAGATCCCCACGGCCTGCGAGGGAGAAAAACGGTAGGAAGATCTGCTGTGCACACAGAGAACGCAGGAATTACTGAGCAGCAAATCAGACCCAGAACAGCTTATGGCGATGACTCAGCCATGACCTATGGAGTCCTGAATCCACGCACCAACAGGGACTTCTCCACTGATGCCATTTGCGGAGCTAACGTGAAGATTTTGTAAAAACACACATACGGGGACTTGGAAAGGTTCTTGAAACACACTGGGTGCCTAATTAATGTCAGCTATGATTCCAACCCAGGTCTTTTCGCCCCTTCCTCACTGTCTCCCTGATCAATGGGTACCCAGAAGATTCAGTGTCAGAAAGACTATAGAATCCAGTGAAACACGTCTTGAGATATACACCAGGGCAGCAAGGGAAGTATTGGGTTGCCCAAAAAGTTTGTTCAGATTTTCCGTAGGATGTTACAGAAAACCCAAACAAACTTTTTGGCCAACCCAATAGGTCTCCCACCTCCGTGAATGTATATGGGCATCCAATACTCACTAGAAAACACAGCCTCTGCCTTGGAGTGGTATTTTGAGAATCCAACCTTGGTCCAGATGGTGAAAAAACAAGTGACTCTTTTTCCCATTATAGGTCATTTCAGCACAGAACACCCCAGCGAACAGACACAAGATCTCCCACAGTGTTCCTTTCACCTCCACTTTTAAGAAGAGCCCAACGACATTCTTTAAGAAAAAGGGAACCATTGGTGGGAAAAACTAACTCCATATGGAGCTTCTGGGGCAAAGTGCTAGCTTCTTTGGGACAGTATTTGCCTGCAGCTGAGAGGCTCATGGGAATGCATGTCTTCTGAAAATTTTCCCTGTTTCTCTGGGTGAAAAGATCAAGACCTATGACTTGAATACAGTGAAAGGCAGGGGGTAGAAGGATATTGAGGCTTTGAGGCTTTGAAAATGGGGATGGGCTTTCACTACATGGGAGGGATGGGCTGTAAAAATCAAAATACTGGGGCTTGGGCCTTCGGGTAAAGTTTCTCTTTTGCAGTGGCCTGAGATGGGATGCTTTCCCCCCACTCCCATGTGTTCGTCCTCACCCAAAGTCTTATATCAGAATCCAGGACAGCGACCCTTTTTTTCTCTTCCAGAATGGGGGCTGCACCCACACTGCCTTCTCTGAGGAGGGAAGTGGATCTGAACGCATGAAATGCAGCAGCGTGATCACCTTGAACTAATGCACGGGGCTTAGCCAAGGTTAGCACCCGAGAGCCTGCCCTGGTGGTGGTTCTGCTGGACCCTGCCATTCCTCCCACCTGCCCCCAAGGAATGAATATCCTCCCTCCGTGAGAAGCCAATATTGTAATTAAATGCCAACCCCCCGGGGAGGGGGCCTAAGTGGCAAGATAGTAAATGTGGAAAGAGGGCTCCCTGCCTAGAAAACCAATTCCCACCTACACATGATTTGGAATTTAAAAAAAAAGAAGAAGAAGTCTTCAATCTGGGAAAATCAGGAGCTTTCAAACTATAAATGGAAGCAAAGGTGAGACTGTAAATAGCCCCTGGAGACAGAATCTGAATACACAGGCACTTAAAGTAACTGAGAGCAGAAACTCAGAGCAGGTCTGATGAATGCAGGGAGTTGGAAAGGACTGGAACTTCCTTTGGTAACAACTGTCTGCAGAAAATCCAAGGTGTTTCTTTATACCTGGTTCGAGTCTGTTCCCCAGTCTTCTCGTAGATTCTTTCTTTTTTTTTTAAAGTGTATTTATTTATTTTTGGCTGTGTTGGGTCTTCGTTGCTGTGCGTGGGCTTCTCATTGTGGTGGCTTCTCTTGTTGCAGAGCACGGGGTCTAGGCGTGCGGGCTTCAGTAGTTGTGGCACGAGAGCTCAGTAGTTGTGGCACGCAGGCTCTAGAGCGCAGGCTCAGTAGTTGTGGCGCACGGGCTTAGTTGCTCCGCGGCATGTGGGATCTTCCCGGACCAGGGCTTGAACCCATGTCCCCTGCGTTGGCAGGTGGATTCTTAACCACTGCGCCACCAGGGAAGTCCCGTTCTCATAGATTCTTGCAGCCACCTGACATTTCTTCCAGATACCTTTCTGATTGCATCAGAGAGCCAGAGGTGATTTCTGTTGTCTGGACCAAAGAGGCTCAATGCTTCAAGCAGGAACATCTGTCATCCGGTCAACACAAATAGCTCCCCAGTCCTAGACATTCGTTTGACATTTCAAGGTCCAAAGTTCTCATGATGCTGCATGAAGTGGAATTGTCAGTTAATAAACTGTCCCTAAAACCCTGAAGAGCAAAAACAAAGCTGGCACAGAGCCGTCATGCTCCCAGGAAGAATGAGTTGGATTTTCTGCTTCCCAGTGGGAAGCACTTTCTAGAAGCTTCATGGCCCCACGTCACACTGACTGAGACGTGTCCCCCTCTCATTGTGGAGCTAGGATTAGCAGCCTTTATGCACGTGGTAAACACTGCACAGCCAAGAACAAAGGCAGATCCCCTTCCGTCTGGAGAGCAGCTGCTTTGGCCCTGGGTCTGGTCCCTAACCACTGAGCTTCTGTCTCATCCTGGCCACATTCTTTAACCTCCTGAAGCCTCCATTATTTATCTATAAATGAAGGGTCATGACAGGACGGACCTCCCTCACACAGGGGTGCTGTGAACGTTAGAGATGGTTAAAGTACAGAGCTTCACGTATGGTCCGATTGTGATAAATGCTCAGTTAACATGGGTCTTATTATTATTGTGATTATGGTTATTAAAAGGCAGCACAGGACTTCCCTGGCCGTCCAGTGGTTAAGACTCTGTGTTTCCGCTGCAGGGGGCGCGGGTTCGATCCCTGGTGGGGGAACTAAGATGCTGCATGCTGCGCAGTGCAGCAATAAATAAATAAGTAAATAAATAAATATAAATAAATAAATAGCAGCATAGTATGGTGGTTAAAAACCCAGGATCTGGGGTTCGACTTCTCACGGCCAAATCTTGGTTCGTTCCCTTACAAACTGAATGAACTCGGACATGTTTTTTAACCGCTGAATGGCTGGGGTACCAGATCTGTAATCCAACAATCCCACTCCTAGGCATTAATCCTGGAGAGAAGAAAACTTGTGTTTCCACGGAAACCTGTGCACAGATATTCATAGCAGTTTTCATTGTAATAGCCACAGACTGGAAACAATCCAAATGTCCATCAAAATGTGAAAGGATGAATAAACTAAGGTACATACTCAGGATGAAATACTAAGCAATAAAAAAATGAGTTACTGATATACAAAACAACTTGGATGGCTTATAAGAGCATTATGCTAAATTTTTTTAAAGCTAATCTAGAAGGGTTACATACTGTATGATTTGAATGACCAAATTATAGTGACGGAGAACAAGAGGCAGAGTTGGAGAGAATAGTAACACTAGGGAGTTTCCTGGGGTGATGGACGGTTTCTGTTTCTTGATTGTGGTGGTGGTTACATGAATCTATAGATATGATTAAACCTCATAGAACTATTCACACTCAAACACACACAAAGTGCATGTAAAACTGGTAAAATCCAAATGAGTTGTAAAGGTCAGTTAAGAGTAATGCAGCAATGTTTTGATTTCTTGGCTTTAATAATTGCACCATGGTTTTGTAAGATGTTAGTAGGAAAGCTGGGTGGAAGGTACACAGAAACTCTCAGCACTATTTTTGCAACTTTTATGTGAGTCTAAAATTATTTCCAAAGTTTTTTAAAATAGCATGCATGTAGAATTGAACAATTCAGTAAGCAGATGGCAGATGGTGGGAACCATACTTCTGACTGTGGGAGTTGGAATTTACAGATAAACAAGAGGAGGACACTGGAATAATCCCTGTGGTAATGGACCAGGGTTGGAGACATCAATATGAACTCACGTGTACTTTCATATAGATACAGATGGCCACATATAGAAATATTTATAGATACGTGTTGGATATACAAGGGTTAGTATACCCACATATATCTCCTTGCTTCGGCAGCTGAAAGGGCTTAAAAATAATGACACCCAGTAGCCGTGAGCACACCTAGCATCTAGATCTTGGTTTCTAATATCATTGTCCAGTACAAGGAACCAGGGTTCTTTTGAGAAAGGCTGATGTTAGGACTGGGGCATGAAATACACAAGATGAGTCTGGAGCATCTTAAAGTGCCAGAAACGAAGGAAATGCATTAAAAAAAAATCCACATTGATGGTGGTATGTCACTGGAACATAGGAGTCAACTGAAAGAGCTTTCAATGGGCAAAGTTGGAACACTTGGAGCAAAGATAAATAAATAAATGAAGCAGTATTGGATTATAACCCCAAGTATAAAATAACTGCCCATGAGTCTATACTGATATAAATAAATGATGAATAGATTAATAAATGGGGCGAAGAGAAAATTTTCCATGCAACAAGAATTCCAACTAACTTATGTAGACATTCTGCCCTCAAGGAGGATGAATATAACCTGCATCTCCCACCCCACTCCTTCCGTGTGGGCTACACATAGTGATTTCCTTCCAAGGAAGACAGCATGGAAAAGGAGGAATACAAGTAAATTTACAGTGGAGACCCCAGCCAGGCGATCAAGGTCAGCTCAATTATGATAAGTCGCGTTGGTGGCACGTACCCTTGGTATGACATGGTAACAGATGATGCCTTACCTCTGTGGTCTCCTTCCCCCAAAAACTATAACCCCATGTGCAAACATGAGAAAAAACATCAGACAAATTCCAGCCCTGGGGCATCCTGCAAAGTACTGACAAGTATATCTCAAAACCATCAAAGTCATCAAAAATAAGAAGGTCTGAAACAGACATAGAAAATGAACTTACAGTTACCAAAGGGGAAAGAGGATGGGGGAGAATAAATTAAGAGTTTGGGATAAGCAGGTACAAACCACCATATATAAAATAGATAAACAAGGTCCTACTGGAGAGCACAGGGAACTATAGTCAATATCCTGTGATAAACCATAACAAAAAAGAATATGAAAAAGAATATGTATATATATGTATAACTAAATCACTTTGCTGTACACCAGAAACTATCATGACATTGTAAATCAACTATACTTCAGTTTAAAAAAATGAATATAGGGGGATTCCCTGGCAGTCCGGTGGTTAGGACTCCATGCTTCCACTGCAGGGGGCGTGGGTTCGATCCCTGGTCGGGGAACTAAGATCCTGCATGCAGTGCAGCGAGGCCAAAATAAACAAAAGAATACATTTTTAAAAAGAAAATTTAAAAATGAATACAACAAAACAGAAACTGACTTACAGATATAGAGAACAAACTAGTGGTTGCCAGTGGGGAGAGGGACGGGGGAGGGATCAGATAGGGGGAGAGGATGAAGAGGTACAAACTACTATGTATAAAATAAATAAGCTATAAAGATATATTTTATAATAACTGTAAATGGAGCATGATCTATAAAAATATTGAATCACTATGTTGTACGCCTGAAATTAATATAATGTTGTAAATAAACTATACCTCAATTAAAAAGTATGAATATTCACCCTTAAAAATAGGTAAGAAAATCTGAGAAACTGCCACAGCCAAGAGGGGGCCACGGAGACCAGACAAGTATGTGTAATGTGACATCCTGGATGGGATCATGGAGCAGCAAAAGAACATTAGCTGAAAACTTAGGCAATCAGAATAAACACTGGACTTTAGCTAATAATAATGTATCAACACTGGGTCATTAATTGCAACAAATATATGGTACCAGTGGTATGCAAGGTAGAGGAAACTGAGGTAGGGGCTATGGGAACTCTCTGTGCTATCCTCACAATTTTTCTGTAAGTCTAAAACTGTCCTAAAACAAATAAAGTCTATTAAACACAGCACCTCCCTCCGAGAGGTACAGCGAGGAGTATAGGAATTATTAATCCCAAATTCTTAGAACAATGCCTGGCACTTGGAAAGCACTCAATAAACATTAGCTGCTACTATCACTGCCAGTTTTTCTTATTATTGTAATGAGATTAAAGACGTTCTAGATAATCATTTTTCTTAAGAGGAATATTGTTTTTATGTGAAGGGGTGACATTAATCCAATGTCTGTGTGTAGGACAGGCATCTAAGGCCCAAGTTTCTTCCTGAGGGGAGGATATTCATATAACTGGAGAATTTGGAGCACCTTGGGTGGGGGAAGGCTAGCACCCCTGAGGTGGAGCTGAGAGGTAGAGATGGGGTGGGAGATAGAGTGAAGCTAGAAATCAGGGGAATTCTGTACCATTTAATCAAACTCGGGTAACTACCCAAATCTTCAATACATTTCTTTTTTTTTTTAATTTAATGTTAGTTTAGATTGGAGTATAGTGGATTTACGATGTTGTGTTAGTTTCCGGTGTACAGCAAAGTGATTCAGTGATACATGTACATATACCTATTCTTTTTCAGATTCTTTTGCCATATGGGTCGTTACAGAATATTGAGTAGAGTTCCCTGTGCTCTACAGCAGGTCCTTGTTGGTTATGTATTTTATATAGAGTAATGTGTGTATGTTCATCCCAAACTCCTAATTTATCGCTCCCCCCCATACATTTCTGTTATGAGTCGATTTGCTGTGGAGTCTGAGAGGGCGGGACTTTGCAACTGGAGTGATTTGAGGAAAAAACTAAGATAACACAGAGGGATCCAGATGGAGAGGCCTCATCGGACATCCAGACGACCTCATGTCAGGTTATTGATTTACTGATGTATATTGACATATATCAGGTTACATTGCTATTAGCGGTAGATGATTATTGTTGTCAGATTGTTAGAATTCAACCGGGTCTCCTCTGAGTAGTAAAAGCCCTTACTCCTCAGCCCTCTGTCCCTTGGAATAAACTGAGAATCTCTTGTTCCTAGAGATTGTGGATCCGGATTGGTTTACCCCTGTCTCCCTCTGGTGCTGTCCATCAAGTTGCTGGAAAACCTACTATTTTCCCGGGACCTGTGACCTTAGCTCAGGCAAACGGATCTGGTGCGAATTAGATTAAAGCCATACGTGGCCATGTTCATTTCGACCAGGGGCACAAGCAGAGAGGAACACAAGGAAAGAGATGTCTCCGGGGTGAATGGCCCTGGTGAGCACGACACACGTGGTCTGCAGCAGAATTGGTCAGAAGGACCTCAAGGCTCATCACAGGCTTCTGGGCCAACCCAGTGATTTTTTTTTTTTTAATTTTTTAATTTTATTTATATTTATTTTTGGCTGTGTTGGGTCTTCGTTTCTGTGCGAGGGCTTTCTCCAGTTGTGGCAAGCGGGGGCCACTCTTCATCGCGGTGCACGGGCCTCTCACTGTCGTGGCCTCTCCCGTTGCGGAGCACAGGCTCCAGACGCGCAGGCTCAGTAGTTGTGGCTCACGGGCCTAGTTGCTCTGCGGCATGTGGGAGCTTCCCAGACCGGGGCTCGAACCCGTGTCCCCTGCATTGGCAGGCAGATTCTCAACCGCTGCGCCACCAGGGAAGCCCCAACCCAGTGATTTTAAGCACAGCAAATAACAATAAGGAAAGTATGTGGACCCAGGTGGCCTCACCTGTTCTGTCACCACCCGTGCAGGGAAGGATGCCCTAGAGCGGTGGGTCTCCACACTGGCTGGGTGTAGGAATCACATGGGGAGTTAGCGGGCTTTCCCCAGAGAGTCTGATGAATTGGTCTGGGTTGGGAGCTGAGCATCCCTGGCTTGTAAAGCTCTCCAGGTGAGTGGACTGTGTGTCCAGTGTTGGTAAGTGTGAGCTGAGCAGTGCTACCCATGTTTATTTCCGTGCCATGGGGGTATGTGAAGAATTTCCACCCCAAGTTCTCAGAAGGGACCATTCCCAGCCTGTATCAGCAGCAGGATTGTTCACCAATCCTTCCAGATGGTTCTGTTCCTCTGCCTCGGGGAGCTGCTGAGACACACAGGCTGATGAGCCCTCTGCTGAAGGCTTCCGGAAAACCCTCTGCAGATCTCCAGGCCCCCCTCCCTCGGAGCTGTCCTCTCTTCGATACCCTGTGAACTCAAGCCGCCTTGTCCCCGGGGAATCTCAACTCCATCCCTCAAGTCACGGCTTCCACGGGCTCCACCTGGATACCCTTCCTTGCACCGTGGCCAGAAAACTCTCTCAAGGCCCAGAAAACTCTCTCAAGGCTTCATAGCTCTCACCTCATCTGTCTCCTGTGTCTCAGGGATGCTGTCTTCTGTGGTCTGATGCCCTTAAAAATGTTGTTTCACGTGTTCTATTTCCTTTTGCTGTCGTTTTTTAGGTGGGGAAGGGGTGGGAATCCAGTTCGTGTTACTCTATCTTGCCCAGAAGTGAAATTTGAGTTGATGCTTTTAGTTGCTGTCTAGTATTCCATTATATGAATATACATTGTGTTGTTTCCAGGTTGGGTTATTATTAATAAAACCGCAATGGAAATTTATAGCCATGTCTTCTGTTGGATACAGGCACTTATTTCTCTTGCGTGTACACCTAGGAGCAAAGACGTTGGGCTCGAAGGCAAGGGTAGGTTTAGCTTTCCGGGACACCAGCAAACCTACTTCTGCTTCCAAAGTGGCTGCATCTCCTCACACTATTGGCTTTAGCTCACCGAGAGTGTTGACTATTGAACGTTTTTTTTTTTTTTCCCTGACTTTAAACCGCAGTATCATTGCTCTTGGTAAAATATTGTATATCACAGCTATGACTTTTTGCAGACTGCAGAATAGCCCAGATACCATCCATCTTGTGTGGATCAAAGGAAGAAAACCTGCCCATTCATTCTCACTGCTTCCTCTCACTGGAAATCCTGGTCGTCCTGCCTGCGTGAATGATCGATTCTTTCCTTATCACTTTATTGAGTCTCTATCCTATTTCTGCGTCTCCCAAACATCCATTCTCGTGCCCTCTGCTTTGCTACAGAAAATAAAATCCCTTGACGGAAACAAAAGAAAAAGGAAAAGAAAGAAAAATCTACAGATGCATCATGTGTGGATTTCAGTCTTTATAACCTCCCTCTTTTGTAAAGCTCTCTATCAAGGATCTAATAATCCTCTCCCAAATGGCCAGAGTTCATGTTTCCGGTGTGCTCACCACTCCCTGGGGATTTGCATTTTCAGAAAAGCTGCTTTGTGCACTCACCTGTACCATTAAAGCATCACACGGGATGGAATGAAGTGTCTTTTGCAGGCTCACCAACTGCACTGCTGGCTGAGAGCAGGGAACCTTAATTGGTCCTAAAACAGTCAAATCAAGGACATGCTGTGTCTTCCCTCTCAGAGATCAATCCAAGCACTTTCACAGAAGCACGGAAATGCTCCTTGGGGTGAAATAAATGTTAAAAGAAAGTCAAAATATCCTCGCCACCCCTCCCACCCTGCAAAATAGCTCAAATTCATTTTGGTTTCTAATGCTCTAAAGAGAAAAATGACATTCTGGTTTTACACAGACCAAAGTCTGCTAAGATATGTCAATACTTTGAACTTAGCAGAAAGGATGTTGGGATGTGTTTGCTGAGCTTTGCTGCCAAAGCAGAGCTGTGAACATGACTGTGGGTCTGGCTCTGGAGGAAAAGATGTCAACTTTTTTTTTTTTTTTTTTTTTTCTGGCCTCACCGCGTGGCTTGTGGGATCTTAGTTCCCCACCCAGGGACTGAACCTGGGTCCCAGCCGTGAAAGCACCGAGTCCTAACCGCTGGACCGCCGGAGAATTCTCAAAAGATGTCAACTCTTCAGGGACTATAGGACATTTTCTTCTGCTTGGGGCTCAGTGACTGCTAATTTAATAGCAGCCCCAGACTGGGGTGAAATTGCAGACACAGCTCATGGGCTTCTCAGAAAACAGAAATAATGCGGAGGTCTCCTGAAGACAAAAATATGAACTGACCTGTACATTAGCTGCTGGTCTCCTATGGCTCCTACCCTAAAGAATACTAAAGATTTAAAAATAAATATTAGAGACCTCTCTTCTTCTCTCTCTCCCCACAACCTGCCCCGTCTACCTATCCCCCCCCATCTCCTTATGCAAACTTTGTCAGAGTCAGAATATTTTAAATCATGAGAGAATGCCGTAAAGGAGCCCAAATGCTCACAAGCTGTTTATTTTTAAAGGGACTGGGTCTCAAAGGTACAGACAGGGCATGGTCTGCTGTCAGCATTGCAGAGACACTGAAGAAGGCACGAGAGCTGCAGATCTTATTTTACAGAAGACTTTCCCATGATTGGCACTTCCTGTCTTCTTCTTCCACAGACAGTGACCCCGACTGACCCACAAGGCAGAGAATGAGCATCTCAGACAGGCGTCAATCGCGGCTGCTACACACAGACTGACAGGGCATGGCCGTTGTGAGCTGCAGAGCAAAGACACGGGAGGATTCTCCAAGGTCCGCACAGCCAGCCAGCTGTCCGTGCAGAGGATGGGGCTTGAGGTCAAAGCATCTTCTGGGCAGAGGCTGACAGAGAGAGACAGGGACACAGCAGCTGTAAGATCCACCTTCCCAGGAGGCTGTCCCTTCTTGTGGCTGGACACCCATCCTCGGAGGACCACTGTTCCACTCCCAGCACATCATCACTATTTTTACCAAGGGTTTTCATCAGCCTATTTGATGGAGTCATCACTGGCCATGTCAACTGCAGCCATGCCCACTCTTTGGAAAACTCTAGAGAATGCACAGAATGTAAAGACATTCGTAGACAGCTCTCCAACTGCATGTCAGTCATGGGTCATACAACTTCTGAACTTGTCTCCTTAGGGACTGTGGTATCACAGACACCAATTACCATTTCCAGTGGGAGTAGGTCTGTAAAGGTAATTCATTTTCTTCAGACTCACTTTGGAGCCGAGGAAGTTCTCAGGAACTCCCTGAAGCTTAGCATCAAAGCTGCCCTCCCCCTCTTTAGAACCACCCGATAACTGACATCCCCGGTATGTAAACTCTCATCTCCTCTGTCCCATCATGATCCCAGTGGCTGCAGAGAAGGGACAATTTACACACCCCACCATCCTTGATATAACCCCTCCTCGATATAAAAATCCTGAGTGGTGCACTAGGGTCTTATCCCAATGGTATGTGAAGAACCTTAATTCAATAGCTCATCTTTAAGTCGGTTGTTACCAAGTACATTATATTATGTTATCAAATTGAATGAAAATATACCATTTTAATGAAGTCATTGCTATTTGAGGTGGGTGGACTTTGGATTTAATCTGAAATGCTAGCCATTGACCATCTTATTACAGAGGCATTTTATCCTCATGAAAATTATGCTATTCGGGAACAGGGGACACAGAGTAAATGAAAAGTTATGACGGAAAAAAGTTGCTCTTATTGAAATGACCCTTCAATCATTATAGGTGGAACTCTTAACTCTGGGGAGATAATTGGGAGGTGGAGTTCTCTAAACATTTGGCCTAACAAAGAAACTTGGCAAAATATATCAACACTTAGTGGGATAAAGCAGTTGGAGTCTTGATTAAATCACAGGTGCAAAATTTCCCCTTTCCATTGCTATTCATCGGAATTAAGCAATTATGGTGTTGACGAATGAGAAATTGACATTTTTAGCATCCCCTTTTCATACAATGGAAAGGATTATTCCAGCCTTGTGTGAAATACAGCATCCGTCAGCACACAGAGGGTATCCAACTTCCTTCATCCTTTCTCATGCCTGAGATGCAACTATAGTAGAGACAAGGGCAGCCTTTGCTCACCCGGAGTAGGAAGGATGAGATGCATCTGGAGGGCCCACAGATATACTTCAAACCAGTGACCCAGGAGCTTGCTTTCTTGTCTCTTCCTTAGTTAAATACTCAGTTCCTTGAACTTGGTGTTTAAACACAAACACCAAGACCAGGACTGAGATGTCCAAGGAGTGACAGTCCCCCAGCCTGGGCTAGAGATTGTTTTCTCCCTACTGTTCAGAAGACAGGCAAGCCATCCAGTCAGTGCATCCGTGCCTTCACTCCTTCAAAGACTGCAGGTCTGAGTACATGGAGGAAGAAGAGGGTTTACTTTCTCTCTCTCTCTCTTTTTACTTTAAACTGTGCTTTTAGGTATACCCCCGCACCTCCCCTCCAGACACACGCATCCAAAGTCTTGGCTCTCATGTATAAACTTGCGGACAAATAAAAACGTCCCATCTCATTTTAATAGCACTCTAGTAAACAGTTCTTGTAGCGTTGCAAACAGTGGGGAGACGATAAAAGCAATATTTCTGAGCCAAGCTAGAGTTTTGCTCCAAAGAGAGGAAATTGTTTCTTAAATTGCTTCAGCATTTTATTTATTTTCATAACAGAGCAAAACAATAGAAAGAGAACTATTTGTCTGGCCCTTGGATGTCCTGTTTCTTTCTTCTCCAGCTACATTCCCCCCAGCTTTCAATTTAGGTCACAAGGTGGCCCCAGATTTTTTTCCAATTTCCTCTTCTGACAACCGCTTATGATGAACACTTGATTCCCTGCTTTCGCCATCTCTCTCTTTCTTGAGGGGAAATAGCCCTTCCCTACTCTGCCTCCATCTGGTCCCACTGGGGCTGACCTACCCCCAGACTGCAGGAAAGCATCAGTTCCAGACCTGACATGCAATGCCATGGTGTTGGAAGGTAGGGCTTTGGGGAAGTATTGTGTTATAGCAGCACGAGCTGACTAATACACTCATGTTAGAGATGTCTAATGTTCTTTGCCCAGAATGGTTTCCTTCTCTCCTCCAGGAGGAGAGGAATTTTCTTTGATGCTTTTCCCAGTACAAAGAGTCTTCACCCTTTCCCTGGGGTGGAGGTGGGTAGCGCTTACTTCCCTTCCCTCACAGGCTTCAGGGTTTTGTTCTTTTGAGGAGAAGGTATTAGATAGGTTTTCCTTGGGTCACTTCAAGAACTGGCTCACTGACAGTATAAGTGTAGAAAAATTGCTGGAATAGATACATATATATGTATAACTGAATCACTTTACTGTACACCAGAAACTAACCCAACATTGTTAATCAACTATACTCAAATATAAAATCAAAATTTTAAAAAAGAAAGAAAAAGTGCTTAGCATCTTTAAGGCTCAGTGTCTCCATCAGTAAAATGGGGAAAGTAACTTTTCCCACTTCTAGGATCATCGTGAGCATTAATTCAGATACATACTTAAAAGCATTTAACAGAGATTCTAGCACAAAGAGTACTTACATATTAAGTACTCAGTAAAAATCTATTCTGTTAGCAGGATTTTAAAATAATTCACCTACCTCTAACTGCTTCCCCTTTTTGCAATGAGCCAATGCTTTTCAAAACCATTCAGCGCTTATCCATGGCAGGGAGTACCAAGGCTTTTGTGTCGTGGCCTGCTTTTCACACAGAGCAGGGCTATTTTCTGAGAAGAGTGCACTCCTGGAAATGGAAAATAATTCAAAATTTGCATAATTCTCATTTGATCCTCATAAAGAGTGGCAGGTGTATCTGATTATTAGTCAAAGTGGCATTACCACTGTAATGACTGAATCTGCACATTTTAAAGCTCTACGACTGTAAGTGAATTATTACCTTTAGGATAAAACTGCTATTCGAAAACGAGCACATCAAGTGAGATTGTATTCATCTATTTATATCTCACTATTATGACTATCAAAGTTCAAAGTTGCACCAAACATCAAATTCCATGGCAAATCTGCCTCCCGACTGACTTTGCCAGAGGTTTTGATTCCAGGTTTAAATAACAAGGTGTTATGCTTTAAAAATGTTTTCCTAGCTGCCCCTACACTTGGAAGAACTTTCCTTCATTTCCCGGCTGTCACAGAACCATGTCCAGGAAAATGAGGTCCTTGGATTCTCTTACTCGTTCCCGGGCTAATGGGGGCTTGGAAAACCTTGAGTCCTAAGGAAGTTCAGAACTTTGCATCCCATACGAACTCCCACCCTCGCCTGAGGAAGTTCATTTAGAGTCAGTGTGACACTTCCTGGAGCTTCCAAGTTTTTCGAGCAGCAACTTAGTCTTTTCAAGCACACACACACATACACTTATACACAGACACACACAGATACTCACACACCTACACATACTTACACACACAGACACACGCTTATACACAAACACAGACACCCACTTACACACCTACACCTACTTACACACCCACACAGACACCCGCTTACAACCTACTTACACACACAGACACGTGCTTATACACAGACACACACACCCGCTTACACACCTACACCTACTTACACACACGGACAGACACAGACTTATACACAGACACACACAGACAACCACTTACACACCTTACCTACTTACACACACAGACACCCGCTTACACACCTACACACACAGACACATGCTTATACACAGACACACATACCCGCTTACACACCTACACCTACTTACACACACACACACGCTTGTACACAGATACATAGACACCCACTCACACACCTACACCTACTTACACAGCCACACAGACACCTGCTTACACACCTACACCTACTTACACACACAGACACATGCTTATACACAGACACACACACTTACACACCTACACCTACTTACACACAGAGACACACATAGACACCCGCTTACACACCTATACCTACTTACACACCCACACAGACACACACTTATACACAGACACCCACTTACACACCTATGCCTACTTACATACACAGACACCTGCTTACACACCTACACCTACTTACACACACAGACACCCGCTTACACACCTACACCTACTTACATACACAGACACCTGCTTACACACCTGCACCTACTTACACACACAGACACACACTCACACACCTACACATACTTACACACACACTTATACACAGGCACACACTTGCACACCTACACCTACTTACACACACAGACACATACACGTTTTGACAATATGAACCCTCCTCTGTTCCTGCCATTATACCCTTGAGATTTGTACCCAAGGAAGGTCTCCAGAAGGAGAGCATCTTTGCACCCTTTCAAACTCCCTTCTAAAGCTCAGAACATTGATACTCTCCATTTTGCTTAGGGCCTGGGGAAAAAAGGCCTTCTTGCACCCTTCTGATGGGGATGCAAATTGCCTAACCTTTTGACAATATCTATAAAGACTTTGCAGGGCATAGCGATCTACTTTCAGGAATATATCTAATTCATATTTTTCACCAGCCACGAAAACTACAGGCACAAGAATATTTATTGCCGCATCATTTGAGGGAAAATGTCATCGGAACAGGTGTTTGCATAAAGCAACATCAGCCATTCAGAAGGAATCATGAATATTTATTCGTGTAGGCACTACGGCCTCATTCATTCCATCAACAGATATATTTATTGAGGACCTATTAGGAGTCAGGAACAGTTCCTGTCATCAGCATTACTTCTCTGAACAGGACATATATGATTCCTTCTCTCTTGGAGCTTATCTCATAATGGGAAGAAAAAGATAATAAACAATTAGCAAAGAAACAATCCTTTCAGGTAGAGATAAGTGCTATGAATAAGATTATGGAGTGACATAATAGAAAATAACTAGCACTAATGTTGCCAAAATTCGGCCTCTGTACACCCGAGGTGAATTAAACCTTGGAGACAGAGTTTTGGGTGAAGTATAAAGAAGTAGCTTTATTGCTTTGCCCGGCAAAGCGGACCACAGTGGGCTAATGCCCTCAAGACTGTGTGTCCCAACCTGGAGGGGGTAGTGAGGAGTCTTACAGTGTCCAAGGAGCAGGGCATGATCAGCTCATGGACCTTCTCCTGATTGGTTGGTGGTGAGGTAAGTGGGAGTCGGCAGCATCAACCTTCTGGTTCCTATTGGTCTGGGGTCTACGTGCTGGTGGGCAGCATGCGTTAACATCTCCCGCCTGGCGGGGGTTTCAGTATCTGCAAAACAGCTCAAAGGACATGGCTCAGAATATTATTTATAGTCTTGAGGAAAAACTAAAGGCCCTTGACTTTGTTTAATGGCTAAAGTATTATTTTGTCTTGCTTGACTGTTTTCCTTTTTTTCTGCATGTTCTCACTTCTCTGATTAAATTTCTTCTTTGGCTCAAGTTTTTCTACAGACAAAAGGCAGGTGGAGAACATGGGTGGGAGTCTATTCTGGGAAGGCCTCATAGGTTCCTACTCCGTTACGCCAAGAAAATAACTAGCACTAAGGCTAACCCCATTTATATCTTATATCATCTTCTGGGCCCCTAATGGCTTGGAGCTCACACCCTGAGATGATCCAGGGTGTTCCCCATCTGAATCGTCCGCCAGTGGAGCCAAGATGAAGGAAGAGTCTGCAGCAGTCACGGAAGGCTTCCTGCAGGCGGAGAAAATGAATGGATCGTGGCTCTGTCTGGTAGAATTGAGGATTTCTTAAAAATATCCTTCAGGTACAGGAGAGCCTATTTTTTTAACCAGTTACAAAGCTGAGATTTTGATTCAGAAATCTTTGCAAGGAACTAGAAATGATATTGTTCGAACTCACTTCTGTTTAAGCTGCCTGCTGACCACAAATGAAAATTATAAATTGGCTTAAAAACATGCCCATGTTGTACGTAGTCATTTTTTCTATTTACATTTACATCTTCAGTGATTCCAGGAACACATCAAATTTTCCAGCATAATTGTGCTTTGATCTTTTTTAAAAATTTTATTTATTTATTTATTTACTTATGGCTGTGTTGGGTCTTCGTTTCTGTGCGAGGGCTTTCTCTAGTTGCGGCAAGCGGGGGCCACCCTTCATCGCGGTGCACGGGCCTCTCACTATCGTGGCCTCTCTTGTTGCGGAGCACAGGCTCCAAACGCGCAGGCTCAGTAGTTGTGGCTCACAGGTCCAGCCACTACGCGGCATGTGGGATACTCCCAGACCAGGGCTTGAACCCGTGTCCCCCGCATTGGCAGGCAGACTCTCAACCACTGCGCCACCAGGGAAGCCCTGTGCTTTGATCTTATGAATCCACTTTCAAATATTACCATGTGTCAGGTCCAGCCTTATAAAAAGATGCTGAGACAATAATAAAACAATAATAATTAAAAGTGGATGTGAGCTCACAATCTAAGGGCAGAGAAGACAATAAGCAATCGGTTACTTGTATAAGGAGCCCATCACCACTGAGTTCAGTAGTTCAGTTCTGGGAAGAAAAAGGTCTGTGGAAGTCCCTTTGTGGTTCATGAGTTCTAATGTAAGGAGGGGATGAGAAATCTGGAGTAGGTGAGAGTCCTAGAAAAAAGGGTTTACCCTCTTCTCTCAGAGGCTGAATCACACCCAGACCAGGGGCTTATTCTAAGTCTCTATGTCTATTAAAGTTTCTAGAAGTAAGGTAACAAAAATCATGTAAAATTTTAAATGCTTACAAATTAATGTTCTTTTAAATATTTGCTCCCAAGTAGAATGGTGGTCTTTTGAGATAAAGTGATATGATTATATATGAGGTCTTCTGTGGGTTTCAGACCTGGATAAATGTCCTTTCTACCATCTTGTTTCTCTCCCACCCCCGTGATAAACTGTGGACACTTGAGTAGACAATCCATGACTCAGATTGGTTCATTTTAGCCAAATAGATGTTATTTCAAAATTGCTGATTAAAATCAGATTCCCAAAGAGAACATGTCATCATTAAATTAAAACAGTACCATCCTTACTCAGAGTGTAAAGACCACAGAACATGGGATTTCTTTAAACATCTGTCCATGGCTGATTCATAGATGAATCAAAAGAAGCCCGGGTCTTCTCTCTGCTACAACCCGCAGAGGTGGGGTAGGAATAATAATCCTCACATTATCACTTTCCATTACACCATCATCCTATTACTCCATGTGGCATGTCGGTTTCAGAAGCACATCTGTAATCAATTAACAGTGAATTATGTATATTGACAGCAGTTGCCAAGTGTTTCCCAGATGCTGTTTCATGGGAGACCGTCTAGTACTTTTCAAAGGTTGCCCCAGGCCCATGTAAGTAACCAAATTCAATATCTCAATGAAGGGGATTGTCTTTTCCCTTTTCCAAACATAAAGCAGTGATCAGGGTCCCTCTGCATGGCAAACGGAAATACCAATCCCTGCCGTCTAATTTCAGCTGTAAACTTGCACGATAGGACTCTCGCTTGCTCCTGTGTCCTGGTCTAAAGTATGAATATAGCAGTAAGACCCATCCCACCGTGCCCAACCCAGGGTACACACTTTGAGAGTCAGTCATACGTTAGAATTCATCACTTACACGGGTAAATTCACAGGAGGATGTCACTCAAATACATAGATGTCTCGCTTCTCTTCTGAAATGCCACTTAGGGACATACACGCTTTCCTATTAATCAAACCAAGATTTTAGCAGGAAGCCCAAATCATAACACCGTCAAAGAAGTGAGTTGAGATCATTTGGACTTTTCTCCTGATTCCCGAGCCCATCAAAACCCATTCAGCGCCTCATCTCTTTCATTCCCAAGATGACAGCTCAGTAACAGAGAAAATGTTTCAGATAATATGTTCAGGATCGACGGGTTGACCGAATGCAGATGGCAGATTTTCATGTTAATGAGCCTCTCTCGGAATTAAAAAAAGCAACTCTGAAGGAGGCGACTTTAGGAACAGTTGCAATCGTGTCCTTGCGTTACCTGATGACTTCAGGCAAAGGACTGTAGTCATCTTGGGCTCTTTGAGGATGACGTCAACTGGAGAGCTTTTCCAAACACGCCAGAGATTCTAAACCTGCTCCACAAAGCTTTTGAAAGTTTTCTCACCCTGTGTCACCCTCATCCTGTTTGAGGTGCCTGAGTAGGGGAGGAAAGAGTGAGAAACTCATCAACTCACAATGCTTTTTAAAATTTTTTTTACTTATAGTTGTTATTTTTGTTTTGGTTTGGTTTTTTGGCCACACCGTGCCACATGCAGGATCTTAGTTCCCCAACCACGGATTGAACCTGTGCCCCCTGCAGTGGAAATGTAGAGTCTTAACCACTGGACCACCAAGGAATTCCCCATAATGCTTTTTAAATTGCCCTGGATGATTTCAGATCTGGGAGCTAATGCATATCTTCCGGGGAAAGTCAGAATAACAGTCAGCATGCACGTGCATGCGTGCGGGCACACACACACACACACACACACACACACACACACACACACACACTGTTCTCCTGGGCTCTCCTCCTGGGACTCTTTACACTGTCCACACTACCCAGGACATCCTCATCTCTGGGTCCCCTACCCTCCGTTGCAAGATCTCCAACCAACTGTGTATTCGTCAGGGGTCTCCAGGGAAACAGAACCCAGAGGACATAGATAGATATACACAGAAAGAGATCTATTATGAGGGATGGGATCACGTGATCGTGGAGGCTGAGAAGTTCCAGCATCTGCCTTATGCAAACTGGAGAACCAGGTCACAGTTCCATCTGGGTCCAAAGAGGAGAAGATAAACATCCCAGCTCAAGCAGAGAGCAAATTTACCCTTTCCCTGCCTTTTTGTTCTCTTTTGGCTCTCAAAGCCCCCCGCCCCCATCCCCATCCCACGTACACACACACACACACACTGGTGAGGGTGATTATCTTTACTCAGTCTACTGATTCAAATGCTAATCTCTTCCAGAAATAATCACATCCAGAAATAGTGTTTTACCGGCTAGGTGGGCATCCCTTAGCCTGGTCAAGCTGACAAATCAAATTAATTACCACAAACAGCAAAACCCAACAGCACAGAGACGGTAGATCAGCAATCTAGTCCATTGCCTGGTGTGGAGACAGAGAATCTTACAAGTAAACCCAGAGCATCTCGGCGTGTCTTCATGCTTGCCGTGCCCTCTGTCTGGAACACTCTTCCCTCAAGTATCCAGATGTTCCTTCATCTCCTTCAGGTATCTGCCCAAATACCCCTGCTTTATTTTCCTCCTCCAAACTCATCACTTGACATATTGGGTTGTATTTAAACACATGTTTGCTGTCTATCTCCTCTCATTACAATGTAAGTTCAAAGCAAGCAGGGATTTTATCCACTGCTATAATCCTGGGCCCTTTTACAACCATGATCCTCAAATGTTAGAATGTATCAGAATCTCCCAGAAGCTCTGTCAAAACAGAGATGTGAGGTACCCACTCCTAGAGTTTCTGATGCAGTAGGTCTGGGGTGGTGCCCAAGAATCTGCATTTCTACCAAGTTCCCAGGTGATGCTGATTCTGCTGGTCAGGGATGACTGCACTTTGAGAAGCACTGCTCCAAAAATTCTTGGTACCTAGTAGGTGCTCAATAAATAGTCATTAAATGAATAAATGCATGAACACTCTATGGTGTCTCCTGCGTATTGATAAACCTCTGTGGACACACCCAGTGACATGTCCTCAGCCTGGGGCATCTTTTCTCTGGACCTGCGTGCAGGTCACACCAGGCCTTGGGAGGTCAGGGCTCCCTTCCCAGGGCCTTGGTGAAGCCCCTCCTCCATAAAAGTACTTTTTATCTCAGCTAGAGCCAATCATCTCCCCACAGATGTTTATAGCTGAGTTTTGTCTTTTTTATGCCATCATCAAGGTTCCCCTCAAGGAGGACTTTCTCTTTTGTATCCAAGAAGAATATCATCACCCTGCTCATAATCATGAAAAACAAGAAATGTCCTAAATATCCAACAATAGAGAAAGAGTTAAGTAAATGATAGTGTAGCCATATGCTGGAGTATCATTCAGCCATAAAAATTGTTTACACAGATTGTTTTAATAGCTGCAGTAAAATGGTTTTTATATAATACTATAAAGAATAACGCTGGAATAATGTTCTCCTTGAAAGCTTGCTTCTGCTGGGGTAGATGTAGGCATCCTTGCTCTGCAAGCTCACATGTGTAGCAGAGGCAGGGAAGCAGCAGCCTGTTAACATGCATGTTTTGTGAGTTTGGTTTTCTAACTGGAGATGAATGGTGGGTTGGACGCAGGGAAAACAAGATGGAGACAAAGCAATGATGGGGAGAGAGTGGCATGGCATATGAGTTTCCCACCTAGCCTCTGGACTGGATTTTTGTTTCTCTATTTAGAAGACAGAGGACCAATTTTATAATAATATCGAAACAATAGTCAATATTTATTAAGCCCTAACCATGTGCTGGGCACAGCACTGTTTTATGATCTACGCATGTATTAATTACATTTCATTTATTCAGGGAGCCAATTATTTTAAGAAAACAAATGGAACAGTTTTTATGAAACATGTATGTAGCTGTGGGAACACACAGGGCTGTATTCATCTCATGCATTCATGTGAATTTGCTAGTTAAAAAAACAAAGATCTCTCTCTTGTGACATTTATATTCTGGCTGGGGGTGGGCTGTTGGGAAAATTAATAGTCTTGTTCAGGCTTCAGAGGCAACAATAGGCCTTTGACTAAATAAAAACCCTGAAAGAAGCTACATGCCCAACTGCTGGACCATGTGCCGGTCAGCAGAAACGGTGAAAGTAGGTCTTGAGAACCGACAGATAAAGAAGGGAGTAAGTCATGAAGCTTCCTGGACCTTGGGAATCTGGCCAGTTCCCAGGGATCAGTGAACATTCTGAAACTTACGACTAAACTATCAAAGCATTTATGATAATAGCCGGAGCTGCATATTTGCACGTAAGCTGATGATTACCCACTTGCGGTGTGGCGTTAAAAGCAGGACGCCTTTGAGCAGTACTGTGAAGTCTCACGCGAGGGGTGGACACACCACCTGGGACGCTTCCCAACTGCGACTCCAGAATGCTGTTCCAGGGACTTCCCAGCATTGCTTGGATCTGGATGTGGTGTTTCCCCAACTGGTAATGTATGAGCTTTTATCTCTCTATATATTGCTTGTTCTCCCAACTTGGTGATGCAAATTCTCCCAGGTTAGTGATGTTGCTTGTTTTTCCCAATTTGGTGATATATGTACATTTATTTCTCTCTCTCTCTCTCTCTCTCTCTCTCTCTCTCTCTCTCTATATATATATATATATATATATATATTACTTGTCCTTATACTAAAATTACTACTAATATAATAAATTTCCTTATTTCTTGCTTATTAAAGCGTGGAGTGGTTATTTTGCTGGTGAATTCTCTGAACCTGAAGCTGAAAGCAGGTCTTTCAGCAAAACAGGGTGATAAACAATAAGTAGGCAAATTATAAAGGATATTGGAAAGTGGTAAGTGTTATAAAAATACATAGTAAGGCAGGGCATGAGGGTTGAGTGCATGTTGGCGATTTTAAATGACAGGAAAAATACACAAGAAAATGATGCCCTTTCCAAAAAAATTATATCTGTTATCTCTGGGAGGGTAATTTCTATTTTATTTTAGAGTAGTTTTCTAAGTAATCCACAACACGGTATATTAAGAACTTATTCTCTGAGGCTAATATTTTTCAGAGAAGCCACAAGACAAAATAGAAATGGTTAGTCTTATCTGGGCACAGAACGTGGTTCTACTACTTATTAGCTGAACCACCATAAATAACATTAATATTGTCCTCTGTAACAAGGGTCACTATTTAAAGATAAAATGATACAACATTTGTGTATCAGTAAGAAATGCTTTTGGTTACAGGTAGTCAAACCTAACCACAGTGACTTATATAATAAACAGGTTTATCTTCCTTGTATGACAAGATGTCTAGAAACAGATGACTTTAGCTCAGGGGCTTAGTGATGTCTGGACCAAAAGTTTTGATATTTTTGGTCCTTTGACCCATAATCACAAGATGGCTGCTGCAGCTCTAGACATCACAGCTGTGTCTACAGCAGGAAGAAGAAGAAAGACAGAAGGGAGGCAGTGATTATTAGCAAAACAAAATCCTGCGGAAGAGTTCTACTTGTACCTCATTGGCTAGAATTTGGCCACTGCAACTCAAAGATGATCAAGGAGAAGGGAGTTAGATAATGGATGTTGCATTATCCAGTAACCACTTTTTCCCACCCTGAACACTAAAGCACTGTGCCTGGTACAGAGGAGGCCATCTATAAATGCTGGCTATTACTATCATCAAATATTTTTAAAGAGTTTGCTTTTAGAAAGACAGTTTGTGGAGGTACCATGCTTTAGGAAACACTGTCTCCTTTGGGTACCCCAAGGCAGCTGGTTATCCTTATTATTTTCTAGTTATCGACACTTGAGAATGCGTAGGCTCTGTTCAGTGCGCTGACACTCCAGTTTTCATCAGCTGAAGCCATTTTCCCAGGCATGCCCACCTGCTCGGCTAAGCTGGGAATATCTGGGGTTAATCTGCTAGAAGCCAAGTGGTTCCTGAGGGTTCCCCAAGGAGATTCAACCCAGAAAGATCTACCAACTCTATCACCTAGACGATTGTCCAACCCATATTCAGCAGTGGGGACAGAACCACAGCTACTAAAGTAGCCTGCAGATTCCCAATTGGCAGATCTGTCCACATCTTACCACGTCCTTCGGCACCAACCTTGTCCACACACCATCTCCTCCTGTGTGGGCAGTTAAAGAGCCCCTAGTTGCCTTCCCGATCCCTCTCATGTCTCTGCCAGAGCAACTGTTTTAAATAATAAATCAGACCACACCACCTTCCCACTCAAAAGCCTTCAACAACATCTGCTGAGTTATTATTTTTTAACTGACGAATAACATCGTATTGATTTTAGGTGTACAACGTGATGGTTTGATATTTGTATGTATTGTGAAATGATTACCACAATGAGTTTAATTAACATCCAGCATCTAACATAGTTACAATTTTTTTCTTGTGATGAGAACTTTTAAAGTCTCCTCTCTTAGCGGCTTTCACGTATTCACGTATACAATATAACTATAGTCACCACACTGCACATTACATCCCCTGAAATTATTTCTCTTGCAACTGGAAGTTTGTACCTTTTGGACACATTCTTTATGCAATTCTTTGTATAAAAATTGTATCCTAATAAACAAATGGGACCTAATGAAACTTAAAAGCTTTTGCACAGCAAAGGAACTATAAACAAGATGAAAAGACAACCCTCAGAATGGGAGGAAATATTTGCAAACGAAGCAACTGACAAAGGATTAATCTCCAAAATATACAAACAGCTTGTGCAGCACAATATCAAAAAAAACAAACAACCCAATCCAAAAATGGGCAGAAGACCTAAATAGACATTTCTCCAAAGAAGACAGACAGATGGCCAACAAACACATGAAAAGATGTTCAACATCACTAATTATTAGAGAAATGCAAATCAAAACTACAATGAGGTATCACCTCACACCGGTCAGAATGGCCATTGTCAAAAAATCTACAAACAACAAATGCTGGAGAGGGTGTGGAGAAAAGGGAACCCTCCTACACTGTTGGTGGGAATGTAAATTGATACAGCCACTATGGAGAACAGTATGGAGGTTCCTTAAAAAAACTAAAAATAGAACTACCATATGACCCAGCAATCCCACTACTGGGCATATACCCAGAGAAAACCATAATTCAAAAAGTCACATGCACCCCAATGTTCACTGCAGCACTATTTACAATAGCCAGGTCATGGAAGCAACCTAAATGTCCATCAGCAGAGGAATGGATAAAGAAGATGTGGTACATACATACACTGGAATATTACTCAGCCATAAAATGGAATGAAACTGGGTCATTTGCAGAGACGTGGATGGACCTAGAGACTGTCATACAGAGTGAAGTAAGTCAGAAAGAGAAAAACAAATATTGTATATTAACACATATATGTGGAACCTAGAAAAATGGTACAGATGATCTTATTTGCAAAGCAGAAATGGAGACACAGGTGTAGAGAAAAACTGTATGGTGGATACCAAGGGGGAAAGGGGGGTGGGTGGGATGAATTGGGAGATTGGGATTAACACAAATACACTATTAATACTACGTATAAAATAGGTAACTAATGAGAACCTACTGTATAGCACAGGGAAGTCTACTCCACGCTCTGTGGTGACCTAAATGGGAAGGAAATCCAAAAAAGAGGGGATATATGTATATGTATAGCTGATTCACTTTGCTGTACAGCAGAAACTAACACAACATTGTAAAGCAACTATATGCCAATAAAAACTAATTAAAATTTTTTATCCTAAATGCAATGGGAGAGTAAGATAGGGATTAAAGAATGCAAAATGATTTGTTGTTCAAACTGTCCATGCTAACCCAACCCTGGACTAATATCACTTCCCCATAGGACACTGTGGGATTTCAGATAATGTAGTGAACATAACAAACTCGTTACCTAAAGAATTGATAAAAACAAAACAAAAAAAATTACATATATATACATTGTGTTTATGTAAAGAATCCCAAGAGTGGTCATTGAGGCTCTGCATGACCGGACCCCAGTTCACTGACCCACCTTCCTCTGGGTCCCCCTCTTCCTCGCTGGGCACAGTGACAGGGGTTACTTATCCGATGGATGCACAGAGACATTCCGCCTCCAGGAACGCGGTCTGGTTTTCAGACGCCTTTAAGCGCCTAACTGAGCGCACAGACTTGATCGGCATTGCTGATCGACTTTGAGAAAAAACTCAAATGGGTGGAGAAATTTTTTGGCCGTTCCGGGAAGACGCGCGTGGGTCACAGGTAGGACGAGGTGTCAGCTGCCAGCGCACACGGCACTGAGAGCGCAGGAGCTGGGGCGCTTCTAAGCGTTTCATCAATCTCGGCAGCGAGGCCGCGATGCTGATGAAGCAGCGAGGGCGGGGAGATGAAAGACGCTCCAGGACTTTCATCTTGGCGTCGTCTTTTCTCCAGACACCAGGGCAGTGGAGCGTCTGCTTCCGCAGGTGACACGGTGCTGCTCCCCGGCCCAGAGACGGATGGTAAACAGACGGAAGGAACTCACTGATGGGGCCGCTCTCTCCCTCACCCCACCCATGACACAAAATTCACTGCAAGGAGGGATAAATGCGAATCTCTATTCAAATGAAGCAGGAGAGAAGCTTTAAATGACATTCATCAGGGGAGCTGTTTAACAAGCCATGAGCGCTGCACCCAGGGGTGGAGAGGAGCACGTGGCAGGGTCCTTGGCGACGCCCTGATGCCCGGGGAACAGCCTGCCATTCCCCGCGCTCTGGGGGGATGGCCTGGGTGGTGAGCACGGATGGCCTCACCACTTATTCATTTCAGCCCTGCACCCCCTGCCAGGCAGAGAGCAGAAGTAACCCTCCGCATTGCGAGTTTATATATGCATTTAACTATGCCTTTAAAATCATTTAGCTATGATTTCTTGAGCATCTATCTGTGACAGACTGGCGGAACTATAGCAGCGAGCAAAGCGGATGGAAACCCTGCCTTCGTGGAACTTAATTCCTGTGCAGTGTCGAGAAAGAAAAGTGGGCAAATGAAATACTTTCCTAATACCTTCCTTCCCCAAATAAAAGGGAAACAAAGAAGATAGAAGACACGGAGACAAAGAGAAAGAAAGAGGAATTCAACCAAATGCACTGAGAATGGGGTATGTACCAACATACAACAGCTGCTCAAAGAGCGCCAATGCGTAGAAAGTATCGATAAGTCAAAGGCTTGACCTGATTTATGAATTCCCCTCTAGGCTTACAAATTGCTTTTTCTGGAATTTCAGGTGCCACTTAGTTAGAACGCAAAATGGTGATTGCTCTTAGGATGATCAATTTGAGTTGCGTGATCATATAATTCTGCCTGTTATACACAGATTTCTCTGGGGAAGGAACCAAGAGAGAATTAGTAGGTCAATAAATTATTGGGGATACCTGGAGGAGCTGACATTTATCAAACATTCATGATATTCTAAGAGCCATGATTTAATATTATGAATTTTCAAATCCCTACGACTCTTCAAGTCAAGCATTCTTATTTTCATTTTACAGTTGAAGAAAATGAGGTGCAGGGAACTAAAGTAAGAGGTTGAAAGTGTTTTGTTGGCCAAATCAGACGCACAGATATTTTTGATTTTTTGATCTTGTAATGTTAAAAAAAATTTCAAATACATGAGATATCATATTTTTTAAAATAAATTTATTTATTTATTTTTGGCTGTGTTCCGTCTTTGTTGCTGTGCGCGGCTTTCTGTAGTTGCGGCGAGCAGAGGCTACTCTTCATTGCAGTGCACAGGCTGTGGCTTCTCTTGTTGCGGAGCACAGGCTCTAGGTGCGCCTGTTTCAGTAGTTGTGGCACACGGGCTCAGTAGTTGTGGCGCACGGGCTTAGTTGCTCCGTGGCATTTGGGCTCCTCCTGGACCAGGGCTCGAACCCATGTCCCCTGCACTGGCAGGCGGATTCTTAACCACTGCGCCACCAGGGAAGTCCCGAGATTTCATATTTAAAAATTCAGATTTCTCTTTAAACATTGTGGAAAATGGCAGGATTGGCACCCCATCCTGCATATAAAATTAGGCCTCTTCTTTACATCATATACAAAAATTTACTCAAAATTGGACTATAGACCTAAATGTAATTTCTGAATCTGTAAAGCTCTTAAAAGAAAACATGGAAGTAAATCTTCATGACCTTGGATTAGGTTATGGTTTCTTAGCTACGACACCAAAAGCATAGGTGACAAAAGAAAAAATAGATATTGGACTTCATCAAAATTAAAACTTCTGTTCACCAAAAGACACCATCGAGAAACTGACAAGGCAAACCTCAATGGAAGAAAATATTTGAAATTCATATAACTGACAAGGAACTTGTATCCAGAAGATTAAATATCCCATACAATTCAACATCAAAAGACAACCTAATTTTAAAAATGGGCAAAGGATTTGAGTTAAACGTTCTATATACAAGATATTCAAATGGTGAATAATCACACGAAAGTTTGCTCAACATCATTAGTCATTAGGGAAGTGAAAAATCAAAACTACTATGAGATACCATTTTAAACCCACTAGGACTGCTAGAATCTAAAAGTTACACAATAACATGTTTTGGCAAAGAAATGAAAAAACTGAAACCCTCACACATTGCTGGTGGGAATGTAAAATTGTGCAACTGCTTTGGAAAACATTTTGGTAATTCTTCAAAAAGTTAAACATAAAGTTACTATATGACCCAGAAATTCCACTCCTAAATAATACCCAACAGAATCGAAAATGTATGGCTACACAAAAACATGTACACAAATGTCCATATCATCATTATTCATAATAGACAAGAACTGAAACAAAATGTTCATTAATTGATGTATTGGTAAACAAAGTATGGCCTATCCATCCAATGGAATATTATTCGACCATAAAAAGGAATAAAGTACTGATTCATGCTAGGGAATGAAGAATCTTGAAAACAATACACTAAGTGAAAGAAGCCAGACACAAAAGACTATCATATAATTCCATTTATCATTGTATCATTAGATCATACGAGTCCATTTATATGAAATATCCATAATGGCAAAATTCACCAAAACCGATTAGTAGTTGCCAGGGCCAGTGTGGTGGGGGGGGGTGGGGGGGGGGGAATGGAGGTGATGAAAATATTCTGGAATTAGATAGTGTTAATGTTTATACAATTTTGTGAATGTACCAAAAAAACTCAATTGTATACTTTAAAGGAATGAATTTTACATTATGTCAATTACATCACAATAAAGCTGCAAAAACAAAAAACAAAAAAAAAAAACCGGAAGGGCACACCTGATAGGTATTTTTAAATCACCGTAATTTTTCTTAAAAATCATGATAACTTCATTGTTGTGAGCTTCCTTTTTCTGTCCATTTTGGTCATAACAGGTAAGAGAAGTTCTAAGACAGGGAGAATCCTAATTAACAAGAACTGATCATTGCCCTATACTCCCACAAAACAACTCCAGTCTAGCAAACTGGGAAACTGACGCCCAACCCAACTTTATGGCTTATTTTGTTAAACTTTACCCAGAGCTGTAATTTACTCTCCTGAGCCATGGCAAGACTTCGACATTAGAACATTTATTTTATCATTAGAAACACATCCCCCCAGATCCTGGCTCTGAAGGATTTTCTGCCACTAGTCATAACACAGGTGACACATGCATGCTGATGTTCATAACAAATGCTCACAGCAGAGTGTATCTCGAGTTTTCTGTCACTGTCACACTTTAATGTGGGAGAAATCCTCCGTAGCCTGTCAGGACATGGAGCTGCCCTGACATACATTCCGATCCAAATGATAAATCTTCCTGGCAGAGATCACAGAAGTTGGTCAGTGATTCTCAGCTCTGTCTGCCCATTATAATCACCCTAGAAGTTGTTTAATAATGTTATCCATCAACTGGGTCTCATCTCACAACAATTGAATCAGAGCCTTTGGGGCTGAGTCCCAGGCATGATTATTTTCAAAAGCTCCTAAGATTATTCACGCCACTGTGCAGCCAGGGTTGAGAAACCCTAATTATATCAAGCAAAATCAACCAAAAGCATACTTGCGCAGTAAGTGGATTCAGTTAGTAACGGTGACGCATATTTCAAAGTCTTGTTCTTTTGTTAATGTCAGCTGTACCCACTGACATCTTTCCCAGGAAGGCAAATCAATATGGAAAGCAAAGCTACTCACAAGGTTGTCTTTGGCTTTTGCCACCTCCAAGAGTTACAGAGAAGACAAAGATAAGGGGCAAGGCTGCCGTACCAAGGAATGCCAGGCTCCTCCTCTCTCCTGGCGCCTTCTCTAGGTGCGGCGTCTTCTGCAAGGACATGATGGCCTACAAGGGAGCCATCATTTCTTAGATGGTGAACCCCAGCAAGTGCAAGTACTAACCATTTGGTTGAAACAAAAGTTCTTTAGTCTCAGCCTAAAGACCTTTCACTCCACCCCATGCACAGAAGCCAAGGGTGCATCGTGGATGTAATCAGCTCAAGCTTGAGCGGATGGGGGAAAGAAATTTTCCCTCTTTTCCCGCTCAGTTCTTTTGGCTGGCAATTAAAACGACATAAGGCAGATTAACAGGAGAAAATCAAAGGTATTAACATGTGCACGAGGAATCCACATAATTATGAGGAACTCCAAAGACAGCCAGGCAAGGTGAGGTATGTGTCAATGAAAAATTAATCATTCGATCTAAGAAAAAATTGGAAAGTTTTATTCGAGCCAAATTTGAGGGTTACAACCCAGGAAGAGCATCTCAGAAAGCTCTGAGAACTGTTCCGCCCATTAGAAGTCAAGACATAGTTTATAAAAGTTTTTTTGAGACAGAGGGCTGTACATCAAATGACGTATATTGACAGTTTACATAATTCAGATCTAATTGCCATTGTGGTGGGTCATGTGACCCCTTACAAGATCAGGAAGGAATGTCATCTTTTAAGGAGTTGTCTTGTTGATGCTAGGAAAATGTTACTCTTTATGGTTGAGCAGGTATTTATCTGATGGGGGAGGTTTGGTTGATGCCTAATGCAGATACACAATGCACAGTGCAGGAGAGAGGAGAGGGCAAAGGGCAGAAAAGAATTTTTCATGTTTAAATTTTTCTTGTCTTGCCATAAAATATAAACTTTATTTCACATATGTGTATATATTCTGGACTAAGGAGAAGGAGGTAGGGTCTGAGGCTGAAACCAAGCAGGACCCTGTGGGACCCTCCTGGGCACAAAAGCCTTTCTGAGTCCCCCATTTCTTATTTGTAGGCTTCAGCCTCCAATACCTTCCCTGAGTACCAAAGGGCAGATTCAAACAGTTGCTAATTAGGGAAGGGAGGGGATGCAGAAACAAAGGAGGAGCAGTCAGGAAACAATAGAGCAGCACCCAGGTGGACGATGGTAACTTCAGGCTGAGCACAAGCTTCCTGGAGCACCGCCTGTTACCTCACCACCAACCAATCAGAAGAAAGTCACGCACCCTGCATCCCTCACCCCAAATTTTGCCTATAAAAACTTCTCTCCCCAAACCATTGGGGAGTTTGGGGTTTTTGAGCACAAACTCAAACAGGAGGGAAGGGGGCAGGGCACAACCTTAAGAAGAATGACATAGCCCTCGGACACAACATAAACTTATTAGAACCAAACGGGTCCAAGATGGCAGACGAGCCAACTTCCACTAGACCTTGAGCCTCAGTATACACTCATCATAACACATCAGCTAAATGACACACCCACAGGCGCCATGACAGTTCCAAGATGACCATAAAGGTAAAAAAGTGGGCAGTGGCCCAATTTCTGAAAATCCCCACCCCTTCCCCAAAATAGCTGGAATACTCTTCCCACTCATTAGCCTATGAAGTTACCCACTTCTCTAAAAACTGACAACCTTATACCCTGGCGCCACTTTCGCCTCCTGAGATGGCCCGCACTCTGTCTGTGAGTGTATTTCTCTCTAAATAAATCCACTTCTTGCCTATCACTTTGTCTCTCACTGGATTCTTTCTGCGATGAGACATCAAGACCGGAACTTCAATAAGTCCTGAGACCAGGTGTGTGATCTCAGTTAAAAGACCGTGGGTTCAAGTCCCAGTCTGGGTTTTGGCTGGGTTCGAGTCCAGGTGCATTGGTTCAAGTCCCAATCGGAGTTCCACAGTTTCAAAAGCACCCGTTCTCCTTGTTTGGCCCTGCAATAAACCTTTCTCCGCTCCTGACATTTCAGTTTGTTTGGCCTCACTATGCGCCAGGCACATGGACTTGTGTTCGGTAACACTAGTGCTTCCCCTAAGCACTTGTGCTGCCCTTAGATGTCACATGGGAGTGACGTGCGGTGTGCCAAGACTGCAGTTAAGGACCCGCTAAGGCTGGTCCCACGCGCTCACGAATCAGGCCTTTCAGCTGGTCAGGGAAAGGGCAAGATGTTCTCTTTATTGCCTTTTGCCTTCAATACGGGCATTTCAGCTGGAGCTAAGACCGTGAGAGATTTCACAGATGAATTTGGCCTCCGTTGACAGAAACATTCAATTATGATCCCGCTTTGGTCGCGGAGTATTTCCTGCATCTTGTGGCTGACTCTGCTTGCGTTAACAGAGGCTGAATGAAGACGGCTGGCCCCTCTTGCTTTTGTGTTGAACTGTTTTTCGTTTGTTTGTTTGTTTTTTAAGACGTTGCAGGGGAAAGAAAATCAAAATTAACTCCTTTCTCTCTTTATACATGTGAATTGAATTTTTATGCACATGCTACATCATTTCTTCCCTTTAGCTTCCCTATATACATAAAAATGTATTGCCCTAAAGTGTGTGTGTATGTGTGTCTGTGTGTGTGTACACAGAGAGAGAGAAAGAGAGAGTTTTCTGTAACTGAATTTCATTTCTGTGATGAACTCGTTAAGTGGATGAAACTTAGTCTCAGCTTCTACTAACAAGTGACTTAATCTGTATGGTACCTACTTACACCCACGATGAGAAGCAATTTATGACAAATCAATAGTAATGGCAAGTTAACTGTCTCTGAGCTTTGGACTAAGAATGAGATGTAGTAATGTGTTTACCCAACCTCAAGTAATGCTAATATTAAAAATCAACTAGCAAAGGGAGGTCAAAATTCCTTTGACTTTCCCTTCAATGGTGAGGGATTGGAGTCTTGTAATGCAAATAATACTTACCCCCAGAGGACCAGGTGCTTTGAGTTGAAAATAAAAAAGAATTATACTGAATGTGCTGGGCATTTCTTATGTATTCATTTCTCCATGTGACTCCCCCAGAATCAGTTGCTCTTTCTTAACAATCCCATATTTATTTGCATCAGAATTCTTTTTCAGCATCGGATACATTCTATTCAGCTGGTCACTGTGAGCCAAGCTAGACCAGTTACACCCCTCTCTCCACCTTGAACAGAGGTACAAAGAATTGAATATAGCTTGTGTTCCATTTCACTCCAAAAGTGGCTTGTTTTCTAGTCCCTTTGTGCCAAGGAAGCACTAATGAAGTCCCCACGCCCAGTCTCCCTGGGCTGCCTTGAGCTGCCATTCCTGAGCCAACATCAAGCTTCCCACTAGTTCCAGGAACCCCCTAATCTCTGTCCATTAAATCACCTTTGGCTTAAGTTAACCCAAGTGGGTTTCTTTCTGCTTACAAAGAAAGAAGTCTCGCCAGTATATCCACATATTTTTAAATATTTTTGATTTACTAATACAGCTACTGAGTACCACTTCCGTGCCCGGAGTTTGACTGGACAGTCTGAAGAATATGTAGTATCCTTGCCCATCAAGAACACCCAACCAGTTCATGGATATGAATTGGGAAGATCTCTCAGTAAAGGAAAAGAGGAAGAAAGAAATTCTGTACCACAATGTGGAAAATACTGCATGTCTTTATATTTTGAAACAAAGTAAGAATCGTTTTTTCATTTTACACACACACACACACACACACACACACACACACACAATTTAACACAGGCATCAAAAGGTCAAACAGAGCGTTGGCTCCGAACCAGAATACCTGGGTTGGTGAAGACACAGACAGTGACGGCATGGCTACCTGTTCATCAAATGTGCCCTCCTGGTGCTCTTGCTGGAAGCAGTCGCTCATCCCACAACTACATTTCCCAGCATCCCATTTCCTGTCATCTAGATGGAGTCATGTGACCAGACCTTGACTAGGCAATATAAGCAGATATTAAGTGTCTTAAAGATGCAGATGTGCCTTCTCTGCTTATTTTTTCCTTTTTTCCATCTTGTCATGGGATATCACATCCACTTTATTTATTTATTTATTTATTTTTTGGCCACGCCGCGTGGCTTGCAAGATCTTAGTTTCCCGACTAGGGATTGAACCAGGGCCCCAGCAGTGAAAGTAGTGAGTCCTAACCCCTGGACCGCCGGGGAGTCCCTCACGTCCATTTTAGAAGCCTTGTGCTGACGTTGCCAGAGCCACATATGGAACAGATTACTGCTTTGAAGGGTTCTAGTCAACGATTCAGAAAAACCACATGGAGGGCTCTAGCTGTGAGAAATAAACTTCTACTGAGTTTGAGCCATTTTATATTTTTCGGTTTATTTTTTCAGGGTGATTTTTAAAGCTTTATTGAGGTATAACTGATATACAAAAAAAAATGCACATATTTAATGTATGCATTTTGATGAGTGTGGGCACATGCATACACCCAAAATACCATCACCACAATCAAGGTACTACGTGTATCCATCATAGTGTTAGGTTTCTTTGTCATAGCAACCAGAATTATCTTCAATAGCACATTCAGATACACACTCACCATGAAAATTTCTGTTTTTACATGACTGTTTTGTTTTGGACACTGTATGTCTATTCATGCCACACATATTTACTGAAATCCTATCATTTGCTAAGTATTCTCCTAGGACCTAGATAGATAAGTCTAGTTTTCAATATTCTAGTGTGCAGTCAAGTAATAATAGGCTTTCCATTTATGTAACATGTAATATATGAAGTCATTTTCACCTCCATTAACTGATGTGATTCCCACAACTTTCCTTTAGTGTGTGCAAGGCAGAGATCGTTAACCCCATTTCAGGTGTAAATCCTGAGATTCACAAGTAAAGTTCTCTGAATTTTCTTTTAATAAAGTCAATAAGAACCAAAACAAAAAGGAACATTTCAATAAAACATACTACTTAGAACTATAGAGATAAATGCCCCAAATTTATCAAAATAGAGTGGTTGCCTCCAGCAAGGGAAAATGGGCAGGGACTTCCCTGGTGGTCCAGTGGTTGAGACTCCACACTTCCACTGCGGATCCCTGGTCGGGGAAGATCCCACATGCCACGTGATGTGACCAAAAATAAAGGGGGGGGGGTGATGAGTGGGAAATGGGCAGATGGGACTGTTTTGCTTTTGTTTTGTTTTGATTTGTCACAAGTCTGGTTGAAATGCATGATTCTTTAAATTATGTCATGCAGGGCTTTGATATTTTTCATGCAGCGAATTTTTACAAATTTTCTTTGTAGTTTTTCTCCCAAATGGCCAATTTCTTAAAAGATGAAACCGTCTCATACACACTGGAACTTTTGGTCTTCCCTTCAAATGATCTGATATTTTCTAGTTCAGTTTATTTGTATGCATGCATTTAACACCTACTGCATAACCGATTGAAAAATAGGTCAATCAGTCATGAAGTATATACTTCTACAAAGCCATGTTTATAGAAGTATAAAGCCTGGTCTGAACTCACAGAACCCCCAAACTCGCTGGAGAAAGAAACTGGGAAGACATCAAAGCCTTAAGTGACTCTGGGTATTTCATACATTCTTACATGACATTTTTTTCAGTTTCGTATCACTTAATTTCAGATCAATCTTACCATCCATAGTGTTTTATCATATGCAGTGTTTGGTTTTTAGTGCTATGTAAGATAATGTTCCCTTTCAATGGAGCTTGCTGTTTGTTTGTTTATGGGATGTGTAATTAAAGATTAAGTTATTCGTTACAGACTCTAATGTGAGCCTAGGGACAGAAGCAGGCAGGGGAAATGACTTCCTGAAATGCAATCTAATTAGGCCACCTCCTGCTGAAAACTTTCCAGCCGTTCATCACTGCCTTCAGGCTAAAGCCCCAAACCCGTGCTGGGGTAACAAAGTTTGTCCTCATTTGGTTTCTGCCTGATATCAGGAGCCCTCATCCCACACCGACCAGCCCAAGCATCCAACCCCATCCCCATCCCCTTCCCCTCCGCTGACCATGGGCAACCATATAGATCCCAGGATGTGTGAGGCCTCCACTCACCTCTAGGGCTGTTCCCGGGGTGTTGTGTTTCCTGGCTGTTTGGCTGGTCTCTCCTCAGCTTGAAGTCCTCTCTTAAGAGACAACACTTCTCGAAAAATGATACAAAGGAACTTATTTACGAAACAGAAATAGACCCACTGACATAGAAGACAAACTTATGGTTACTAAAGGGGAAATGGGGGGAGGGGAGGGATAAATTAGGAGGTTGGGATTAACAGATACACACGACTACATCTAAAATAGATAACCAGGGGCTTCCCTGGTGGCGCAGTGGTTAAGAATCCGTCTGCCAAAGCAGGAGATACAGGTTCGAGCCCTGGACTGGGAAGATCCCACATGCCACGGAGCAACTAAACCCGTGCACCACAACTACTGAGCCTGTGCTCTAGAGCCCACGAGCCACAACTACTGAAGCCCGCGCACCTAGAGCTCATGCTCTGCAACAAGAGAAGCCACTGCAAGAAGAAGCCAGTGCACCACAAGGAAGAGTAGCCCCCGCTCGCCACAACTAGAGAAAGCCCAAAAGCAACAATGAAGGCCCAACGCAGCCAAAAATTAAAATAATAAATAAAAAATAAATAAAAACATAAACCTCACCTGAGGGCGACGCTGCCTCAGGATGGAAGAAAACATGTCTTCAAGAGAGAATGAGGTGCTTTAGGATTTTAGGGATCTCTTTGTTAATTCTCCTGGGTTTATGTGTTTTTGTCTGATTACAAAGACAAAATTATCATTGGATGAACTAACATTGACCATGACCATAATCACTCTGCCTGATGGAAGTTTCCCCTCTCCTTGACATCCCTTATCATTTAAACAGTTTTTTTTCATACCAGCAGCAACTCACTGACAAGATCAGGGTGCCCCGTAAAGGCCAAAAAAGCCCAGCTGATTCCTTTCATTTTTTTTTAAAGAGAGATGCCAACACAAGTTGACAGAAACTGTGGAGTACTGTAAATGTTGACACTTTCTAAATAAATACTGTCAACACAGGCAAAAACATTGTGACATAATGGTACTAGTCACAAGATAATTATGGCATTTATAAAAATGTTAATTTACAGCCACTGCCAATCTGTTTTTGGTGAATGAGACAGAAGCCTGAAATGCTTTAGTGACCATCGGACGCCTCTCTCCCATCCTCCGGTGGGACTCCTGTGTCATCACAGCCTTCCTTGTAGACAACGCTTAAGGTCTTCACCTGAGGCGCTTTTGGAATGGGGGCCCCAGGCAAACTAGTTCTGTAAGCACCCCCCTACTCACCCCCATCCCATGGAAAGGCCATTTGAATGGATTCATCTTCAATGGTGACCAGCATGGCTTTGGAGTCAGAGAATTGAGTTTCATTCCTGACTCTGATACTTAGTAGGCAAAAGTCATCTTTTAGGAAATTTCAATTTCCTCATGCATAAAACAGAGGTCCCTTGGCTGGTTGGAGAGACCATATGAGATACAAGTTGTAAAGTGATTACACCACCGCGGTCTCTCAAGTATACTTCTCAGTAATCACTATCATCGTTATGAAATATGCTATTAAAATTTTTCAAACAGCAATAGCTATTAAAATAATTTTACTCTGCACTTTTGATGTGAATTTGAGGATGAAGGGCCGATGCGGTTCTAGTCACGGGTCCTGGGACAGCACTATTCATGGAGCTGGGCTTGGTGAGTGTTGGAAACTTGGGATCAGAGAACAAAACATAATAGTCTACCCTCCGTATTATGTCTTTAAAAATAGTTACCTGGCCAAAAAAAAAATTCTTATAATTATCTAATCGAAATATATACAAAAATTTAAGTACATTTCCACTCCAAACTAAACGAATGCAGTAGTTTTGGCTGACTGCAAAAATGGAAAAATATTTTTTTGTTATCAAATATAATGCTTCCATATCCTCCTCTCTCTCTCTCTCTCCCTCCCTCTCTCCCTCTCCCAGGTCTTGCCACAGACCAATTCAACCACATTGTATGGGGTGGGACTCAGAAGTCAGTAATTTTCAAAGCCCCCCTCCCCCGGCCGATGACTGTCAGGCAGTTTGAGAACCGCTGATCAGTGGTTTCCAAACCCTGCAGGTGATTCTAATGATGCTGAAGTGTGAGCCCTTGACCTTGGTCCTCCCAAGTGTGGATGGGGTATTTCTACAGCCTCTCCTTCCTTACTCACCAGGGCATGGGCATTTGTGCGAAATGTGAAGAGTCGGACAAGTAAAATATAAATGATAAGTACCCCAAATGTACTAATTCCCCGAGGCCAGGTCATTTAAACCAACCATCGGGGACCATTTGGGAACCAGTATGCTGCTTCCAAGGACCAGATAATTCAAAGGGCTTTTATCTCAACAGCTGCGATTCACAGTAGATGGTGAGTCATTCCCGGGGGGGGGCTAGAGTAATGCGTCTCCATCTCTGTGGAATGTGGATCTCCCCAACCGGGCAGTTACTGTTTAATGGGTGTGGAGTTTCAGTATGGGATGACGCAAAAATTCAGGAACTGGATCTATCTATCATACGATGGGAAATTAATTGGGTAGCAAACGAAAGGTGGATTGGGGCAGATGCAAATGAACGTGAGAAGTTCAGTAAAAAGGCCATCACAACAGCCCAGTTCCAGGACATAATTCTTGCATCTTAAAAGGAAAAGAAGCAACCACTATGGAGAACAGTATGGAGGTTCCTTAAAAAACTAAAACTAGAACTACCATATGATCCAGCAATCCCACTCCTGGGCATATATCTAGAGAAAAACCATAATTTGAAAAGATACATGCACCCCAGTGTTCACTGAAGCACTATTCACAATAGCCAAGACATGGAAACAGCCTAGATGTCCGTCGACAGACAAATGGATAAAGAAGATGTGGTACACATATACAATGGAATATTACTGAGCCATAAAAAAAATGAAATAATGCCATTTGCAGCAACATGGGTGGACCTAGAGATTATCATACTAAGCGAAGTCAGACAAAGCAAGCTAAATATCATATGATATCACTTGTATGTGGATTCTAAAAAAATGATACAAATGAACTTATTTACAAAATAGACAAAGACTCAGACATAGAAAACAGACTTATGGTTACCAAAGGGGAAAGGGATAAATTAGGAGTTTGGGATTAACATATACACACTACTATATGTAAAGTAGATAAAAAACAAGAACCTACAGTATAACACAGGGAATTCGACTCAATATTCTGTAATAACCCAAACAGGAAAAGAGTCTGAAAAACAATGGATATATGTATATGTATAACTGAATCACTTTGCTGTACACCTGAAACTAACACAACATTATAGATCAACTATACTCCAATATAAAATTTTTAAAAATAAAAAAAAAAAACAGATGCAGGGAGAGTCAGGAGCTGAATTCAAAGGAAAAGTTAAGTGACTAGATATGGAATCAAGGAAGCCAGTGATATCACAAATGACTGTGACTTGACCTTGCTTTCACGTGTTAAAACTTAGGTGTCTTTAGGAAATACGATTAAATACCTAGAATGAGTCACTCACCCCCGGTATAAAAGAGTCTAGGAAATACAGAATATACCAGAACCTGGGTACAGGTCTCACAGAGCAAACATTCCCCTATACATGAAATGAGTGCAGGAGAAACAGAAGGTACAGCCCTGAGAGATTAAAATCATTTAAATAACCTGGTGGCTTACTTTGTAATAGGAGAAAAGTCTATGAATACTTTTTTAAAAGTGAGTCCACTGGAATCTTAGTTTTTGTTTATTTATTTTTTAATCTAGGTAAGAACGCCCATGCAGAGTAAAAGGATCCTAGTACGAAGAAGGAAAAAGTGAACATATTCTGGGCTTTATTCTTCATGACAAAGCCTAGTGAACAAAATCATATCTATTTTGCCAGCTCAGACATTCAGCTAAATGTGCCGAAGAAACTCCGGTTGGATTCACGGTTGACTGTCAGTATTAAACCTCTCCCTCTGAGGCTAGGTTTTTTGTAGCAGAGAACGCTCATGCTGAAAATGCTGAAAGATAGGAAAATAAAAGCTTAATTTGGGTGCTTAGACCTTCTTTTTTTAAAATAAATTTATTTATTTTTGGCTGTGTTGGGTCTTGGTTGCTGCGTGCGGGCTTTCTCTAGTTGCGGCGAGCGGGGGCTATTCTTTGTTGCGGTGCGTGGGCTTCTCATTGCGGTAGCTTCTCTTGTTGTGGAGCACGGGCTCTAGGCGTGCGGGCTTCAGTAGTTGTGGCACACGGGCTTCAGTAGCTGTGGCTCACAGGCTCTAGAGCACAGGCTCAGTAGTTGTGGCGCACGGGCTTAGTTGCTCCGCAGCATGTGGGATCTTTCTGGACCAGGGATCGAACCAGTGTCCCCTGCATTGGCAGGCGGATTCTTAACCACTGCGCCACCAGGGAAGTCCCTGCTTAGGCCTTTATTCGGCTCAAAATGATCACTTTTTTATTAAATGGAAAAGGACTGTTCAGCTCCTGCGAACAAACATCTCAATCATGTTGGTTTCTATTTCATCCCATGATGAATAGTGATTAATTACACATTGATCATTTTCACGCTTGGGACCCCACATAATGCCAATGCGATCATCAACTAGCAAAAAGGGGTTGAAATGCCTTTGGTTTGTGCCACACTGATGGTTGATTGGAGTCTTGTTATGCAAATAAAGCTCCCCACTGAGAGAGGAAAGATGAGAATAAAAAAGTGTTCTACCCAATGAGGTGGACATTCCCTGCCTAATTTGTGCATGTGCCTTTCCAGTTTCTCTTCCATAACATCACCCATTTTCTTTCAACAGAATTACTTTTTATTCGTGGAGCAGTTTTGTAGTAACTTCTAAAATTAAGGACTTACTTATTTTAACAATATTTTGTGCTGTCTTGACATCTGGGGAAATCAGGAGGGTCTGGAACTGCTAGTCTCCACCCCTAATCAGTTGTTACAGCAGCCATTTACATTACATTGTGCATTTCTGTTTTCTACATGACTGGTTAAATTTAACAATGTATATACTGATATTCATCCGCTCCTACAATAAATTTTTGTTTTTGTCTGACTCTGTGCTAGGTATTCACTAGGAGCTATGGATAAGACAGTGAACAAGACAGCTCTGGTCTCTGATCCTCTAGACTTAGCATCTAAAAGATACAAATAAGGTCGTGCAGTCCCTGACAGTCTCTAAAGACATCTATCAAGGCATCTCATTCCCAGAACATCGCTAGAAAGTTGGCAAGACAGGGGCTGTTGGCTCCATTTCCAAGTGTGACAATTGAGGTCCAGCAAAATAGGTCACGTGGCCAACACAGGGCTCAGGCTGAATGAATTCCTGAGTCCGAATCGAATGTTCCTCCTTTCACACCTCCTATCTTAGGCAAGGACGGCACTACTCATTCATCTGTCAGGATCTCTAAGACTATCCCAGGGAAGGAACCTGCTAGGCAATGATGAAAATGCAATCATCACCCTATGACATTAATTCTACTATTTTTTTCTATCCTGATTGTTTAAATAATTTTTATTTTTAATGCAATTTTAAATTTTATTTTTAATGCAATTTTACACTCCACTTACAGTTATTACAAAATATTGGCTATATTCCTTATGTTGTACAATACATCCCTGTAGCCTATTTTACTCCCAGTATTTTGTACCTCCCACTCCCTCCCCATTGGTAACCACTAGTTGGTTCTCTATATCTGTGTCTACTTTTTTTTGTTGTTATAACCACTAGTTCGTTGTATTTTTTAGATTCCACATATAAGTGATAACATACAGTACTTGCCTTTCACTTTCTGACTTATTTCACTTAGCATAATGCTTCCAAGTCCATCCATGTTGCTGCAAATGTCAAATTTTCATTCTTTTTTATGGTTGAGTAGTATTCCATTGTACATATACACCACATCTTTTTTTTTTTTAAACATCTTTATTGAAGTATAATTACTTCACAATGGTGTGTTAGTTTCTGCTTTATAACAAAGTGAATCAGCTACACATATACACACGTTCCCATATCTCCTCCCTCCCACATCTCCCTCCCTCCCACCCTCCCCATCCCACTCCCCCAGGCGGTCACAAAGCACAGAGCTGATCTCCCTGTGCTATGTGGCTGCTTCCCACTAGCTATCTATTAACACTTGGGTTGTTTCCATATCTTGGCAATTGTAAATAATGCTGCTGTGAACACTGGGGCGCATGTATCTTTTGGAGTTAGTGCCTTTGTTTTTTTCGGATATATACCCAATAGTGGGATTGCTGGATCATATAGTAGTTCTATTTTTAGTTTTTTTATGGAAACTCCATACCGTTCTCCATAGTAGCTGCACTAATTTACATTCCCAGCAACAGCGTAGGAGGGTTCCCTTTTCTCCACATCCTCACCAACATTTGTTATTTGTGTTCTTTTTGACGATCGCCATTCTGACAGTCATGAGGCGATATCTCATGGTGGTTTTGACTTGCATTTGCCTGATGATTAGCGATGTTGAGCATCTTTTCATGAGCCTGTCCTGATTTGTTAATATACCTTTTATTCTCATTTTCACCAAGCTATGTTGTCTCCCTTAACTGTCTGGTGAATCCCTGTAGATGTGAAATATATCCGTCATTCTTTTCTCTTCCTTACATGTCCCTCCCCATCACCTCTCTCAGAACTAGGGTTGCCAGGTGACATAAGGGACATCTGACTAAATTTGAATTTCACATAGGTTATGAATTTTTCGTATAAGTATGTCCCAAATATTGCTTTGGATATACTTACATTAAAATTATTGATTATTTATCTGAAATTCAAATTTAACTGGTGGTCCTGCATTTTTATTTGGTAAATCTGATCGTTCTACGCAGAGCATATCTCTCCTCCTCCTTTTTCTATGAAGCATGTACGGTGTCTACATAATTATTCCCATTTTACTTTATGCTCTTTTTCATCTTTAGAAATCCCAATTAATAAAAGAATTAGATGCTGGGGGGAAATATTTTAAATAATTCCTTTCTACATTGATTACTTACACTTCAAGTCTCAAAGGAAAAATAAGCAACCTATAAAGTACATGCATAATCCAAAGGCCCAATGCAAAATCCTATTCATTCCCTTTAATAAATAGCAGTTTTGAAAACTAGAATTTATAAGGAGGTGATATATTTTTACAAGCTTTGATATTCTAATGCAGGGTTTGATATTTCCAGCCTCAAGAAATGAAATTCTGATGGAAAAAAGACAAAAGCTAGAATCCTTTTGTGGAAATATATAATCGGAAGCATTTGATGATAGTGCTTATTGACATGTTTACTGTACATTTTCAAAAGGATAATGATTTGTGAGGGTCAAAGGAACATTTGGGGAATTTTCAGTAGCTTATAGTTTAAAAAGATTTCTAAAGTTGCAAGATTATATTGAACAAGAGAAACAATTAGATTTTGTAATAAGCAAAAGGGTTGTAAGATTGCCTTCTTTTCAGCATGGAAATAGGGTATTTTGCATCACCACGATCAGGCTGTGAGTGATCTGGCTCGTACCCCTCATGATATTAAGAACATGAAAAGGGAACTATTTTCTCACTAAAATAAGTAGAATGATCAATTTTGCCGCTTAACTTCCCGCCTGGGGTTGCAGGGGAGTGATGTCAGGGTACATGGAAAAGAATGCCCACACTTCATATTGATTCTTTAACCAAATACCCTACATGGTAACATCTGTGTCAGTTCATTACCAGGGAAAAAGCAACTTAGTCTTGATGATTTGGAGATATTTAAATGGATGTGAACAGCTGCTAATGAAACAGGATAGCACTCAAAGAATTTCAAGAGGGGTGAAGTAAGGAAGCAAAAATAAGAAAAAGGTGTGGAAGGAGTGATCGTGGTCATCTTTTTGATGGGGTTGTCCTCCTAGTCTGGCCACACAGCAAAACCCAGTGAAGTACCTGGTCTGACCACAACAAACTACAGTTGACGCTTGAAGAATGAGGGTTTAGGGGTGCTGACCCTCCATTCCATGTATAACTTATAGTTGACCCTCCATATCCACAAATTCAACCAACCATGGATCGTGTAATACTCAAGTATTTACTATTGAAAAAAGAAAAACACACATATAAGTGGACCCGCGCAGTTCAAACCCAGGTTGTTCAAAGATCAGTTCTGTATCGTGTGAAAGTATCTTCCAGAACAGAGCTATGAACCACCTGCCTGACCCTGTGTGCCAGGTCTGGCATGAAACACCACAGAGTAAGCCATATTTTCCTATCCTCTATTGCCCTGGTTAGGTGACTAATCTGGGCTAATAAAGGTTAAGGATCATTGCAAGATAGAGAAAGTAGAGCCATAAAGTTTCTGCAGACAGTGAGAGAGTATCACCCTGTGACCTGTACCCAGTCCAACAAAACCAACTGCAAAACTGTTTCAAGTGGTCAAACAACAGTATGTCAGGCTTCCCTGGTGGCGCAGTGGTTAAGAATCCACCTGCCAACACAGGGGACACGGGTTCAAGCCCTGGTCCGGGAAGATCCCACATGTCGCGGAGCGACTAAGCCCATGTGCCACAACTACTGAGCCTGCGCTCTAGAGCCCGTGAGCCACAACTACTGAGCCCGAGTGCCACAACTACTGAAGCCCGCGCGCCTAGAGCCCGTGCTCCGCAACAAGAGAAGCCACTGCAATGAGAAGCCCACGCACCGCAATGAAGAGTAGCCTCCACTCACCGCAACTAGAGGAAGCCCGCACGCAGCAAAGAAGACCCAACGCAGCCAAAAACAAAATTAAAAAAAAAAAAAAGTGCGTCACATCAAGATACAAAATTAATAACACAGAAACAGGAGAATGAATGTCAATTCTCAAAGAAGTAGACCATAATTTGGACAAACATTAGATGCTTCATTCTAACGCAAGTCATTTTAGATACAACGTTCTAAAGCATCCGCATTTAGGGGAAAAAACACATGATTATCAGAAATTATTCAAATGGAAGACAAAGCAAAATGGTCCCCCCCCACGCCGTGCTGTAAAAACACAGTAGAAAAGCTATTATAAAAATAGCCATGCAAACGGTTGAGTTTTAAGCTTTTCACAGCTTATTGAAAGTCATAAATTGAAGCCTTTGTTTCAGAGGAAGCAAAGAAAGTATTTGCACAGGGAGCTGTTCCAAAACAGCTCTGAAATCAACAATCACGTGGAGGACGCTGAGGAAAGCCCGCAGTAGAGCCGAGCTTTGCCAGCTGGGATGGCCGAGAAGAGGACTAGAAATGGAGCAAAGGAAGAAGCTAAGAATCTGTCTCAGAAAAACAGGGGGTTCGCACAAGGCTGGGAACACAGGGGAACCCAGGCAAGTCTTCTTCCTCTGGGAGGATTTCATAGCACCTTGTAAGAGTCCTGACAGTCAATGAATTATTCTCAGAAGATATATTCACAATTAGGTACAACAAGTCGAAACGTCAGCCAGTCATTAAAAAATGCAACAGAATGGAAAGTGGCCAAACCAGTAAGTGGAGAAAAAGAATAATCACCCAACTCAAATCATACAGGAAAGGAAGGGGAAAATAGGCATAGAAAAAGGCAGAGAGCAACTGAAATGCCTATCATCTTAACATCAGGAGGCAGATCTGTAAGGAAGGAGACCCTATGCTTGAAAAGATATATGCAGAGGCCATTTGAGGGGAAAACAGAGCTCTTGAGTGTAAAACAACCAGAAATAATGTTTTTAGGAAGGGTCGGGGGGAGGGATAGGGTGTTTAGGACTGACACGTACACACTGCTCTATTAAAAATGGATAACCCACAGGGACCTACTGTATAGCACGGGGAGCTCTGCTCAATAGTATGTAACAACCTAAATGGGAAAAGAATTTGAAAAAGAATAGATACATGTATCTGTATAACTGAACCACTTTGCTGTACACCTGAAACAATCACTACATTGGTAATCAACTATACTCCAGTATAAAATAAAAAGTAAAAAAAAAAAACAGAAAGAATGTTTTTAGCCATTCTTCATGAGATAATGAGAGGAATTTATTACTAATCTATTCATTGTAAAAATAAGATGAACAGGGTAAGCAGAGGGGAGGGGTCCAGAAGGGTAGGAAAGGAGCCAGGGCAGCTAGCCCACAAGACCCCTTGTGTGTGTTACGAGGGGCCCGTTCCTCTGTCCCAGAACCTGGTGGGCAGAGCAGGAGCTGCACGCCAGGCCCTCCACCCCTTCCTACAGCAGGCGTCTGCACACCGCACGTCTTGCAGGTCTACGGGGAGTGGTCACGGTGGGGACAGGAGCCAAATCAACAGGCCCCGAGGAAATGTCCCCATGCCTGAGGACCCAGCCTCACTGAAAGCCCAGATTGAAGAGTCGGGATGCTGTACGCTCCACGTGACGTCGTCTGCAGTGCTGTGGTGTAATGTCACCTTGCTGCCCTTGTCACTCCCAGCCTCCTCCCATGTTCAGTGCCGTCTCTTGGATCCGCAAATGCTTGACATGAACGACGCCACCGTGCAAATCGAGGAAGGGGCTGGGCCGGCGAATCATCCACATGCGTCCGGCCACAGTGGTTGTTTCAGGAATGGACATTTGATCCCGGTAGTCCCACTAGGTTAGTGGCCTGCAGGAAATGAGACTTCTGCTGCATAAAATCTTGCAAGAAGCACACACGGTCCATATTTTAGGAGACCTCAAGCTGGGGGCTGTTTGGCGATGACATCTGCCCATCCATGCTGAGGTCCTGTCGGTTTGGTGAGTAAAGGCTAACCAAGTTTCTTATCTCCCCAATGACGGCATCCAAAAACTCTGAAACGATGACCTGGTGCATTTGTAAAAAGTGCTGTCACTAGCAGTGCCATCTTACCCACGGTCCACAGACCATGCAGCAATGGCTGGACATCATACCTGCCCAGCTGCTTTGCAACTACGTACAATGTCTATTCTGTGGACAGGAGCCATCAGCTTAATGCCTCAGAGGGGCTGCATCCAGAAGGTCCAGCCAGGACCCTCCCCGACCTACCCAAGCTGCAACCAGAGTGCATCCCAGGGCTTGGTGGGACCTACTGAGAAGTGATATGCTCTTTTCTGCTGGATGTCAGCCTGGAGGCACAGGCAGCCCATACTGTCCCCACGAGGGAAGATCCTGTCTGACAATGCAACACACACAGCAGAAGGCAAGGAATGAGGTTAAGAGAAACTCTATTCCGATGAGCTCCTGGATCCAGCTGAACCTGCAGGCCAAACTGCCCATGAATACTTTAGCAACACAAAACGTAATTTTTTGTTGTTTGTTTAAGCCAATTTGAATTGAATTGTTTGTTACAAAAGAAAGAGGCCCACCTGATACATGTCATAAATTCAGGACCACGTATTGTTAATCTCAGTCTCCCTACTTTGTAGAATAACATCTACAGCCAAGTGGACACAGGAGGGAGGGGGAAGGAACGGGGGAGTGGGAATTGGAGTGGAAGTTTTAGCAGAACAGCCAATCTGAGAACTAGGACGGGTATAAATGGGTGGTCTTAGAATCTCCACCCAAAAAATTGTGTCCACATGGTATTACCCATGAAATAAAATGCTCTATGAGGCTTATCTGCCTCTCCAATGGGTGCGTTGTAACTAACAACCACCTTTAAATAGTATGCTATTTTGAAAGAAAGTAATTTAAGTAATTTTAGTTGGTGAATTACTCTGATGAGTAGACTTTAGTACACAAGCCTGTTCTAAACCGATACACTAGAAAAAACACTTCTAAAACAATTAATACTGAATTAGATTGTATGCCTCAGACCTCATCTGGTACCCAGGATGGAGGATATTTATATCCCAGAACAGACGACCCTCCCCAGATAACCCCAATGGCTCCAACCTCCCTCTGAAAAACTGAAATTTATAAGAGCTTGGAGATCCAGAAAAGCCACATTGGCAAAGCTTCCAGAGCTTGCTTTTCCTGGGGAATGAGCAATTATTTCATATACAGGCACACAAACCAAAACCAAACAAACAGCTCAATTCAGTGCTTGAAAACTTCCATGTCCACAGAGGAAAAATCAGCCGCTGAAATGTTAAGGATAATTATGTTAAGGATGGTGTTTGTCATAGCCCTGGAATACTGTTTCCTTTTGGCCACACAGCAAAAAAGTAGATGAAGAAGAGCAGAATATGTCACCCCAAAGTGGACCACTTTGGCACATTGATTATTTTGAATTAAAGTTACTTAAGAAACGGCTGGTGTAAGAAGGGTGCTCTGACCCTTCAGATCAATGTGAGCAGGGCATCATCCAATCCCCTGAGGGCCTGAATAGAACAAAACGGTGAATTTGCTCTCTTTGCTTGAGCTGGGACATCCTTCTTCTCAATACATAGATAGAGGGATAGATATAGATAGATAGATAGATAGATAGATAGATAGGTAGATAGATAACCTCCTATTGGTTGTTTCTCTAGAGAATCCTGACTAATACAGTTACATTCTAAGGTACTGGGGGTTAGAACTTCAAAATATCTTTTTGTGTGTGTGTGGAGAGGGACACAATTTAGTCTATAAAAGTTTACTCTCTAGCCCCCTAAAATTGCTATCCTTCCCATAGGCAGAATACCACATCCCAACATCTCTCAAATTCTTAATCCACTCCAACTTCAACTCTAAGCATAAAATTTTATCTGAATCAGTTAAGGGTGAGAATTGGGGTATGGTCCATCCTGGAGCAAAATTCCCCTCCATCTGTAGACTTGTAAAACCCTGGAGACAAGTCATCCACCATAAGGTAATGGTGGAGGGCTTATACTCCATGAAGTCATTCATGGATCCAAGCTTGTTCCATCCTGTGGCTCTGCCATCCTCTTAAGCCTCAGACTTCTCTGCAATCAACTAATGGGAGAAATAAGAGAAAAACAGTGGATAAGCCAGACCTGCTCTTCACGGCATCATCTAGGGGGTGACACACGTCACTTCTGTTCTCATTCCACCTGCAAGAAATAGTCTCGTCGTCCCAGTGGATTGCAAAGGAGGTGAGCAGTGCAGCCAGGAAGAAGGGGTGAAACAGATACTGGTGAACACTAGCAGATTCTGCCACTGGGGCAACAAGATGACCCATGAAACTTACCTCACTGACTCTCTTCATCCATCTATTGGCCAAGGTCAGCAGAAGACTCTGAGCCCTCGTAGGAGGGCAGAGCCACAAGATGGAAGGAGCCTGGGTCCCACAAGAACTGCCTCTGCCTCTATCCTGCTCCCCAGCTGACTACATTTAACTTGTATAAGAAATAAACTTCGCTAAAGTACCCTTCAATTGGGTCAGGCCACTAAGCTTTGGGGGTTATCTATTGCTGAAGCTAGCATTATTTTAACTAATACAGGGCAGCGTAGAATAGTAGATAGATACCTCCTGCAGAAGCAGTATGACTTCAATACAAAATTTAGCTTCTATCTCTAAAATTTCTTTAAATAAAAAATTTTAAAACTCCAGAAATCATTAAAAGGATAATTCTGTCATCTCGAACTTCGAGCGTTAAAGAGTTTTGAAAGTTCCTGGTGTTCACTTTTAATCAAAACACCTTCTATTTACAAGAATGATATTTACAAGAATATTTACAAGAATGATAATATGAACATAGTGGGAATTATTTGGCAAACTGGTCACAGAAGGTAATATGCCCACGTTTAATTTTTATTCTAACAAAAATTCTTATAAAAACCTTGTAAACCATCTATCAAGAAAATGCATCAGACTCTTTTTACTACCTGCCCTATAGGCTATCAAAATATTTGCATATTTAAAACTTTTCTTATTAAAGAAACCCTTTCTTTCTTCTTCATGGGATATTTATTTTATGGTGTATTAAGCCAACAAGAGAAAAACTGATCTGATGTTTACTCTTATATGTGATTTAATATAAATATGCATGAGTCTCAAATATATGTTTTTTCCTACAACTGCAAGCCCCAGTGTTTCTCTCCTAAAGGCTCCAGGAAAGATTGTTAAAATAGCTTTATAATTAATCCTTCCCTGTATATGAAATTTCTCATTCTGTTGTTCTCATTACAATCCTAAGTTAATCTCTTACCACATTTCAGTAACCAAAAGAAATTTATTGAAAGGTTGAAGAACGGACCAAAAATCACTTGTGCTGTTAATATGAACACTCCTAAGAAGGAGATCCTCTAAAGGTAGAGAAATACTACATCTGATTTTCTTTAACCTTCTACTCCCTGAACCAAAAGAAATATACTGAAAGGCTGAAGAACTGGCCAAAATCACCCCCTGAAATTAAGATCAAAATTATAAGAAAGAGATCCTCAAATGTAGGAAGCTGCTACATTTGATTTTCTTTAACATTCTACTTACTGATCCTTTGAGTTGAGGGCAGTGGCTGTTTAAATGTAATGTACATAATATCCAGCCTGGGTTCAGCCTCTTGGTTATGAGCTCAGATTCTGGATTCAGATGCCCTGGGTATACACCCAGGCTCCACCTCTTCCTTACCCTGTTCTATCACCTTAGGAAGCGTATTGCAGAGCTGCAGCAGCTGTGAGGATGTAGGCAATGCCAGGAGGATCAAGCTAAGAGAAACTCAGCTTAGAGTTTCACAGAGAAATTAAATGAGACCTTGATCAAGACTTGCCTGAAGGCCACCCTGCTGCTGTTCTTTTTTGTTTATGAGAACCAATAAATTCTCTTAGTTATTTAAGTCAGACTGAGAATGGATTGATGTCACAGGTCACCACAAGTACCCTAGCCTGTGCTGGCCCACAGTTAACAGCACTTGGCCTTTCTGACTGATTTAGCCTCTTCTGATGGATGGGCACAGGCCTTACGGCATAACTGATCATGTATTTTCTGTTCATGTCACATTACAGTGTGCTCTGAACTTTAAGTCACTCTGCACGGAGAGGAGGAACAAGAAAAATGTGAAAACAAGAAAAAGTTTTGCTCAAAATAAATAGGGAGCCCAAGGGGGTTGCAAATGCTCAACGCTTGAAGAAAAGACTATGTCCCATGTCAGCAGCTTCCCTGGATGTCTTGCCCAGTCTCCTATTGTATTTCTTCCCAGAGAGGCCCTTCCCACACTCAAAACTCTTCCTAACTTAGTCTATGTGTGTTAATGGCTGGGTGAAAGGAACACAGATAATGAATGGGTAGAGAGAAAGCATCTTTCCCAAACTCCTCCCAAATATCCGCTAGGAAGAAAAGGGTTAGCAGCAGGCTTGCAAACCACTCTCCTCCTTTACTGGGAGCACCCTGGGAAGGAAGAAAGACCACGCACTCTCACTTCTTAATAAACTTAGGAGATGGCATTGTTGCCAGATGAAATACAGGCTGCCCAGTTAAATTTGATTTTTCAGGTAAATTATTTTTTAGTATGAAAATGTCCCCAATATTGTATGGGATACACTTATACTAAAAATATATTCCTGTTTATCTTTTTTTTTTTTGGCCATGGCATGCGGCTTGCGGGATCTTACTCCCAACCAGGGATCGAACCCATGCCCCCTGCATTGGGAGTGCAGAGTCTTACCCACTGGACCGCCAGGAAAGTCCCTCCTTGTTTATCTGAAATCAACATTTAACTGGGCATCTTGTGTTTATATATGTTAAATCTGATGATCTTATCAGGAAACCTTCTGGGAAACACAACAATGGTATTTGCTAGCAGGAGATGCCTTATTTGTTAGCGTGATATACCTGGTCTGTCTAGTGGGCATATGGTAAATATATCTGGAATCCAAGTATGTATAAGACACGACTGCTTGAAAAATGACCCATACGTTGTGTAACTATCGAAAGATAAAGGTGTTTCATAACCAAACACCAACCTTTGGGGACCAATCGTGACCACATATTTGATGACCACATACATGCCCTACTCACATCTCCTGCAGAAGGGCCTGCTTCATGGGAGCAGAGCTGGGTGACAAACGCCAGCTGTGACACCTGTGACTCCACTGTAGCTTCATCTCAGGCCATGCATCTCCCAGACTGCCCCCCATACATGGGGAGCATGGCGTGGTGCTGGGCCATTCCTGCCTGACGCGGGGTTTCTCTAATGGCCATCTTTGGCTCGGAGACTTCCTAATGACCTGGCCAAGACCTTCTCGGGACTGCCCTGCCTGCTCAGTCCTTCCTTCCCCCTCTCCTTTCACACGTGTCAGCCCTGCTCCACGGACTGAAGGCTCGCCTTGCCTTCCCCTACCTCACGGGCATCTCCCCCAATAAATCTATCCCGTTGAATCCCCTTTGAGCATATGCTTTGAGGAGGACAAAAAACTAGCACAAAAATGCAACACTTGGAAACCTCATTTCGCTAAATCTGATCCATCATGAGTCCAAATGAGTCAAGAAAGGAGCTGGAGAGCTGGGCTGATGGTGTTGGACCACTGCCTGCCTCACCTCTGCCTCAGAGTCACTTATGTCTTTGAAATTATTAGTAAAGCTTGCTGTTGGGTATTATCAGCGGTTCCCAGGAGTCCAGTTTGACAATCCAAAGCTTTGTGGTATCTCATCTGTTTTATTCTCATCCCTCCCAACCAGGATTCCACTAAATAAATATCTGTAGTTTATATATTTATATATACTGTAGATTTTATATATATATATATATATATATATATATATATATATATGAACCAAAGGCTCAAATACTGAGAATTTAGCATAGCCTTTATGAGCACTAGACAAGGACAAACTGAAAAGTCATGATCTACTCCTGGTAAGTTGGGTGACAGATTTCTCTCCTGTGTGACTACATTCTGTTAATATCCAGCAGGGTCATAATCCAAGGTTGGGCCACACTGCCTGTTATGGTGGTGAATTGTGTTCCACAAAATTCATACGTTGAGACCCTAACCCCCAACATCACTGAATTTGGAGACAGGGCCTTGAAAGAGGTAATTAAGTTTAAATGAGGTCGTAAGGGTGGGGCCCTAATCCAATAAGGCTGGTGTCCTTATAAGAAGAGGAAGGGAAATCAGGAACGTGCTTGCACAGAGAAAGACCGCATGATACAACAAGAAGGTGGCCGTCTGCAAGACAAGGAGAAAGACCAATGCTGCCGACACCTTGATCTTAGACTTCCAGCGTCCAGGACTGTGAGAGGACGAATTTCTGTTCCTGAAGCCACCTGGCGTGTGGCAGTGTTTTATGGCAGCCTGAGAGGACTAATGCACTGGATTAATAGGCAGACAAGTGTCTACACTCATATTTTTATGGTGGCTCTGTGTAGTCATTCAGGAACCCAGGCTCCTTCCAGCTTATAGTGTTTGGCCGTCCTCTTCATCTGGCCAAGAGATGAGGGAAGGGGTCGTGTGAAGGACTGAGCAGGTGGTAACACGGACCAGGGGTAGAAATGTGCACATCACATTCCAATGGCCAGAACTCAGTCTAAGGATGCTGAGCACATCATTGTATTAGGTGTCCAGGAGGCAAGGGCAAAGTCTGGTAACCAAATAGACAGTTTCTGAGGCAATAATATTCTCGATCCTTGAGCATTGTTGAGACAGCTGAAGGAGACAATGCAAGTGCAGATTTTGCTCTATGTCTGGCTCATGACCTAATAGGTATTAGCTGTTCTTTTATTAGGTGTGCAAATTAGATCTAAAAATAATTGCAGACAAGCCCAGATACCCAATAAGCACTGGCTGATAGCATTATTACTATCAGGTCATTTTTTCAGAGTTGTATGTGAGCCCTTTCTATAAAGCCAGTGAGCCACAAGTGGATGGAAGTCCTCCTCTTAGAAAGGAAAATGGGTGCAAAACTACTCGACATCATTTTTCTGGAGACAAACAGATATGAAAAATGTACTATGTGAAAAGGCAGCTTCCCCTGGAGCAGCTTCCTCTGAGCATACAATGGAGCTCAGAGACCCAAGATTTCCTGTTTCCCTCGAAGCTCTAAACCATTCCTGTGGGAGTAGGCTAAAATATCCTTATAGGTGGAGCAAAAAAAAAAAAAAGAGAATTCAATTCAGATGCCGGAGGGACTTTAGAGGTAATATAATATCCTTTCCTTCCATTCTCAAAGGAGGAGAAAGCAGTAAAAAAGGTGATGAATGTCTAGAGCTATTGGAAGGAACAGATTTTAAATAACACATTTTGATTCATCAGCTTTGATCCAAAATCTTTATTATAGCAAATGGTGGTTATTAGATAAAGATGCCTCATGTATCCTCAACAAGGGAGCAATGGTGCTTTCAACCCATTTGAGCTGGTTAAGCTTTCATGGATTAAAAGCCTTTTAATAATATCTGCTGAAAAGTATGTCTCTCCCAGTGCCATGCAGTAACAAAAATCATTGTACAACCATTATGTGAAGCTTGGACCGGAAAGATAATTGTCTCGGTTTTATAAAGTTAGAGGGAGTGATGGATTCTGCCCTGAAGTTTCGGCAGTGCAATTCTGTTCAATAAGCACTCAGAAGTTCAGATGTTTATCTGAATTTCAGGACCTACAGAGACACGTTTCTGCCCGTCAGCTTGTCCAGGAGCAGTTTTATCTCTTTTTGATACTAAGGAGCACAGTCAGGCAGCTCAACAAGAGAAGAACAGGGATGGAGAGAAAGGATGAGGCTTTTTCTGCTTTGGCACACACACCGGAGATGGGAGTGGAAACCAGACGCTGTCCTGCTTTCAGATGAGATAAGAACCACCCCACCCATGGCACCTGCAAACCTCCCCCTCCTGGGGACTCTTCGGGACACCCAGGACCCTGAAAGAGGCGCAGGGCAGCTTTTCAGGGCAGGCCACATGCCCTGTCTTCCCTGGATCCAGGTGAGCAAACATCTGTCCAGCTTTGCCTTCTCTCCAGCACCTGAACCCGCACTGAGAACCCACTAGGAGCAGAACCCTTCTCCAGCAGAATCAATATCTCACGATTCATTAGCTTCCTTTGCCTTTAAAATAATTTAATTCAATAAGCCCCTTTCTCCTTCCCTCCCTTCTCCCCTTCCTCATCCCCTTTCCACCTCTTTCTTTCCAATTAGCCCTCAGCATCACATTCTCCTTTCTGTATCATTTGTACACAATCAGACTTGAAGTTGAGGTCCTTTGCGACTGTTCCTAAAAGATCATACACATGTGTATCTTTTACCGGGATCGCTACTCTGTGATCATAAACGCTTTCTGATCTCCATTTCCCCCCAGTATCAGGAGCCACTTAGCTCGCATCTAGAATAACAGATGAAAAGCAAAGCTATACACCTGCCATAGGTCAAGACTCCCTTGTACTAAGACACACACACACACACACACACCCCTACCTGAACCTGGGTAGCAATTTTTTTCCACCTAGCATCTGACTCCTTTCAATATCCACCAAAGAAATGAAATGGTGCGAACCATTTGGGACACTTTGTAAGAAGCTTTAACCTAAATGACATTCATAACGCTGTTTTTCCAAAAGTGTTCTATTTAAGTGAATGCACCAGAGAAGAAAAAGGAAGTTTTCCCCTTCTTGATCAAAAGGTAACCTATTTCTGAGAGTGTTCTTTACTTTCTCGTGGAAAAGAGCCTAATATTGTGGCATAAATATGAGAACAGATTAAAACAATCCCCCAGTCTCCTTCAGAGGCCAGAGGTAGTAAATTACACATCCTAGGAGAAAATATGCGCTACCAGAGGGATGTGTTAGTTTCAATTTGGTGGAAAATAAAAGACCATCCCTTCAGTTATTGTAAAAATGTAGTTATGAAAACGAAGAAGTATAATTTGATCCCAATGTTTGGGTTTTGGGGAAGAGCTTTTTATAGGCACAATTTGGAGGGAAGGTTGCAGGGCGTGTGACCTTCCTCTGATAGGCTGGTGGGGAGATAGCAGAGTGAAGTTCCGGGAATCTCAAACATCAGCCTTCTGGTTCCAACCAGGCTGGGCTCCACATGTTCGTGTGGACGTTACCATCCTCCACCTGGGTGGGGGGCCTTAGTTCCTGTAGAAGAACTCAGAGGTATTATATCAGATTGTTACGTGTATCCCCTCAGGAGGAGCCAGGACTCTGCCCCATAGCTGCACTATTGCTTCTTGGCTGTTCCTGCTTTGTTTGTGTATCCCCTCCCTCTCCTAATTAGTAACTGCTTGAGTCTGTCCTTTGAACCCAGTATGTGCTGTGCCCCTGTAGCCTTTCCCATGAGCTATGTCCCCACCATATGGTGCAGATTCTCCAGACAAATAGAGGTCACTCTACAGCCTCCATCCTGGTCTTCACCCAAGAAGGTGATTAGGACCTTGAGGGTGAGAACGGAGGGTGTGACGGCAGCAGCCTAAGACCCGTTACAGCTCAGGAAAATTCATATGGCAGCAGTTCACCGCGCCTCGTTGCGTCAAAAAAAGAAAACACTTCAGCTTAAAAGCAGCAACCCTAAGGGTTCGTGCAGAACGTCAGCTTTGCAGTTTTGCAGCTGTTGGTGTCAGGGAGCAAAGAGAAAGTGAGGATGCCGACCGACCCCCCTGTTTGCTTACAGATGACACGGGAAAGAGCCACTTGGATCATCTATGATTCAGGCAATGTGTCCCCTGAAGGATAAAACCAGAACTCCTCAGAAGTCCCCTAAACCTCCTGTTGAACTTCGTAACTGTCATGCTTTGAACTGCGTTCCCCCAAATGTGTGTGTTGACATTCTTAACCCCAGTACCGCAGAATGTGCCTTTATTTGGAAATAGGGTCTTTGGAGATTCAGTTCGTTAAGACAAGGTCATGCTGAAGCAGGATGGGCCCGGATGAGGTATCCCGTATCCTGGGCTGGCCTCACTGCACCTCCACAGGCTAAGAATAAAACCTGAGCTGATACCAGAAAAATTAGGAAGTGATGCTGTCCATGTAAACAAATTGTAACCGAGCAGGACCCTACGGGGCCTTCCCGGGACAGGCCTTCCCCCATATCCTCCGCTTTAGCTCCTCTCTGAAGTACCTAGATAATAGTATTTGATGCAAATTTCCTGAGTTGTTTTGCAGATATGAAAACCCCCCACCAAATGGAAGAACTGCTTGATGACCATGAGTCCGTAGCCCCAGGCCTCCTGGAGCCTAAGGACTGATAATGTGAACCCTTGAGACACCACCCTGCTGCCTCACCGTCAGCCAATCAGAGAACTGTGCACGAGCTGATCACGTACCCTGAGGCGCCATCCCCCCTCCCCCCTCCCCCCTCCCCCCTCCCTCCCCCCCCTTCACCTGGTCTTTAAAAATACTTTGCCAAAACCCTTCCGGGAGCTCGAGGCTTTTTAGGTCATGACCCACCTCGCCTCCTTGCGTGGCCCTGCAATAAACCTTTCTCTGTTCCGAACTCCGACGTTTCACCTTGTTTGGCCGCACTGTGCGTCGGGCACATGAACCTGTGTTAACAAAATAAATATGGTCACCGTAACACCCGTGTATTCGTCTCCTCTGAGCTCAGAGGAAACACCCCCTGGGAAGATTTTCCTCCTTATTTCCTCTTTCTCAGAGTTTCCACACTTCTCTCTATACGGTCCTATTTTGTACTCAGACCTGTCAATACACACTTTTTTTTTTTTTAATTGGGGTATGGTTGATTTACAATCTTGTGTTAGTTTCAGCGTACAGCAAAGTGAATCAGTTATACATATACATGTATCTGCTCTTTTTTAGATTCTTTCTCCATATAGGCCATTACAGAGTACTGAGTAGAGTTCCCTGTGCTATATAGTAGGTCCTTATTTGTTATCTATTTTATATATAGTAGTGTGTGTATATCAATCCCAATCTCCCAATTTATCCCTCCCTCCCCTTACCCCCTGGTAACCATAAGTTTGTTTTCTACATCTGTGACACTATTTCTGTTTAATACACACTTTATTTTAATTGTCATTCATCTTCCTGAGGTCAATGGGCAAATCCTACCCATCCTTCTACCTCTCATACTTAGAATAGAACCTGGCATATTAATTCATCCGTTTATACAACCAACAGGTTTACGGCACGCCTACAATGCCTGCCCCTAAGATAAAAGCTGGGAATATAAGAGGGAGTGACACCAGACCTGCCGCAGCCCCACGAGGTCACACAGTTCCAGTGGGGAAACAAACGTCAATCAGCTCTTCAGGAAAAGGTGTGTAAAACGACCACTGGGCGAAGGCAGAGAGCTCTGTGGTCCTGCTATCATGTAAAATAGCGTAATGGGATCAGGGCTACAAAGGAAATCCACGTGGTTGCCTAAGAACGTCAAATAGTGTGCTTTGACCTGCTTTTGTAGAATCAAAGCCGTCTTCCCTAAGCGAGTAGAATTCGAGAGCCGATACATGGAGGGTGGATAGGAGCTAACCAGGTAACAGCAGGGGAGGAATGTCCAGAGCACAGGGAAACCGTGGGCTAAAGGACATAGAAGAGGTTAGCTGTGGAGCTGGGCTGGGGAAGCGTGGGGGCGCCGGGGGTGGGAGGCTGGAGGGTGGGCAGGGCTTGAAGACGCCTGGCTTTGACGGAAAATGTTAAATATTTGCTTTTATTCCAAGAACAGCGGGGAGGAGGAGGTTGGTAGGGAAAAAAGAATAGGATGAGATTTCCGCTTAAAATGACAGAGAATGAATCTGAGGGGTGAAGAGGGGATGCGGGGGACCAGTTAGAAGGCTCTAGCCCATCAAGGGGTGTGGGCTACAGAGTCCAGGGGGAGTGAGCAAGCTGGAATGAAATGGGGAGCAGGGAAGAAAGCGTGAAAATGGAGGGACACAGAGGAACCTGGAAAGATCTGTACCTACACGGATGCCCATTTAAATGAATATGTGGTAGGTTATTATCTTAGGCGTCTCTTCGTTCTCGTGAGAACTATATGGATGAGATGAGACAGGTGAATAAATGAAAGAGTTTGGCACATTTAAACAGGTTTCCTTATTGCTAGACATTGAGCTTTTATATCCTGGCGTACCTCGTAAGTCACTTAGATAAGCTATTGTTTCAGACTTCTACGAAATGATTTGGCTATGAAAGTATTTGTTTTCTCAGAAGCACATCTTTTTTTTTTTTTTGACTGTGCTGCACGGCTTGTGGGATATTAGTTCCCCCTCCAGGGATCTAACCCGTGCCCCTGGAAGTGAAAATCACTGGACCACCAGGGAATTCCCAGAAGGGCATCTCTTAAGAAGTGTTCCATACAAAACAGCATCGGGGGAAATTCCTTGGCAGCCCAGTGGTTAGGACTCTGCCCTGTCCCTGCTGAGGGCGCACGTTCAATCCCTGGTTACAAGCCGATGGCCCAGCCAAAAAAAAACCTGAATGGGGAAGTCAAGCCAACTGTCTCATTTTGCAGGAGGGGAAGTGGGAGGGTCTGGAGAGGAAAAGGTTTCCAAGTTCTCATCCTGGGAGTAGAGTCAGAAGGAGAAACCTCACCATCATCACCTCTAAAAGGGGGCACTTTGGGTTTATTCTAGCCCTGGTACCAATTCTCCCGAGGATCCAGAGCTCAGCCTTTGGAGAGCAAACCCTCTGTTCAGGGCTACTTCTGCGTTTGACCGACACCACTGTCACCTGCAAATTGGCGCTTGCCATCTACCTCTACAAGGATTAAATCAGGAGCTTCTGCAGCCGCTGACTTTCAACACCCCTTGAAAGGAATTCAGGGTGCAGGTCAGGAAGGAGGCCCTCTGTGCTCTGGGAAAAACTAGCAGAACAGGGCTTCAGATAGATATTTTCAGGAGACGATTTTATGGGTCCAATTCCTGCATCTCCTCGTATCTAGAAAAGCCCTAAAATCCTTCATGGTGACGTCTGCTCCTCGTGACTTGCAGTAACCTTCTGCAAAAAATATGTGCTTGATTGCATCTACTCCCCCTTCACCAAAAGCACATCTATACTGACCTCCCCCCTCCCCCCGCCAGCTCTTTGGAGCAGTTTCTCAGAGCTATCTGACAGCTACCTGCTGTCTCCCGGACTATAGTCCTCATTTTGCCCCCAATAAAACTTAACTCACAACTGTCACGTTGTGCTTTTTTTTTTTTTCAGTCGACACTACCATTCCTCAACCCTAAACAGAAAGCATCCTGCCTACAAAGCCACTCCAGAGTTGGCTGTGGTCCAGCTCTGAGACGCAGGCTGTGACTTTTCCGCTCTTTCCTTTTGTGTGCATGCACCTTTGCACTTAGAAGTTCATGGGCTCTCTCCCCAAATGCCTCCTTAAGATGCTCTGGCATGTTCCCAAGTGGTAATAAATGCACTGCCCCTGCCAAGGGCTGCCTTTTTCTGTGCTGAAATAGAAAAGAACCAAGAAATAAAGCTTTTGAGAAAGTACAAGAAGAAAAAGAGGCTTGCCATCCTGGGAAGTCACTAGAATTTTGCACACAGAAGATCCACACGTCGTTCTCAGAAGGCAACCCAGGAGGGAGAGAAGGGCAGGAGGAAACATTCCCAATAAACAGAATGCAACATCAAGGGTGTAATTTTTTTTCTGGGGTGGATTTTTGGGGTGAAAGAGCTGTAATTAATTGTGGGCAACATCCATGTCCCAGCAGAAGCCGATGGCAGTGGCCTCAGCGGTGGGCAGCCTGCTGGAAGTTGACCAAAGCTGGTCACGTGCAGTCTCGTTCATTTTCGAGGGCTTATTCTCACCTAAGTGTGGTCCCTAGGAAATAGGCAGGTTAGCCAGGCAAGATAGAAAGCCACTGACAGTGACCAAGCTGTGCGCTTTTCCAGAGAAGGTGCTTCCCTGTCTGTACATCCGTTTCTTCCCCTGGATGGTGGCTCTTTGCAGGCAGAGATGGGGACGGGATTCACCTTCTAGGGCAGCCACGCAAATGCCCCAAACTGCTTAGAACAACAGCAATCCACTCTCTCACAGTTCTGGAGGCCAGAAGACTGAAATCCAGGTGTGGGTGAAGCCACACTCCCTCTGAAGGCTTTGATGTTAAACAGGCTTCTGACATTCAGAGACACAAGTTTCTACGCCCATGACTTTGCTCCTTCCCCCAACATCCTTCTCTCAGTAACTGACACCACAGTGCATCAGCTGGGGAGACATACTCCTTCTTCCTCTTTTTCTTGCACCCTACATCACCTACGAGTCATGTCAACTCGACCTTCAAAGCAGAGCCCAATCTTCCATCTCACCCACCTTGCCCGCCACTGCCCCCCTGCTCGTAATCTCCGTTAGGTTTCACCGTCCCAAGGTCGACTATCGCTTCCTCACCACGCCATCCCATATGACCCGACCCCATGGTCTCTGGACCTTGCCATCCTCCCCCTCTTCATGTCTACACCCCACCAGCCCCTCTCTCTTCCTCGAACCCCCCAAGCAAGACATCAAAACATCCTCACAACCTGCTCTATACATTTTTGTTCAGATTTCCTCCTTTTTAAAAAGTTATTTATTTACTTTTGGCCACGCCGTGTGGCATATGGGACCTTAGTTCCCCGACCAGGGATCGAACCCACAGCCCCTGCAGTGGAAGCATGGAGTCTTAACCACTGGACCACCAGGGAAGTCCCTCTCCCCCCGTTTATACAACAAGGTCAGCAATTTTTTTTTCAGTCAATGCTCACATGGGAAATATTTTTCACTGTGGGAGCCCTGTGGCCCCTGTTGCCCTTGTCACACAAAAGCAACCACAGAAGATGCTTAAACAATGGACAGTGCTGTGTTCCAGTAAAACTTTTTTTATGGACACTGAACTTAGAAATTCAAATCATTTTTGTTAAAAAAATTTTTTACTGAAGTATAGTTGACTTACCATATTGTGTTAGTTTCAGGTGTACAGCACAGCAATTCAGTTATACATATATACGTGCCTTCTTCTGCTTCACTTCTCTTATAGGTTATTACGAAATACTGAGTAGAGTTCCCGGTGCTATACAGTAGGTCCTTGCTGGTTCTCTCTTTTATATACAGTACTGTGTATATGTTAATCCCAACTTCCTAATCAAATCATTTTTCCATGCCATGAAATATTCTTCTTTTGATTGCTGCCCCTCCTACCTGGCTCGTTGTGGTTCCTTCTTTATTTCTTTAGTTGTAGAAAATGTTTTCTGCTAGTCTTCAGGTCATTCTCGTCAATAATTGCTCAGCAAATGGTTGTAATTGTGGTGTGCCGGTGGGAGGAGGTGAGTTCAGGGTCTCACACACCTCCCCAGCCACTAAGTGTTATTGATCCGTGAGCGTGTCACCCTATACATCACAATCTCCCTGAGGGTGGGGACCAGGTCGGGCTTATTCACCGAGACATCCTCAGCCCTAGCACCATCTAGCTTGCAGAAGACAGTCAATTAATTCCTGTCAAATAGACGCATGAAGGGCAGTCCAGATGAGTAGGATTTGAGCATTTGCAAGATTGAATTTCAAACATATACATCTGAAACTGTGAAATAACATGGCTGATCTTTTCTCTTAACACAGTTTTTCTAACTACATTTAGCCTTGATGCTGTCAATTTTCCTTGAGTACCAACAACCATCTTTGATTTCTTTTACTTCTTTTTTGTTTAACTTTTATTTCTAACTTAAAAAAAAAAATCCTGTCTAGTGGTTGAATGCCCATTTACCAACAGGAATAAACAGATGTCTCTCATTAGTACAAGATGGCTTTTATCCTTCCCACAACTTTAATTTTATTTTCTCTTTTAATGTTCATCAAGAGAGCATACGGAATAAAGCCTTCAGACAAATAATACAATTTCACAAGTTTCCAGTTTGGCAAAACTTGCAGAGTTTAGACAGAGGACACTGCAGATTGTTGATCTGCTCAGGGGCCAAATGAGACACACTGCCCAAGGAAACAACATCACCAATATCAGTAATGAAAACAAGACAGTCTCTGTGTCATTTGATATTATATCCCTGATGCTGAAAAGTGCTGGGCATTTCCTAGGTAATTATTAAATATTTAACAGATGGATGAATCAAGAAAAAAAGGAAGAAAAATTCATTCACAATGTATTTTGCTTTCCCGGTCTTCTTGGTCCATATACATCCTAAATAATTTTGTTGTTATTGTGATTTTTATATGTTTTAATTATTTTATCAGCCACCTCCAAGAAGACTGTAACCCTCAGAAATCTACCATGACTTCAGTGTCTTGGAGCTGAATACTGGACAGGACCTAGAAAAAAATGGCTGGGAAATGGGTAGGTCAAGGGCAGAAAGGCAAGGATGGCACAGACTGGCTGAGTAAAAGCTAAAGTTTGAGAATAACTGGGATATAAATAGGAGTAAATAGGATCAATGTATTCATTAGCAATGTGTTCAGCTGCAAGTAATAGAAAATTCAGTTATCATTTCCTTAATCCATAAGGATATTTATTATTTAGCAAGAAGCACTGCAGTGCATGCAGAATTGGGTGAACAACCCAACGATACCATCAGGGCTCCAGACTCTGACCTCCATCCTCAGCACATTGGCTTATGTACGGAATCTTGGACCACGTAGTATCAAGATGGCTGTGATATATACAGGCACTGCATCCTTATAGCATAGCCCCAACGGGAGATAAAGGGGCAGAGAGGGGTCTTCTTACACTGCTTCTACTTTCATCAGAGAAGAAAAATTTTCTTGGAAATGCCATCAGATTTCTCAGTATGTCTCAGTGGGTCACACGATGCTTCCCAGCACCACTGATGGGCACAGAGGAAAGGCACTCCCATGATTGGCTCAAACCAATCAGGATCTGTGCTCGGGACTAAGGGACCAGCAAAGTCCTACTACCTAACATCTGAACAAAACTGAACAAAGACCCAACCACATTAGTGACTGTGTGTGAAGCGTATACTCATGGTGGTGGAGGGGATGATTTTCTATAAGTTGATGGTTTCCAATGTTATCCAACTGGAGCTTATAGACCATTAAATTCATAGCGAAGAAGTAAGTGGTCCCCATCCTAGTTTTTTGGGGGGATATTCTAATATTGCTTCCCCACTCTGTTTGCTGCTAGCTTCTGTCAAACGTGTACTAATCTCCCTTTTTAACAAATAGGAAGCCAGCATCGGGATCACCCCTGGTGTAATGTTTTCCTTTCATTGTATCTATTTTCATAATTATCTTTTATTTATAGCCAATGATATTGCTTTTTCATTCATAGTGTTCACGCGGTTTCCATTGTAAACATTTTTTGATTTGAGCAACGTATTTTAAAAGGAAAATATTAAATAATTAACAATGCAGATGGCACTGCAAATACGATCATCATAAGGATGTCAAATAAAAGACTGAAAATTGGGAACCTGGGTCAAAGGAATGGGAAAGAAAGTTTGGGGGGCTCTGAAAGCCTTTAGAATAACTTAGACCTATTAGGGGAAACTGAAGCTGTATTTACATTCATTTAAGGCAAAATCAACCAAAGCCTAAGGTTGTGTCGGGTCTTATTTTCCCAGGATGCCATCCCGCCTCTCCAAATAGACCCCCAAACAGTCCGGGGGTTGTTGTAGATTTCTGTCTGGACAGAGAACGGGTTCTTTTATCACTCACTGAATGCCATGTGGCCACTTCTCCTCGAGGGCTGCCACAATGCCATTTGTTTCTGAAAAGAAGCTGAAGTATGCAAGGTCATGATTCAGGAGACATTGATTTTTGTCCTGAAATCTCAACTTCTAATGACGGTAGAAGCCACGAGCTGATACATTTATGTCAGTGATGTGTGATTTATCTTTCAATCCTGTTTCTAAGTAAAGCAGTAACTTGAGTAAAGGAAAAGTGCTCAATGGACAAGGTCATTGTGAGATGGTGTGGGGTGAAGCGTGGATTTTTAAAAAATGCATGAGGATGACAGATGAATGATGGACATCTGGGAAGGACTGAGCTCTAGGCATGCAGGGAAATTTGGGCAGAAGTCAAGATCCCGTTCAAGCAGAATACCAGCACCAAGGAGAGATCTGTGAGTAATGCTTGGTATTATCTTTCCTTCCGTCTCCACACAGAATCCGCCCAGATTGAGAAGCTCTTCAATTTCTGGAGGTCTCCTGGGTACCACAGTGTGTAACAGAGTGTGAAGTAAACTGGCAAAGTGCAACACAAATTAAGCATGTTAAGCAAAACAAGAGTGTCATTTTCCATAGCCAGAAAGGACTACAGTACACGGCTTCACCTCTCTGTCTAGACAACTTGTGATTTTCTTGATCTAGGACCTGCAGTTTTGAGCAAAAGGGTAAGGATAGATTCTTCTGGAAAAATTTTTTGACAGAACCCAGAAAAGCAACATGTGACAAGTGCCAGCTGGTAAAGGCAGGTTCCAATTGCCTTTTTTTTTTTAGTGAATATTTATGTTCTCTTTTTCAAAGCAAACTCTGTTGAGTCCTCAGTGGAGAAATACATCAAAACCTCTTCAATCCTGACTCTTGTGCAGATTGAAAAAGTTTAAAGGATTAGAAATGTGAAAAAAGAAATACAATGTTATTACTGTCAAATTCACATGGAAGATAATTTAAATAATGTGGACAAACATCAAAGCTCAACCATTTTACATAATAATGAATAATAATAATAAATAATAATGAAGTGTCATTATCTTGTCAGGACTGAGAATTTTGTTGTTTTTCCTTTAAGAGTTTGCAATAACCCTGCCGGTTACTCATATTTGTCATGTTAACTCGGCTCTTTTTTTTTTGCGCATTAAATGTTTTCTTAATGACCTTTCAACTCGCCTCATCCCAATTACCATGACTTTCAAATTAACCGCATCTGAATCAGTGGGGTTTGTGGGATTCTACATTGACAGGTTAGCTGCACTGATGGAAAATATCACGGGAAGATTTTCAATGCTGTACTTTTTTAATTGAAGTATAGTTGATATACAATATTATATGTTATAGGTGTGCAATATAATGATTCACAATTTTTAAAGGTTATACTCCATTTATAGTTATTATAAAATATTGGTTCTATTCCCCATGTTGTACAATATATCCTTGTAGCTTACTTTATACCTAATAGTTTGTGCCTTTTACTCCTCTACCCCTGTGTTGCCCACCACACCCCCCACCCTCTCCCCACCGGTAACCAATAGTTTGTTCTCTATATCTGTGAGTCTACTTCTTTTTTGTTATAATCACTAGTTTGTTGTATTTTTTAGATACTACATACAAGTGATATCATACACTACTTGCCTTTCATTTTCTGACTTATTTCACTTAGCATAAAGCCCTCCAAGTCCATCCATGTGGTTGCAAATGGCAAAATTTCATTCTTTTTTATGGCTGAATAGTATTCCATTGTGTGTGTGTAGATACAGATACAGATGTAAATATAGACATAGATGTAGATATATATACCACATCTTCTTTATCCATTCATCTGTGGATGGACCCTTAGGTTGCTTCCGTATCTTGGCGTATGTTGTATTTTAAGAGTGAGGTAGCCTTCTCTTGGGCTGCCATTTCTAAGTTCCGACTATGCCCTGAGGTCATCACAACAAGCATGACTGGGGCCTCCAGCCCCGCTGCACGGATGGGCATCGTCTATAAGAGGACACGTATCAGGCACCACAGAGCCACGCTCCCTCGTCACCAGTCACCTGCTTCCCAGGCCCTTCAGTGCCCCTCCCCCACCAGGAGAACTATGGGGGCATCAAGTCCCCCCACCCAGTCTCAGGGCATGTCATCCTCCTCTCTGAGGCCAGAAGCTGAAACTTGCAGGACATGGAAGCTCTCGGTCAGCCTCCCATCTGGGCAGTCCCCAAGAAAGCCCCTGGGCCCTCCCTCCTTCGGTGCCAGTGGGAAATTCACAGATTGCAGACACCCAGCCCACGTGGAAGTCTTTCCCTGTCCCATCCCATAGCCACTAGAAAGGACCGCCCCCTTTCCATCCACCTCACTCAGGTCTGACCTGCTGTGCCGCCCTGCCCTCCTCAGGAGGGAACTTCTTCTCAACTTCTCTTGGCGTCTGGAGTGTCGTCAGCTTCAACATCCTGCATCTTCACTGGGAGGAAATCCAACCGCAGAGAACCGCAAAGGACCGAGACGGAGTCCCCTGTGTGGTAGGTAACGTGGGGAAGTGACTCAGCTTTTCCACAGCTCAGTCTTCTCATCTGTACTATGGGGATGCTAACAGACCCACCTTGCAGGGTCACAAGGATCAAAGCTGCACGTGAAACACTGCATACGGCATAAACATCGCTGACGTCGATTTTGTGAGCCGTGCCGTTATTACTCTGCGGACCGCAGCCTGGGCGCTCTGCAGGCCACCCCTCGGCCACGGGAGCAGCATCTGAGGCCGGGCTCATCCCTCGGGACCTGCTCCACGTGCCTCCCCCTCCCTCCACAAAACAGCAGCCCTTTCCTGATTCCACCAGGCGAGGGCCACTCCCAGTGGAGAGACAGGAGCAGCACGAGTGTCGGAGGGGCGGCTGAAATGCCCACCAGAGCCAGGAAGACCCAGGCGTGAGGAGTGGGGGACGGCGGGACCCAAGGAGCCCGGGCCTGGCCTGACATCCCCTCCCAGTGCCGCCCCCAGGATGTGGACCCAGTGTCTCTGGTCTTCTGTATTTTTCACAGGAGGCCAAAAATCCAGATCTTTATATGATACCTCTTGAATTTTAAGGTGCAAGAACGTATAAATTATTTCTGCCCATTTCTACCACAGCAGGTCAGTGTGTTGGATTCAGGCCAAGCTCCCTGCCCTGATTCTGTACATCTTTTTCCTTCTGACTGATGGCTGAAGGCCCTCGCAGGGGACCCTCCACACATCCCACCTCATCCCATGCTCTACTGCTTCCAAATCCCTTCTCATGCCTCATCAGACCTGAAGATGTTCCCAGAAGGAAAAGGAGATGGTAAATCAATGCTCAAAGAAGATAATGACTGGTAACAGCTTAACCAGTGACCTCTCCCTGGAGGAACCCGGATTCAAAGGCCTTTTCTGGGGCAAGGATGCCCTGACTGCCCACCAATGACCCCCTTCTCTTCATTGCTGGCAGCCCACATCCCATAATAGATGCGGGATACTGAGTTACTTTCTCAGGCTCTTTAGAGATGACATGTGACCCAATGTCAGCCAAAGGAGACTTGAGAGGACACCGATGGGGGCTTCAGTAATGTTCCCTTCTTAATAAAAAGAGACACACAGGATTGTTCACCTCTGTTGGAGCCAGGCCTCTCCTTTCCACCCTCCCCCCAAAGCTTGCCTCCTGCCTGCCTTTGGATGTGAATGGATGAGGATGTGATGCTAGGAGCTCTGACAGCCATCTTGTGGCCATGAGGAGACAAGACAAAGAACCAACTGAAATGCTGAGGATGCTTCTTGGTGTGTGAGATAATCAGTCCTCTGGTTTAAAACCTTCCAGTTGAAGCTTCTATTACTTGGCACTAATGCAGGGTAGATCTAGGATGCCCAAGAAACTGAAATTCTATCTGTGAAATTCCAAGACCCACAATATGTATATGAAGACTATTTTCTGGGATCAGGTGTATTCTTCCCCAAAGCTCCAACAATACCAAAGGTACAGCATGGCTTACGTCCCTTTATAAAATTAACTGGAGCACAATGGCCCTGTTTTTTTCAGCTCAATTTCCAAATGCTGTAAGTCTATGTGAGCTCTGCAGTATGTTCACACGACCCACTCATGAAAGTGGACAGACACCTCTGATGCTTTTACTCCCAGTTCGGAGCTCTGACCTAGATTTATGGGATGGATAGTTTCCATCAAAAAGACTACTAGTCAAACCAGGGTATGTGGAGTACAATTATAGGGGTCCAGCAATCTGGCTGACTTCTTTCCATCCCGTGTGAGAGGTGCAATCTTCCTACACCACCATCTGCCAGAAATTCACAAGGAAAATATTCAAACGAAACTTCCTTTTGTCAGACCGGTAAGGGACCCCACAAAAAGCTCCAAGCCCCATTAGCCAACTGTGAATACAAACAATTGCTTTCCAGTTCGGAAACATTCATCCTTACTCAGAACCCAGACTGACATCAAGTCCCAGACATTTTCTGAGTTAGGACCCCCTCTCCCCAGCTGAGTCTCCTACTGCATCCACAGGGGGCTAATACACCCATCAGAATGTCATCCATCTTAGTTTCACTGCCTGATAAAAGTGGAGATTTCATTAAACAATCGCTCCATGACAGACTGACCGGATATAATTTAAGGAGATTAAATGCATCCCATTTTAGACACCTATAGAGTTGACATCAATGAGCAGTATCAAAACAGGTGGAAACTGATGCCTGGCCGATCCCAGGCCATCTCAGCTGAACATCTGATAGGCGCCCCCCTTAATATTCCAGGTGTGTATGTTTCCTCCAACAATGGGGAGTTAAAAAAACACTCTCACCTGGTCCTCTGAGTGACGACCGGCAGCTCACTGCCATCAGACAACCTGCAGGAGGGAACCTTGTGGCTTACCTGGGAGACAACCAACAATAAAATAAGTAGCATGTGCATATTATTCAAATGAAATTCCAATTAATTCAGAACTTGTTCCCAGACTTCCCAAGACCGCTCACGATCATGAACTCTCTGGGCATTGCTTCCCCCAGCTCCTGATGTCACACTAAATGGCCTGCATCGAAAATGCTGATGGGAGGAAAATGCATTAGTGCTGGACTGCGGATTGACTATGTGGTTTCAGGACCAGAGGAAATATCATAATCCCCCCTCCCAACCTCAGGGCCTCTTCTCCCTCCCTCCTGGTTGGGGATGAAATTGATGGGTTTTGCCTAAGCTTTCAGAGCAGCAGGACAAGATTCTCATCTCAAGGGAGTTTGCAGTTTTTCTTTCATTTGCATCCTTGAAGACAACCCCAGCACTTCCTCCACCAAAGTGGTTCATGAATGGCCCAGGAGTGATGCTGAATTATCCATTGCCCTTTGCCCCCAACACGACAGCCTCGGTCTCCTGCGCCCAGGGCAGCCAGGGGTCCATGATCCCTTGCAAGCGCTGGAGTGAGTAGCACGGCCCTGGGGGTCAGAGGATGGAGTCCTACTCCAGAAATCCTGCCAACTCACAGCACCCTTGCCGCCATCACACCTGCTTGATCTCCCCATCTGTAGAGTAAAGGTGACGACACCTGTACTACCCACACCAAAGGTCTTGCAAAGACCAGATGAAGCGAGGTGGGTGAAGCCCGGTGAACAGTAAGAAGCACCTCCCGCTGGGAGTTAACAGCCCGACGTCCTGTGATCATGACCCCGACGTTGTGTGGTCCTGGGGGAAGACAGAGCCCAGCTCAGCAGGACTGCAGCCTCACCGGGACAGGGCACCGGGGGGCAGGAGGGACAGAAGAGGAGACACGATAATTGTGTAATCGTGACGTTGGCCATAACACAACACGTTCTCCCATCGCCTCCCAATTTCACACGTGTCTGATACATTGAATGTGCAATTTGTAATGTGAGGTCAAAACACAATGTTATTTTGCCTTCTCCTGCCCCTTTCAAATGTACTAAGTGAAGAAAGGAGAACTAAAGAGAACAATTTTATTGATTTCAGCTCTCCACTGAATCTCTCATCTTGCATAAGCAGTCACAGAGATGGCAGCCATCAGCATTTGAAATCACATTTTGCTAGAACTTTGTTTGCAGGTTTATGATCTCTTGTGTGCAGAAATGCCCTTCTTTTTTTCACTTTTTTTTTAATTTTTAAAAATTAAAAAAAAACTTTTATTGGAGTATAGTTGATTTACAATGTTGTGTTAGTTTCAAGGTGTACAGCAAAGTGAACCAGTTATACATATACATATATCCACTCTTTTTTAGATTCTTTTCCCATATAGGTCATTACAGAGTAGAGTTCCCTGTGCTGTACAGTAGGTCCTTATGAGTTATCTGTTTTATATATAGCAGTGTGTATATGTCAATCCCAATCTCCCAGTTTATCCCTCTCCCTCTTCCCCGCCCTACCCCTGGTAATGATAAGTTTGTTTTCTACATCTGTGGCTCTGTTTCTGTTCTGTAAATAAGTTCATTTGTACCTCAAATGCCTTTTTTTTTTTAAGCAGGTTCTTTTTTTAAAAAATTAATTAATAATTTATTTATTTATTATTTTTGGCTGCGTTGGGTCTTCGTTGTTGCCCACAGGCTTTCTCTAGTTGCAGCGAGCGGGGGCTACTCTTCCTTGAGGTGGCTTCTCTTGTTGCGGAGCATGGGCTCTAGGCACGAGGGCTTCTGAGTTGTGGCTCGCGGGCTCAGTAGTTGTGGCTCGCGGGCTCTAGAGTGCAGGCTTCAGTAGTTGTGGCACGCAGGCTCAGTAGTTGTGGCACACGGGCTTAGTTGCTCCATGGCATGTGGGATCTGCCTGGACCAGGGCTCAAACCCGTGTCGCTGCATTGGCAGGCGGATTCTTAACCACTGTGCCACCAGGGAAGTCCGCAAATGCCCTTCTTGAGGGCAGAACTTTTGCCTCTCTTTCGCACTCAGTGTGCTTTTGTTTTCTCTCCTCAAAGCCCCAGCATCTACCCCCCATTCGCCTTCTCAGCTGGCAGTCATGCCCCCTCTTTTACTAATAAAATGGGCACAACCAAGGAAATAAATGTCTGGCTCATGGTAGATGCTAAATTAATATTTGTTCCATGAAAGAGGAGATTAGAAGCATCGTATCATGTCAACTACAAATTGGCACTCATCATTGGCACTTGCCATCTGTCTCTACAAGGATTAAATCACGTGCCTTGCAGCTGCTGACCTTCAACACCCCCTGAAAGGAGTTCAGGGTGGAGGTCAGGAAGGAGGCCCTCGGTGCTCTGGGAAAAATTGGCAGAACAGGTCTTCAGATGTTAGATATTTTCAGGAACCAATTTTATGAGCCCAATTCTTGTATCTCCTCATATCTAGAAAAGCACTAAAATCCTTCACGGTGACAACTGCTCCTCGTGACTAGCAGAAACCTTCTGCAAAAAATATGTGCTCGGTTGCATGTACCGCCCCCTTCACCAAAATCACATCTATCCTGACCTTCTCCCTGCCGCTTAGAGGAGGTCCTCAGAGCTACCTGAAACACTCTCTCCCGGGCTGCAGTCCTCATTTTGCCCCAAATAAAACTTAACTCGCAACTCTCACGTTGTGCATTTTTTTAAGTTGACAATCGTAAGGAAAATCTGGGTTTTCAAAAAAAATTTTTGAACACATCCCTGGTCACTGTCTCCAAGCAAACCAGAAAGGAAACAGGTAAAGAGGATCATCTGTCTTTCCTGACAGTAACAGAATGGAGGTGGGCACTAAGAACCCAGCCAGTGAGAAACGACACCGTCCCCACCAGAGTCAGGGATGAAGACAAGCTGACTGAAGGGCTCAGACCAAGAACGTTCCAGCTCCCTCCATACTGCAGCAATGGAAGGACATCACCGGGACGCCCCCAGCATGCTGCAGAGACATCTCCATGGTCAGCACTGACCCCTGAGACCTGCTGAATAAAATGCTCATTATTATTATTCTGGTGATTTACTGATGGACACTGCAGTTAGAGAAAAACACGGGAATGGCTACTGTGCTCGTCATTAAATGCCTCATTATGCGAAAATGTTCCCGAATGGTGCAGTGGGGTGACCAATCTAGCCAGCCCTCACCCTGTCAGCGGAAAATGAGGCTGGTGGAATTGGAATTATGTGAAAAGAGGTACATTCTTCTCCTGCCAAGGTTGCATTTTCAAATGGTCCCAAACCAAATGTCAGATGAAAACATTTGTCTTCTGGCACATGCTGGTCGTGTATCCGCTGCTAAATGCAGTCTAGCAGCTGAGGTGCAGCGGAGAAATACATTCATTCGTGGAGCGCCATCCCCATCACGGCCGTGGGCTTCCCGGGGTCACTTCCTGCTCAGGGTCCCCAGGAACCCTGAGGTGCTGTCACTCAGCCAGAGCTGCCTGGTGTCCTCTGAATGCCCATCAGGAGTGCAGGCTGCCCCTGGGCTGGCAGAGAAACTCAACTCCACTCATTGGAGCGAGACAGCACGGGGGTGATTTCTCCCCAGTGCACCACAAGGTCTCCTAGGTCCTGCCTGGGTTACATACACAGGAGCAAGCACGGCTCACAGAGGCTGATGCATTTCATCCTTCGGGAAATATAAGCAAAGTTGACAAGGGCACCGTCCTACAGGAGATCAAAGATGGGAGGATGGGTCTGAAAGGTGTCGGCATTGAAAGCCTCTCTCCATCATTAGAGCAAGAGCTTTCCTGTGAGAGATACGTGAGAGGATGCAGAGCTGAGCCGAGAGCCTCTGACCCCTGTGGAGGAAGTCAGAGCAGGTGAGGGGAAGACAAAGTAGCCAACAGGGAGATGGACCGAGTCCCAGCCACTTCCCTACAAGGGAAATTCTAATGGCATCTCACCGTCCCCCAGCTCCTGCCACGTTGCTCTCTGCTTCTGCACCCACTTTAATCCATGATTTATGAGTGGAATTAATAGAAATCAATCGGGCATGGCTGTGCCTACAGCGCCGTGTTCAACGACAGATGTTTCCCAAGGTAATTACGTTAGGATAATAACAACACAGAAGAAATGCCTGGTCATCAGCTGTGGATCGTGAGCTCTAAAAAGACCGGTGATTTCACCAAAAACACTGCCAGCCAAGGAAGCGGGAGAAAAGACACAGGTCCAGGGCTGGCCCAGGTGTCTTTGCGTCTTGAGATCCGTCCTTCCAACTTTCTGTGCCTCCATCTCCTCCGCTGGAAAACAGGAAGAAACCTCGTTCACTGTCTCAGTTGGTCCTGCCAACACATCCGGGGAAAACCAGTCTGGAAGATGGAGGAGACATTTCTCATGCAAACAGCCCGTGGCCCTCCCAAGTAACAGACTGTGTAGTATAGCTTGTTTGCTTGGATTTTCATGCCATCGTAACCTGGTTTTGAGGTCTCTGTTAGAGGAGGGTCCATTCTCCTTCGTGAGCAGCTGATTAAGTCACCCCCCAGCCACTTCCCTTATGGGGCTCCCAGCCACAATGTACCTCCCTAAGTGCCCTGGACCAGGTGCCACTCGAGACAGCCTCTATGCCCAAGAGCCCATGAAATTAGTCAAATTGCCAATCCACAGGGGGAGCTCAAAACTCAGCTACGCCCACCCTGCTTGCTGTGCCCTACAGCCCAGCTCCTGTTACCTGTTCCCAGATGCAACACCCCCGTGTGGCCCTGCTGGCAGCTTTCTCTCATAGTATAACCAGAAGTGGGGTCCGGCCGCTCGCCGCTCAAAAGCCAATAAAGAGGCCAGGTTGGTGGAAAGGAAAGTTTGCTTTATTTCAGGTGCCGGCAACCAGCGGCGGAGGGGAACTCCTGTCCAAAGGCCAACTCCCCACCACGCCCCGCTGACAATCGGGGGCAACAGCTGTTATAGACGGCGGGAGGGGCTACATGCAGAACCAGCACAGGCAGCTCCGACAGGCAGCTTGAAACTGGTCATGCGGTCGTCTGACCAGCGTCCTCTTGATTGCTTTCAGTACAGTTCATCTTCAGATCCAGGGTCGGTTTGTTCCCATTTCCTTGAGGCCAGTTCTGGAATTGTGGCAGCTCACGTCATGGCTACAGTCTGGTCATCGTGTAGTTAACTTCTCCACCTGGTAGGGGTTTCAGCATCTGTAAGACAGCTCCCAGGACACGGCTCAGAATATGATCTCTAGCCCTTGAGGAGGAACGAAAGGGCCTTGACTATGCTTAGTGACTAAACTATTATTATTTAGTCTTGTTGGACTGTTTTCCTTTGTTTCTGCATTTCCCCACTTCTCTGATTCAACTTATTCTTTGGCTAAAGTTTTTCCACAGACAAAAAGCAGGCCGAGGACATGGGGGGGAAGGGCTATAGGGTCCTGCTCCATTTCAACAGGAGCTGTAAATAACAGAGTTCTGCCTTTCATCTATCTGAGGGTCATTGTGTTGTGTCCCTCTGTCAGAAGCATCTTTGAATCTTAACAACCACGGTCAGCATTTGGGGTCTAGAGGGGGGGACTCTGCACCTTAGCCAGCCTTCAGCTGTTCCCCCACTGTGTAACCCAGCTTGCTCCCCCTTCTGATTCCCAGTTTTCTCCTGTATTCCTCATGCAGAATCGGGATAGCCCAGGGGTTACGCTTGACTAGACGTCCCTGGGTGCAAGTCCTCACTCCCCTCATGCTTGTATAACTACATCCCTGTGCACCCCACTCCCCTCCTCCAAGAAAGGGGGTCAGTCCTCCACCTCCTTCAGGGGCTGCTATGAGACAAGTCCAGACGCACATCACACACACTCACTAAGGCAGCCACTGCTGTTACTAGAAGCCTTAGGAAGCTTCCAGGAGCGGGGGGCACTCAAACACTCACTGGGTCCACACATGTCCAGGTACTGGAAACAGGAGACAGAAGCCAAACGCTTCCATCAGGGGATCTTAGTGGGGGGTTAAGAGCAAATATAGTTTGGGCTCAGTCTCCACGTTCTTAAAGCAATCAAGTTGGGCCTTTTGATGTCACATCCAAAGAAAGGTACACATCCAGTGACAGAGCAAACAGCCCTTCATCACACCAGTGAGAACTTCTGTCTGCAGTTCCTGAACTGTGCTGGGAATGATGTTCCCAAATCCTCTAAGTCTTGTGCATTATGTATTATACCTTTTGCAATTGAAAAGCATTTGCTTATTCAAATGTGAACACTGAGAACATACCACCTATTTGGAAATTCCACGTAGGCTTTATTTGTATTAAGTAAAGAAATCTGGGGGGAAAAAAGAAATTTAAATGGCCTGATCCTCTCTTTAAAACAGAGGGCCTGATATGGCCAGGACTCTTGTGCATGACCTTCGAAAAGGGCCTGTGATCCACAAAAATTTGAAATTTCAAGCTGAGTTCTGTGCCCTTGTTCAAGAGGGTTCACCGATTTAATTAGATTATTAGAAGTGGCGAGAAAGGGCAGAACAGGAAAGAAAGAAAGAAAAGAGAGGGAGGGAGGGAGGAAGGAAGGAAGTAAAGAAAGAGGGAAAGGACAGGGACACATAAGCAGCGGAGAAGGCAGCGCTGTGCGGTTGGGAGGGAATTCGCCTCCGATGCCGTGGCCGCCTCCAGGGGGCGCCCACCTGCAGGTCCTGGCGCCCCGCGGTGCATTCCCGCCCGCCGACGCTAGAGGGCGCGCCAGCGCACAGCCCGCCCCGCGCGGACCCCGGAGACACTCCAAGGGGCCGACAGGGGGCGCTTTATAAGAACGGACGGAGCCCAACCCGGAGACTCTGAGCCCGGCCACCTTCCGGGTGGAGGGAGGCTCCGCGGCCCTGGGGCTGGTGGGCGGGGCCGGAGGGAGATTTTCCCCGCGCACCAGGGGAAGAGACCCCACCTCTTCCAAATCCCGAGGTCGCCTTTTGCTTTGGGGTCGCTGGAGGGAGCATTGCACTGAGTCCAGTGACCTTTGCAAAATCATCTTGGGGTGTCTCGGAGGCAGGTGTCCCTGGATTAGAATCTCAACTCCTCCCTTCGCTGTGTGACCTTGGACAAGGAATCCACCTCTCTGAACCTCAGTCCTCTCCACCCCTAAAATGGGGATAACGACATGCCCAGATGGTACAGCCGGGGCGAGAATGAAATGAGACCCTGTGCCTGCAGGCGCCCACGTAGCAGGGCATCTGGTACACGCACGCGCAGCACGCACGTGAGAACCCACTCTCTGCTCTGTGTGCAGATGCTGCTCCGGAAGAGAAATGTGCACTTTCCCTTAAACCAAATAATGACTCTGCACAGCGAATCAGCCTGAACCTCATTCCATTATTTGTTCGTGATTAGATCTGGCCATTAATCCACTTTTCCAGGTCTAGAATTAGACGTTAACCCGGAGCTAAGCAGAGTCGTTCTCAGCGGCTCCAACAACTTACCTGGCAGCAGAAGGACACCTGGTGTGGTGAAGGGTTCCTCCCCATTGGCCTCAAGGACACCAGGAGCTAAAGCTACAGTTGGCAAAGGAAATCTAATTTTCCCCCAAGCCCTAGGTAATTACAGGATGTCATCACAGCCTGATGAGTATTTACCCAACAGAATGAAAAAATGTGATGTTTCCTGATCCATCCAAAAGCTTAACTGTCATTTAAATAGGGCATGGTATTTAAAATATTAATTTCATTATCTTCCAGTGTCTTATCATTATACATCTAAAGCATCACACAGAATATATTTGCATGTGTAAAGAATCCATCATTATTGTTTCCCCATGGCAGAAATGGCTGTTGGCTTGACTTCTGAATCTGAGCATCGGGAAAGCAATGATATAATGTGTTTTTCTGCAACAAAGCTTGCTCAATGTTGGAGAAATATACAACACAGGGGATGAAAGGATAGGACAGCCGGACAAGGTGGAAATGTCACATCCATCGCCTGTGATGCCTTCTTGACCTCTGTGTGGTTTGACGACTTCACCCTTTTTGCTGCCGAGTCAGCCACTAGAATAAAAGTCCCTTCAGAATTCCCCAGAGTTCAACACCAGTCACAGCCGGAGCCTTGGAGATGACCTGATTGCAAAATTCTCAGGCTGGAATTGCTCTTAGTTCTTTGAATCATTTTGATTGTGTACTTGTCTCACTAAACGTCTTTGTGCTCACATCCATAAGATAATAATTCTACAGCAGCTCTTAGTCCTGCTTTATAGGATTCTAACCCTCAACCCCTTCTGTGTGGGTGGGGGCCATGCGATTAACCCCGTGAGCCCCGTGGGCTGGGAACAGACATGACGTGTTACAAGGGAAATTGGTTTTCAGCAGGCAAAAACACCACTGCTTATGTCGCCTGCCCCCTTCCAGAATGGTCCAAGGCCCCATGGCTACCAGACGGGGGTCCTTTGGTCAGTGTAGCTGCTGCTCTCCCCCTGGTGTAGCTCTGGTCATCTTTCTGGACCTCGGATGCATCAGGCGTGCATTAGGTTTGGGACCTTCGCAATTGCTGTTCCTCTTTCTGGGACCCTCCCCTCCCCCAGATATCCCATGGCTTACTCACTCGCTTCCTTTACTCCACGCTCAGATGTCAGCTTATCAGTGGGTCTTTGTTGATTATTTCTTTTTCAACTCCCATCTCCACCACCAGCCACTCGCTATGCCCTCCCCTGCTGTGCTGTTCTCCATAGATCTTTACCCCACAGAATCTACTCTATAATTACTTATTTATTTGTCTATTATCTGTCTCCTGCCTCAGAAGTATAAGTTCTGTTTACCATCACATCCCCAGTGCCTGGAACAATGGCTCTCAGAGAGTAGGTCTCAATAAATATTTGTTGGAAGAAAGAAAGAGAGAATGAATAAATGTTCACCACACACATGGGCCAGCTGGTGGTCCCTTTCTCTACCCACACCTGTTTCTAGAGAGTTGAAATTCTACTTCCATGTTTTCAAGAGAAGCAAGGGAATTGGATGCCTTACAATGCAAAACCTGATTTTTCAAGCGTTAGTCATAAAATTCTAAAGTATACAAATAAGTGCTCCGCGGGACAAATAAAGACCCCGGCATTTCCCCTCTTCCATGTCCCAGCTCAGAGCTCATCTCAGAAAAGTTCCCCCATAAACAGGATTGTCATGGCAATGACAACAAAGGGAACAGCTGGCAGGGTCTTGCCCTCCGTGCCTGGGTCCTGACCTGCAATTTTATAGCGGGATCATCTTCCGAGCTGGCTGAACTGCTGTATGGCCTTTCATCAGAGGTTTCACCTCCGTGAACTTCCGTTTCCTCATCTCGAAATGCGCAGGATACAACCAGTTCGCAGTCGGTTGTCAGGACTGCCCCGCATATTTGCAAATTGCCTGTGTCTGACACAATGACTGGTAGAAGGCCATGTTTGAGAGATAACACTTCGTACTACTGTTGCTTCTTGGTCCCATCCTCGCACGGTACGCACCTGTTGGTGGTGGGGAAATGGTCCGTTGGTAGGTGTTTTCTGTGCACAGATTTAGACCCCTACCGTTGGCATCTACCATTCAGACTAGAAAGAGAGCTGAGCCCGGATCTGGGGGAGCTGGTTTTCTTCTCTAGCCCACCCACTCACAAGTCTGGCTGACCTCCTTCCGTGTGCCAGGAGCTGCTCTACAGTGGCCAAAACAGGGACCCGCCCTCGTGAGGCTGAGACTCCAGAAGGGGGAGCAGTGGATTGGAGGGCATGGGAGACTATGACGACCGCTCTGGAGAAATACAGACCAGGAAAGGGAGACAGGGAGTGCAGGAATGCAAGGAATGACAGTGTGGTCAGGAGAGCAGGGACCTCCGGGGGGAGGGGGAGGAAGCCATACACTCACTTCCTCTGAAAGGTGCGGGGTGCGGTGCCGGGGGTAGATTTTTGCAGGCAGAGGAAGAGACGTGCCAAGGCCCTGAGGCAGGAGACATCCCGGTGTTTGGGAATAAGTGGGGATGGAGGACTAGGAGCAGAACTAGCGAGGGCAGCAAATGAGATCAGAGAGGGGAGGAGGCCAGAAGAGGGGTGTCCACACAGGTCTTGGTGAGGATGTTGGCTTTTCCCTCGAGAGATGAGAGCTCTGGGGGTTTGGGGACAGAATGTCTGACTTCGATTTTCACAGACCCACTCCTACCCTTTAATGCTATGGTATTAAATGTAGCGCAAGGCCGTCAGAGTCCCTTTGTGACTCACTTTCTTTCGAGGCCGATCGTGCCCTATGCAGAATTAACATGCTTGCAAATTTCCCACAAATGGCCTCATGTTCTGGGGTAACGATTATGTTTTCTATTTCAGAAACTACTGGGTGATTTATTCCTGACTTCTCCTTTTTCAGAGGAAAACAGACTTGTCGATTTGTTAAAGCTAAAGGGTTCTGGGGGTTTTGGGGTTTGTTTCTTCATTTACTGCTTCTAGTCTATTTGGTGTTCCATTGTACACGCTACTGACCGCACGTCGCTAGCTTGTCGGTGTGCCCAGCAATGTGACAAGGGACAAAGTCAGGGGAAGGGATGACGGGACATCCGGTTTTTATGGAAGAAACCGGGACACAAAAGCAGATGTGGTCTCACTCTACAAAACAGAGGTGGCGGTCTCCAAAGCAGCCTGTTGAAAAATTGCCAAAACGGGCCACTTTTTCTGGCCGATATGACTTTGGTTTTTGAGTTGTTTTGTTTTCATTTGTCCTTGGCCTTCAGCTGATGAAGCCGCCTGACAATTCAGCTCGAAGTGTCTCTCCTCCTCATCCTTTAAGAAGTTCGCTTTGCACAATCAAACCTCCATTCCGGAATGTCGCGGTGAAATTGTAAGGTGAGCCTCTTTGCAATGTATCACCTCCACTCTGATACACATTGTGATATACGGGTTTCCCCCCAAACTGGGGGACCACACAGTACACACAGGGTGGAGAATAATGGGCTGCACAGAGTCTGGATGCCTGGGCTCAAATTCCACAGCTGTCACCTGCCTCTGTTGGTTTGTTTTAATGTGGAAGCCTCAGTTTCCTCAATTGCAAAACTCAGAGGTAAACAGGATCTCAGTTATCGGGGAGGATTAAATTAAGTCAGTGTATGGCAGCTTTTATCATTATTAATAGAAGTATCCTGAATGTTCTCTTCCTTCAAATGTTCAGACAAGGCTTGAAAGATCCCCCGAGCGTGCAGCCGGATGAGACAGCTGGCGCGGTGTGTAACATCAAAGGTCGTTGTGATGCCCTGACCTGGTCCCAGCGTTCCACCAAGGGACCAGCGTGGGTGTCATGGGTCATCAGCACGTGCCCATTCAGGGTGTCATCCAGGATAGGGTGGCCTTAACTCAATCATTTAACAATTATATGTTGAGTGCAACCGTTGGCAAGACATAGTATATACACAGAAGGGAAATAATATGGATTAAGATGGATTAAGGGTCAACCATCTTGTCTCATCCCATTTAATTCTCAACCATAACCCTACAAGGGAGGGAGTCCTCTCTCCGTAAACAGATGGAGAAACAGATCAGGCAGGGCAAGTCACATCCAACATCCTGTACCATCTGCGTGACCACGGCTGGATTCACGATCATGGTTTTCTGATCCCACGGTCCATGGTGCCTCAAAACCCACTCCCACCCCTGGCTTTCCCTCTTCTGAGTTTGGAAGATCCAGACCCAGGGCACTAGATTTGTCCTTCATCCTACCCGGCCCTTCCCCACTCTGTTCCCAGGAATAACCAACCTTGTGTCTCCATCCTCGCCCTCATTCATTGTCTCCAAAGCCACCACTTCCATGAAATCTCAACAACCTTCCTTCCTCTGATGCCCTGCAGGCAGAGCCAGCTGCGCAGGTGTGTGACCTGGGCAGGTGCGTGGGGCCCCAGGCTAAGAAGGGCCCCATGGTTGGTTTAATGCTCTGGTGTCACCATCTTAAAATTCTTAACAAGTTTATCTTTGAACTTGTGTTTATAAAGGAAGTCAGATTTATAAAGCTACGCATGAGAGCAGAGGAGATACACGTAATGTGTGTGCCTGCTATTCCCTGCTGCCCTGTTCACATATGGCAGCTGTGATACCAGAATGCTGGTGGATCCATCTTCAAATGACAAGCAGGGTCACTGACCAACCCTCTCCCTCACTTTCCTTTTGAACCTGAACTTGCTCTGAATGCAAAAAGAAGCAGCATTCGAAGAAGCATGACTGACCAGAGAACCCTACCGTGGACTTTCCAACTCATGTTACTCTCCTACACTCAGCATCCACTGATCCTGAAAAGGATGACCTAGAAGAAAAGAAGAAAAAAGAACAATCTAGAGTTCCTTTTCTTTCCATCTCTCCTTTATTCATCAGCAAGCTGAAGGGAGAGATTTTTCATAGAACGTGTGCATCTCAAGACGTGAAATAAAACAGTTGAGTCGGTTTTGTGCAACATTTCCACTGTCCTGGCAAGAACAAAATACATATGCATTTAAAATCTATAAAATGCATGTTAAATGCACTGATATTTGATGATTCTGCATACAAATTAAATGCACTGATATTTACATCTAAAACTGGTCTTGCACAGTATAAAGATTAATGGCAAAATTTGTTCCCATCATTTAAAATTTTTATTTACCTAGAACTGCACTAAATAGCAAATAAGAAATACCATAAGTTGAGAGAAAGACCACAAGAAAAAGCTTAATATTTTATTACCTTGGTACTTTTATCTTTTTTTTTTAAATCCTGCCTGCAGATTACTCAACCAGCCCAGCCCACAGGGCTGTGTGTTACGTCCTCAATTTACACTTCAATCGTGACCTCATTCTCAACAGTAAGGCTGGTACCTAATCAATCTTTGTGACACCACCAGCAACCAACGTGAAATTAAGTCCACTAATAGATGCTCGTGTTTGTTTCTTGTTTTGACTTTAGAATGAGAAGGTGGGAGTGGGTGTTTTCACCAGTGGATTGAAAAATGGGGACATTAAGCAGGAAACTAATCACGCAGCTTCTGAAAATAACTGTAAGGTTGGTTTCCACTTCTTATTCACTTCTCCTCCATCACAAATAAATGTACTTTTAAAATCCTTTAAAGTGCCTCTTGGCTACACACAAAACATGCCATTCGTCCCTGTCAGCTGGAAATCTCTCCATTGCAAATAAGAGAAAACTGCACTCAAAATGGCTTAAAAAATGAAGACAACTTATCGATTCACATAAAGTTGCACGGTGCACCTCAGGGCAGCTCTATCCAGCAGTTCAACAGTATGTCCATGGCCCTGGTGTTTTTCTGTTTCTTGTGCTTCTTCTCCACACTGCCAGCTATATCCTAGTCACACCCACCTCACGGTCACAAAATGGCTGCCAGCAACTTCCAGGCACAGGAGCTTCCTCATTTGTATCTCTTTTTCCAATTAAATGTGTGTTTATGGGGACTGAGCTGACAGAAAGTAATTCTAGATCAGCTTGGGTCCTTATCTGCTAACAATGGAGAAAACTTATCTGAAAATGAGGTCAATGCAGAAGAAAACATATCTGAGAGATGAAGAAAGAGAATGGGTTGGGGGGGGTGGCTTCAGATTCTTAAGAATATTGATTGAGCAGCTGGATCAAGCTATGCCTGAAATCATATCCCTGACTTTACACTTACAAGGGCCAATAAATTCCTTGGTTTTTTGTTTTCTTTTTTGTTGTTGTTGTTCTTTTTGTTTGTCTGTTTGGTGTTGGGTTTTGGTATGTTTTTTTGCTTGTTTGATGGATTTCAGTTACTGTTGATCCTGACAATCCTGACAAAGAATCCTGACAATCATAAAACTCGTCCATTCAAATATTCATTCACCAACTGTCCTCAAGCACTCTTCTGTATCAGGCCCTGGTCTCTGCTTTTTTTTTTATTATTATTATTGGGGTATAGGAGATTCTGTATCAGGAACTGGTCTCTGCTTTTTTTTTTTTTAATTTGGGTATAATAGCTTCTGTATCAGGAACTAGTCTCTGCTTTTTGGAGTCTGCAATCCAGAGAAAGAGGATATACCCCAAGTGATCATCTGGAAGTGATTAATCCTATATTCGTGAGATCTGGACGTGTCATAGACAGCTTGGGCAGTAGCAATATCCTTCCTCCATGAGCCACCTGTCAGTTTCGATTTCTAGGAGCCTAGTTGGAGAGAGGGCTGCAAAATGCTTAGATAATATATAAGTACAGGTAAACCCCTTGCACTTAAATATTAAATTCCCTGCCCCAATCCCAACATCTAATCAAAAAGGCAGGCATAAAATAATATGTCTATAAATTACTTTCATTAAAGATGATATTTTTTTCTACTGAATTTGGGCAGTAGAGAGAGGAAATAAATCTAGCAGTTTAAATACTCAGTTTTTCATCGTGTTCATTACTCCAGCTTCTGCGGAGTTCTGTATTCGAACAGCAGGGGCATAAGAACCTTTTGATAAAAGCTCTGATTTAAGCCACCCCAGATAATTCGTGTCTGCCATGAACTTTGTTTTTCTCTACATCCCTGTGCTTTCTCGTGGTGATCAGGGCCACCAGCCAATTCTCTGAAATTTCTAATCTCGTAAATAAACGGACTTCGACAAAAGAGACTGCTTCTTTCCTGATTCTACATCTTCTGAGGGGTGTGGCTGATTTTTTTTTTTCATGCATTTTGGAAAGTTTCTTCTCTATCCCCAAGTGATTCATCTCCTCATGTAATTTTCTGTAGAGTTTCATCACATGCTGTTGGTATAATTCAGGCTGCATTTTAATTTTCTATCGGAGTTTTAAATTTTCCCTTTCAGACAGCACTCTCTGACTACAGAGATCCTGGCTCCCGTTTGGAGAGTGTAATTGCATGCTGAGTGCTTTGTTTATTTGATTTCCTCCTGGTAGCTTGTATATTTCCTAACTTTCTCCTTGCACTAACTTAGCTGCATAAAGTGTGGTTTCTACTAAGCAGCTTTGATGTGATGAATCGTTTTCTGATTCATTCTTTGTGTTCAAGTTGCCACTCCTCGTGTACCTTGTTGGAAAGCAGGTGAATCCGCCATCCTTGAGCTGACCCTCACTCTGACGATTCTCCATGCATAGCGTTGCCTGAGTATTGTTCTCTGTTCAGTCACACCCCTCTCTCTTACTTTCCCTCCTTCTGCTTCCCATGAAAGCTTAGACTTTCCTGAAGGTCAGTATTTTTCACCCAAATCATCCATTGGTGATATCAGAAGCTGTTGCCGTTCATCCTAAAGGGTTTAACCACTTGAGATTTTTTTGCCTTCAATCACTTGAGATTGGAGATCATTTGATTCTAGGGACCATCATGAATTCTATGATATGTTTTAACTTGTGCAGAAAATCTTCAGGCTATCATTTTTTCCTTCCTTAAAATAATTTGTGTATTGACTACGAAAGCAATCAGCAGTATTTCCCACCATCTCCCAAAGGAAACCCCAACTAGGACCTGTCTCAGAACCTCAGACAACACCATAGACATCCTGCCCAGCTTTTCCAAGATTAGTTATGATCAACAGGCTGTGGCGGTCAGTGCTAAAGGGCCCTTTGGGGACCAGTCCCCTGCTGGGCCACGACAGGCCACACGGAACCCAGGGAATATTCCACTTGGACCCCAATCAAAAGCCTGGCCCAGGGACTTCCCGGAGGTCCAATGGGTAAGACTCCACATGCTCCCGGTGCCGGGGGTCCGGGTTTGATCCCTGGTCGGAGAACTAGATCCCGCATGCACGTTAGTTGCAACTGAGAATCCTCATGCCGCAACTAAGACCCGGGGCAGCCTAAATAAATAAATATTTTAAAAATATTTTTGGGGGGCTTCTCTGGTGGTGCAGTGGTTGAGAATCTGCCTGCTAATGCAGGGGACACGGGTTCAAGCCCTGGTCTGGGAAGATCCCACATGCCGCGGAGCAACTGGGCTTGTGAGCCACAACTACTGAGCCTGCACGTCTGGAGCCTGTGCGCCGCAACAAGAGAGGCCGCGATGGTGAGAGGCCCGCGCACCGCGATGAAGAGAGGCCCCCGCTTGCCACAACTAGAGAAAGCCCTCGCACAGAAACGAAGACCCAACACAGCCATAAAAAATAAAATAAAAATAAATAAATTTAAAATTGTATGTGATGTGGATGTATATTTAGGGTTTAAAAAAAAAAAAAAAGGCCTTTACCAACGTCAGCCAGTCTCTGATCGAGACAAAGAAGATTTCCGTCACCCATGTTAACACCCCTACTAGTCAACACACACCACAATAAAGGCAAACACTCCTCTGATTTCTACCCCCTTGGATTTTTTTTTTTTTTTTTTTGCCTATTCTTGAACTCATGGAAGTGGAATCATATAGTAAGTACTCTTATGTTTTGCTTCTTTCATTTCACTATGTCCATGAAGTTGCATAAATCGGAAGTGTGCTCCTATTTTAGTAACATCCCACTGTTTGAAAAAGACAATTGTTTATCCGTTCTCCTGTGGATGGCTGTTTGGGTTATTTCTGTGTTTGGTGTGTATTGTGAATAAAACTGCTATGCACATGTCTTCGTGTAGAATCATGTTTTTATTGCTCTTGGATAAATACCAAAGAACGCTATTCTTAGCTAATATGTTAAGTATATGTTTAACTTAACCAGAAACTGGCAAGATGTTTCCCAAAGCAGTGATAGTATTTTAGTCCTACTAACAATGTCAGAAAATTTTTCTTCCACACCTTTGCCAACGATGGGTGTTTCGTTCTTTTTAATATTAGCCATGATAGATGGTATGCACTCGTATCTCGTCATCACTGAAACTGACATTTCCCTGACGGCAAACGGTGGAAGGTACTCATTCTTGTACCCATCACAGATCTTCCTTTGGGAAATTTCTGTTCAAAACTTTGACCCATTTTCAGCTGTGCTGTTTGTCTTTTTATGGAGCTGCAGGCATTCTTTGTATATTCTGAATACAAGTCTTCTGCACCAAGAACATTTTCACCCACTCTGTGGACTGCCTGTTTATTTTCGTAATGATGTCTTTTGAAAAACAGGTTTTTAGTTTTGATGAAGTCGATTTTATTGATGTTTTGCTTATGCTAAATGATCTTGTGACTTGATTAAGAAAGCTTTGCTGACCCCAAAGTTGAAAGAAAAATATTCTCCTATGTTTTCTTTGAGAAGTTGTAAATTCTAGTTTTTATATTTAGGTCTATCAAGGTGTATTAGGTGTACCAAGGTTAAGGTACATCTTAACCTTGAAAGCATTATTCTGAGTGAAAGAAGCCAGTCACAAAACCCCCATGTTCCGTGATTCCATTCCTATGAAATACCCAGAAAAGGCAGAACTATACACACAGAAAGTAGATTAGTGGTTCCCTAGGCTTGTAGATTGGGAGACTTGGGGAGTAACCTGGTGGTGGGATAGGGTTTCTTTCAGGCACGATGAGCATATTCTAAGATTGATTATGGTCATGGTGTGAATATACTGAAAGCTGCTGAACTGCACGCTTTAAATGAGTGAATGGTGTGGTAGGTGAATTCTATTTCAATCCTGTTTTTATAAACAAACATCAAGGAACAAGTAAAAGCAGCTGGTTTCAGTTTTCTAATGCGAATGTCATCTTAGTGTTTGGCCTGATATGAGACAGATTCGTTCTTATAAAATGGATTTTTATAAAAAGCATTTACCTTCTTGATCATGCTTAGCTTGAGCAGGACCCAAAGCTTCTCAGGCTAAGCAGTCACCAGCCATCCCTGACTCCTGGATGGGTCTTGTGGTTTGTCTTGGATCCCAAAGCTTGCCTGGTCCCAGATCTGCCTTTGAAGCACAGCAAGGAATTAACGGGATCAAAAGGGAAGCAGCTGTTCTGAAAGCATTCAGCAGCCACCTGCCCAGCTGCCCTAGCCCCTCACCACACTGGTACATTTGTTTCCTGAAAACACTGGCAACATGAAAGCAACGTAGAATCTGCCTTAACAGGATTGCTAGAACGCTCTAAAACAGCATCCTTCAAAGTGTGCAGTGCAGTCCGTCAGGGTTTTGATCGGTTTTAGGCAAAAACAGGCAAATAATAAATAATAAGTTATTAAAATGGAAAACAGAAAAAGAAAACTAAAGTGAGTAACTTACGGAAAAGGCAGGTTGAGGAATACTTGAAATATGTGAAACGTTTCTTTTTTTTAAATTTTTTAAATTTTATTTTATTTTATTAATTTATTTATTTTCTTATGGCTGTGTTGTGTCTTCGTTTCTGTGCGAGGGCTTTCTCTAGTTGTGGCGAGCGGGGGCCACTCTTCATCGTGGTGCGCGGGCCTCTCACTATCACGGCCTCTCTTGTTGCGGAGCACAGGCTCCAGACGCGCAGGCTCAGTAGTTGTGGCTCACGGGCCTAGTTGCTCCGCGGCATGTGGGATCTTCCCAGACCAGGGCTCGAACCCGTGTCCCCTGCATTGGCAGGCAGACTCTCAACCACTGCGCCACCAGAGAAGCCCGAAACGTTTCTTTATAGGCAGACGTCTCAAAGCCTTAAAAGTGGCCTGAAAATCTTCAGCGGGGAAGATTAAAAAGTGTTTCCCATGGCAGGATATGTTCTTGGAATGACTTGTGTGTGTGTGTGTGTGTGTGTGTGTGTGTGTGTTGTTTGTTTGTTTCCGTTTTTCCCACCCTCTAATCTGGACAACTTTCTTCATTGCAACACACTTGGAGAAATGCTACACTTAAGAGGTTACTACCTTACAACCCGAACATGTCTTGTCGATCATGTTTTACTTCAAATCTATCCTCTTAGCCCAACAGTACTTTTTTTTCATTTAGAACTTTCCAGAATTTGGGCAGCTTATGCCCGGGCTCCCCACCTTGAGATGTCTGTGAACACTTTGGAATAAGAAATATACTAGCACCCCAGACCCAAATCTAGAGCCCTGTGTGTGGCTGGTATGCCTTAGGTTTATTTTGAAACTACAATTCAGGTCACATCTCTTGCCTGCTGGGGGCCTCTGACCCCTCCCTGCGAGAATCATATTCCCAAACACAGGCTCCCCAGCCAGGCCAGGATCCCCTGCCCCTGAGGGTTCAAGCACATGGAACTGGCTGCCTTCTCATGTTCTCTTCCCTCCACCTGGAAGAGTATTTCAATCTTACATGCCCATAACGACACCACCCACAGTCGCTACTGCCAGCACCCTCTCCTCCTGAAAGTGTTAGGGACCCGCAGACATGGAGTTTGATTGCCTTTTTGTCACATCCATGAACCTGGTAACAAAGTTAACATTTTTGACCCTTTACTGTCACATTAATCAAGTGAGTGGTTATTTTGGCTCTTTACTGGGCATTTCATATGAATGGAAATATTCCCCTTGACATGGAAAACAATCTGGAGTTTTCTTGCTCTGTTCTATAATTTTATGTTAATGTCCCGTAAAGCATATTGGTGGTTTTGATACCTAGAATATTGAAGGCTAAGGTAACATACGTTTTTAAAGAGTATTTAATAATTTCCCAACTACAGGTTCATTATCACAAACAGATAAAATGAAAAGTGATAAAATGTACCTGAAATGGAAGAGGACCTTATGGCCTTTGTCCCCCATGTCCTCTTTCGTCTGTGGAAAAACTGTGGCCAAAGAATAAGTTGAATTAGATAAGTGAGAAAATGCAGAAACAAAGGAAAACAGTCAAAGGAGACCAAATAATAACGGTTCAGTCACTAAGCAAAGTCAAGGCCCTTTAGTTCCTCCTCAAGGGCTAGAGATCATATTCTGAGCCGTGTCCTGGGAGCTGTCTTATAGATGCTGAAACCCCTACCAGGTGGAGAAGTTAAATACACGATGACCAGACTGTAGCCACGACATAAGTTGCCACAATTCCGAGAGCTGGCCTCAAGGAAATGGGAACAAACCGACCCTGGAACTGAAGCCTAACTGTACTTAAAACAATCAAGACGACACCGGTCAGACGACCGCTGACCAATGTCAAGATGCCTGTCGGAGCTGCCTGTGCTGTTTCTGCATGGACCCCCTTCCCTCCGTCTATAAAAGCTCTTGCCCACTCATTGTCGATCTTTGGACAGAAGTTCAACCCCACACACCGGTTGCCAGCCTCCAAAATAAGTAAACTTTCCTTTCCAATAAACTTGCCTCTTTATTGGCTTTTGAGTGGCGAGAAGCCGCCCCACGTTCGGTTACCTCCCCTCAGTTCCATAATTTACTAATAGGTCTCCTGTGGCTTGTGTCTTCTCTGAGCACACACCGCATCACCGGGAAGAGAAAATTCCAGATGGCTGGTCCCTGGAACCAGGGTTCTCTCGAGGGCTCAGGAGACACCCCAAATGTCCTTCCACCTAGAGGTTCTACTCCAAGGCATCTCGAACATTTATAATAAAACCACATGGAAATGTGACAGGTAATTCTTTGAAAAAATGATTATTTTGCCTCTGAAAATGTCTAGCTTTAAGCAACTCATTATTGTTTACAATGGGCTACAATTTCTTGGTGATCACTCTACGCCTTCAGAAATTCTCAGAACGTTATCTCACCCATGAGTTGTTTTCAAAAATCACGAAAATGGTATGGGTTCTAAACTTCACAGCGAATGGAGATGGCGTAATATTATCTTGCAAGTCATTTGGGGTTCGGTAGTTCCCTCTTTGCATTTTAAAGGTTGGATACAGGGGTGAGGACTGCCCTAGGGCTGGGGCAGGTCTCCCGAGGTCAGACCTGGATTTCAGATCACTGAAGTTTGGACAGGAAGTTTGGAGCCTCCTGAGAAGCAGACAAAGATTAGGACCAAAGACCTCATTAGTTGAAAGATCCTTCAGGCTTAGAGCAGCTACTTTCTCCTCAAATGAGCTTTAAAGGTAGCAGTTCCCGATTAAGCAGGAAGGAATCTCTCCCCAGGTAGATCTGACCCATGTGGGGTAACAATGATGAGCAATAATTATGCTCCATTCTCTGGTTCTCTGATCCCCTTCCCAATGCACCCAAGTAAAGGACGTTATTCTTTCAATTGACAGGACACCATAAACTGTACAATCCAAATTACATTCTGATTTCTGCTGAAAGGGAGAAAGCCCCTAGGTCATAGATGGTCTTAAAATTTTGATAAATAAAGTAAAAAAAAAAAAAAAGTACAAGCTCCCCCTGTGTTCTATGAAAAAAATAATACTATTAGGGAGTGTCAACTTCCATACCGTCTGTTGCTAATCTTGCCATTTAATATAAGAATATCTGCATATACAACATTCAAGTTCATGTGAACTATTTTTAGGTCAAGCATCATTTAAAAATTTAGGATGCAAAAAAATCCATTTTCAACAGCACTGAGGCATCGTGGAGCAAGCAGCAGTCTCCTCCGTGTGCGGTTCAGTCCAGTTCCCCCTGGAAGCTCACCTGGAGTTTCTTCATGTCCATCAATCTGGCTCCAAAGTGGCTTCAAACGTCTTGGATAGGCTGCCTCCTTGAGTTCTGCTTGACCTCATTGTTTAAACGAGAGTCAAGGCAAAGAACCTGTGTTTGGGGACTTCCGTGGCGGTCCAGTGGTTAAGACTCCCCGTTTCCATTGCAGGGGTCACGGGTTCGATCCCTGCTCTGGGAACTAAGATCCCGCCAGCCGCGCGGCCCGGACAAAAACAAACAAACAAACAAAAAACAAAGAACCTATGTTTGCAGCCCAGCCATGCTTTCTTCATAGTCACTGCCCTTTGCGTGAAGGGAAGGGAGTTCTGTAAACACCTCTTTGTTTCCGAAATAGTGCCGATTGCACGGCTGGTTGAGAAGCTGCCATCGGCCCCTGTAACTATCGCAGTGAACTTGGGAGCACCGATGTTGGATCAAGGTTATCACAGTTGCCTGAGGCAGCTACCCTGCCTCTGTCCTGGGAGGGCACTTGCTTTCCTAAAGCTGAATTTTGACAGAGGATTCCTCAGCCATCCTTTAGTTCAGGCAACATAGCTGTTGGAGCCAATTATCTGTAGAGGGCATGAGTGTGGTGTGATGAGAGTCCTTTTCCTGGTTAAAATTTACAGGGTGGAGGAGACCCAATGTATTGAAATGTGTAAGTTGTCCCGGAGTTAAACGTAGCACATCCCAAGACAATGAATGTAAATTGGAATGTCTGATGCCTCACTTAGTGTTCCTGGGACTCCAATTTTATAAATAGAATTGACTTCCGCCTGGCTGGCAGGGATAAATCTGAATAAACCTTTTCTGCTCATTAAAATTTAACTTTGTAAGCCTTAAGGAAAAATGGACTTTTCTTGGCTTTCTCCGAGAACTGAGTTTGCCTGTCTGCACTACAGAAAGTCACCACTGTCCTCTTTCTGGAAGGAACCTTCTTAATGTAGGGAAAGTTAGTTCAACTGGCTGGTTAGCCAGAGTGCTTGCCCCAGGGCACAAGAGCAAGCCTCTTTCCTTTGGAATTTTGTTCTCACATTTAAACACACCATGCTTTTCTCAAATTCTCAAGGTCTCAGCCAATCACTGTCCTCAAAACCCTGAAGACAGCTGCCCCTACGCTGAACCAAAAAACTTCCTAATATCTTCCTTTGAACACCTATTAGAGGATGAGATAATTTCCTGGAGCTTACCCATTGACTGTTTTACTATGACAAGTAATCATCCAACACATTTTATTTCTTCATTTTCAAAATGTTTGGAAGTGCCTTTACAGATAGGTTAAATATACTGTGGGACAGATACAAAGGATCAATCATACTGAAAGCCGTGGATGGTATGAGATGGGTTCATTATACAACCAAAAAAGTATAGAGAAGCACAATGTTGTAACAGCATGCTCTGTTTATAATAGCTGGTGTTTACCAGGGAATAAGAATCCAACTCAGAAGAACGGAGATAGAAGATCACACTCTTTTTTTTGTTTCAAACGCCAGACAGAATTTGTTCCCACTGTATTTGTGGCCTTGAAGCCACCCAAAAGTTCAGAACTGGCTGGGTGATGTGGGTTTGGTCACTCCCTGTGTTTTGCAGCCCAGATGGGATCCACCCAAGAAGAGTCTGGGGCTGGGAACTGATGGGTGAGGATACAGATTTAAATCGTCAGCAAACAGCATGCCCTTCAGACACGTGTTACAGATAAGCAGCATTGGAAAAATTGTTTGCCATGGGGAGATACATGTGACTCCCTGCAAAAGCACAGATCTGCTGTACAATATTCATTGTGTGCGAGGGAGTGGCAGAGCTACTTCTTTTTTCCTGGCTTTGATCGGTTGCTTATTATTTCATTCTCCACTCTCAGCCCCTGTCTTTCATAGTTTGGGCGTTTGCTTAAACCTGCAGTGATGCACCTAGAACATCAACTGTCATGGGGTTCGGGCAATGGGTCTGTTCTTGGAATCCACGTTGGGTTTTAAATTGATGCCCTTGCTAGAAATCCAGAAAAAGGCTCCCAGTGGAAGACAACTACAGAAAGAGGAAATCACTCGCTTGGTGGTCTGTGCCCAGAGGAAGTACTTGGGTCCCTCCGTCTGACAGTCCTGGCGTCTTTTGGCACATGAGGGGTGGTACTGAACAATTCATTGCTCTGGAGTAACTGATATGGTAGCAGATCTGATGCAAATTTTCAGACGCACCAAGTGGCATTACAACCAACCAGAATAGTAAATTAAAGCGTTGAAAACCTGGAAGGGTGTGCTTAACAATGCCCGGCGCGCGACCCTTGTCAGCCTAAAATATTTATGGGAATAAAGCATGCCATGTGGGAATATACATGGGTTAAATGGAGATCCTGCAGTGATTACAACAGGGGAAAAAAAGGCACACTGTCTAAGGAAGCATCTCTAAGTGAAAAAACTATATCAAAGGGGAAGAGTCTACACTGGCCTTTTGGGTTATTTCATTCAGTGACTCAGATTCCTATAAGAGGTAACAATAAAATAGCAGATTATCTCAGCTCCAACCTTATCATGGAAAAATAAAACGTTGTTCATGTTCTTTGGCCAATTGAAGTAAAGAAAGAAGTTTCAGGTCAGAAGTGATTTAAGCCATCTTAGAGAAGTAATGTTGTCCAGTAATGTTATCTCAGCTCCAACCTTATCATGGAAAAATAAAACGTTGTTCATGTTCTTTGGCCAATTGAAGTAAAGAAAGAAGTTTCAGGTCAGAAGTGATTTAAGCCATCTTAGAGAAGTAATGTTGTCCAGGGGGTGGAAAAGTCAACATCACATGGACCCTGAATCCCAAAGCAATATCCATCCCTCTGTTTGTAAAGTGCTTTATTCCAATGGGCAGCGTAGATGTATAAACTGACCTCAGTTGCTGAAGCACCTAAAGAAATTGCAGTCCTCAAGATAAAAGTAAAGGTTTCGTCAGAACAACTGACCAAGAGCCAAAGAAATTACAAAGGCATCTCATGAAATGGGAAGATTGTCCAGTTTGTCAGTTGATGGCATGGTCGCTTTCTTGGACAGGTAACATAATTTCTCTATTAGACTTGAATTGTTACTTCCCACCTGGAAAGTGATCATGTCCTGCCTTCTTGACTCAGAGAAAAGGCTACAAACACTGTAACCGGGGTAGAATGTTTCTGCAATTTTTTGTGTTTAAAAAAAAAAAAGTTTAAAGCAAACAACAAAAAACCTCCGTAAGTGATCTAAATTATATAAACCAATAAAGAACCTACCTCTGTAACTGATCTAAATTGTATAAAACCATAAAGAAACTAACAGGCATTAAGCATTTCAATATCAAAAAGTTTGCAATGCGGTGTTTGCATTTTGCGCACACAGGAGTCTAAATCTAAAGGGTTCACTTTTTTACAAGCCTCATTTCAAACTTTCTTTTTTCCCTCTCTTTCAGAAACCAACTTAACTAAACTGCATACATGCACGCTGAGATCTCGGGAGAGGTTTTTGGGGTCTGTGGATCCGTCCTCCTCCATTCCAGGAAGAAGAAGAAGAAGGGGCTGTTGGTGGGAAACAGTCACCCAGAGTGTGAGAAATCCTGCCGATGGGGTATGTGTGGAAACTGGGAGAGCATTTGGGCTCATCTGAAGCGTCTCACTCTGCAGGTTTCATTTCACAAGGCCAATTCCTAGGTTGACACTCACTTCCTCATACGATGTCTGGAGGGCCCAGTGGAAGATCAGGCTCGGGGTGGGGCATTTATTATGACATGTCTAGTTACTGCCATAGAGACATCCCTTTTCATCCTGATAACGAGGAGTGCCATTTGCCAAAATGCCAAAGATGATGCTGGCAGCGTCAGAAAGGGCATACAAGCCACAGAGAGCCGTGGGGACTCAGCAATGCACCTGGCAACCTTTCAGCTGAGACATCATCAGCCTTCCAAGCAGGATGCCCGACTCTCTTTTGTTTTTCTTATGTGTCTAGAGCTCTACCTATTCTGGGCCCTCAGCACCGCAAGCCCCTGCCCCAAATACGGACACATGAGTGAGTCACAGATAAGTAGAGACCAAAAGGGAGAAGACGGCAGGGCTGGTGCATTACATGTCAGCACTGAGTCCAAGACAGTTTGACCCTGGGCAGGGACCTGAAAAACAGGAGTCCTCCTTCTGAAACATCAGGGAAGAAGTGTCCCCCAGTCTGCTAGGACAATGAAAAGTTTACCTTTTTCAAAGGTCAAAATTATTTGCAATTTTCAAGAAACATTTTCTTTTGGTTTCCATTTATTGCTGCGTCAAAGGTATTAAAATCACTGGCTAAAAAGAAAAATATAGAAAGATAGTCAAATCATAGAGATGCTGCAAGTAAAAGAGAAAAATGTGGATAAAATAATGAAACCACTGGAGAATGTTTAAATGTTTATTTTCATGTTAAAAAGGATGAATTACCCTGTGGTTAGTATATACCTTTATGCTGGAAAATGATGTCATTTTATTTCTGAGATATTTCCAGGAAAAAAGAAAAAAAAGAAAAAGGAAAAAAATCCAAAAGTAAGGAAGAGTAAGATCAAAATGTCCTGGCAGATTCCATCAACGATCCCAACAGAAGTCACGCCCTCTAAAGGCTGCAACTTTAATTTAGTGCATTTCACGATGTCAGGTTCTGATGTTTTCCCATCATCAATTTAGATATTTCTGAGCGGGATGTCTGTACAGTTAAAAGCTATAGCTTTGCATGCTTTTATGTTAAAATGTATTTATTCCAACACACCTTTCAGTGTTTCAGTATATTGCCTATATTACATACAAAAATATCTGCTATCCATATTTTAGCATAACTCTTCCACCACCCATACTGTTCCTTTACACAACAGGTGACACGCAATACATTACACGTAATATAACTTTGAGGGAGGAGATGGTCGCTGGCTTTATAAACAGTCTATCGTGTCATTTACAGAGACTAGAATGGAGAATTGAGGCCATTTTTGAGTTGACAAGAGTAGAAAAACAATGGTGTCAATGGTGAAGGAAAGATTCAGGTGAAACCACCCTCTGTGGTCAGTGGAGTTGGAATGAATGATCTTCTCAGACACTTTACCGTGGTCCCAACATCTCAACATTGGGAAGACGCCCTTCTAAAAGAGTGAGACAAGAATGCTGATCAACACACACAACGGCAGACTTCCTAAAACTTAAAATTATCCAGGTACAAAATACTTCGTCTACAGATGTAGCAAAGGGACAAAAATTGATCCATTTTTTCCCGGCATTAATTTTTATAAATAAAAACTCTCTGCCTACGGTTTAAGGATGATTATAGTCTGGGAACTCAGCCTGACCAGTGTGCAAAAGAAGACAGCCAGGAAGTCAATTATTCCCTTTTGGTTCACACAGAGTATTCTGAGGTCTGCTAGCCAGTGTGTTCTTTGGGGGGAGTTTCCAGGGGAAACTTCCAATGTCTTTTCTTCTTTCTTTCTCTCAAATGCAACACTGTAGGTTTAAACTCCAGGACCTTTGTGTGGCAGCCGCTCCTTGATAGCTGTACGCTGGCCTGGAAAGCAGCCCATCTGGCCCCTGGAGACAGGGGTCTCACATCCTCCAAGGGTGTAGGTCACCTGGTCCTCATGGGGCATCTGAATTGCCCTGCGTGTGACTGACGGAGCTCGCGGCCTGGTGTCCCCTCTAGAGGCTGCTGGTGTCTGCCTCAAGGGGAGTCTGAACATCCCATTCTAACGGGAGAGGAAGGGACTCTATTGACATCGTTTCTTTCAGGTTATTGACAACTATCCTTTGGATATCTCAGCCGTGAGAACCTGGGAAATCCAGGCAAATGCATGGCCCCCAGCGAACCATATTTCAAGGCTTAACAATTTACGTCATTTCCCGCCCCCCATTTAATTTTATTTATTTATTTATCTTATTTATTTTTTTGGGGTGCATTGGGTCTTCATTGCTGCGCATGGGCTTTCTCCAGTTTCTCCGGCGAAAGGGGGCTGGCTCTGCGTTGCGGTGTGCGGGCTTCTCATTGCAGTGGCTTCTCTTGTTGCAGAGCACGGGCTCTAGGTGCACGGGCTTCAGTAGTTGTGGCATGCGGGCTCAGTAGTTGTAGCTCGTGGGCTCTAGAATGCAGGCTCAGTAGTTGTGGCGCACGGGCTTAGTTGCTCTGCGGCATGTGGGATCTTCCCGGACCAGGGATCGAACCCGTGTCCCCTGCACTGGCAGGCAGATTCTTAACCACTGTGCCACCAGGGAAGTCCCATGCCCCCCCATTTGAGCTGAAATATTTTGGAGGTATAGTTCCTATTTGTTTTAAATTGACTAGTTGGAAAACAAGCTGATATAACCCATAGTTTCTAGTCAGCAGGGAATATTTAGAGCGGAAAGAACTTCAGTGACATTCTGTTAAGCTGAATAGTGTCCACACCAAATCTGAGAACAACTGACAGTGTTGATTTCCACAAAAAAACTGAATTTCTGATTCTTCACTATTCACACACACGTGTGGGTATAATACATATGTACGTGTGCACATATGGGAATGTGTGTGGTATGGTAAAAGGGACCTCTGCCCTGAAACCTTCCATTTGATTTTTAATTTGAACTGACTGAGTCTCAACAGAAACCAGCAAAGGTGGTTTATGCAGCCTGCATCACTCTGGGTGATGTTAGCTTACCCACGGGAGGCGTCTTCAGGACCACGGTCAGTTCCCGGCTCCGCACAGAAACCCCTGGCTCTTCCTAATTCTCCCCAGTTTGCTTTCTGTGTCACGTCAAGCACTCGGACCATAGGAGATGGTCTAATTTGTATGCTCCTTAATAAGGCTCCCCGTGACAATAGTAACTTCCTTTGTCCCCTCCCGAATTTTACCCACGGGAAGTCTCATTTCACCAGTGCGAGGCAGCCTGCTGTGTGTGTGAGACAGACTCACCTCCTGTATCAGTTGAGGGTCCTCAGTTTCAGAAATGACATCCCCACTACGTCTGGAATGTCCAAGACCCAAAGGGAGAGAAGATGGAAAATATCTGACAGGAGGAGCATGGCTCACGAGGACAGCTATATTTCAGCTGGTGCGGGAATCCCTCTCCAGCCCTGCACAGCTGGTTTTGAGCTACCTCCTCGCGAAGCCCTTTGAAAAGCAGAGGCAGCTTCCTGTGGCCACCAGAGGAGCTCTTCCTACAAGGTGTCAGCCATCTCTTTGCAAACTCCTTTGGAAGCTGATGCCTGGGTCTCCTGGCTTCATTCTCTAATCAAACTGGAAGATCTGGGGAACCTCACCAGCTTCAGCTCCTAACCCCCATTTTAAACACAGGAGCAACTGAAACACCAGCCTCTGAGGTCAGGCAGCGTATCACTGGTAACTTAGGTGCTGTTTACAAACGTATTGTAGTCCTGTGGGCAAGAGACACAAGGAGAATTCTGTGTCTGCCACGTCATGGTTGGAGAAGGCTGGTTGTCACACTCCCGTCCACGGAACCCTAGAAGAGAACCACGGATCCACAGCCTTTTGAAGAGCTCAGTCAACAGCCATCAGGAGCCAAGAAACTGTTTCAACACCTCCTGCAGGTCCCTGACTGTTTGGGCCTTTAAAATTCTACCTCTCAGAGATGCACATGGCTCAAGAAAGCTCAGAATGAGGCGTACTCATCCAGAGTCTGTTTTTCCAGCTAGCACATCTTAATAGAATGTTGTCATAGTTTCCTAATCTGAAATTCTTGCTTTGCTTGAGACCAGGCATGCTGTTCTTTGAAAAACACTGTTTATTTAAAAATTATGCAGGAATCATGATTTTTTTTTTCTCTCTTGCCACTTCGATTTCCCAATAGCTATGGTTTTTTTTTATCACAGTTGCTTCTCAAGCTTCTGGAAGAGTCATTTATTTTATGAATTTGGGGGGTAAACCCATTGCTGTTCTCCATTAATGGACACCCTGTATAGGTTTTATCTCTGCCAGAGTCACGACTGAGGATAGATATATGTTTTGGGGTTTTTGGGTTTTTGGGGGTTTTTTTTGGTAGTGGGTGGAAATCATTGTATGGGTAGATTTCTACATATTGCTAAGTTGAAACATCATTTCATTTACTGTTTTTAAGAAGTTTTGTTCTGGGAAAAGAAAAGTTTAATCTGAAGATATTTCCTATGCAATTTCCTTTCTCTGCATATCATTTCTAGATCTTGATTTCAGTTTGGATAACAAATGGTGTTGACCACAAAGCATTAGTATAAATACAACTATTTTGAGGACTTTTTTTTGTCCTCAGAAATGCACCCCAGGAAAGAGGTCCTCATGACTCCCACAAGCAGAAGATAAAAGTAAAGGTTCACTGTTCACAACTTTTCTCCAAAGTTTTTAAGCTTCATGTAGAAAACTATAAAGGAGATGGCCCTCCCTTACAGTATATTAATATTTTAAGTAAAATCCCACGTCCCCGTCTGATACAAGAAAGTTCAACAACAAAAAGAAAGAAAGACGGCATGAGGCTAAGCTTCTTAGACATTGCCCCTAAGGGATGCAGTGAGGAAAACTGGAAAGACCCTGAAATCCTGCACAGACACCCAGGAAATAACAGGACATAGCACATCACAGGGACTAAAATTCATATGTAAATCAAACAGATTTCAGAGAATAGAATGAAATTGCTTGTCTTCATGTTTCAAAAAGAATTGCAGAGGTCAAAGGAACCAGGTGCAGGTGCAAAGATATATAAAAATAATGAGCAGTGCTCGTAACAAATACGGGCGGCTACATTCAGCATCTTTCACGTATGTCCAATCTCAGGTCAAGGGCAAGAAGTGTCCACTGTGCTTTAAAAGGTCTAGGAGTAGAAAAATCAAACCCAAGTCTTTTCTAATTCCACACGGCCGTTTTGCCACGAGATGATTAACAATGTCTGTGGGGTCAGGTTTATTATAGTTGAACCGAGCTAGTATCAGGCAGCAGATAAAACCGTGGTCTTAGAATTTCTCCAGGACCTACATGTGGCCTATTTAGAGACATTGCCTAGCTTCGAACGCAGCTGCCTTTGCTCTCTCTGATGCCTGCTTCGAAAGGGATCCCACCAGACCTCCACAAACGAAGCTTTGTTAACTCATCCCCTATTGCTGATCAGACGCACGGCTCCACCACTCAAAAAGCAGAAGGCATAAAGGTGAATACAAACATGAGAAAGGAGTTTACATCTGGTCCTGCAGCCTCTCCACGTAGTCTCTAAAGCCCTGGGACGCCCCCAGCCCCATATCTGGGCAGACCCACTGGATGCTGTCATCACTGTCAAACAGGATGGAGTTGGTGTACGGGCCGCCGTCCTCCGGGAGGATGGTGGTGTAGGACGTAAACTTGACCCTCTTCCTCTTGGGGCCGGACGAACCCAGAGGTTCGTTTTTCACGTCTTTCTCATAGACATAGTCAGAAGGTCTGAGCAGCTGACTAGGGAAAGTCTTCTGGGAACCGCCGTTCAGAAGGAAGTTCCTCTCCTCGGGCTGCAGCCCCCTGTCGATCATGGTCGTGCACTCCTCCGACGGGAGGGTCACGTCCACCGGGTTCTCCAAAAGCTCCACGTCGTTCCCCAGCCAGACCCAGTCGTGGGAATGGGGGATGTTGCCTTGCTCACTCACGGCGAATCTTTTGTGTCTGTATTTCCAAGCGAATGCCACACAGTTAATTAAGAAGACCAAGATGGCCAGGCAGAAGACGCAGAGCAGGGCGTACATGCCGATCTCCAAGTCGGTCAACCCCCTGGAGGTCACCGTAAGGTCACTAGGATTATGGGGTTCCGGTAACTTCCCATGAGTGGGGAAGCTTGTAAAGGCATCTGGACCACCACTCTTGAGCAACTTCTTATCCTTTCCTCCCACGGGAGACTGTGGGGTTGTGCTTTTGTTGGTACTTTCCTCGTGGCCGACAGAGGCGCCATGTTGGAACCACTCCTGCACTGCTCTCTCCTGGTTTCCTTCACGCTCTATGGTGTTACTGAGGTGGTCTTTATATTCCCGATTTATGCCCTCAATATCGTTGGTGCCCCCTTGGTGCTCATCAATATTTGGTTCAAATTTGACCTTGATGTTCCCTTTACCCACGGCAAGAATGCTCTTCCTCTTGGTCTTCTGACAGGGCTCACTGATCATCATTTCCAGTTTAATCAAGGGCCCTTGCCCTTCCCCCTCTGCAACTACAACCGGCCATTTGGACTGAAGGTTTGCCTGGACAGACACCACCATTTCATCCAATGATGAGACAGTAACTGAAAAATCCTTGGGATCGTAAATGTCTAAAGGTGTCACCGAACCGTCACTGAACAGAATCCAAGAACTGACTATTGCTTCCTAAGAAAAATGAAAGCAAAGCATTATGTTATCATCCGGTTCCTTCAAGCCTGCAAATGTAAACGTGATTTCCTATGTCATATTATTTAAACATACAATCTGAGAAAAATTAATTTCTATGTTTTATCATCGTGAATAGCTCTCGACAATGCCTGGAACTGGCATCAGCCCTAAGCTATAGCTATAGTTGATGTGAGAAACAAACAATATGCTTTAACAAGTGCATTAAAGTGTATATTAATTTATTGCATGCCAGACAACAGAATTTGACTTTGACCTTTCTAAAAACATTTTGAAAGGTCAGGCAATTTATCTGAATCATATTCAGGTGCAACTAACCAGGCGCCTGCTCAAGAGAATATCACTTTGAACAATCTTTATTAGGAAGCCAATGCTGACGAAGCATGTTTTGCTGGAAGCACTTAAGGAAGGATGCATTACGAGACCAGCTGGCTTGAAAGGCACAGTGCCCTGGTATCTTTATCAATGACACGTCAAAGTTTAAAGATGGGGGAGAGTTTGAGAGTTGGCAATAATTGTCACCAGTGGTGATTGGGTGCCTATTAGCCATGCTTGTTCAAGTAGCTGAAATGGAATTTCCGAGTACAGTGAGTCCCCTACATACGAAACTTCAAGTTGTGAACTTTCAAAGATGTGAACGTGTGTTCGCATGTCCAATCACGTAAACTAGTTCACGTGTCCGGCGTACATTGTCACGTGCCTGCATCCTCTACAAGTGGTTGTGCTTTTGTGTACTTTACTGTACAGGACTGTATAGAGTACAGTAGTACTCTACCATCTCCCACCTCCTCACCCTCCTCCAGTCAGTAATTCTTCTTGCCTCTTCACTCGATGCCAGCCCCTGGATGCAGCTGTTGTACTCGTACTACTGTACTTTTCAAGGTCCTGTACTATAAGATTAAAAATGTCTTATTTTTTGTGTTTGTTTTTTATGTATTATTTGTGTGGAAAGTATTATAAGCCTATTGTGGTACAGTACTATATGGCCGATTGTGTTAGCTGGGTACCTAGGCTAACTTTGTTGGGCTTACGAACGCACTCTCGGAACGGAACTCGTTCATATGTAGGGGACTTACTTACTGTATCGAAAGGCACCTGCTTTGGCAAAAGGGAAAACATGTGAGCCTTTGGTCACGGTCTAGCAGCGGACTGTGCCTAAAACAGATAAGGCTGCTGTAGAGCAAGTAGCATCTGGGCATGTGGTTGGTGGATTAGAATCACATACGAGGAAAATGTATCTAAGCCACTGAGTACTTTTCTCAGAGACAGGACAGACTGGATAAACAGGAAGAAGCTTCAAGAATCACCAGTCCCAGCTACAAGTGCTCTCTCTACGGATCTCCTTTGCAGGATGTGACAGAGAGAGAAGCTGTCTCAACGGGCCAGGGACGAAAGGATTCTGCAATCTTACTTGCTGTGGGGCTTGAAGAACATCCTGGGCAGCTGCTGTTGAAATGATGGCTCTTTTGTCCGACCTGTGAGGCTGCAGGGAAAGAGACAAGCCAGCCACCAACTGCACGCCCAGGTCCACGATGGTGACACGGTCATCCAGGACGGTCACCGTCTTCTCAGCCAGGATGGAGTCAGAGAGAGGCGACAGGACCTGCAGGGTTAGCGAGACACCTCAGTCTCTGCCCCTCACACCATTCAAAACTCCTTAACTGGTGTTTCCACCACTGTGTTCTCCCAGTTTTCCCGACATGAGTGCACGTATGGAAATTGTGTGTGTGAGTGTTATGCCCCTGTTCAATTATGCTCTCCAAGTGAAGGAGTTTTACAAATATCATCTTGGTCCATTTTCTTTACTTTGATTCACATCATGATAACAGCACTGGATTTTCAAAAAAAAAAAAAAAGCAGGATTTAATTTAGAGGCAATAACTAAAAATTGCCCACCTGGGTACCAAGCACCAAAGAGTAACATCTTTCCAACAACTAATATTTAGGTGTGAAAATGGCAGAATTGTGGTAAAACTTTAAAGGATTGGTGCTCGGCCATCTCTCCCTGCTCCTATTCCTTTCAGTGGGCAGTTAGACGTCCACTACGGGCCATTAATCACCATTGCGTGGGCTGCTGCGGTCATCACTGGATAAACCAGGTAAGCAAAGTGGGAAAGAGAATCTTATTCTCCTTCTAAGAAACCACTCCTAATGCACCATCTAGCTTGCAAGTGGGGGTGACTAACAAATGGAGAGGAATATCTAGTGGGCAGAATTTCTAGACCTGTCCCGCCAAAGAGGTCCTGCTTAATCTCTCAAACCTGTGAATATGATGAGAAATCACCCTCCCGACTATGTTATAGGATATGGTACAGTTGGCCTTGGAAGAGAGAGATTAGGCTGGTCAGCCCGGTAGGTCCCATGTAGTCACACGAGCAAGGTACTTTCCCGGGCTGGCGGGAGGAGGAAAAGTCAGAGAGATTCAAAGAGTGAGACTCTGGTGATGGAGAGGCCCCATGAGAAGGAATGCAGGTGACCTCTAGGAGCAGAGAATGACCCCTGGCTGACAGTCCACAAGGACACAGAGTTCCCAACCCCCCACTACGAGGAACTGCATTCCGCCAGCAACCTGAGCTGGGGAGCAAACCCTTCTGCGAAGCCCGCACGTAAGCCCAGCCTGGCCCACACCTTGACCGCAGCCTTGTGGTACCCCTGGCTTGGTACTCCAGGCTCACCTGGACTCCCAAGCTTCAGAACTCTGAGTTGATAAATTAGTGGTGCTTTAAGTTGGGAGATTGGCGGTGATTTGTGACATAGAAATAGAAGAGTAATAAAAATATAATGCTGAGTACAGCTTTGTCAAAAATTAACTTTGGCAAAACCTAAAATCTGACTTAATTAGCTCTGAGCAGTAACATTTTGATTTGTTATTAAAAAAATATGCTGCCCTCTTTCTGCAGAATTATCCTGTCAACGTTGGCTAGAAAATAGTTTTACTATTACTATAATAAAATGGAGAGTGTTTTTTATTAATTTTAGAGCAATACGTTTTATTTTTTAATTTTTTGTCCACTGTTAAGGTAAGGCATAGCTAAATGTTTGATCCTCAAGTTTAGGAAAATAAAGCTAGCTTTCACAGGTTCTACCGTCTTCTATCAGTGACACATGAAAAGTAAACTATCATATTGGGGGAAAGATTACTTAGACTGTGTGTTTAAGTCAGCTTTGGTCAAAGAAATGAGATTTTTTTCTCAACTCTCTCTAAAATGCACGATATAATTTGAATTTGGATTGTTAGAACTGCCGAACCCTCTGTTACTGCCCGTGATTCTCGGACACGTGTGCACACAGCCCCGCACGACAGCATCGACCTGGACCCTCATCAATACAGACCGGGGTTGTGGGAGGCGGCGAGGGGGGGCGGCTGTACCTGCACGGTGGTGATGCCCGGCTCCCGGCCCACCAGGGTCCTGCCATCCTGTAACTGAGCAATCCTCGGCTCTTCCACCTTCATGAAATCCATCACAAGGTCAGTGATGTCAAACTGCCAGTCGGGGCCCAGCATGTAGCTCAGCTGACCCGAGTTGGGTGACTCGGCCACGAACTGGGTGAGGACGCGCACGAGGGCGTGCTGGTACTGCAGCGAGCAACCCCTCCCCTTCTTCTCCTCGTCCTCCTCGTCTTCGCTGTCTCTGGTGGGCCTGGGACACACACACGGCAGAGCAAACGTCATCGCTGTGGAGAGCGGCCCCGCGCACCCCTTTGTCCTGATGCCCTGAGACCGCCCTGCTCGGCGCGAGCCGCATCTTCTTCCCGCCAGACCTGCTCACCATCGGGTCACCCCCCGTCTGCTCCTGCGTTCATTCCCCGGACGCTGTCCGGTGGTCACCGAGCGCCACGTGTACTGCCACGTGCTCGGAGCACGGAAGCCCAGCTCGGCCCCCGCCGCGCCCGCCCAGCACCAGGCGGGACCAGCCCCACACGGGCAGAGGCTGCATCTCTGTCCTGTGCTCTGGAAGTCTGCACCTTCATCACGATCCCCCGTGCGGGGATGAACTCGGGCTGGAGGAGCGAACGGGAGGTCTGGGGTCGGAGGAGCCGTGTGGAGCCTGCATCCACCTCCGCTTACTGGCCTTGCGCCATCCGTCACCCCCACATGGGCACCTCACCTTGGGAGCGGAGATGAGAAGGACCCCCCTTACCGCCCTGCAGGTGTGCGTGAGGAGATGTCGGCCAGGTGTGACGACACCTGAGGTCGGCCCTCGTGAACCATCACCTGGGGACGGTGCCCACATCCAGCCCCTTGCCTGGATCAGGCCCTTCCACCTCTATAGAAGCGGCTTCCTCTGAGCTCCGGGCCCTGAAGGTGATCAGGGTAAAGCCTCCTACCTCCCATCCGCCCTGATCTGAGTGGCCGCCGACCCGCAGAGCTGTTGAAACTACTGAACCACATCTGGTACCTGCGTCCTGGCTTCCCTCCCTTCCTGCTGTCCCCCTACTCGCCTGCCCACACCCGCCCTGAGAAACCCTCTCTGGCTCGGCCATTCTAGAACCTTCTCCTCGAGATGCACCTGTCCCGTGTCCTTTACGAAAGGACCTGGTTTGATGGCGGCTGACTGGTCTGTGGCCCTCGGTGGGTGGGTCTTGGGTCATGGGAGAGAGGGGCAGAGACTTATACGCGCTGGGTTAGACCCCGCATGTGCCGGGTCCTGCCCTGCGTGCTCCTGGAAAGAGCTGACGTCAGTGGGCCACGTGCCACCTGCCAGCCACACACAAGTGACCCCTGTCATCTGCACAGGCCCCGAGGAACAGGGTGTTCTAGGAGCTGATCTCGCCAGGGAGGAAACCCAGGCACAGAGAGAAGGGGCCACTGGGTCCCAGCCGCACAGCCAGTCACCTCGACGCAGAGTCCAAGCCTGGCCGCTGTCCCTCTACTGGTGTCCTCTCCCTTTGTCTAAAAATTAAAAAAAAATTTTTTTGGCTGCCCCGCACAGCCTGTGGGATCTCAGTTCCCCAACCAGGGACCGAACCCGGGCCCTCGGCAGTGAAAGCGCGGAGCCCTAACCACTGGACCACCAGCGAAGTCCCTTTCTCTCCCTTTTTATAACGGACTTCATTCCTCTTCACAACAGCCCCGAAGCACGCTCCCGTTTCTACATGAAGAAACCAAGGCTCAGAGCAGTTAATATGAGGCCCAGAGAGCTCGTTATTAGCAGATTGGGACGAGCGCCACGTCACTTCTGAAACCCGCTTTCTTAACAATATGTCATTCCACCTCCCTGAAAGGTTAACCCTCAAGATTAGAAAAGTAAAACTAGCTTTCACAGGGTCTACCATCTTCTATTAGTGATGTACATAAAGTAAATTATCACACTGGGGGGAGATTGCTTAGACTGAGTTTAATTCAGACTTGACTGGTAAAAGAAATGAGATTATTTTTTTTTCTCAACACTCTCTAAAATGGGAAAATTAATTTGAGTTTAGATTATTAGTTACAGGAAAAAAATTTCACAATTTGGGTTTCCCAAAGTGAGGGGTAAGTATCCTTGCTGTTAAGTGGGATGATTTTAGGTGGCACTAAAAACACTGACTGACATACAGAAAGGTTATTTCCATTTTAGTTTTCAATCCTCCTGATTCTATCACAGGGAACGTCTCTGTTTGGTGCCAGGCAATCTTTAAGGGCTCTCTGATACCTAGTCTCTCCCAGCTCATAAAGACAAATTCAGACAAACAACTGTATCTACTCAGAATTTAATAACAATATTTTATTTTCTTTGCATTAATTTTTACTAGTTGGCTATTTTTGATAGTGATGTGGAGTTTCTCTTAAATAAATAGATAAAACTGAAAAAAGAACAGTAGTAAGTATATTCTAGGTGGTACTCAAAAGTTGCAGTCTCATAAAAGTGGTGAGTGAATAAATGAAGTTTTAGAAATACCATATTAATAAAACAATTGCATTCTGTTGTGTTAAAAAAAAAAACTTTAAATTTCGAGGTCATTTCAAATTCATTGAAAGTTTAAAAAATCATACAGGGAGGTCCTGTACACTCTTTACGCAGCCTCCCAGATTTAACATCTTGCATACCTGTGGTACAATACCCAGACCAGCAAATTGACATTGGTACCAACCACAGAGCTTATTCAGATTTTGACAGGTTAATGAATACCCATTTGTATGTGTTTATATGTAGTTCTATGTGATTTTTATCACATGCAGATTCATGTAACCATCACCATAACCGAGATACAGAACTGGTCCGTCACCACAGGGGTGTCCTGTGTACTGCCTTATACCTCTATACCATCTCTGACTCATGGCAACCACTAATCTGCTTTCTCTTTCCTATATCATCATAACTGGTACCACACTGCAGATAACCTTCTGAAGCACTGGTAAGGATGTAGAGGTGTAACTGGATGACTTAACACACTGCTGGTGGGAATGAAAAATGGGGCAGCCTCTCTGGAAAACAGTTTGGCAGTTTCCTTTAAAATTAGATATGCCCTTAACATACAACCCAACAATTCCCCTCTCGGGCATCTTCCCCAGAAAAATGAAAATCTACATTCAGACAAAAGCTTGTAGGTCAAGCTTTTGTCATAGCATCTCTATCCAAAATAGCCCCACACTGGAAAAAACACGTGTCCTTCCGTGGATGCATGATTAAGCAAACTGTGATACACTCAGCAAAATAAATAAATGAATTATGGAAACATGCAACGACTGGGGTGGATCTCAAGGGAATTATGCTGAATAGAAACATGTCCATTCTTAAAGGTTTCATACTGTATGGTACCATTTACCAGCTAGAGAAAACTTTCTGCTTTCAAAGGGCTCAACTGATGGGTCAGGCCCACCTGGATAATCTCCATATTTTAAGATTAACGGATTTAGAATTTTAATTACATCTGTAAAATCCTTTCACAGCAGTCCCAGATTTGTGCTTGATTGAATAAGCAGGAGATGGGACTCTTGAAGGCATGTTATCTTTAGAATTCTGTCTACTGCAGGATGTATCCTTTCACTGAATTCTTGGGATAACTCTATTCAGTAACTCTATTGTCATCTCCAATTTATAGATGAAGAAACAGGAAGAGAGCGGTTAAGTGACTTGCCCAAGGTCACACAGCTATACGTGAGAAAGCCAGGGTGAAACTCAGTGGCCTTATTCCAGAGCCCACAACTTAACCATTGTACTGTGCTCCATAGAGGACGGTTGACATTTACAAGCAGGAAACTGAGGTGAGGTAGGAAAGAAGAACAGGGAAGGAGGGAATAGAAAAAGAGCTATTCCCTTAAATGCCAGGCCTTGCGCTAGGTGCTTCTTATGTGTTGCATCGTTTTACTGAATCCTAGCAACTATTCTACGAGGTAGAGATGATTATTATCCCTATTATAATCGCCTCCTGTCAAAGTAAGTACCCAAGTCAGATCCATCTGAACTCCAATCCCACTATTACCCACTGTGGATGCAGCTTCCCTAGGGCCTGGGTCCCTGAGGACGTTTGCCTCAGATCTGAGCCCCAGGAACCTCAGACCCACAGTCCTCAATGAACTTCATCCCCCCCACCCCCTTGGTTCCTCACCTTCGGTTGGAAGCCACGGGGATCCTCCACCCTTTGATCTGGCTCAGCTCCGTATCCGAGATCTCGACCTGCAGGGGGAGTCTGGGCGCCCAGACGGTGATCTCTAACTGGGAGGTGAAGTGCTGGTGGGTGAAGTTCACGATCGTGTCCACTTTGCTCTTCATCTCCTTCCCATTCGCAAAAATCGAATCGCAGCCGTTGGAGACCTTGGGGGAGGGGATAGAATCTCCAGATGCATCAGCAGGAAAAAGCACGTTGCAAAACCTGACAATGAAAGTTCATGAGCTGCAGCAGCTCTGATTTATGAGACTCAAGACAACCAGGAGAACGTGACTCGAACAAAAGGTAATTTGTAGGCACTAATTAGGGACAAACGCTGATAAACAGACCCCAGGAAAACCATTCTGTATTACGAACTACTGACAAGTAAAATCATAAACATAATGGAGTTCCATAACCTTTGTTGCCTTTTGTGTGTGTTTTTTTCCCTTTACCTCACCTCCTTTATGTACTCAAACCACCGCTAATCAAACGCCACTTGCAACACATTTCACTCTTGCACCGTATCTGGAGATGCTTAAAACGTATCTATACGTTACTAAAACAACACTTCGGTCGAGCCATAAAGGGGATTTTTTTTCCCTGAAAAACCAAGAGAGCTTTGCACTAGATTAAAATCCTTGCAGGAAAATACTCATGGAATGCACTAGAAATGTGGATATAATTATTTTTGCCCCATTACACTATAATTTTGCAGGATGGAGGTGAGGACGCAGCATTTTGTTATGGACTTCTGACTCAGCACGTGGAGACACCCTTTAGCGTGCAGGCATTCGCGGGTTGGCTGTTAGACAACGTAAGCCCCCATTTCACTTCACATCTTCCGGATAAGCAAGGAAAATGTTGATGACTTTCTCTCCTGGACCATCAGGAGAACGAATGGCTTTTATATATGTATCTGGGTGGGGAGAGCGAGGAGGGAGCAAAGGTCACGTTATGTGCAGAAGACACAAAACCAACACTCAGTTCAGCACAGAATCACAAAACTGCCAGGGGTCCACAATCTCATTTTACAGATGAAGAACCTGAGGCCAGCAATGCGACGTCGCTGGCTGGAAGTCACACACTACTTTTAGGGGTACCGTGCGGTGCTGGGCCACTGTCAGAACTCCCCAGCTCACCTGGAATGCCACCAAGCAGCCCGCTTTGCAAGCCACAAATGAAGACTCACTTTTGACCTCCCCTTCCTCACCTGAATCAGTACCTGCAGCCCAGACCTCCCTTCCAAGCCCCAGGTGCACACGTCCAACTGCCCCCTCCATGTGGCCAGGTGAATGGCTCAGAGCATGTCAGCAGTGCCGAGGCCGAAACTCAAAGAACAAACCTCCGTGTCGTTTGGGGCAAATTATCATCACCTCTCTCCTCCCCCCAAAAAGGGGCGTGAATGTGAATTTGCTCCCACGAGAAGGAGAAGATGAGCCTGGTTCATTGTAGGGTGAAATAAAAGACCGAAGAGAAGATAACTAACGAGATGCTTAAAGCCCTTCCTGCATCAGCCTCGCAGACACAGGTCCCTGCCATTGCCGCCTCACATTGGCACCAACGTCTTTAGGAATCTTTAAGTGTAATTAACCAAGGCCACTAACGGGAAGATGGGCAGAAATCACAGTGACACTGACCTGATAACCCTGGGCCACAAAGCAAAGAGCCGCACTGCTGGAGGGAACCTGTGCGTCAGGCTGAGCTCATCTGGAGAGCCGCCTTCCCATCCTGTCAGAACTTAGCCCTCCACAGTCCCTTGCCCTCCAGGCTCTACTACTCTGAGCAGCAAATCTGCCCTCAGATGGCAGTGGAAAGTGGCAGCTAATGTGTTTCTCCCCCTGAAATTCCAGTGGGAGCTGAAAAAAGACAATTCAATCACTTTTCGAAGCTTAAAAGAGTCTACTTCGCCCGTCCCCTCTCTTTGTCTGCTTTACTTGTTAAAAGGGAGAAGAAAAACCATGAGACAAGCAAATCAGCTGTCTTTTAGGGCATGTTCGAGGCATGTCAATCTGCATTATTGTGCCCAGGATTGTAAAGAGAGCAATCAGAACGAGAGTTTCTATTAGAGCAGAAAATGGAATGGAGCGCCATGTTATTTTAAGTGCCTGCAATGCTGACCCAATGCTGAGCCCGACCGCCCTTCCTCAAGTACTTAGAAAGGGGTGGAAGACCCATTCTAGAGAAACCCCTGCCTTCCCTCCAGAGCACTGCCCCGGGAGACATTCGATAAGACCCCTAGAGATCCCTGGACTCAGTGGCTACCTGCAGACCCAGCTCAAGAGAACAAGGTTCCTTACTGGCAAGAACTCTACAGCGGATGCAGTAGGGGGCTCTGCCCTCAGTTCTCCCAGCTCAGGTGGGCATCACCTCTTGCTAGAACTTTCCCCATCCTACCTTCCACAGTACAGACCTCAACTGTCCTGAATTTTCAGGATTATTATGATCTATATGAGATGTATGTGTGTGTGCATGTGTGTATTTCCTCTAGAAGGAATGGTTTCGTATTTGCTAATTCAGTGTTTGCAGTGACTTTCTAAGACGTAACGACTGCAAATAATGAGACTCAACTGCAGTAGGTATCTCTTATTGGTACAGGGCCTCACTGCCTGCAATACTCTTCCTCGCCTCTCAAAGCCTTAATCCCCACAAATAACTCTGCGGGGCGGGCATGATGATACTCATTTCACCTGGACTGAATCCAGTGTAGAGAAAGGGAACATCACTTCCCAGGGCTTTACCTGCGTGCGTAATGATGCCAGCCAGCCCCCCCAGGACTGCTGACGCCTGGCCCGGTGCTCTTTCTCCTGCCTGTTCAGGCCAGTCCCCTCCAGAGACTTCCCACGGCACACGGGACAAAGTCCAAACTCCTGATCACAGCTCACAAGACCTAAGGACCCGGTACTACCTCCTTCTCCAGGCTCCCTTTGCACTTCCCTCCCCGCCCCCTGCACAGAATCCCCACCAGTCTCCCATGGGTCTTCTCTCCCTTGGCTCTCCTGAGCTTATCCCCATCCGAAGGCCTTACCACGACCGCCCCATGACTGAGACCTGCTTGTCGTTCAGGTCTGAGGCAGATATAACTGGCTGTCTACGGGCCACTCAATCACACACCAGCACCGCTGCCCCATCACATACACACGTGTACATCTTCCTCTTCTCTGCCCAGCCATGCTCCTTGCCAGTGACTGGCTTAGGGAAAGGCATGCGACACAGTTCTGCCCAAGGAGGTGTCAGGAGTCTGCTGGGGATTCTGGGAAAGGCCTCCTGGCTCCGAGATGCCCAGAAAGTGGTCCCTCCTTCTCCCACTGGATGCTGCCACGTGGGAGGTGACAGCAGGGGCTGCAGTGGTGATCTCAGAGCCTTGGAGGGCTGGCCAAGGACCAGGCTGACACAGCGAGTGTGGAAGGAGAGAAAGACGGAAGGAAGCACATCCTCAGGGACCACCTGGATGGACCACCAGACCAGCCCACCTGGAACCACCCGACTTTTCAACTTCTTATCGTGTGTTTTTCTTTCTGTTGTTGTCAAAGCCATTTTGGTCCATGGTATTTTGTTACTTGCCACCAGAAGTGGCATAAATTATGTAAGAACTCAGCTCAAATGTCACTCCTCAGAAGGGATTGTTTGAGTCATTTCTAATGTAAAGTTGCACGCCCCTCACCTGGTCACTCTACTACTCTCCTCTATCTAAGTTACTGTGTGTGCTACTATGTAAACTATATTTACACTATTTCTGTGTTACTGACAGTATATTATACTATTTGTATTGCTTAAGTCATATGGCTTACACTATGTTAGTTACACGGGATTGCTCTATCCGTGTTATATTTTATGATTTACTTTTCAATATTTATCACTCTCTGCATGCTCCTGGTTGTTTACTTGTTTCCTATCTCTGTTCTCCACCTGAAAGTGATCTGCTTGAGACCACGGACCTGTCTCCTCTTATCTCCTGTGTCTCCACTTCTAGCGCAGGGACGGCCCACATAAAGTGTTCAGTACATAGGTGTTCAATGTGAATATGTCACTGGTTTCCTCTGGGTCTCATTCATTCTTGTGCCCCAGAAGTAGCCTGTGTCTGGGTTAGAAGTGGGAGAAGGTGCCTTAGGCAGTGTTATCATGTTCTTGGATATCCTGAGAGGAGATAGACTGGTAGAAGAAACCTAGTCCAAATCTGAAGGAAGTCTGAGGTCAATGAGCTGAGAAATTTGGATTCCCCGTGGCGAATTCGGCCTTCTGGCTAGGAATTGAGAGACCTGACCTGTGTCATGTCACACGGTGAGGGCGTGTGTGCTTTTGGAAGAGACAGGTAGACACTGCGAGGTAAAGATTAGAGTGAGGTTCCCACCACTCATCCAAAAGATACCTTCAGGGCTCTCTGAGCCCCCAGAGGACGCTGGAACAGCAAATGCTGTGAATCCTAATATAAGAAGGGCCGAGGACAGGAAAGTGGAGATTGAAAATGACGGTTCGTGCCAGGTTGATCTGTGAGCACGTGCCAGATGGCTTGTCAATGTCACTTTAGGAAGGCTGCCTTCAGAGGTTCATTGTTTTGCTGTCAAATTACACTTTCACAGTTACAGTACTTTAGAGTCACAGAGGCCAACGGTGGTCTCCCGATGTAAATATGTTTCCTTTGGGGATCTTGTGAGACACAGCGTTCGCTTCATTTTCTATTTAGAAGAGAAGCAAGAATTGAGTCTGTGTATCAGTGCCCTCCCTCTGAGTCTGCCAGACGGGCTGTGTCTGCACCATAGCAGCTGCCCCTGCTGTACAAGGCTCCCCTCTTAACCCCTCCCCCGCCTTGAGAAACGTGTTAGAAAGAAAAAAGCTACATCATCATGGCAATGGAAGCAGTCTCTCTCCTTGGCAACTTGGTAAGAGCAGTTAAACAAGGGTAAATGGTGTTTGTTTAAGCTGAATAAAGTGAAGGGTGCCTTCTGCAGTGTTCATAATGAAAATAAAAATGAAACAATGCCTAGTTCAAGAAATAGCAGTGCATACAAATTAAACACTATGAATCCTAGAATACATTTAAATAAAATTTAAGAAAAAGGAAAAATCATCATGATATAATACTTAGTGAAAAAATGATGGAGTTAAAATTATATGGACCCACTTATATAACTGAATCACTTGGCTGTACACCTGAAACTAACACAATATCGTAAATCAACTATACTTCAATAAAATTAAAATTTTAAAAAATTATATGGACGTGTTAATACTAATTTTATAAATATATGTTATGTGTGTTTGTGTATTCATGAAGAATAAAAAGATTTGAGTAATGGGGGGGAAAGCTATATAATCAAAGAGTATGCTTCTCACAAATTCACAATAAATGCTGAATTACATATTAAGATAGGCAAAAAGAAACTGTGTAAAGAAAAAACACCTTTGGGGCTTCCCTGGTGGTGCAGTGGTTGAGAGTCTGCCTGTCAATGCAGGGGACACGGATTCGAGCCCTGGTCTGGGAAGATCCCACATGCCGCGGAGCAACTAGGCCCGTGAGCCACAACTACTGAGCCTGCGCGTCTGGAGCCTGTGCTCCGCAACAAGAGAGGCCGCGACAGTGAGAAGCCCGCGCACCGCAATGAAGAGTGGCCCGCGCTTGCCGCAACTAGAGAGAGCCCTCGCACAGAAACGAAGACCCAACACAGCCAAAAATAAATAAATAAATAAAAATAAAGGAATTCCTTTAAAAAGAAAATAAATAAAAAAAGAAAAAACACCTTTCAATTCAATTATCAAATCAAACATTTTGTATTTATTACCAAGTTTAGCAGGTACATTGTGTCTGAGGAGCAGTGGATACTCAAAAAATATTTATTTTACCTTGAGCTTTTATATCCCCAAGAAGTACAATGAGCAAAAATAATAGCTATCATGTATTGAGTGCTTACTATGCATCATGCATTGTTTTTAAAACTTTACATAGAATGATAGCCATTAAATCCTCCAAAAGTCCCATTTGTTAAGTGTTTTGTCCCTATATCATAGATAGGGAAACTGAGGCCCAGGAGAGACAGCTTGCGCAGAGATCACAGCTGGTGTGGGGCAGAGCAGGGATTCGCACTCAGGTCCTCTGAATCGGGGGGCAGGGGGTCCTCAAACTGTGTGTTACCCCCTCCGTACAGCCCACAGAAGGAAGAACTGATGGGGAAAGGCAAGACCTAAATACACACGTTGGGATTTTTTTTAATGAAACTCACCAAGGTGTAATTTCTGTTCAATGCACCATATCCGTTTGGAGGGTACACGTGGATGAGATTGACGGTGCATACGCTGTGAAACCACTGTCATGCTCAGACACAGAACACTCCCAGCCTCCCGAAACATCCCTTGTGCCCCTTTTCGGTCCATTGCTCCCTCTGCCCCTGGCCCCAGGCCACCACTGATGTGTCAGTAAGCATGAGGTATCAATTAATTAGAGACCAGCTTGAGAGTTAGTACTCAAGTCCAGGGAGAAGGAGCTGGAAGCAGCAGCTTGGTACCTCAGCCTGAGGTCCAGTAACCTGGGTCCTCCTCCAAACTCTTCCCCTCATCACGCCTGAATATGTCACTCCCCATCTCCGGGCTCAGATTCTGCATCTGCAAACCCATGGGTACCCGAAGTTTCCAGCTTGGACTCCCTCCCATCCTATCATTGGAGGATGGAGAGAGCAAGCTTGGAGTCCCAGGGTATTTTGACATAGCTTTTCTCTGCCGCAGATCCCTCATCTGTAAAATAAGAATAAATCATTCATTCATTTAATAAATATTTATTTAATGTCAACTAAGACCCAGGAACTGTCCTAGGTGCTGGGGATAGAGTGATGAACAATACAGTCCTTGCCCTGATGGAACTGACTGCGGAATGGGGGAGACAGACAAACTCAACACACACCTAGATATAAATGTAATATCAGGTAGCGAGATGGGCTTAAAAGGAAAATCAAGCAAGGTAAGAAAACAGTGATAACGGTTTTAGTTAGAATGGGCAGGGGAGGCCTCCCTGGAGAGATCACATTTGAGTAGAGACCTGAATGAAGTGAGGAAGTGAGTCATGAGCACATGCAGAAGGTCAGGAAGTGCAAAGGCCCTGAGACAGGTATGTCCTTGCCATATTCAAGGACCAAAAAGGAGGCAAGGGAGCACAAAAGTAGCCAGGGGGGCTGGATTGTACTCCACTGTGTAAGTATAATGAGAAGCTGTGGGGTTTGGGAGCAAGGAAGTAGCATGATTGGACGATGTAACAGGATACCTCTAGCAGGAATGGCAGAAGGGGAACCCATGCAACAGAGACGTGAAGGAGGTTCCCATCAGGGTGGTGTGATGGAGGGAATGAGATGTGGTCAGGTTCAGGATGCCTTTGAAGGCAGCCCTGGCAGGAGCTGCTACTGGAGTGGCTGTTGGGTGTGAGAGAAGGAGAAGCCACAGATGACTGCTAGGTTTCTGGCCCGAGCAACCAGAAGAATGGCATTGCCATCCCTGTGATAAGGGAGGCCTGCAGGAAGGCAGATTTGGGGAAGAGAGAAAGAATCCGGAGTTCCATTTCAAAAATATTAAATGTGAAATGCTTATTAGACATCTGAATGAAGATGTTAGGTAAGAAGTTGGAAGCACAAGTACAGAGTCCATGGAGAAGGGCTCAAGCTGAAGAAATAAATTTGGATTATGCCAGCATGTGCAGTATTTAAAGCCAGGAGATTGAATAATATCCCACATTTCAGCCTTGAGCCTGCTAACACTTAGAGGTCATGAATATAAGGACCTGACAATATGAGGCCAATTTGTTAAAAAGGAAAAGCCAGGGGGACTTATGGTGATCCAGTGGTTAAGACTCTGTGCTTCCACTGCAGGGAGCTCGGGTTCGATCCCTGCTCGGGTTCGATCCCTGCTCATGGAACTAAGATCCCACGTGCCGCGCGGCATGGCCAAAAAATTCTAAAAAACTAAAAAAAAAAAGGAAAGGCCATAGAGAGAATGGTATCTCAGAAGGTAAGTGGTGAAGATTCTCCGAAGACAGGGTGGGATTGATATCAAACACTGAGAGGAAGTCGAGTCAGTTGTGGACTGAAAGCTAACCAAGGGACCTTGTACCCCCAGGGCTTGCTCTACGAATCCCATCAGGCCCTCCAGGGAAGAGCTAGCGGCTCAGTAAGAAGCTCTAGGACATAACAGCACTCCTGCCCCCAGTGGGTCCCCAGACTATGCTTTCGTTGGTCAGAGGCACCCCCCCCCCGAGTCATAACTGTCTACCCCTTCCCTTCGATAAGTAAACATACCACCTCCATCATCTTTTTTTCCCCTAGAACATTACTGAAGTGTGCTAAATAATACCGTGTGATTCTGAGCAGGTAATTTAACCTGAGTTTCTGCTCCTTCATCTGTAATGTCAATTGGCCTTCAGCTGACACAAATATAGCATTTGCCTATAACACACCTCTTTCTTTTCTCAAAGTCCCATGCAAATGGCAGTTGGGTTCTAAAGTTAACTGAAGCAAAATTGCACCCAACCAGTATTATACAAGAAAATCTCTATTTTCATTCACCAGGCACAGCATTTATGATTTTTAATACAAAGAATATGTAGTAACATGTATGCATAAGATATATATATATATATATATATATGTATATATATATATAACATATATATATAAAACTATAGGTAGCATGCAATTGTACAGATGGGTGGTATATGCAAATTATTCAATTATTTCTCTCTGCTCAGAACACTCGAGCAATTTATAGTGTGCTGGCTCTCCCTGTGTGCTTTATCACCTACACCTTCTGTAAAAGTATCTTCCAGTTCTTCTAACATTTCATTAGTCAAGGGTTTCTTGGAGGCCTCAGTTCAGTCTTTAATGTCTTCCTGAAGGCAAGAGGTCATTGACACCATCACCACTCGCTTGCTTGGCCACTAGAAGAAGGCATCACACACCTCTGGAAGATGGGGAGACTCTTCCCGTTGTGCTCAAGTGCCCCCCACCACTTGTGCCAATATACACTGACGAATACTTTACCAGGCAGAGGAACAGAGATAACGAGATTAAAAGATGCACAGTTTCTACCCATATATGTGTATATGTATGCACGTAAATGTAAGGACACCACGTTATTTTGGGCCAAATGCATACAGTTGAATTCTCGAGAGTTAAACTATTCATGTGATACAGCTCCAAGTCCTTTGGGCCCCTCATACAATCATGGACACAAATCCAAACATTAGAACTGAAATCAAGTAGCAGTGATTGGGTCTACTGACAATGGTGCATGTTGCTTACACAGTCTGTAGACTATCATAAAAAATGAATATGCAAAGTCAAATAATTCTCATGAAGATTTCTAGGAGATAAGTCCATGGATCTTGGCTCGAGGGACCTTCTATCCACCTTTGTACCTTCATAGACTATGACTTAATATAGTAATGCTTACTTCTCTGCCCCTCCTAGATGATAAGGCAAGCCTTTAGGGATAAGCATGTTGCCTTGTTTAATTTTCTGCAGCTCAGGCTCATGGCACAAGGCCTGGTACCTTGTAGACATACGGGAACTACGCAGAATCAATGAGAGAGGAAGTGCTCTGCTCAGGATTGTACAACCAGGAACAGGAAGTTCTCGTGAGCCCCTCCCTCCTCACCCATCCATCATGCCCATCACCACACTGAAAGCTCCCACTCTAAGGGACTCCTTAATTCACTCTCAAGTTCTGATCATGAGGCTTTGCTCTCAGCCTCCTTTATTCTTATCAATTCTTCATGCAGATCAGTCTCACTTCCCTAGTTGAACCATGGCTGGGATGTTATTTCTTCCTCTCTCCGAAGCAGTGTGCCCAGCACCCAGCCCGGAACTGACTGATCGTCCAGGCCTCCCAGCAAAGGCAGATCTCGGGGCCAGCGTGGGCAGAATGGAGACCCCTTCCCAGCTCATCCAAAACACATGCCTTCCTTAGAGAATCTTAAAGTCTTGGTGCTAAAAAGACCTCAGAGAATGCAACCCTTGCGCAGCCCAGGGAGGACAAGGATACATCTCAAAGGCACGGAGAGGTCACAGCGAGTCTGAGGTTAAAACTCAGTGATGATACATGCTGGGTTCCTGGCAGGGCTTTGAGGACATAAAGCAAACCCAAGTGTCTCTGCCCTCGAGGAGGTCTGAGTGCAAGAGACAGACTCCCGTGCAAAATACTGTCCAAAACAGTGACTGATAGAACAGGAAGGTCTTGTACGGTGTTTACAAGATGGTCGGGCCTCACTGGCCGCCTCCGGTCCCCAAACTTCAACTCACCTTCATCCGAGATGCTCAGGACAGCCCTCCACAACAGACCCGCAGACACCCGCTCCCACCCAACCTCATCTCCCGGCTCGCCGGCCCAGCATCACCAGTCAATTCCTGCATTCTGCCTGTTGGGTCACCTCCATGATAAATCCCCGTCCAAATCACATTCAACAAGGTGTGAGTCTACCTTGACAGACAAGTGCTTCCGAAATCGTGCCCCTTATCAAAACCACGCCAGCAAATGAGGCCCAAGATTATGGTTTGTTGTAAAGTTTAGCATACGCTTATCTGGGAAATGTTTTCATTTTAGCTTTTTACCCCTCAGCATTGGGAGATTTTCAAAGTACCACCAACGCTTGTGAGTTTAGGAAAAGATCCAAGCACTTCCTAGTCATCAAACAGTGGCCCAGGTGGGATTAAGAGCTTTTTATCTGGTGAGAGCCCAGCATATCGCGCCGCCCAGCCTCCTGCACCGGCTCTGACTGCAGACACTGAACCTGGCGGAGAGAAGCGCTGGGAACGAGGCTCCCATCGGCACAGGTGCTGGAGTCACAAGCTTAGGTGTTCGGGGGTTTGCGCATCAATTAGTCACATTAAAAAAAGGCATTGTGGCAGGATAAGCATATTCTCAGGGGAACGAGGGATCTGCAGGGTTTGTGTTTTCCAAACTTATCTTGAAAGTACTTCTGAAAATTTCCCTAAGAAAAGAAACTTTTCTATCAAAGAATGCTGTGAACTGAGACCTCAAGGTATAAAAGCCGGCAGCTGAGAGTTTTTTTTTTTATCTCTGAGGCTCCAGGGGAAGGGAAAAAAAAATGCCAACGATGACCTCACTAATTTCTCCAAAATCAGAATGTAGAAAAGAGCGGGGTTGAAAGGCCCAAGCTAAGATCTGGCAGAGATGAGACTGGCTCAGCCCTGCCAAGAGAAGCCTGGGTGTCCAGACTCACACTCTCGGAGGAGATTTCCAGAGAGACCAGCAAATCATAGCCCAGCCAGGCTGAGCCAGTCACAGAGGAAGGGGTGGAGCTCAGCAATGCCTCAGCAGCACAGAAGTCCCTGGAATTCACCCCCTGGATCAACTTGGAGTCCTTGCCAGTGTGACATGGGCTAATTAAAATCCTGGATATAAAAATTCCAGTCTGAACAGCTTGAGAAGTAGCCCCCATGGCGAAATTACAGCTGTTCTTACACTAAGTGACTCTGCCTAGTGAAAACCTCTACCTATGTTAGCAATGAATTAAAATAATTGCATCTAATACATCGGTCTAATACATCTCACTTAATACAACTAACTTATCTAACATATTTGTAATAGATTTCAGTTTACCTGTATAATTCACCCAGATTTTTTTCAGCACAATTGGCCTGGGATGGTGGAGCTTCCGGGGATGCTGATGGGGGTTGACTCAACAATCAAATCCCTCCCGGCCCAGGGAGGTGACATAAACGAGCAAAGTGGGTCTGCTGTGAAGGTCAGGGAACTTGGGGACGGTGAAAGACTTGAGGGAGCAGCCCAAACCCTGCCCAAAGGGGACAGCGGCTACTACCTTGAGCCCACCGCTGCCACACGGGCTGTGTTCAGAGACCTTCGGACTTTGCGAGGGAAACGGGAATTCCAGAGCGCTGGTGAAATCTACTAATGTTTGAACGTTGGCATCTAAGTATATATACATTTTTAAAGTACTTTGCTCTGTCTGGGGGCGCACGTCTTGGGGTCTGGAGTTGCCTCAAGGCCTATCATTTTATGCCCTTTGGCCTAAGGACATCCTGATCCGGATGACAGGACGCAGAGCAACGGCACAGAAGTGTTGCTTTGGTTTTTTTCTCCCTCCAGTATATCAAACTTCGAGGTCCATACCACGGCCTCATCAGCACCACGTTCTTCAGTGCTTAATAAAACTTTCGCTAGTTCCCCACAGACTCTACCAGCAATAGGAAATAGGTTCGTCTCACTTGCCAATGCAAATCACTTCTGAGCTGCTGCTCAAGGGACCTCTGCTGGAGAAGGAATCCGGGCTGTCGAAGGAAGGAGTGCTGGGATTGATTAGTGATGTCTGGATGGGCACATGCCAGGAAGTGGGGTCCTATCACAAGTTTTGTTTTTTCTATATTATTTATATCCTATTTATGAAACCAGAATGCTTTGGCCCAATATCCTTGACCAAAGTCCCTTCTGTCCCAACCCAGGCCACGGTGCAAGCGCTGGTATCAGAACTGGAAAATCCTTCAAGATTCTCAGTATCAGGGCTTCCCTGGTGGCGCAGTGGTTGAGAATCTGCCTGCCAATGCAGGGGACACGGGTTAGAGCCCTGGTCTGGGAAGATCCCACATGCCGGCGAGCGGCTGGGCCCATGAGCCACAACTGCTGAGCCTGCGCATCTGGAGCCTGTGCTCCGCAACAAGAGAGGCCGCGACAGTGAGAGGCCCGCGCACCGCGATGAACGGTGGCCCCCGCTTGCTGCAGCTGGAGAAAGCCCTCGCACAGAAACGAAGACCCAACACAGCCAAAATTAAATTGATTAATTAACTAATTAAAAAAAATATTGGGCCTGTCAAATTAAAAAAAAAAAAAGATTCTCAGTATCAGTCTTTCACTCAAAGAGGCTGTCAAGAAAGGCACATGGAAATCCACCGTCCCCACGAGTGGGCTTCAGACACACAGACAGTCTCAGCATACGGCCACCGACTGCTCTCCCTACAAACGCTGCTCATAGGAAAAGAAGTCAGAGTGTAACCCAAATATTTATTAAGTGTCAGACACAAAGGATGTCAGGAAGTCGTGGATAAATTCATCTCTCTGAAAGTATTCCCTGGGGAGTGACACGATTGAAACCCTAGATGATGGGAAACTGCTCTGTTGTCCAGAGCATTAAAAGATGACGATATTAGGGCAATCGCCTCGGGCTGAGGCCTTTCATTTAAAAAAAAGAGCCTGTTAAACTGAGCTTCAGAAGTGGTCAAAATGATCTGAAACATTTGGAGAGGGGCCCTTTAAGAAGGGTAAGCCAACGCTGCAGGGGGGACTAGGAGTCGAAAGCAGTGCTTTGAAATCTGAGACCGTCTCTTTGCATTTCAAGTTAAACCCTGAAATGTCTCCAGGCGATAATCCAAGAGCAGTTTAGAAGGAATACACTGAGTATATACATTGAATATAAATGATCATTGCCTGCTGGGAGCCCGTCCCTCTTGAAAATGAATTAGAAGAGATATGAGCCCATTTGTTTAACAGGTGGCTACGTAACCCGGTCCATCCAGTACCAGAAAAATCTTATCCCATTGTTTTTGACTGAGACAGAATCTGTATTTCCACCTGCTGCTAAAGGCAGCATTACTTTCTCAAAGTCCATCTCAGCGTAGCGATATATATCAATAAAGCATGAATGAATTGCTCATGCAAGACTCCTGCATATTCGTGGGAAAATGTGTGAGATTCTCCAAAGACTTCTCTCATCAGTGCTCACTGAGTCTCTGCTATACGAGTGACTCTTGGCTGAAGAAGTCAGTTCTAGCTCTTTGTGCGATTTCTTCTTACGTTCACCAGTTCCTAACATCACTGAATGTCCCTCTAGACATTTGAAATGTTTCAGAGAAAACAGGGCTACATTTTTATCTTTGGAAGGTAATCTTAATCTTAGGATATGTATAAAATAAGTCAGTGTACGGATAATCCCAAAGTAGGGGGGAAAGAAGCCTGCCCCTGAAATAAGCACCCTAAGTTCACAGGGCTAAGTTTCCTGTGAAACTGGGGTGCTCTCTGTAAATCAGTGGCCAAGAGCCAAGCTTCCTGGGGTCAAACCCCAGCCCTGGCACTTAGTAACTGGGTGACCTGTATTTTGGCAACAATAATTAAATGCCCTGTACATCACTTTTCTTAGACAGTTAACTTCTAAAGTTTATTTAAACCGGGGTGGGGGGGCAATATAGGGGTGGGAGAGTGTGAGGTACAAACTACGGAGTATAAGATAAGTTCAAGGCTGTATGTACAACATGGAGAATACAGCCAGTATTTTGTGATAACTGTAAATGGAAAGTAACCTTTAAAAATTGTAGGGCTTCCCTGGTGGCGCAGTGGTTGAGAATCTGCCTGCTAATGCAGGGGACACGGGTTCGAGCCCTGGTCTGGGAAGATCCCACATGCCACGGAGCAGCTGGGCCCGTGAGCCACAACTACTGAGCCTGCGCGTCTGGAGCCTGTGCTCCGCAACGGGAGGGGCCGCGATAGTGAAAGGCCCGCGCACCGCGATGAAGAGCGGTCCCCGCACCACGATGAAGAGTGGCCCCCACTTGCCGTAGCCGGAGAAAGCCCTCGCACGAACCGAAGACCCAACACAGCCAAAAATAAATAAATAAATAAATAAATAAAGTAGCTATAAAAATTGTATAAGTTTAAAAAATTTTTTTAAATAAATAAAGTGTATTGAAATGATTTGAGTTTCTTTAGGAAACTCAATGAATTTGAATACGAAGCTGATACATTCTGCCCACCATCAAAGGCTCACGGAAGGAGTTTAAATTGTGAACCAAGCCCCAAAACATCAAGGATAAACGTGCCAGGAGACAGAGAGGCACAGTGGCCGTAGTTGACCCTTCCTGATATTCGAAACACAGTCACAGACCTGATACTGAGTAGGACCCTGTGGGGCTCCTGGGCACAAAAGCCTTCCTGTGTCCCCCATTTCTTGATTACAGGAAATAGGCTTCATTCAGCCTCCATGACCTTCCCTGGGTTCCAACGGGCAGGTTCAAGCAGTTCTTAATCAGGGAAGGGAGGGGATGCAGAGACAAGGGAGGAACAGTCAGGACACAATAGTGCAGCCTTAGGGCAGGGTCCTGGTTCCCCCTCAAGGGATACACAGAACAATATCTCTGAGCTCTTCTGCAGATACTGAAACCCCCATCAGGTGGGAGAAGTTAACTGCATGCTGCCCACAAGCACGTAGACCCCAGACCAATAGGAACCAGAAAGTTGATGATGCCGACTCCCGATTACCTCCCCACCAACCAATCAGAAGAATGTCCACGAGCTGACCACGTCCTCCTCTTTGAACCATTGCTATAAAACTCCTCTCTGCCCCCCTCCAGGTCAGGATGCACAGTTGTGAGGGCATTAGCCTGCTATGGCCCCCTTTGCCTGGCAAAGCAATGAAGCTATTCTTTTCTGGTTCGCCCAAAACTCTGTCTCCGAGATTTAATTCGGTGTTGGCCCAGGACCTCAGTAACACCACCTCCCCCACGAGGCTGTGATAACTGAGTGCGCGAAGCCGGCAGCTGCAGATCTACACTGGCTAGTCCCAAGGTCTCTCCGCATGATGCCCAAACAATTCCAGAATGTGAGTTCTTCATTAGAGATGCTAAAGACAGAAAGGGACAAAAGATCTCATTAATATTGAAATCTAAATGACGTTGACAGGAACAAAAGGTTGGGGATGGAGCAATACGTATCCTCTCGCCAACAGGAAATATGTGACACATCTCCCATTAGAATGGAACAATGGAAGTCCAAATTACCAGCATCAAGAAGGACACAATTAGGCAATAACATCCAAACTGCCTGACAACTCATTCTTAGCTGCCTGGCTCCTGGTGATGAGTGAAGGGGAGGAAATTCATGCCGAGAGACAGAAGAACAGTGTTTTCTGTAGGAATGTTTGCCAAGCCTTGCCAAAAGAGAAAGAAATGGGCTTAAACCACTTTTGGATTTTTCTCCATCTCCTTCTGATAGCATTAGGATCCGTCTGAGGGTTTCTCTGGAAGCCCGTTGGAGCCCACAGCAGACAAGGACCCTTTGGAGATAAGTCAGTGCAGAGAGACTGTTCTGAACCGATTTCATCAACACTGCGGGGATCCCCACAAGGTCCTCAATCCCACCCCCCAGGTGCCTGGGCCTCACCTTCCATTAGGTTTATCTCCTCCTATAGGGCAGGACACGTGGAAGGTGAGAACCACAGCCCCCGGGCAAAACGTGTCTGCACATCTTTCAACTGGATGACTTGCCAACAATCAAAACTCTTACATAAAATGTGGATTTTCAGAAACACCTGTCTTTAATTCTGTCTTTACAGGAGAGAGGAAATAGGAAGGGACTGTTTGTCCACTTTTCAGTACCATGAATTTGGACATGCAGTGGACTAATGCTTACTCACCACTCACTGAGCCCAGATACTTAAACCTCTCCAGCCTCAGTTTCCTGGGCTGTAAAATGGGCGCAAGAGTGGTACCTACTCTGTGGAGGTGCTGGGCGGGTCGGAGGCTGCGATGTGTAAAGAACCAGTGGACCAGAGTCTGGCACGGGGTCACCGGGGGCTGTGGCTGTTCTCGCTGCTCCTTCTCACAGACCCTTCGGGGCAGGAAGAGAAGTGAGACACGGACCTGCCCTCAAGGGGCAAACCTGCCACCTGTACAGGGGCACACGACATGCTGAGTCCCTAATACATGCGCCTACACAGGGCACAGAAGCACAGAGGTGAGGACCCCGGTGTCGGGGGCGGGATGCAGAACGGCAGGGAGGAGGCGGCTGCACAGGGCAGGGGCACCTGAGCCAGAGTCCAGAGGACAGCTGGGGCGTGTCCAGATGCAGGGAGCCGGGGAGGGATGCTGGGCCCAGGAAGTAGCACGGGCCCAGGAAAAAGATGTGAAAACCACACAGAAGAAGGCAGAAATCAGAGAAGGAGAGAAATCGAGTCCAGATGTTCCTCTGGATCCAACTTCGCCTAGCTGCATGAGTCGATATATTTCCCCTTTCCGGGCTTAAGACAGGTGGATTTGCGTTTCTATCACTTGCAACCAAAACAAAAGAAAGCTCACCAATACAGGATTTCACCACAGGCCTGCCAGATCCCACTAACCCCTACACCTGTCCAGTCGCCTCCACCTGAATCGTGATGTCTCTGGCTCAGTGACATCAGCTCTCAGATGCCTCTCTAAGGACCATGTTCAGGACACGCCCACCTTCCACCTTATCCTCTCTGTGAATCCAACCACTTAAGGAAAATCGGGTCACACAGCCTTTTGCAGGGGCTACGTGATGACCCAGGAAATGCAGCTGCTCTCTAGAAGCTTCCTGCATCCTCCAGCGGTGACATTGGGCTCTGTTTAGTGACCCCACACAAGCAGCAGAAACCTTTGTGTTTTTTTTCGACAGCACATCTGCTGCCTACCCTTGCCCTTCACAGACGAAGTTTGGAAATAAAGACCTTCCCTGGGGCAGAGAAGGCTTTAAAATGTTAATATCCTTTTAGGAGGCCTTTAGCATCTCATTATTTCAAGTCCGGCTGATACCAGAAGGCTGGAAACTTAATAATTGCAGCCAAAAGTTGGAGGGTACCCTCTTCAAGATCAGCGTGAGTTTACATTGATTTCTCTCCAAGCATGAATGAGTTCATCCCCTGCTGGTGACGTATGCCGGGCTTCTGCGGTTCTGGAGACCGCAACTCACTGACCAACAATACAATTACCAACACATTAAAAACAGGAGGCCATCACTTGGTCAGCAAGATAGACACTCAAAGATTAAATCACAATTACAACATGGAAATTGCATTTTTCTTCCTCCCTCTGAAGACCTAGAAAGACACTTAGCAAAGAACCGCAAATGTGCTCTTGCTGGCAGCATAAAGACCCCCAAAGCTGTCTAGATCTTAATCCCCAAAACCTCTTAATATGTCACTTTACACGGTAGGTGGAACGGTGACCCCAGAATGATATATCCAAGCTCTAGCCCCTGGAAGCTGTGAATGTGACCTTATTTGGAAACAGGGTCTTTGCAGATATAATTAACTTAAGGATAGTGAGATGAGATCATTGTGAATCAGAGTGGCCCCTAAATCCAATGACGAGCATCCTTATAAGAGAATAAGGCCAGACGGAGACAGAAGAGAAGGCCATGTTCAGACGGAGGCAGAGACGGGAGGGATGCGGCCACAAGCCGGGGACACCTGGGGCCCCCAGAAGCTGGAAGAGTCAGGGAAGGATCCTCCCCTAGAGCTTCTGGAGGAGGTATGGCCCTGCCAACACCTTGATTTCAGACTTCTGGCCTCCAGAACTGGGAGAGAACAGATTTACGTTGTTTCAAGCCACTGAGTTTGTGGGAACTGATATGGCAGCTCTAGGAAACTAATACACGTGGCAAAGGGACTCTGCACGTGTAATTGAGATAAGGATCTCGAGGTGAAGGGATTATCCTGGGATAGCCAGGTGGGCCTAATGTAATCACAAAGGTCCTTATTAGAGAGAGGCAGGAGGCTCAGAGCCAGAGAAACAGAGGTGATGATGGAATCAGAGGTCAGAGAGAGAGAGCTTTGAAGATGCTACGATGTTGACTTTTAAGATGGAGGAGGGGGTCACAGCCCAGAAAGGCAGGCAGCCTCTAGAAGCTGGAAAAGGCAAACAGATTCTCTGCTAGAGCCTCCAGAAGCAGCGTAGCCCTGCCAACCAACCCATTTTAGGGTCCCGACCTCCAGTACCATCAGATAATAAATGTGCATTGTTTTAAGCTACTAAATTCACCTTCATTTGTTACAGCAGCAAGAGGAAACTGACACACATGCCCTCCAGGTCATGAGGATGGAAACAAAATTCCTTTGCAAATTCAGAAAACATCATTTATCAACTGACTCCCTGATGGGAAAGCCATAGGAATGATACTTTACTACTAGCTCATAAAGGTGTTCCCCCATGGAGTCAGGATTTGAACTGACATCACCTGTTTGGAAGCTTACCCCCGCCCCCCAAACTCACTCCCTCTGCATTATTTTTCTTTATGTTGAGCTAGAGTGGTTCCCTTTTGACTTCCACTCTTGAAATCTAAAAAGCACAAATCTACCCCATATTCCAAAGGATGGCCCTTGAAAGACTTCAAAAGAGCTGTCGTGTTTCCCTCTTCACCTGCCCCTGGGCCTTTTATTCTCATCACCAGGCTCAACACTCACACTTCCTTCAATCATTTCTCCTGTGATTTGATTTCAAGGGCCCTCAGCCCCTCAGACACTCTTTGACAGAATACGATCCAATTTCCAGCCTTCCTCTTATGCCTAGAAAGACACAGAATTCTCCATCAGAGGGACCAGTAACATCTATCATCTGTGACTTATAGAGACCAGGGGACAAGAAATAGCTCCCTTTCCTCTGAAACCTACTATCAAAAAACCAGCAGCACAAGTGTGACGAGAAATCACCAATGTCCCTCCACCTCCATGCGGGAGGCAAGAGGGAGGGGTGGAGACTGCGGTGATCTGGATGCACTGGCCTTACGCACAGGGGCGTCCTCTGGTCACTTCCGGGTTGAGGGTCACAGGAAGCAGTGTGGGCCCAGGGCTACTCAACCTTGTGAATTTCATAAGAGGCTGGAAATCCAGATTTCTATGTGATTTGCCAATTTTTACAGGATGGCAGCAAATTAAACACACACACACACACACACACACACACACACACACACACACTCCTCTGAACCAGATGCAGCCTACAGTCTGCCCACCTGTGACCTCTGTTCTCAGGTCACGCACCCATTAATGCCAACAAAAATCATATCAGCCTGTGGCAGCTGCTTCAGACAGGTGGTTCCACAGGGAATTAGAGCCATGATCTTGTAATAACTTTTAATGGAGTATAAGCTGTAAAAATATGGAATCACCATGCTGTACACCTGAAACTAATACAATATTGTAAATCCACTATACTTCAATTAAAAAACACAGCTGGTTCATCAGATCTCACTGTGAACAAAACTGCCAAGGTTTCTTGCACACACACACATGCAATTAATATGCATCTTCTTCTATGTATGTTTTTTTTTTAACATAGAAGTAGTTGTCCACTTAAAATGCGACACAGATAGCTTCCAATCTTGCCAAGGTTCCAGCCCTTCAAAATCCTTTATGTCCTCAGATTTATTCCCCCTGATGTCATACGGTCCCAAGTCAAAGAAGCCAATTTGTGTATCACTACAATTTACACCGTCCTGAATTTATACTTTGTCCCTTACCTAAGTCACAATCCCAACACTCAGAATTTCCATCGCATGACGATCTTTGGTGAAACCTGCAAGGCTCTCCCTGGGGAATCACACAGCGTTTCCTGCACCGTGAGGAAGTGACCGGGTGACAAATCCACAGACCAAGGGGGTGTCTCCCTGGGGTGCTAATGAGCATCCAGGTGTTTAGGTGCCCCTGGGTGACGCCCAGGCCAGCGGACAGCTCTGAGGACGACGCTGTACGTCTTAGCGTTGTGACAAAATTCACGACAAATATTGACACGAAGCCTGTGACAAATGCACCACAGCCATTAGTGAATCCCCCTCGATTGACCCAGGCGCCAGGATTTGCAACAGAGCCTGGGCTCCCCTAGAAACGTCTTACAGCAGCTCTGCGCTTGGGGATCTGCACACTCTCGTTTGCTAAGATCACGCCACAGTTCGCTAGAAGAGAGCCCCGTCTTCATGAGGCCACGAAAGCGACCGCTGAGCCAGAAACTACTGTCTTCCAAAGCAATTTCTCTCTCGGGCTCAGGGGAGGACATTTTTAGTATATTTCTGCAAAGGGGAGACAACCAAGTATATGGCAACGATGGGATCCATGAACTTGGGCTTGCCTCTGTAGGGTAGAGCTCTCCAGGGCAGGAGAGCAGAGACCCCGCCCTGGGGGGCTTCACACCGGGCTCTCGGGAGGGAACAAGGCTGAGGGGTCTACAGAGCTGAGCCATCTGTTTGAGCCCAGGGTGGCATAATCACACAGATGCCACCTCCGAGTGCCATCACCAATGTCTCCCTCCTGGAATGACGGGGGATGGTAAATAACATGCATTTTCAAAGGCAACCAAGGGCAACGAATCAATATTTTTCATTCTGTGCAGATGAGTTTGTATGACTTGGCTCAGATCTTTCTCGACTCACAATATCGAAGGCTTTAGATTTGTTTAATCAAACCTGCCCGCAGAGCCCGAGGCCTGCCAGGAGCCCCAGGGCAAGGCTGCGTGTACTTTGAAGCTGGTCCACCTTCTGTCTCGAGGGGAGAATTAGCATTCCACCCAGGAAGCAGGCGATGCCAAATTGGGGTTTCCTAAGGATTAATTTTTTTTTAATTAGGCCTCACAGACACATCAATTCTTCCTTATCAAAACCATCTCCGGGTTAAGTCACAGCCTCCTGCAGGTCACTGTAAGAAGGAAGGAATCCCTCCCAGATCTTTTCCACCACAGGGAAAACCCTGCAGGATTTTCTGTCCACCACAAAGTTCTTCAGACGGGGACCAAGTTTCATTTCACCTCTGAACAGGAGCCAGCAGAACAGAAAGAAGGCAGAACTCAGCGGTACTGTGTTTTTCTAAAATGAATGAAGACATAGGACCTGGGAGCTCTCTTAGCAGCTTAAAGAGAAAGGATCATTCTAAAGATGTAAGTCTTTCTCTCAGGGTCTCTGCTGCAAAAGGAAAACTGCCAATCAGGGCGCCAAGAAAAAACGGGCAGAAACTCTAAATTCAGTGATTCAAACAGACCCCTGCAAAGATATGAAAAAACATCATGGGCTGGTTGCTGGCTGAATGTGGAGTCCTAAATCCAGCTAATCAGGATGGAGGACGCAGCAGAAATATGCCATGGCCAGATTTCCCCCGACTGTGAGCTGTGTCCCACTGGTACCCAAGGGAAGTTAGGGGGCACAGGGATGGACTTTTAAAAAGTTAATAGTCGTTTATTTTCATGTATATTAAGAAAAAATTAGTACATCAAGCTCATGGATTTTATTGTCTTCTAATGGGACATCTAAGATATTTAAGCTTGAAAAGTGAGGCATTTAAAGAAAATATAATGAGTAAATTATATTATTTGGCACAGGAAGTTGGCAAAAATTGCGAAGATGGCAGGTAGATGGCTAAAATTAGGGAAATATTGTCCTATGAGCATAAGAAGGGGAAGAGAATTGTTTCTGCTCAAGATTAAGACCCGGGGAAGGAAGCAGCAGGGCGCGTGCAGCCTCCTCTGACCCCAGGCGGGTCCCTGCCATCACTCCCTCCCTCCTCGGCATCCTCATCCCGGTCAAGCCCTTCGGAGCCTGGGATGCTCAGAGCGGCCCCGGGACAGAAGGGGAGGGAAAGGACCGAACGCCTGGGAATCTGGAGGTAAAGCCCGCGGTACCTTGACGACGTCTTCGTCCGCAGACCTGCATTCCACAGCCTCCGACACGTCCACCACCGAACCATCCTCTTGAACGGCCACGACCTTGACGGGAACCGAAACAGCCTTTCCGGTGAGAATGGCCGTGTTCAGAACCTCCGTGTCCTGCGCGGGAGAAAAGAGGGCGCGTGTCAGCCACAGGCACGCCCGTGAGCCCCGGGAGGGGTGACCAGCAGGCCACCTCCGACCTTAGTTGTTGTTCTACAATTTAAAAAACTGTCTGTGCCCTACAGACACCCCTCGCACACAGCGCAGGAGTTCTTTTCGATATTTGCCAAATCTTAGCTCGAGGTTCATTTGGTAAACGACGGCCTGTTTTCAGGGCTTATTCACATAGTGAACACAGCCTTCGTTTTGGTTTCAAATTAGGAAAGACAGAAGCACACAGAAGAGAAGAGAACTAGCTGCAGGTTATAAGCCTCCGCACTCCTGAGCTGACCACCAGCGCCCTCTACCCCCAAACCTCCAAGCACCCCCTCCCCGGGATTTCCCAGCCAAGCCTGGGAAATCACAATCCCTGGCCCACAATCCCTGCGCTAGGGATTGTGAAACTGACATCATGTTAATTTCTCTCCTCCTCTGACATCCTTCAAAGTTCTGTAGGTTTTATCTTCCTAATTTATCTCCCATCCGTCAAATTCTTGTCATCCCCAGGACCAATTCCTCCACGGAGGGCGAATCCCCCACTTGGACAACCGTGACGGCCCCTAACTGGCCTCCCTGTGTCCACTCTCTTCACAGCAGCTGGAAGATAATCTTTTTTATTTCAATGTAATTCAGATGATTTCTCGCCTAGATTAAAACTCTTTGAAAGCACCCTAGGGTTCTTAGAGATGAAGTCCAAACTCACTGACGTGGAGGGACCTAACCCTCGCCCACCTCTCTAGCTCCTTCTTGCCCCCTTCCTGCTGCCCCTCATCACAGTCAAGCCTCAAACAGAGGTCTTTTCTGTTCTTCCAACAGTGAATCTCATTCACGCCTCCTGCTCTTTCATATGCAGAGCTCTCTACCGAAAACAGGCCTCCCCATTCCTTCCATCCTTCAGATCTCAGCGTAAATGTCCACTTCTTTGGAGAAACGGGGCTTTTCTGCCTGCCCCCAGTGTGTGTTAGCACTGCATTATTATTCCTCATAGCACCTAGTCTGTCCTGCATGGTAAGAACCACAAGTCGTCACTATATATTTATTTTGTGTTTATGTTTTAATCTCTGACTGCTCATGAGATTGTAAACTCCCCAAGGGTCAAAGCCATCATTGCTCTGACCTCCACTGCACCCAGAGAACCTGGGACAGTACCTGGCATGGGAGAAGCAGTACAGAAGAGAGCATGCATGGGCTCTGTGTGGACTGGACTGTGTTTGAAACTGCGTCAGCCTCTGATTCGGTGAGGATCGTGTGGATCTGCAGTTACAGAAAATCTGACTCAAGTGAAATAACCCAACACGGGTTCATACGCTTCACTCATAACCGGAATTCTGGAGCTAATGTGTCTGCTGGCTCTGGTCCAGTGACTCAGTGAGGGGAGGGCTACTACTCTCTGCAGCTCTCTTGGCCACTCCCTCAACATAGCAAGATGGCATCTATCACACCAGCCATCTCCATCCACTGTCTAAGCAGGGAGAAGGCTGAGGGGGGAGGGGTCACCTGCCGCACCAGCTCCTCTTCATCAGGAAGTCCAAAGCTTGTCACACGGCCAGCCCACCTGTAAAGGAGGCTGGGGAAGTGGGCTTTGATAGTGGAGCTGGTCGTGGAGGAGGGGTTTGTAAATGGCTTTTTATAATCCATTAACAGCATCTGCCACAAGATACTTCCCCGTGTGCCAGGGTTCCCTGATCTGCAATACAGGGATAATAAAAGTACCTACTGTGTGGTGACCTTATGAGGATTTAATGGGTCAATCTATGGACCAGATTTAGAACAGAGATGGCTCATAACGAGCCACAAGAACTCAATAAATACAGAGATTACAGTGGATGCTGTACAAGATGTGCTTCACAAATGAATTAGAGAACCACTGAGTGGGTTCACAAAGGGACTGTGGTGGAGATGCTACTTCCACACTTGTCTGAAGAGAAGAAGTCAACTAGAGAAGCTGGTGGACACTGGGCAACTCAGCTCAGCAGTGAGATTCACCAAACACTCAGCAATTGGCTCCACCAGAATGGACCAAACAGATCATCATTTCAAGTGTTCCTTTCACTCCCGGGAGCCCCTACTCTCAGTTCATGCACTAAGTGGGTCCCACATTCAATGTTCTAAATCAGCCCCTCATTCTCCACCCCAAATGTGAAAAAGGGTAAGAGATGCAGTCAAAGAAGAAGAAGGAAAAGGAGAACGGGGGTGAGGAGGAGGAGGAGGAGGAGGGGAGGAGGGGGAGGGGAGGAGGAGGGGATGGGGGAAGGGGAGGAGGGGGAGGAGGAGGAGGGGAGGAGGGGGAGGGGGAGAAGGAGGGGGAGGAGGAGGGGGAGGAGGGGAGGAGGGGAAGGGGGAGGAGGAGGGGGAGAGTTCTGAGTACTTGACATGCAATTAATTGCTCATTGACTTTTCTCAACAACCCTCCTAAAGTAATTACTAGTATTGTTCCCAGTTTACAGATTGTTTTTCATTGATATTAAAGCTGTAAATAGTACCTACTTGTCAATAGGAAACATCAGCTTTGTAATGAATATTTGAAAACAATGCCAACCCAATCTAAGAGAGATGAAAAAATAAGTTGTTTTACATATTTCTTTTCCTCTAGATGGAATCTCAAGGAGATACGTGCAAAAGAATATAAATATAGTCCATGTTCCTGAAGATCCCACTGTCACCAGGGAGATGAAATTTATGTACTTTTACATGTAAGCTGTACAGCGAAGACAGGAAGCAGGAAGCAGTGCAGAAGCTGAGATGAGAACCTACCAAAGGTGGGATAATGGTGTGGAATAATCACAGTGTGCGTGAAGAACAGGGACAGAATCACGGTTCTAGAACAGACTGCTAAATTCAACTCATGATACAATTGGAAAAATCAGTATGGGTGCTTTCTGTGTGTAATACACAGGCATTAATTTTGCTTGATGCACATCCATGGATACTGAACATCCACCCCTCCTTCCTTTTTTTGAAATGACATTTCATTTTTTCCTTTGGGTATCATCCCACTCTGCTATCAATGAATGTGGCTTGGATGGCACTGACCCAGGCCACCAAATCAGGCTTCACAAATGAGCAGATTAACCAAATTGAATTGTGGTCCATCAAGGTATTCCATCTCCATGTCCACAAAGACTGATTCAAGTGAAACCCAAACAAAAGAAATCAGACACAATGGTAGGAGAAAGACAGATTCCTGGGAAAGATTTCTGGGTTCCTGAACCCAGCTACATCTGTGTCTGTTATCTTTGGAAATTTAGAGATATAAAATAAACTGTTTTACTTAAAACACTTTTAATTAGGTTTATGTCACTTGAAACTGAAGGTCTTGACTAATGCACATGAGATTAGACAACATGCTGGGCTCTAGGGAAAGAGAAAAGACAAAAATAAACATCAGTCTCTACCCTGAAGAAGGTCACAGCCTTTAAAGTAGACACTATAATCATTTTCCCAAACTGAGTTTCAAGGGAGGTGACTTTATTTTTCATAACAACAAATCACAACCAATCGGAGCTTGTTGATTTTATTTCAAATGCATTTGCGACCATGTTTCCTTCTTTAGCTTTTTCAGTGTGTGGCTGAGATTTTTGCAACAATGGTTTCCAGTGTCCACCAAGAGCTTCTCAAAAATCCCAAAGGCAGTTTCGACCTGCCTCTGGCACAATGAGAAAGCAATTTGTCATATTAAATATTACATTTAAATCATCCCCTGGTGCCAGAGACTGCTAAAAATTCACCATCTATCAAAATACAACTCTTTTATTCTGTTCCTCTTTGTGCCAGCTCTAGGTTTTATGTCTTGAAAGCATATTTATATTCCTTTATGAAGATGTTTCCATTAACGCTGCACATTAGTGTGACATCTGTGAAAATGGCAAATTAGGGACATCTGAAAATTCTCTTCTGTGTAAAAGCAATGAGAAAATTGGCCAAAAAAAAAAAAAGTCAAAATCAACTTTTCAGAACTCTAGAAATAAAACAAAGGCTTGCACAGCCAGGAGAGCGTTTATTCAAGAAAAATGGCTGAATCTTGGTAAAAACAGAGAATTTTGTGGCATTTTAACTTGATTCACTCCCATTCCCTACTCTCCAGCTCAGTAGTAGCTTTGAAAAATAACAGCTCACATTCACAGAAAAATACCACAATCTGACAGCCACAGAGAGCAGATCAGGGCTGGAGATCTTTCAAAACCTCATTCCCAAAGAATTGCCATTATTTGACTTGTCTGCTACTTCCCTGGAAGATCCCACTTGCAAAGCTGTCTGTATCTGACCTGACTCTGAACTCACCCAGTGTGAAAACCTTTTTATGTAGAGGTATTTGTTTAAAGCACTTACAGGCAATTAGTTAACTCCATAGCTAGCTGCCTGAGGCAGTGGGATAACAGTTGTGACAAACAATAGACTAATCAAAAAGCTTAATAGGAAAAGATGAGGAATGGAATGTCCAGGGGGCTTTGAAAGGTTAATACATATTCTGGGGAATCTATAAGACCATGCCTATACTTAGGGCTGTGTGCATGCCCAGGACCCCTTCATACTCAAGGAAGACCTGAGAAAGCTCTAAGCTCTCACCTCTGGTTGACCTTGAAGTTCTATGGAAGCAGGAAGTGAAAGCTAAGGCAGAGCTGTCTAATGCCTGACTGAGGATTGAAAGCATGTCTGAACACACTCAAAGAGACCCTTGGTAGTTTGGGACGCATTGATTTCAGATGCCTAAGGAAATCTCTGTCCAATCACTGGCTGACCACCAAGCTAACCAAACAGAGAATCAGTGGCCATGTGCAACAAAGAATAGAGACTTTACAGAATTCGTTCACAAAAGTCACTAAACAAACAAACTACTACCACTGCTGCTACAGACAACAACAAAAACAAACCCAGGGAAGGGGAGATCATCTAATTTTCAGTTGCTACCTTATATTATTTAAAATGTCCACTTTTCAACAACAACAAATTTAGGAGACAGGCAAGAAAACAAAAAAGCATGGTCCAGTCACAGGACAAAAACTATCCATGGAACGTGTCCTTGAAGAAGCCCAGCTGTTGGATCTACTAGACAAAGATTTTAAATCAGCTATTTCAAATACATTCAAAGAACTAAAAAAAAAAAAAAAAAAAAAAAAAAAAAAAATTCATGTCTAAAGAACTAAAGGAAAGTATGAGAAAGATGTCTCCCCAAAGAGAGAATACCAGTAAAGGGCTATAAATTATGATTAATTATGATAAAAAGAACCAAATGGAAATTCTGGAGTTGAAAAGTACAGCAACTGAAATGTATCTTCTCCAATAAGTATGGAAGGAAAGTAGAAAGGCATAAGAGGAGGAGATGTAGGAAATCCACAAACAAGTGAAAATGTTAAAGCCTCCTTTTAAACAACCAATTGTTCAGAGAAGAAATCACAAAAGATATTAGAAAAATGCTTTGAGGTGAGTGAAAACAAAAACACAACATACCAAAACTTATGAGATGCAGAGAAAGTCGTACTTAGACAGAAATTTATAGCTGTAAATGCCTATATGATAAAAGAAGAAACATCTCAAATCAGTAACCTAGACTTCCACCTTCAGGGACCAGGAATAAAATAAAAAGAGCAAACTAAACCCAAACCAGCAGAAATAAGAAAGAGTAGAAATAAATAAAAGGAATAGAAAACAATATAATCAGTAAAAATAAAGCAAGAGTAAGTTATTTTGAAAGATTTTTAAATGGGCAAAGCTGTAGTTAGATCGATGAGAGAGAGAGAGACAGAATACAGACTTCTAAAATTAGGAATGAAAGAGGGGACCAAGTTTATGGAAAAAAAAATTATAGAGGCATACTAGAGCAATAGTATGCTAAAAACGAGATACAAAAGAACAAATCCCTAGCGAGACACAAACTACCAAAACTGACTCAAGGAGAAGTTCAAATTTTGATAGACCTATAACAAAGAGATTGAAGTAAAAATCAAAATATTTCCCACAAAGAAAAGTCCAGTACCACATGGCTTCACCAGTAAAGTCTAAAAAATGCTTAAAGAAAAATTGTCTCCAATTTTCAGAAATTCTTCCATGAGTTAGAAGAGGAAATAGTCCCCAATTTATTCAATAAGTTTTCATCTTTTTTCAGATATATGCCCAGGAGTGGGATTGCAACTCCAATTTGGAAAGACGCACGCACACCAATGTTCATAGCAGCACTATTTACAATAGCCAAGACATGGAAGCAACCTAAGTGTCCACTGACAGATGAATGTATAAAGAAGATGTGGAGATTAACCAAGATGGCGGAGTAGAAGGACGTGCACTCACTCCCTCTTGCGAGAGCTCCAGAATCACAACTGGCTGCTGGACAATCATTGACAGGAAGACCCTGGACTTCACCAAGGAGGATACCCCATGTCCAAGGACAGAGGAGAAGCCACAGTGAGACGGTAGGAGGGGTGCAATCAGAGTAAAATCAAATCCCATAACTGCTGGGTGGGTGACTCACAGACTGGCGAACACTTATACCACAGAAGTCCACCCACTGGAGTGAAGGTTCTGAGCCCCACGTCAGGCTTCCCAACCTGGGGGTCCGGCAACGGGAGGAGGAATTCCTAGAGAATCAGACTTTGAAGTCTAGTGGGAATTGATTGCAAGACTGTGACAGGACTGGGGGAAACAGAGACCCCACTCTTGGAGGGCACACACAAAGTAATGTGTGCATCGGGACCCAGGGGAAGGAGCAGTGACCCTGGGGGAGACTGAACCAGACGTACCTGCTGGTGTTGGGGGGTCTCCTGCCGAGGCAAGTGGTGGCTCTGTTTCACCGTGGGGATAAGGACACTGGCAGCAGAGGTCCTGGGAAGTTCTCCTTGGCGTGAGCCCTCCCAGAGTCTGCCATTAACCCCACCAAAGAGCACGGGTAGGCTCCAGTGTTGGGTTGCCTCAGGCAAAACAACCAACAGGGAGGGAACACAGCCCCACCCATCAACAGTCAAGTGGATTAAGGTTTTACTGAGCTCTGACCGCCACAGCAACAGGGAGGGAACCCAGCCCCACCCATCAACAGTCAAGTGGATTAAGGTTTTACTGAGCTCTGACCGCCAGAGCAACAGTCAGCTCTACCCACCACCAGAGCCTCCCATCAAGCCTCTTAGATAGCCTCAACCACCAGAGGGCAGACAACAGAAGCAAGAGAAACTACAATCCTGCAGCCTGTGGTCCAAAAACCACAGTTACAGAAAGACAGAGAAGATGAAAAGGCAGAGGGCTATGTACCAGATGAAGGAACAAGAAAAAACCCCAGAAAAACAACTAAATGAAGTGGAGATAGGCAACCTTCCAGAAAAAGAATTCAGAATAATGATAGTGAAGATGATCCAGGACCTCGGAATAAGAATGGAGGCAAAGATTGAGAAGATGCAAGAAATGATTAACAAAGACCTAGAAGAATTAAAGAACAAACAAACAGAGATGACCAATACAATAACTGAAATGAAAACTACACTAGAAGGAATCAATAGCAGAATAACTGAGGCAGAAGAACGGATAAGTGACCTGGAAGACAGAATGGTGGAATTCACTGCTGCAGAACAGACTAAAGAAAAAAGAATGAAAAGAAATGAAGACAGCCTAAGAGACCTCTGGGACAACATTAAATGCAACAACATTCGCATTATAGGGGTCCCAGAAGGAGAAGAGAGAGAGAAAGGACCAGAGAAAATATTTGAAGAGATTATAGTCGAAAACTTCCCTAACATGGGAAAGGAAATAGCCACCCAAGTCCAGGAAGCGCAGAGAGTCCCATACAGAATAAACCCAAGGAGAAACACGCCGAGACACATAGTAATCAAAGTGGCAAAAATTAAAGACAAAGAAAAATTACTGAAAGCAGCAAGGGAAAAACGACAAATAACATACAAGGGAACTCCCATAAGGTTAACAGCTGATTTCTCAGCAGAAACTCTGCAAGCCAGAAGGGAGTGGCATGATATACTTAAAGTGATGAAAGGGAAGAACCTACAACCAGGATTACTCTACCCGGCAAGGATCTCATTCAGATTCGATGGAGAAATCAAAAGCTTTACAGACAAGCAAAAGCTAAGAGAATTCAGCACCACCAAACCAGCTCTACAACAAATGCTAAAGGAACTTCTCTAAGTGGGAAACACAAGAGAAGAAAAGGACCTACAAAAACAAACCCAAAACAATTAAGAAAATGGTCATAGGAACATACATATCGATAATTACCTTAAACGTGAATGGATTAAATGCCCCAACCAAAAGACATAGACTGGCTGAATGGATACAAAAACAAGACCCATATATATGCTGTCTACAAGAGACCCACTTCAGACCTAGGGACACATACAGACTGAAAGTGAGGGGATGGAAAAAGATATTCCATGCAAATGGAAATCAAAAGAAAGCTGGAGTAGCTATACTCATATCAGATAAAATAGACTTTAAAATAAAGAATGTTACAAGAGACAAGGAAGGACACTACATAATGATCCAGGGATCAATCCAAGAAGAAGATATAACAATTATAAATATATATGCACCCAACATAGGAGCACCTCAATACATAAGGCAACTGCTAACAGCTATAAAAGAGGAAATCGACAGTAACACAATAATAGTGGGGGACTTTAACACCTCACTTACACCAATGGACAGATCATCCAAAATGAAAATAAATAAGGAAACACAAGCTTTAAATGACACAATAGACCAGATAGATTTAATTGATATATATAGGACATTCCATCCAAAAACGGCAGATTACACGTTCTTCTCAAGTGCGCACGGAACATTCTCCAGGATAGATCACATCTTGGGTCACAAATCAAGCCTCAGTAAATTTAAGAAAATTGAAATCATATCAAGCATCTTTTCTGACCACAACGCTATGAGATTAGAAATGAATTACAGGGAAAAAAACGTAAAAAAGACAAACACATGGAGGCTAAACAATACGTTACTAAATAACCAAGAGATCACTGAAGAAATCAAACAGGAAATAAAAAAATACCTAGAGACAAATGACAATGAAAACACGACGACCCAAAACCTATGGGATGCAGCAAAAGCGGTTCTAAGAGGGAAGTTTATAGCTATACAAGCCTACCTAAAGAAACAAGAAAAATCTCAAGTAAACAATCTAACCTTACACCTAAAGAAACTAGAGAAAGAAGAACAAACAAAACCCAAAGTTAGCAGAAGGAAAGAAATCATAAAGATCAGAGCAGAAATAAATGAAATAGAAACAAAGAAAACAATAGCAAAGATCAATAAAACTAAAAGTTGGTTCTTTGAGAAGATAAACAAAATTGATAAGCCATTAGCCAGACTCATCAAGAAAAAGAGGGAGAGGACTCAAATCAATAAAATCAGAAACGAAAAAGGAGAAGTTACAACAGACACCGCAGAAATACAAAACATCCTAAGAGACTACTACAAGCAACTTTATGCCAATAAAATGGACAACCTGGAAGAAATGGACAAATTCTTAGAAAGGTATAACCTTCCAAGACTGAATAAGGAAGAAACAGAAAATATCAACAGACCAATCACAAGTAATGAAATTGAAACTGTGATTAAAAATCTTCCAACAAACAAAAGTCCAGGACCAGATGGCTTCACAGGTGAATTCTATCAAACATTTAGAGAAGAGCTAACACCCATCCTTCTCAAACTCTTCCAAAAAATTGCAGAAGAAGGAACACTCCCAAACTCATTCTATGAGGCCACCATCACCCTGATACCAAAACCAGACAAAGACACTACAAAAAAAGAAAATTACAGACCAATATCACTGATGAATATAGATGCAAAAATCCTCAACAAAATACTAGCAAACAGAATCCAACAACACATTAAAAGGATCATACACCACGATCAAGTGGGATTTATCCCAGGGATGCAAGGATTCTTCAATATACGCAAATCAATCAATGTGATACACCATATTAACAAATTGAAGAATAAAAACCATATGATCATCTCAATAGATGCAGAAAAAGTTTTTGACAAAATTCAACACCCATTTCTGATAAAAACTCTCCAGAAAGTGGGCATAGAGGGAACCTACCTCAACATAATAAAGGCCATATATGACAAACCCACAGCAAACATCATTCTCAATGGTGAAAAACTGAAAGCATTTCCTCTAAGATCAGGAACGAGACAAGGATGTCCACTCTCACCACTATTATTCAACATAGTTCTGGAAGTCCTAGCCACGGCAATCAGAGAAGAAAAAGAAATAAAAGGAATACAAATTGGAAAAGAAGAAGTAAAACTGTCACTGTTTGCGGATGACATGATACTATACATAGAGAATCCTAAAACTGCCACCAGAAAACTGCTAGAGCTAATTAATGAATATGGTAAAGTTGCAGGTTACAAAATTAATGCACAGAAATCTCTTGCATTCCTATACACTAATGATGAAAAATCTGAAAGAGAAATTATGGAAACACTCCCATTTACCATTGCAACAAAAAAAATAAAATACCTAGGAATAAACCTACCTAGGGAGACAAAAGACCTGTATGCAGAAAACTATAAGACACTGATGAAAGAAATTAAAGATGATACAAATAGATGGAGAGATATACCATGTTCTTGGATTGGAAGAATTAACATTGTGAAAATGAGTATACTACCCAAAGCAATCTACAGATTCAATGCAATCCCTATCAAATTACCAATGGCATTTTTTACGGAGCTAGAACAAATCATCTTAAAATTTGTATGGAGACACAAAAGACCCCGAATAGCCAAAGCAGTCTTGAGGCAAAAAAATGGAGCTGGAGGAATCAGACTCCCTGACTTCAGACTATACTACAAAGCTACAGTAATCAAGACAATATGGTACTGGCACAAAAACAGAAACATAGATCAATGGAACAAGATAGAAAGCCCAGAGATTAACCCACGCACCTATGGTCAACTAATCTATGACAAAGGAGGCAAAGATATACAATGGAGAAAAGACAGTCTCTTCAATAAGTGGTGCTGGGAAAACTGGACAGCTACATGTAAAAGAATGAAATTAGAATACTCCCTAACACCATACACAAAAATAAACTCAAAATGGATTAGAGACCTAAATATAAGACTGGACACTATAAAACTCTTAGAGGAAAACATAGGAAGAACACTCTTTGACATAAATCACAGCAAGATCTTTTTTGATCCACCTCCTAGAGTAATGGAAATAAAAACAAAAATAAACAAGTGGGACCTAATGAAACTACAAAGCTTTTGCACAGCAAAGGAAACCATAAACAAGACAAAAAGACAACCCTCAGAATGGGAGAAAATATTTGCAAATGAATCAACTGACAAAGGATTAATCTCCAAAATATATAAACAGCTCATTCAGCTCAATATCAAAGAAACAAACACCCCAATCCAAAAATGGGCAGAAGACCTAAATAGACATTTCTCCAAAGAAGACATACAGACAGCCACGAAGCACATGAAAAGATGCTCAACATCACTAATTATTAGAGAAATGCAAATCAAAACTACAGTGAGGTATCACCTCACTCCTGTTAGAATGGGCATCATCAGAAAATCTACAAACAACAAATGCTGGAGAGGGTGTGGAGAAAAGGGAACCCTCTTGCACTGTTGGTGGGAATGTAAATTGATACAGCCACTATGGAGAACAATATGGAGGTTCCTTAAAAAACTAAAAATAGAATTACCATATGACCCAGCAATCCCACTACTGGGCATATACCCAGAGAAAACCGTAATTCAAAAGGACACATGCACCCGAATGTTCATTGCAGCACTATTTACAATAGCCAGGTCATGGAAGCAACCTAAATGCCCATCAACAGACGAATGGATAAAGAAGTTGTGGTACATATATACAATGGAATATTACTCAGCCATAAAAAGGAACGAAATTGAGTCATTTGTTGAGACGTGGATGGATCTAGAGACTGTCATACAGAGTGAAGTAAGTCAGAAAGAGAAAAACAAATATCGTATATTAATGCATGTATGTGGAACCTAGAAAAATGGTACAGATGAGCCAGTTTGCAGGGCAGAAGTTGAGACACAGATGTAGAGAATGGACATATGGACACCAAGGGGGGAAAACTGCGGTGAGGTGGGGATGGTGGTGTGCTGAATTGGGCAATTGGGATTGACATGTATACACTGATGTGTATAAAACTGATGCCTAATAAGAACCTGCAGTATAAAAAAACAAACAAAACAACTAATACTAAACTTTCATTGGGTTATTTGTATGGAAATATGTTAATATAAATGTTTCAGACATTACATGAAATTTCTAAAAATGTTATATTTGTATTTGTATGGAAATATGTATGGAAATATGTTAATATAAATGTTTCAGACATTACATGAAATTTCTAAAAATCTTATATTTGTATTTGTATGGAAATATGTATGGAAATATGTTAAATGTTTCAGACATTACAGGAAACTTCTAAAAATCTTATATGTTCTGGTATAAGGTTATAAGTAATAATCCTAGTTATTACTTTAAAATGTATATCTCAGAAATAACTAATTTTCTTGTCAACTGCATTATTATGAACTTTCATCAAATCTTTAACCATGGTCATTTTTAAGTCTTCTGTCATTTACAGACAGTTCTGGGTGTACTCTGATGATTTTACAAGTATGTTCCTATAAAAGGGTTTCATCTTCAAGAAATTCATGGAAAAGACTCTGACAAGTACAGGTTTCTGGTAACTGACTGTACTGCTGAACTGAATGAATAAGCATTTTCAGAACTCTAATGAAAAACTGATGAACTCATAAAAGTGCTAACAAAAGATCAAGATGAAAAAAAAAAATTAATTACATGGGACTGAGTGAACTGATGAGGATGAGTATAATTTTTGTGACTTTCTGTCTGAATTAAAAAAAAAAATCCCACAAGGACTCAGAGGCAAAGAATATACAAATCAATTTTCACTGCAAAGTAAAGGAGCTGTTACAGTGGAGGATTACTGGACTGAATGTCAATATTATGACATAGTATGAGTGTGTTTCATGTTTGGTAATTGCAATCATTGTTGCTTTTGTTGTGGTCATCCATGTACAATGCTTGGTGTCAGTCTATTTATCTCTTGTAAAAATAAAATACAGTGTGTGTGTGTGGGAAAAAAAAAAAAAGAAGATGTGGTACATATATACAATGGAATATTACTCAGCCATAAAAAAGAATGAAATAATGCCATTTGCAGCAACATGGATGGACTAGAGATTATCAAAATGAGTGAAGTAAGTCAGACAGAGAAAGATAAATATTATATGATATCACTTATATGTGGAATCTAAAAAATTAACACAAATGAATTTATTTACAAAACAGAAACAGATTCACAGACATAGAAAACAAACTTATGGTTCCCAAAGGGGAAAGGGGAGGGGAGGGATAAATTAGGAGCTTGGGATTAGCAGAGGCACACCACTATATATAAAATAGATAAATAACAAGGATTTACTCTATAGCACAGGGAACTATATCCAATATCTCTTAATAACCTATAATGGAAAAGAATCCAAAAATATATATGTATCACTGAATCAGTTTGCTGAACATCTGAAACTAACACAATATTGTAAATCATCTATACTTCAATAAAAAGAAAAAATTTCCTTATCCATATACAAACATTGAAACAGAATTTTCATGTAAATCACAAAGAAAATTTAATGGACTTACAAAAACATCTAATGCTTTCTTAAATAAAGTTTCTCATCTCACTGTTTAAAAAAAGAAGAAGAAAACTTCACTGTTTTCAGCTATGAAAATCTAGGAGTAGCATGTAACTTTTTTTTTCAACATCTTTATTGGAGTATAATTGCTCTACAATGGTGCGTTAGCTTCTGCTGTATAACAAAGTGAATCAGCTATACATATACATATAGCCCCATATCGCCTCCCTCTTGCATCTCCCTCCCACCCTCCCTATCCCACCCCTCTAGGTGGTCACAAAGCACCGACCTGATCTCCCTGTGCTATGCAGCTGCTTCCCACCAGCCATCCATTCTAACTTGGTGGTGTATATATGTCCATGCCACTCTCTCACCTCGTCTCATCCCACCCCTCCCCCTCCCCATGTCCTCAAGTCCACTCTCCGTGTCTGCGTCTTTATTCCTGTCCTGCCGCTAGGTTCTTCAGAACCTTTATTTTTTTTAGATTCCATATATATGTGTTAGCATATGGTATTTGTTTTTCTTTCTAACTTACTTCACTCTGTATGACAGACTCTAGGTCTATCCACCTCACTACAAATAACTCAATTTCGTTTCTTTTTATTGCTGAGTAATATTCCATTGTATATATGTGCCACATCTTCTGTATCCATTCATCTGTTGATGGACACTTAGGTTGCTTCCATGTCCTGGCTATTGTAAATAGTGCTGTAGTGAACATTGTGGTACATGACTCTTTTTGAATTATGGCATTCTCAGGGTATATGCCCAGTAGTGGGATTGCTGGGTAGTATGGTATTTCTACTTTTAGTTTTTTAAGGAACCTCCATACTATTCTCCATAGTGGCTGTATCAATTTACATTCCCACCAACAGTGCACGAGGGTTCCCTTTTCTCCACACCCTCTCCAGCATTTATGGTTTGTAGACTTTTTGATGATGGCCATTCTGACCAGTGTGAGGTGATACCTCATTGTAGTTTTGATTTGCATTTCTCTAATGATTAGTGATGTTGAGCATCCTTTCATGTGTTTGTTGGCAATCTGTATATCTTCTTTGGAGAATGTCTATTTAGGTCTTCTGCCCATTTTTGGATTGGGTTGTTTGTTTTTTGGATATTGAGCTACATGAGCTGCTTGTATATTTTGGAGATTAATCCTTTGTCAGTTGCTTAGTTTGCAAATATTTTCTCCCATTCTGAGGGTTGTCTTTTGGTCTTGTTTATGGTTTCCTTTGCTGTGCAAAAGCTTTTAAGTTTCATTAGGTCCCATTTGTTTACATTTGTTTTTATTTTCATTTCTCTAGGAGGTGGGTCAAAAAGGATCTTGCTGTGATTTACGTCATAGAGTGTTCTGCCTATGTTTTCCACTAAGAGTTTTGTAGTGTCTGGCCTTACATTTAGGTCTTTAATCCATTCTGAGTTTATTTTTGTGTATGGTGTTAAGGAGTGTTCTAATTTCATTCTTTTACACGTAGCTGTCCAGTTTTCCCAGCACCACTTATTGAAGAGGCTGTCTTTTCTCCATTGTATATTCTTGCCTCCTTTATCAAAGATAAGTTGACCATATGTGTGTGGGTTTACCTCTGGGCTTTCTATCCTGTTCCATTGATCTATATTTCTGTTTTTGTGCCAGTATCATACTATCTTGATTACTGTAGCTTTGTAGTATAGTCGAAAGTCAGGAAACCTGATTCCTCCAGCTCTGTTTTTCCCTCTCAAGATTCCTTTTGCTATTCGGGGTCTTTTGTGTTTCCATACAAATTGTGAAATTTTTTGTTCTAGTTCTGTGAAAAATGCCATTGGTAGTTTGATAGGGATTGCACTGAATCTGTAGATTGCTTTGGGTAGTATAGTCATTTTCACAATATTGATTCTTCCAATCCAAGAACATGGTATATCTCTCCATCTGTTTGTATTGTCTTTAATTTCTTTCATCAGTGTCTTATAGTTTTCTGCATACAGGTCTTTTGTCTGCTTAGGTAGGTTTATCCCTAGGTATTTTATTCTTTTTGTTGCAGTGGTAAATGGGAGTGTTTCCTTAATTTCTCTTTCAGATTTTTTGTCATTAGTGTATAGGAATGCAAGAGATTTCTGTGCATTAATTTTGTATCCTGCTACTTTACCAAATTCATTCATTAGCTCTAGTAGTTTTCTGGTAGCATCTTTGGGATTCTCTATGTATAGTATCATGTCATCTGCAAACAGAGACAGTTTTACTTCTTCTTTTTTGACTTGGATTCCTTTTATTTATTTTTCTTCTCTGACTGCTGTGGCTAAAACTTCCAAAACTGTGTTGAATAATGGTAAGAGTGGGCAACTTTGTCTTGTTCCTGATCTTAGAGGAAATGGTTTCAGTTTTTCACCATTGAGAACGATGTTGGCTGTGGGTTTGTCATATATGGCCTTTATTATGTTGAGGTAAGTTCCCTCTAAGCCTACTTTCCGGAGGGTTTTTATCATAAATCGGTGTTGAATTTTGTCAAAAGCTTTTTCTGCATCTATTGAGTTGATCATATGGTTTTTCTCCTTCAATTTGTTAATATGGTTTATCACATTGACTGATTTGCATATATTGAAGAATCCTTGTATTCCTGGGATAAACCCCACTTGATCAGGGTGTATGATACTTTTAATGTGCTGTTAGATTCTGTTTGCTAGTATTTTTTTGAGGATTTTTTCATCTATGTTCATCAGTGATAATGGCCTGTAGTTTTCTTTTTTTGTGACATCTTTGTCTGGTTTTGGTATCAGGGTGATGGTGGCCTCGTAGAATGAGTTTGGGAGTGTCCCTCCCTCTGCTATATTTTGGAAGAGTTTGAGAAGGATAGGTGTTAGCTCTTCTCTAAATGTTTGATAGAATTCGCCTGTGAAGCCATCTGGTCCTGGGCTTTTGTTTGTTGGAAGATTTTTAATCACAATTTCAACTTCAGTGCTTGTGATTGGTCTGTTCATATTTTCTATTTCTTCCTGGTTCAGTCTTGGAAGGTTGTGCTTTTCTAAGAATTTGTCCATTTCTTCCAGGTTGTCCATTTTATTGGCATATAGTTGCTTGTAGTAATCTCTCATGATCCTTTGTCTTTCTGCAGTGTCAGTTGTTATGCTCCTTTTTCATTTCTAAGTCTATTGATTTGAGTCTTCTCCCTTTTTTTCTTGATGAGTCTGGCTAATGGTTTATCAGTTTTGTTTATCTTCCCAAAGAACCAGCTTTTAGTTTTATTGATCTTTGCTATCGTTTTCTTCATTTCTTTTTCATTTATTTCTGATCTGATGTTCATGATTTCTTTCCTTCCGCTAACTTTGGGGGTTTTTTTGTTCTTCTTTCTCTAATTGCTTTAGGTGTAAGGTTAGGTTGTTTATTTGAGACGTTTCTTGTTTCTTGAGGTAGGATTGTATTGCTATAAACTTCCCTCTTAGAACTGCTTTTGCTGCTTCCCATAGGTTTTGGGTCATCGTGTTTTCATTGTCATTTGTGTGTAGGTATTTTTTGATTTCCTCTTTGATTTCTTCAGTGATATCTTGGTTATGTAGTAGTGTATTCTTTAGCCTCCATGTGTTTGTATTTTTTACAGTTTTTTTCCTGTAATTGATATCTAGTCTTATAGCGTTGTGGTTGGAAAAGATACTTGAAACGATTTCAATTTTCTTAAATTTACCAAGGCTTGATTTGTGACCCAAGATATGGTCTATCCTGGAGAATGTTCCATGAGCACTTGAAAAGAAAGTGTATTCTGTTGTTTTTGGATGGAATGTCCTATAAATATCAATTAAGTCCATCTTGCTTAATGTGTCATTTAAAGCTTGTGTTTCCTTATTTATTTCCATTTTGGATGCTCTGTCTATTGGTGAAAGTGGGGTGTTAAAGTCCCCTACTATTATTGTGTTACTGTTGATTTCCCATTTTATGGCTGTTAGCGTTTGCCTTATGTATTGAGGTGCTCCTATGTTGGGTGCATAAATATTTACAATTGTTATATCTTCTTCTTGGATTGATCTCTTGATCATTATGGAGTGTCCTTCTTTGTCTCTTGTAATAGTCTTTATTTTTAAGTCCATTTTGTCTGATATGAGAATTGCTACTCCAGCTTTCTTTTGATTTCCATTTGCATGAAATATCTTTTTCCATCCCCTCACTTTCAGTCTGTATGTGTCCCTAGGTCTGAAGTGGATCTCTTGTAGACAGCATATATACAGGTCTTGTTTTTGTATCCATTCAGCCAGTCTATGTCTTTTGGTTGGAGCATTTAATCCATTTACATTTAAGGTAATTATCGATATGTATGTTCCTATTACCATTTTCTTAATTGTTTTGGGTTTGTTATTGTAGGTCTTTTCCTTCTCTTGCGTTTCCTGCCTAGAGAAGTTCCTTTAGCATTTGTTGTAAAGCTGGTTTGATGGTGCTGAATTCTCTTAGCTTTTGCTTGTCTATAAAGGTTTTAATTTCTCTGTCAAATCTGAATGAGATCCTTGCCGGGTAATCTTGGTTGTAGGTTTTTCGCTTTCATCACTTTAAATATGTCATGCTACTCCCTTCTGGCTTGCAGAGTTTCTGCTGAAAGATCAGCTGTTAACCTTATGGGGATTCCCTTGTGTGTTATTTTTTGCTTTTCCCTTGCTGCTTTTAATATTTTTTCTTTGTATTTAATTTTTGATAGTTTGATTAATATGTGTCTTGGCGTGTTTCTCCTTGGATTTATCCTGTATGGGACTCTCTGTGCTTCCTGGACTTGACTATTTCCTTTCCCATATTAGGGAATGTTTCAACTATAATCTCCTCAAATATCTTCTCAGTCCCTTTCTTTTTCTCTTCTTCTTCTGGGACCCCTATAAATCAAATGTTGGTGCATTTAATGTAGTCCCAAAGGTCTCTGAGACTGTCCTCAATTCTTTTCATTCTTTTTCCTTTATTCTGCTTTGCAGTAGTTATTTCCACTATTTTACCTTCCAGGTCACTTATCCATTCTTCTGCCTCAGTTATTCTGCTATTGATTCCTTCTAGAGAATTTTTTATTTCATTTATTGTGTTGTTCATCATTGTTTGTTTGCTCTTTAGTTCTTCTAGGTCATTGTTAAATGTTTCTTGTACTTTCTCCACTCCATTTCCAAGATTTTGGATCATCTTTACTATCATTACTCTGAATTCTTTTTCAGGTAGACTGCCTATTTCCTCTTCATTTGTTTGGTCTGGTGGTTTTTTACCTTGCTCCTTCATCTGCTGTGTATTTCTATGTCTTCTCATTTTGCTTTACTGTGTTTGGGGTCTCTTTTTCGCAGGCTGCAGGTTTGTAGTTCCCGTTGTTTTTGGTGTCTGCCCCCAGAGGGTAAGGTTGGTTCATTGGGTTGTGTAGGCTTCCTGGTGGAGGGGACTGGTGCCTGTGTTCTGGTGGATGAGGCTGGATCTCATCTTTCTGGTGGGCAGGAGCACGTCCGGTGTTGTGTTTGGGGGTGTCTGTGAACTTATTATGATTTTAGGCAGCCTCTCTGCTAATGGGTGGGGTTGTGTTCCTGTCTTGCTAGTTGTTTGGCATGGGGTGTCCAGCACTGTAGCTTGCTGGTTGTTGAGTGGAGCTGGGTCTTAGCGTTGAGACGGAGATATCTGGGACATCTCTCACCAACTCACATTACGTGGGGCCGGGAGGTCTCTGGTGGACCAATGTCCTGAACTCGGCTCTCCCACCTCAGAGGCTCAGGCCTGACAGCTGGCCAGAGCACCAAGACCCTGGAGAAGATGGGCTATGAGTTGGGTGTCAGCCACTGCCCTGTTGTAGCTCTGTCTCAGCTGTCTACAAAGGTCACCCATATACCTTGGGTTATTCCACCATTCCTCAGAACTTGCACATGCCAGTCTGGGATCCTTAGATGTCCTCCTGATACTGTTCACTGAAATATGTTGCATTCATGGTGGTGAGAGATATGCTAATCGTGTTGGTTCTCTTCAGTTCAGAGGCTGAGACAGTCTGAGCCTTCATGTGGCCAAGTCAGGAGCAGCTGGCCAGTGGTCCCAAAGTGATAACATGTCAGATTCCAAGAAGGCTTTCTGCAGCACCCGAGCGGCAGTCCCAAGCAGCCGCTCCACTCAGCTGCAGCACTCTGACCGGGGAACTCAGTGGCACCCTCAAACGAGGATTTCTGCCGGCCCCAGAGCCTGACTTGCCCACCCAGGCAAGGAGCCGAGGAGAGCGTCTCCCGGCCCCGTCTCACCAGAGGCGTGGAAGCCCGGAAGCTGAGTGGCCAGCAGTGCGGGAGCTGAGAGGTGGGTATGTGTGTAACTTTTCAGCATATTATTTTGACTATATACTCTCAGGCTAAAGATAAAAATAACTTTAAACACATTGAATTCTAGTTAGTTTGTTTTCCTCAGTAGTATGGGTTAGCAATTCCAAAACTACTTTAGTGTGTTCTAGGATGGAGCAAATAATATATGTTGGTTAATGAGAGCCGGGTTTCTCACTGCTAGAGAAGTGAGTTTAAAAATGGAAAGAAGAGTGCACTCTGCGGTCATGAGTTGGAATTAGAAACACCAGCGTGAACTCCTGGGGGAAGGTGGGTATAGGCGTGTTTATATGTGTGTAAATGTAGGTAGGTGTGTGTGTGTATGTATGTGCTTTTCCTAGTTCCGTTCGCTGAGAGGGCTTAGATACAGACAATGGTGCCTTAGTAATCAGCACACCTAGACCCAGATTTTAGTTCTAAACACCATTCTCCAAGAAAGGAAACAGAGCTCCTTAGAGAAATGGCTGATTCTAGGGCCGAGGGCCAGAAAGTACAAGATAACGAGCCTAAAATATACTGTGGACCCAGAAGGTAACAAAGTGCTCGAACAGATGTCAAAAGGACCCAGGAGACAGCTTGAAGGAGCTCCCACTGGCCAACCTGGGACAATTTTACAACACTACAAATAACTGTAAGTGCTAATTATAATAATATAACATAAAATATATAATATATTATATGTAATATTGCAATAAGCTTCTGAGTCCATACTGATATAAACAAACAAACTTAGGAGAAAGAAAACTTCATTCTTAGGGTAGAATTCCAACTAAGAAATGTAAAAAAGAATGATGAAATTAGAATACCATCATCTGGCAACCACCATTTATTACTATAATTGTTTCAGGCAGGAATCATTATGGATGCTGCTAGTGATTAAAAGTATGATAAGATGGAGGGTATTTGTAGAGTGTCAGTATACCTCTGTGCAAGAGACTTATTAATTTCAAAGAGAAAAGACAGTAACTTTATGGTACCGAAAGCTAGCATACATCACATTATCCACGTGATCAAAGATAAAGTCACTAGTAATGGGATAAAGAGGCTTCATATGTCCTAAAAGAGGATATAACATTTTCTAAGTGTTCTCCCTCACCACCCCCCCAACAAAAAAAAGAGATCTGATAATGAAGAAACATCAGACAAACCTAAATTATGGGGCATTCTACAAAAGCGTTGGTCTGTACATTTCAAGTACATCCTAGCCTGAAATACAAAGACTGAGAAACTTCCAGATTTAAGAAGAATAAGAGACATAACAAAGGTGTGTGTGACCCTAGATCAGATCCTCAAACAGGAAAAAATACTTTTCTTTGGCTTTAATGACTGTTGGTGAGACAATCGATGAAATCTGAACAAGGTCTGGGGATAACATAAATCTTAGTACCAATATTAATTTCCTGATTTTGATAATTTCACTCTACTTATGTAAGGGCTTGGGAGTAATTCACACTGAAGTATGTACAGATAAAGGATCATTATGTGTACAACTCTCAAACATTTCATAAAAACAGTAATAATGTGTGTTTGTGTAGAGAAAATGTTAACATTTGGGGAATTTCAGTGAAAGTATTTGGCAAATGCATTTATTCAGATTCATGGGAAATTTTTAAATAACATGAAGAACCAAAAGAACCTACAATAAAAGCAAATCAATGAATAAATGAAGAAAGATAGAAGATATGGTAAGTCCCTACTGAACATAATTCATGACAATTAATCTCCTTAAACACTTAGATAAGTGTCTGGTACCGTGCTAAGTGATTTACATGCATTACCTGTTAATAATGCATAATTATAATAAATACAGTATAATATGAATTAACATCTAATAACAAAAAAAGCAGTACAGAACAGTGCCTGGTACGTCGTAAGTACTTGATAAATATTAATTGGTTTTACTAATCTCATTTAATCCTCAAACATCCCTATTGAAGGATTACTATTTTCATTCTCATTTTACGAACGGGGGAACCAAAACTGAAAAGGATTCCTTAATTTGGCCAGAATCACTCTTCTGCTAAGCAGCCCAGCGAGGATGTGAATCCAAGCCCGCTACCCTGGCTGCTGTGCTAGCTCTCCTCCCAGCCCCTCACCTGTAAAATGGACCTAATCATCTACTTGACCTCACTCAAAAGCTTTAAGGATATGATAGGTTTGTAGAGGCTTTGATTTTAAAACCTATAAAAAGACGTTTTACAAATGTGAGGATTACATTTTAGTAGAGATGGCCAAGTAGTCCCAAAGCCCCAAGCCATGACCACATGTGGCTTCTGGTATGTTCCATTCCAGACTCTCCCCCAGCCTGTGAAGTTCTGGATCTGCAAGACAGATGTAAACTTCGCTCAGAGATAAGCAAGATGTTGGCTCCAACTGAAATGATGGTTCTCAGTCCCACTGTTTGTATTATGTAACTCTGAACTCAGCCCAGTTCTTTCCCTCTTGATAGTTATTTTTGGATTCTGATCATTTATTATACACAAAGCAGAAAGTGATTTCAAAACTCAGCTCTTTATGAATCCTTGAATAACACGAGGAAAGTTATCTCAAACAGGATGGCACCGTGAAAATACCATCCAGACGTCTTAGCTTTGAGGCAAGAGGCAGAAGTTATTTGGAAGGAGCTTCCATCAGGCATCACCAGTGCCCTGGGCAAGCTCATTACTGCAGGTGACCAAGAGCATGAGGGGGAAAGTGCTGCCTAATGGACATGATTAGGGGTCACACACAGGAAAGATGGTTGTGCAACGGGCCTTAAAGTCAAATTTATCTCCAGGGCCGACACAACAGGCTATCAATGGGTGAGTCCCTACACCTCTCTATAGGGAGGGAGGTTCTTTAGGGAACGGAGACTGAGCCAATGAAAGCCACGAAGAGACTGAACTCCATGAGGACAGGGACCAGGTTTCTTCTCTTCCTGTGACCCCCGCACTGCCTGGGATGCAGTAAGATCTCAAACGTAGCTGAAGCCATCCAACTGTGATGTGAGAGTCAAAGACAGAGAACACACAGCTTTAGAAAAGAGCAAAACAGAGAGAGGGGAAGACAAAGAAAACACACAAGTTTGAAAAAAGCCAGACAGTCAGACAGAGACAGAGTGAGACAGGGGCAGAGAGAAAAACAGAGCACAAGAAGCTGAGACACACAGACAGTCAGAGAGGCAATGTGAAAGGCAGAGAGGCAGAGGGACAGAACCCACAGAGATTAAATTCCACTCCCAGGCATTCCTGTGTCCTCTGCTTCCCCCAGTTCAGGTGGGTCCAGTTTATCCACACCTCTCAGCTCCAACACTGAATAATAATTATATGTGTTTTCTCCAATTCATTCCTCTACTTAACTATTAGCACTTCCTTAATTACAAGTGTAACCTGTAAATAGTGTTTTTTGTTGTCTGGGGAACAGGGGGGGGACACCTTCTCATCCAGCTTGAAGTAAATTAAAATTTAACACAACTTCCAGTTGCCAGAGACTCAGCAAGCAAGTGACATCGGTTCAATTAAAATCGAAACCAGATCTGATGGCACTAATGAGAGAAATTGTTCCCGAGGAAGAGCTTAGCTCTGTTGAAACCCAAGCCCACAATAATAACTTTATTTTAATATGGATAAGCCCTCCTGTACAGTGACTGTGAACGGGCTGGTGCTTTGGTGAGTGCAGTGACGGGTTAGATGCTTGGCTGGAGGCGTTGGGCTGATTCTCAATGCTTAAGTCAGACCCCATGTGTGGAAGGATGGAGAAGAGAGGGAGAGAGAGGGAGGGAGGTGGGGAGGGAGAGAGAGAGATGGGGAGGGAGATGGAGAGGGAGAAGGGGAGGGAGAGAGAGAGATGGGGAGGGAGATGGGGAGGGAGAAGGGAAGGGGAGGGAGAGGAAGAGCTTCTGGTCCAAAAGAGAGAGAAAGAAACACTGAGAACTTAGGGTCCTACAGAGAGAGAAAGAGATAGAGAGCATGAAACAGACAGGGAGATAGAGAGAGAAAGATTGGGTGAGAGGACAGAGGGACACGGACAAATGGAGGAGAAAGGCAGAGAGCCAGCGAGTCAAGAAATGAAGGCAGGCCATGGTTGGCAGGAAGCAAGACAGGGACAGAGGCAACGGGAAAGAAAGAAAAAAAAGACCTGGAGTTTGTGAGTCACAGGGCTTTCTGCTACGAATGAACCAAAGTGGCTCAGTGCATGTGCTGAAGGACTCACCTGCCCCAGGCCAGCCCTCTCCACCTTTGCACCCTGGGCCTGTTCAGCTGCAGCTGATTCCACCCAGCCCCAGAACGGAGGATCATTGTCACATGCTGGGACAGTGGGCAAAATGCCCCGAAATGGGGTGCACCCACCAGGGTTCTCAACACGATCATGCCCACCAAGTCTTCCCAGTAGAGCTCAACACAGCTAAAAACGCTTGTTCAACTCAAGGCATTGTTGAGCATAAAAGTAATCGAAAAGCAACAAAAATTAGCAGGCTCTGTGGAATACTTACGATGTGTGGGCTCTATGTATGTAATAGGGAAGAACAAATCGGGCTCCATATTGGATCCGTTTCTTTTACTTTAACCTTTGTAATCTATTGCTTTTGCTACAAGTTAAGAATGTTGCGTCTAGCCTAAAATACACAGGAGAGCCCATTCTCAAGGCTCTGACCTTTAAAGGTATAACACTTTCCCATTCATAGAGAGATAAAAAGTTGCAGAACAGAGAATAACATTTATCCCATTGGAGTTTTATAGATACATTGTGACCTGACTTACTTGGACAGCTGCAAGAACAAAGGAGTCTGACACCAAGAAATTTGTAACAACTAACCACACCACCTGCTCTTTTAGTATAAAAGAAGCCTGAATTTTAACTCAGGTAAGATGGTTCTTTGGGACACTTGTCCACCGTCTTCTCAGTCTGCTGGCTTTCCAGCAAGGTCTCCAGTCCTTGCCCCAACAATTCGTCTATTTATTGATTTGCTCTGTGGCAAGCAGTACGAGCTTGGACTCAGTAACATGTATACCTTACACAGTTCTGTTTAATTCTGAGAGCGAATCTATGAGGAGGAACTCTTATCATCCCCATTTTACAGATGAGAATGTGGAGGCACAAAAAAACACACCCGAATTTATATCACTATATATTTGATTAATATAGTAAATATCTCATTGTACTATTAGAAATTATATTACTAAAACCCAGAAAGTCTCACTCTAGAGTCTGTGCCCTTATCCACTGTGCTATTCTGCTTATTAAGAATAATATCAATATGATGGGACTTCCCTGGTGGCGCAGTGGTTAAGAATCTGCCTGCCAATGCAGGGGACACGGGTTCGAGCCCTGGTCCGGGAAGATCCCACATGCCGCAGAGCAACTAAGCCCATGTGCCAAAACTACTGAGCCTGTGCTCTAGAACCCGCGAGCCACAACTACTGAGCCCGTGCGCCACAACTACTGAAGCCCGCGCACCTAGAGCCCGTGCTCTGCAACAAGAGAAGCCACTGCAGTGAGAAGCCCGCGCACCGCAATGAAGAGTAGCCCCCGCTCGCCCCAACTAGAGAAAGCCTGCGCACAGCAATGAAGACCCAATGCAGCCAAACATAAATTAAATAAATAAATAAATAAATAAAATAAATTTATTTTAAAAAAGAATAATATCAATATTAAAATCACAAAACACTCCATGCCAGTAGAATGCTAAGCACTTTGCATGTTCTAGCTCATTAATACTGAGAGGGAGGGTCTTTTTTGATTCCTCTCTCCCATGCATTATTTCTACACATTATTTTATTTTATAGTAATTACCACGATTTGGAAATTTTCTACTCCTTTACTTGCTTTTGATCTACCTCACTCATCAAAGCTTAATTCCTGGGCTTCTGTTTCCACTCATGACCCAGAACTGCTCCATCTTCTATAACTAGAAAATCAGACAAAATACATGAAACAACTGTCTTCAGACACTAGAAAATGGGCAGAAATTTAAAACAAAAACAAAAACGTAAGGTGAGTCCCTTGGTTATCATAAGAAGAGTAAATCGAAATAAAACTCCACAGTTTTGTTGAGCCGAGAAGACAGAGATTGGCGTTCAGGGAGGTTAAAGCAACTAGAATTTGTGAGGCAGGTAATCGGAGAGAAGGGGGCTGCTGCAGAGAGAAAGAATCCCTAAGATCTGCAAAGGGGCCTTGGGGTCTCTGACTCACTACATCGTTCCTCGGGATCCACAGGGGATTGGTACTCCCCAGGGTACCAAAATCTGCAGATGCTCAAGTCTCATATCAAATAGCAGAATGTTTGCATATAAACATCTTCCCATATACATTAAATCATCTCCAGATTATTTATAATACCTAATACAATGTAAATGCTATGTAAATAGTTGGCAGTGTGCAGCCAGTTCAAGTTTTGCTTTCTGGAACTTTCTAGAATTTTTTTTCAAATATTTTCCATTCGAGGTTGGTTGAATCCAGGGATGTGGAACCTGCGAATATAGAGGGCTGACTGTACACATCTGTGCATGCAGGGCCAAGGAGAAAATCTCAGAAAGCAGGAAGCTGAACAATTCCAGAACTTACACGGGGCTGAAAAGAGTCCACGTCCCCACCAGCCAGGCCGGAGAGTTTGCAATACATGGGGCGCTGGATAGAATGCTCAGAAGGGTCATGCCAAAATAGTAGGGTTAAATTAGCCCAAGTAAAGGCTGCTCTAGACCTGCCCTAACAAAGCTTAAAGGCAGCCTCAAAAGGATCAAACCTATCTGCAAGAAACAACCGCATGCCAGAACGAAGTCAGCATCATTGAAAGGAATGTACCAAAACCCAGCACTCAACAAGGTGAAAGTCACCATGTACAGAAGGAAATCAAAAAGTAACCAGGAGGAAAATCAATCAATAGGAACAGACCCAGAAATTGTGGAGATGATGGAATTATGTATATGGGGTAGGGGGATTGTACAGACAGAAAATATTCAAGTTAAAAGACAATGGAATGACTTTTGAGTGCTTACTCAAGATAAATGAAAACTTATATCCCTACAGCAACATAGAAGCTTTATTCATATGAGCCAAAAGCTGGAAACAAGCCACATGTCCATTAACTGGGGAATGGATAAACAGATTAGGGCATAGCCATACGATGGAATAGTATTCAGCAATAAACTACTGATACATGCAAAAATGTGAATGAACTGCAAAACAATTATGCTAATGAAAGAAGCCAGAGTATATACTGTATGATTTTACTAACATGAAATTCCCAAAAAAGGCAAAATTATAGTAATAGAAGGTAGATCAGTGGTCACCAAAGACGTGCTGGAGAGAAGAATGGTTACAAAGAGACAAGACGGAGCTTTGGGGGCTGACGAAAATGGTGCATATCTTCGTTGTGATGGTGGTGATCTAGCTACTCATAAAACCCATCAAACTATAAAATGGGTAAATTTTACTGAACATACCTTATATCCCTCAGTAAACATAACAAAAAACTAGATCTCATTTTCTGATTGTTCATTACTGCATCCCCAGTATCTTCCATTCAATAAACAGTTGTTAGAAGAAAAGGGAAGGAAGGAGAAAGGATTCAGGTGGGTCCATTTACCAATGGTCAGTCCACTACTGATCCTACTGTGTGACGAAGCCAAAGTTCAAGGTCCAGTCACTTCCTTGCAGTGCAGCAGCTGGTAAGTGTCACATTCTGTCCTTGGGTGGATAAAACTCATATACTCTCCTTAACTACCCACGGGCTGCCAACTTCCCCTTTTCCCACATTGCCCCCTTCTGCCCAGAGAGCTGGCGGTGTGGTGCAATGGTTCCAAGTTAGGCTGGGGAGCCTGACCCCCTGCTCCCCATCTGGCCTGTGTCCCTTGGGAAAGTCACTGAAACGCACTCTGACTCAATTTCCTCATCTGTAAGAGGTAGTCAATAACCCCCTATGCCTCAGAAAGCAGCCATGAGTGATAATTAAGGTAACGCATTTAAACACTTGGAACACTGCCTGGCCCATTGTAGGTGTTCAATGAAGGCTAGTTATTGGTTTTATTACTCCTACCTCATCTTTCTTTTTCATGGAAAAACTCCACTCATCTTTCAAGACCCTACTAAAGTGTTATCTCTATGCAAAGCCTTCCCAGATGACATTCCCACAGTCAAAATTAACTGTTTCCTCAAATATGTCCCCATAGCACCTTATAAATAAATGCCTCCTTTTCACACACGGTGTCATAGTTTGTGCCGCCTGTCTCTTGGGTGTGCTTTAGTGTGTGCTTTGAACGCCCCGAGTCTGGCACTAGCCTGGAGTCATTAAAGATGTTTGAACAAACTTAACAAATACCGATTTATTTGGTATTTACCAGAACTCACATAGACTATACAGGGTAGTAAGAAGTGCTGATGACATGGGGGATAAAGCAGGAAATCACCTCCTCAGAAAGACAAAACCCAAGTAGTTTTGTAGGCACTTTAATCCTATAAGTGGGTCTAGCATTCTCCTTTCAAGAATGAAAACCCACCTCAGAAGAGCTTATCTAACTAAGAAATCTTCATGAAGTCTGTCTGTAAAGAAGAAGCTTCATGTCATTATAAGCAAACCTAACCAAAACAACCACACTTTTTTTGCTCAGAGCATTTTAGAATTTCTGTCTTAAGAAAGGCTGAAAGAAGGTAGCAAGACTCAGAACTCAATGAAAATTACGTCCTATTCTCTATTTTTTCCACATTGAACCTGACAAGAGGAAATGTGTGATGTCAGGATAAAAGCCATCCTTCCAATCTGTTTGATAAATTATTCACCATCTTTCCCTTAGTAAATGTAAGTATTAAGATTAATATATAAAGTAAGCAGTTTACTATATTATTATAATCCAAAGTCAGTCTGCAGTGTTGCCCCAGCATTTGTGAAATCGTGCCCCAAGGATTCAAAGTAATGGAACTGCTGGCTGCAAACCTATTTTTGTTTTCCCAGCTGTGTTACATCAAATCCAACTGCATCCTTTCTTTGCAGTAATCTTGAAGCACATAGTTGGCTTGTATTCATTTTCTAGGGCTGCCATAACAAATTACCACAAACCTGGTTACTTGAAATAGCAGAAATTTATTCTCTCACACATCTGGCAGTCAGAAATCAAGGTACTGGCAGGGCCACACTCCCTCCAAGGGCTCCAGGGGAGGATCCTTCCTTACCTCTTCTAGCTTCTGGCAGCTCCAAGTATCCCTTGGCTTGTGGTAACATTACTCTGACCTTTGCCTCCATCTTCACATGGCCATCTGCTCTGTGTTTCTCCTCTGTATCTCTGTGTCTTAAGTCCCCTTCTCTTTTTTTTCCCCATAACGACATCCATTTCTGAATTTAGGGGCCGGGATGATCTTTTCTTGAGATGCTTGACTTAATTACATATGCAAAGACCCTATTTCCAAATAAGGTCATAATCACAGGTACCAGGGGGTAAGAACTTGGACATCGCTTTTTGGGAGATACCATTCAATCCACTACCTGGCTTGTTTTCCAGGACTGTATAAAGTAAGGCACTAAGTGACCAGCCCTGACCTTTATGTTACTAGGAAAACAGCGACAAAACTCTGGCCTTCACCTGTATTGAGAGAAAAGCTCGAACTTTCTCATTCTTCAACAAACAAATCCCTCTCTACTTTGGGGAAACTAGTGGAGTGGTTTTTTCTTCCATTTTCATAACAAATTCAAACTGCAAAACAAGCACTTGCCTATTGCTGGTACCCCCTTACCTGTAAATAGGAATCATCATATTCAGTATACATACCCTGGAAGGTCAAAAAGTGTCATTTTTGCTTTCAAAGAATTGACCCAGAAAACAATGCTGGGCCATTTCTAAGAGACAGAGGTAGTGCTAACTTAGCTGTCGCCGGGAAGCCACTCTCTCCTCTCTGATGAGGTCAACGACACACACGTCTCTAAAACATGCCACTGGCTGGGCCACAGGGTCTAAGCACATGGAAGGTCTGAGATACTGTTTTATAGCACCCTGCTCAGGTCGCGCACAGGTAGGGGTTACCAAAGAGTGTGGATAATGGGCTGGATGGTGGCTCTACCCACCAGAAAAGAAAAATGAGCATATTTACGGCTACACGGGAGTGATTTCCTTCAGGTTTGCCACCCCATGTAAATTCCTCTAAATTCCTTTTGAAAGACGGGCCCCAGACAAGCAGTTTTCAGTATTTGATTTGAGCTAATCCTATTACTAGACAAAGAAAAAAATCCATGCCTTTACTTGACACTTCAATTATGGAGTTGTTTTTGATTTGGGGAAGGCAGGTGAAGCATGACTGAAGCAAAGAGACAGTTACTGAACCCAGTAATTTAGATCGTGCAACGTTCACTGAAGCCCAGAATTAATCTAACGTCTACATTGATATGTCATAATAGATTTTGGAAACTATTTTTGAAGGGCCATCAAAACCCCAAAGAGAGAGAGGACAGAGTGACACTATTTCCGCAAGCAGGACACTGGCCATGCCCAGACTCCTGTGGTCAGTTAAGCACTGGCCCCAAGTCGGCCCTGATTCTCTTCCATCCTGGGAACTTGACCCCTGACCCCTCTCAGCCCTTGTTGCTCCCACGGGGCTGATGCCACCACCTGTTCCAGAAATGCATTCTGGGACTCAGGACTACAGCCAATCAGCCTCTGGCATCCCTCTTGCCCCAGCGATTGATTCAAGGACTGGCACGTGACCCTGGCTGGTCCAATCAGATCAGGCTCCTGTAACTTGTAAACAGCAGCCTCCTGGCTGATCCAAAGGCTTTAGAGACTCGGCTCTAAACCTCGCTTCGTGCCTCTGAGTTGGGGCTGACTTCCTCGTGCTGTGCTTAAGAAGCTGGCAGGGCTGGAATGCAAGTCCTTTTCAGTGGCTCCTTAAAAATGAAGACACCACATGCTCCTGACGCTTATCTGATTTGCAGGTAGACTCTGAAACAACGTAGTCAGTACTGGCCTAAATCCAGTTACTGCCTAATTAAGAGAGTGATCGTCGCTTAGGACGTCAGTCTCAATTAGAGACCAAACCAACACTCCCGTGTATAACAGAGCCCCAGGGTCACCACGGTGTGTGCTCAGTGAGCTCTAATCAATTTTTTCTCCTAATTACACGTGACACCTCCCTCCCCTGAAAGTAATTGTGACTTCACTTCCACAGCACCCATGCCATTCACATCACCTTTACATCAAGAGATTCACTTGAAGTACAAGTGTTGGACTTCCCTGGTGGTGCAGTGGTTAAGAAGCTGCCTGCCAATGCAGGAGACATGGGTTCGAGCCCTGGTCCAGGAAGACCCCACATGCCGGGGAGCAACTAAGCCCATGTGCCACAACTACTGAGCCTGCGCTCTAGAGCCCGCGAGCCACAACTACTGAGCCCGTGCACCTGGAGCCCATGCTCGGCAACAAAGAGAAGCCACCAAAATGAGAAGCACGTGCACCGCAACGAAGAGTAGCCCCCACTCGCCGCAACTAGAGAAAGCCCGCTCGCAGCAACGCAGACCCAATGCAGCCAAAAATAAATAAATAAATTTATTTTTTTTAAAAAAAGAGAGAGAGAGATCCACAGCATCCCTGAGAGGTAAGCAGGGAAGATAGGACCATTCCCATCATACAGAGGAGGAAACTGAGGCTCCAAGAGGGCACCTGGCCTGCCCAAGGTCTCAGAGCTGGTTATGAGATCTTCTCAGAGCAGGAACCTATGCCGTCTATCTTCCAGGGAAATATTTCTACTGGGGCAGTTTTGTTATGACTTATTTTAGTAAGGGATTGAATATATCTGCAGTGTGGCAGTACACTGTAGATACATTCTACATATACAGTGTATGTGTATATACTGTAGTACAGGGAAGACTGTGGGGTCTTTCTTGACCTGGAATGCTGGACCTTCCCCTCCCTGAATGGACTTAGGTAAATGACTTGTTTTCTCAAAGACCCAACTTACTGAATTTCTGCCTACTTGTTCTAGCAATTACTGAGGGAGAAGTATTTAAACGTCCAATTACAATTGTAGATTTATTTATTTATTTCTCCTCTCAGTTGTGGAAACTTTTGCTTTATGTATTTTGAAGCTTGGTTATTGAGTGCTTACAGCCTTTAAAATAAAGAGGATTCCAAGTGTAAAGACTGGACTCCATAACCTCGGCAGGATGATATAGAGGTTGCAGACAGGAGTCTCAAATGCCTGTTTTCTTCAAGAGCTGCATGCATCCTTTTGTCATAGCGAAACAGACTATCACTCCTCCTTCCCCTGAGACTTTGGCCATGGAAGTGCTCAAAGGGGAAATTCCTAATTGTGACAGGAATGATTCCTCTGGCCCAAAAAGACCTAGGTGGATAAAAATTCAACTCAATGTGTTATAGCTCCACAATTATGTGGAATCTTCTCAAGCACCCCTTCTTTCTTCACAGATACTAAGTTAAATGCTTCAAAGGATGTGTTGACAAATGTTTGACAAGATCAAAACAATGGCTTTTTAAGGAACCAAGCCCAACTCCTTTTTCAAAGGAAAGAAACTTTCTGTAATGGTAAACCATTAACCCATTTTGACATGTCAATGTCTGAATTTCCCAGTGAGAACTACAGAACATTGAACCTGCTAGACACCTAAGAAATCAACTCCTCCACCCCCCGATCATGTTGCCAACATTGTCAAGAATGAAAATATACTGTGCTGGCAAAGAAGAGACACAATGGACCCTTTCATATGCTGCTGATGGGAATATGAACCTGGAAATATCATTTATAATGAATAATCCACAGTTCTTAGATCTAGCGATCCCAGTTTAAGGATCTGTATAAAATTTATTTGTTCCATTACTGTTTGTAGTGCAAAAAATGAAAGGAGGAGAGAAAGAAAGAAAGGAATGAAGGAAGGAAGGAAGGAAGGAGGAGAGAGAGAGGGAAGGAGGGAGGAAGGAAGGAAGGAAGGAGGGAATGAAGGGGGAGGGAGGGAGGAAAAACAATCCCTTCTTTTGTGTAACAAAAGAAGATTGATTACAGGCTTCCCTGGTGGCGCAGTGGTTGAGAATCTGCCTGCCAATGCAGGGGACACGCGTTCGAGCCCTGGTCTGGGAAGATCCCACATGCCGCGGAGCAACTAGGCCCATGAACCACAACTACTGAGCCTGCGCGTCTGGAGCCTGTGCTCCGCAACAAGAGAGGCCGCGATAGTGAGAGGCCCGCGCACCGCGATGAAGAGTGGCCCCCGCTTGCCGCAACTAGAGAAAGCCCTCGCACAGAAACGAAGACCCAACGCAGCCATAAATAAATAATAAATAAAAATTAAAAAAAAAAAAGAAGATTGATTAAATAAATTATGCTCATCCTATGAAATATTATGTGGCTATTTAGGAAGAAAAATGTTTGGGGTCTCTATATATCAGCCTAGAGATATGTCATGATTTTACAAAGAAATGTGCATAGAATAATCCCATATTTCCCTGTGGGGCTGTATACTTAGATCAGGCAACTTGGAGGAAGTGATGATGGGAACCAGCACCTAGATTTGCCCAGGACAGCCCCGTAGGCAGTATCTGGGGGAAGAGAGTAGAGAAAGCCACCTATATTCCACGAGACATTTCCTTAGGGACCACAACCACTCCTGCGTCCAGCAACTGGTACCCAAGCAGCATTTCCCAAACTATAGTCCTTCATGCAGGGCCCTCAAAATATTTACCATAATCATGGGCCATAATCAATATTTCTTTGAATCAATTCACATTTTATAGGATTTTACTTAGATACTTAAACATACATATTTGTAAAAGACTTTTTAAAAAATATTTATTTAGGCTGTGCCAGGTCTTAATTGCATCATGCAGGATCTTTTTTTCTTTTTCTTTTTCTTTTTTTTTAGTTGGGGCATGCGGACTCTTAGTTGTGGCTTGCATGTGGGATCCAGTTCCCTGACCAGGGATCGAACCCAGGCCCCCTGCATTGGGAGCGTGGAGACTTACCCACTGGACCACCAGGGAAGTCCCTAAAAGAGGTTTTCTTTCTTTTTTTTAAAATTTATTTTATTGAAGTATAGTTGATTTACAAAGTTGTGTTAGTTTCTGGTATATGGCAAAGTGATTCAGTTATACACATATATATATTCTTTTTCATATTCTTTTCCATTATGGTTTACCACAGGATACTGAATAAAGTTCCCTGTGCTCTACAGTAGAACCTTGTTGTTAACCTATTCTATATATAATAGTTTGCATCTGCTAATCCCAAACTCCCAATCCATCCCTCCCTCACTTCCCTGCCCCCGGCAACCACAAGTCTGTGCTCTATGTCTGTGAGTCTGTTTCTGTTTCATAGATAAGTCCATTTGTGCCCTATTTTAGATTCCACATATAAGTGATATCATATGGTACTTGTTAAAAGACATTTTCTGTAGCACACATAGAAAGGGTGGAAAGGGTCAGCATTACTTGCCACAAATAAAAAGAAACTTAAAACTAAATATTCAGAACTGGAATATAACATTTAAAACTTGTGAATCACTATGTTGTACACCTGAAACATATAATATTGTACATCCGCTATATCTTAATAACAAAAAAACCCTAAATATACAGGCAGTCCTTGCTTTGCAAAGTTCTGCCATGCACAGATGTCAGTTACCACAGTTTAGTTAAATAACACAAATCTCCCCTACAACACAGTTCAATTTTCAGTTACCAAGATCTACTCTATTCACTAAAATATCTAAAGTACAAACTTCGAGTAAATATATAAAGTACAAACTTCTAGCTAGTTCTTCTCATTTGCTAGCTCTTCAGCCCACAAATTACTATGTGAATAAAGAGATGGATGTCATTATGAGTGACCAATCACATCAATTACTTCACAGTCTGCTGGTGGCTGATAACAGTGCATCTGTTATTCAGTTCACACCCAGACAGCAAAGTATGAAAGTGTGTTGTCTCCTTGTCTCTCAGTGATAAGACCACCTGCCAAAATGGATCATCGAAAGGTGGGACAGGCCAACAGAGTCGAAGATGCAGCAAAGAAATGAAAAGCGATGATGCTGAAAGTAAACTTAAAATTAAATGTGGATGGAGTTATAGCAGAATTAGCTGGCTGGTGGAGCAAATGTTGGCACTATCAGGGTCCAGAGACTACAGCTATGGAGTTAGAGGAACTTAACAAAGGTGAACTCATCAACATAAATGAAAAAAAAAAGTGGTCGTAACAAAGACACCAAAGATGTCCCAGAGGAAATGACACCAGCCAACCAATCCCACATTAAAGAAATCCTCGGAAATCTTTCACAACACTGAAAGTGCAAAGGATAAAATGTGAGAAGCTGATTCTAGATCTGAAGAGTGTGACAGTCTGCCAAACCACGGAAAAGATGCTCACTTCCTATCGTAAGTTAAACAATGAGTAGAAGAAAAACACTGTTCAAAATGTTCTTAATAAGTTTTATACAAAGAAATAAAATACTTTCTCAATGTTGCTACTGTTTTAAATTACAATTTTTCCAAATCAATATTAATTTTACTGGTTTTTTTCATTTCCCTATACATTTTATAATCAACAGGGAGAGAGGTTTTAATGTTCTGACAAAACTTTTTAAAGGTCACAAAACAAACACAATTTTCCCCATTGATTAGAAAGATTGCTTTGCATGGTTTTGGTCTGCAGGGTCATTGACGTGGTCTGACACCACCATGCAAAGCCAGGGCTACCTGTAATTAAAGCACTATTATTAAATGATATTTGGATGCTGTTACCTGTCCAAGGCTTTGGCAAAAGGCTCACTAGTTCGCTAGTAAAAATGAGTAAATGTTTACGAATTGTTAAAAACAGCAGAACCCAAGAGAGATTTCGTTCTTGACCTAATCAAAAGGTTGAAAGAGAATTAAAGGAAAGCATTCTCTCCTGACGTCGTTCGGTTTTACTTAACACGGTGTTCATGCACTGTGTAAACTCATCATACTTGCTCTGTAGTGTCTCCAGGAAACCATAAGCCTTCACAGCTTTCTTCCTTCAGACCCCCTCCCCGACACTGTCCAACCTCACCTGCCACCATGGTCCTCATCAACCTTCAGAGCCTCCCCGGGGCCCTCAGCAAATCTGCTCACTCCCCACCCCCTGCTCTCATAGCACCCCAGACTTGCCCATTATAGCACCTCCCACTATTGTGATCACATAACCAAGCGTGTCCTTGGTTGTTTCACAGGTGACTTCCCAGTTAGAATGGGGGGACTAGGCTTTTTGTTCCTTTCACTCTCCATTGCATCCCACTGGCCTCGCCCTGGGACTGGCATATAATAGGTGCTCATTTAATATTTGGTAAGTGTTGAATGAATGATGACTCTGGATCACTGCAGGAAATAATACGTTCCCTAAAAAAACTTCTATTCAGAAAAGCTATTGTTAGCTCATTGCAAATTAGAAAATGGTGCCTCTTCCATCCTGCAGAAAATTGCCATAATATACCAATTTTGTTAGAATGAGGCCCTTTATTGCCATCTGCTATACAACTGTCCTACTTAATTCCCAACTCTACAATGTCTGGAGTGTGGCTGACATGGCCGTGGCCATGCCCATGAGCAGTGCACAACCTGGACAACCTTACTTGGCAGTCTTGAGCACGCTCAGGCTGGGAGGACACTTGGCAGGAGCGGAGCTTGAATTCTCTTCTGCAGCCTGGATCACCACGTGCTCCTCTCCTTACCTCTCACACAGGAGTGTGCCCATCACCCCCCAGGAAATATTCGGATATTTCCATCGACGGATACAGTTCAGACTCTAAAGCCACTGAAAGGGATTTCAAATAAGAGGAAATGAAATGAAGCAATGAAGCTACTGATCTAGAAGTTTATCTACATCCTGAGGTTAAACCATTGTCCAAGAAACAGGTGCAGGGAACCTTATAGAGAAATAAAATAGTGACATTCTAAGAAAAGGGAGCTGAGAAAAGGGAAGGGGACCCATCTGGTGGGGCCTCTAAGGACACAAGGAAGGGCCTGGGAGAGTGATGAGGTGGGTTTTGGATGTGTGACTTTCGGTTTTCTTGCAATGGGATTACATCACACAAGGACTCTCAGGGGCCCAGTTACACTGTTCTGTCTGGACTAGACCTTGAAAACATGCTGACAACATGAAGTGGTTAAAAAAAAGGAGCCAGGCAAAGGGCAGGGCCACATTTACCCACATCAAGCCTCAGCCCAGAGGTCCCCTCTCTCCATCTCTGCTGAGAAAAAAAATCCAGTCCCCCCCACGCCAGGGAGACCAGTGAACCCCCAGAGTCCCAGGCACCTGCATTAACCCAGGCTGGATTCTCCTCTTCATTTCCATTTCTGTGGGAAGTTTAAGCTATTCAACACTTTCACTGGGAGCTTAGAGCCCGTGTCAAATAGAGTGCCATGATCTAATAACATAATGATTATTTTTTCCTCACAGTCACCTGTGAAGAAAATTATACAGGTTATTTTATCAGATGGTGTTTTAAATGAGCTTGAGTATAAATAGATAACGCAAAGTGACAGGAGCTATTACTGAGAGGAATTCAGGAGAAAGTGAGAGGTTTTTTTCTCCTTTGCATATAGGAGGCTCGGGCGAGACGCAGAAAAAGAAAATCATTTGTCCTCTTGTGGCAAGCAGGCCGAAGAAGCAGCGTTCCTATTCTCAGCCCAGGCTGCAAGGCACTGCATGCATTTCTGCTTGTCTTTTTTTTTTTTTTTTAATTTATTCTATTGAAGTATAGTTGATTTACAATCAATGTTGTGTTAAATTTCTGCTGTACAGCAAAGTGATTCAGTTATACATACATACATATTCTTTTTCATATTCTTTTCTATTATGGTTTATCACAGGATACTGAATATAGTTCCCTGTGCTATACAGTAGGACCTTGTTGTTTATCCATCCTATGTATACTAGTTTGCATCTGCTAATCCCAAACTCCCAATCCATCCCCCCAATGCCCCCTCCCCCTTACAAGTCTGTTCTCTATGTCTGTGAGTCTGTTTCTGCCTCATAGATAAGTTCATTTGTGTCATATTTTAGATTCCACATATAAGTGCTGTCATATGGTATTTGTCTTTCTCTGTCTGACTGACTTCACTTAGTATGATCATCTCTAGGTCCACCCATGCTACTGCATATGGCATTATTTCATTCTTTTTTTTTTTTTTTTAATATTCCTTTACGTGCTAAGTGGTATCTAGAGAGTGGGATAGGTTTATTTATTTATTTTTGGCTGTGTTGGGTCTTCGTTTCTGTGCGAGGGCTTTCTCCAGTTGCGGCAAGCGGGGGCCACTCTTCATCGCGGTGCGCGGAGCTCTCACTATCGCGGCCTCTCTTGTTGCGGAGCACAGGCTCCAAATGCGCAGGCTCAGTAGTTGTGGCTCACGGGCCTAGTTGCTCCGCGGCATGTGGGATCCTCCCAGACCAGGGCTCGAACCCGTGTCCCCTGCATTGGCAGGCGGATTCTCAACCACTGCGCCACCAGGGAAGCCCTATTTCATTCTTTTTTATGGCTGAGTCTGCTTGTCTTCTTGTGTGTCCACCGTGGCCATGAAAAGAACAGGCCCAGGCTGGTCCCAGGAGAAGGATGAGAGCCAGAGGCACCCCATGCAACCACCCCAGCTGAACTCCGCCCCCACTGGCCCAGCTGCCTCAGCTGCCCAGCCACTGCATGAGTGACCTTAAATGACTGTGGCTTTAAGCTGAATTCTATGGAACTTTATCATGCAACGGTAGCAAACCAGTCCGACTCTAAAACAAAAAAACCCGAAAGGGTAAAAAGTAAAATATGATCATCTCTTGTTAAAGACAAGACAGATGCACAGAAAAGAAACTGTATCATGTGAAACATGTATCACAACGTGCCTCTAGGGAGTGGAAAAAAAAGATGATTTTTATTTTCTTCTTTACAAATGTCTCTGTTTCACAAATTCTCTTCGATGAGAAAAAAATATTTTGAAAAATGAAATTATTTGCCTGACTCGACTTCCTCATCATGTGTATGAAAGAAACACAAAAGAGGTTTCATTCTGTGCTAGAAAAGCAGTGTAGTGGAAAGGAAATGGGGTCGGAGATCAAAAGCCCTGGGCTTGGTTTCTGCCCCAAACCAACCCCTCATCTGCCTACAAGATACTTCTTTGAGCCATAAAGCAGTAAAATGAAATCAAGGCATTTAACAGGATGGTTGTAAGGATTAAGTGTGAAAAATATACACAGAAAGGCCATTTAATGGTAAATCAGAGTACTCAGCCTCTAGGTGTGAAGCATAAGAATCCACATTTTAAACTAGCTCCCCTACTGAGTTGAGTTGCAAGTGACTAGTTGATATAAATGTTATGTTTTATAGGCATTTGATTAAACATATATTACTTAAAAAAAAAAAAACTAGCTCCCCACATGATTCTGGAACTAAAGAGTAAGAATCTCCAGTCTAAACCATCAAGTGTTCAGAAAAGAAATGGTGTGATTACTTTTCAGTATCTGTAATACTCCAGTAAGCTTAAAGAAAAGTATGCTTTCATTCACTGAAAAGGTAGCCTGAAAGGATCCTGGGGAAACCTATTTAAACATGATCAATCAAATCAGAATTGGTTATGGGAAATAACCACTAATGTCTCTTGATGTTAATACATAACCATATACGGTAATATATCAGTTAAGAGTCCAGTCAGGAGACAGAAACCACACCAGTCATTTGATCAGGAAAAAATTAAGATGGGAATTTCCAACTAATGAAAGGTGGGTAACTACAAGAGAAGAAAAGAAGTCTAGAGAATCTAAGAATGGCAAATGTGAGCCCCAGTGAGCAGCTCTAGGGCCGGGGGAGAGTGCCCAAGGAAGGATAAAACATGAAGAGCATCTTCTCGCCAAAGCTGAGATTCAGACTCGCTGCAGAGGGTGGGGCTGCAGCCCACTGCTGATGGAGAGTACGCTGGGTGCCATGGGCAAGCTGGTCCCCAGCAGGTGAGCACGAAGTCACCCACCTGTGGGCCAGTGAAACTCACTGGACAATGTGCACCACAGTGCCTTTGCATGCTGTTGGGAGCTATGCCACCGGGGACGAAAACAAGACCATACTGAAGTCGGTTAGAAAACCCTGGCCCCCGCTACATCTTGCCCTGTCTCTCCAGCGGCCTCTGCTGGAAAGCTCCAATAGTGCACCAGCTGACAAAGGAACAAAATGTTTGCAGGGTCCAGCTCCAAGATCCCACAGCAGGAAGAGAAGGGCAGAGTAGGAGCTGACAGGCAATAAAATGACAACTGGCACAGTGCTTGTTAAATGTTCTTGAAGCTTCGGGAGCATTTGTACTCTGAATTTCCCTCCATATCCTAATACGATAATACAATACTCTTTACGGCGTTAACTTTCCCTGTTCTGGGTGTTCTAAATCTATGATCAGTGAAACATCAACCTATTTGAAAAGGTTTGCTAAATGGTTACAATAGTTCGTTTTAGCAGAATCCGAATTTTCAAGAAAGGAAACGAAAACAGAGATGTTAAGGAAAATAGCAAAGAGGAATGAACTAAAAAATAAAATGTGTCTCCCAGGCCAGTGCTGAAGACCTTCCATCATATCTGTGATCTTTAGATCAAGAGAATAGAGTGACTAAGTGTTCCTGAGAGATTATAGAAGCTCTCTGCCATGTTCCCACCGAGCAGAGAGGGCTGAAATCCATCGCCAAGCAGGGCGTTGCTGACCTGTTTCCCACCTTCTTGCCTCAGTTGAGCAGGAACAAGCACAATTAGCTCCCACCTCGGATGCCTGCTCCATGAACAAGCACCCTCTCCAAGAACACCTTGACACACAGCAGGACCTGAAAGGCAGGCTGAGACCTCAAGAGTGTGGGTGCGTCCACAGAGCCGGGAAGGCAGACTTTCGGGGAATCAACAGCCTTCATTAATCTCAGAGATTAACCCGTAAACACCTGGCAACTGTTGCAACACGTTGCTTATTGTCACAAAAAGCACAATTTATCTCCACGATGATAAACAACACATCACAACAGCAGACAAAGTCTGCCTCATGCAGTGACACTTTCAAACACAGCTGATATCCAATCATCTATTCTTAGAAACTTCCTTCAGGCTAACCATTTCCTATTACATAGAGGCAAATTTAAAGGGGACCTCTGGTAACAACAAATGTAGCTGATTATCAATACTTCATTCCTAATTCATAATGAAATCCAGAATCCTCAAATGGTTTTCTTGCAGGGCAAGAGAAGAAACCAGCTCGAAGGCTCCCCATCAAAAAGCACACTTGAAATTCTGCTCCTTGATAATGTCTCAGTGTCCTTCCCAGTGTAAGCCCCGTCCCATCCTGCCTGGACCATTGCACTAACTGTACGGCAGATCTTTAGAACTTATTCCTCTTGCATAACTGAAATTGTATACCTCTTAAATAGCAACATCCCTCCAGCATTTACTCCTCCCTCCAGCCCCATTGTACTCTGCTTCTACAAGGTTGGATATTTTAGATTCCTCACTTAAGTGAGATCATACAGTATTTCTCCTTCTGTGACTGGCTTATTTCACTTAGCATCATGTCCTCCTGGTTCATCCTTGTCATTGCATAGGACAGGATTTCCTTCTTTTTTAAGGCTGTGTAATATTCCATTGGATGTCTCCACCACTTTATCCATTCATCTGTCGAGAGATCTTTAGACTGTTTTCAGTCTTGGCTATTGTGAATACTGCCGCAATGGACATGGGAGTGCAGGCATCTGTTAGAGATCCTGCTTTGGTTTTTTTTTTTTTTTTTTTTTGCCTTGTTTGGAATTTTCCTCTCTGGGTTCTATCATGTGTACCGTATCCACTGATGTCAGTGTCTTTCCTTCGGATATAAAAATCATGACCCAACTGGTTCAAACCCAATCGCACTGCATTTTGGAGATTAGGACTAGGGAGATGAGGGGAGTGAGCTTGTTCTCCTGTCTCCATCCTTCCTCTTTGCTTTCACACCCACCACCCACCGATCCACGTGGGAACCGGTGCTGGAGAAGCTGATGTCAAGCCCGGTGACCTGTGGTGTCTGCAGGCACCGTGGCGTTTTATAAACACGTGATTGTGTGCCTGTCCTCGGGAGGCTTAGGATCCCACAGACAAGCACGCTGTGGAGCCGCCGGGCGGGGGGACCCGGCCACGTGCTGCGCCCCCTGCTGTTTCCCTGGCCCTTTCCCCTGTTCACCTGGGAGGTGCCGACTGATGGCCTCCTCCCTGGGGACGATGCCTCCTCATCACCAGCAGCTTCGCTTCGGCTCTGACGTGCGGCCCCCCCGAGCGGCAGCGCATCACCCCCCCTCGCCGAGGAGGACGTGGCAGGGTCAGCCCCGCCTCGAGGACCCGTGACCTCCCTCCTCGGGGGTCAGAGGAACAGCAGGTGGGGGCCCGCCTGCCACGTGGGGACAGAGCAGGGCAGCTCGTCCTGCGCGGACGCCCCTACCTCCCTGCGTGGGAGCCTGGCCTGGGGCAGCTGCCTCTCCGACGGGGACTCGGGGCGGCCCTGGGGACCACAGGGAGCTCGGAGGTGGGCGCGCCTCCCGGGTGGAGCGCAGCCCTCCCGCCCGCCGGCTCCTCCAGCAGGACGGCTCCGCCTGCTGATTTATTCCTCCCCTGCGAGCTGCCCTCCTGCAGAGAAGGCAGGACCTCGTCACCTTCACTGGCCGAGGGTGGGCGTCTCCCAGGGTCAAGGGCGGTTCTGGGAAAATGGAAGAGGGAGCGGGTGCGCCCGAGGCCTACGGTGCCCCTTCCCTTGGTCCTTTCTCAGTGCCCTGCTCTTTTTCTCAGGAAGAACCAGCAGCTTCTCCAGCTGACTCTAAATCAATAAAGGCACAATTACTCCAGCCAAGGATGTCAGTGTTTTAATTTGGTCTTTAATCGTGGGATAGAATATTTCATCCTTCTTTAAAGCAATTTCACACACACACACACTCACACACACACAATTCTGTTCCTGGGCGGAAAGTCCTTGTTGACATCACTGATGCCAAGAACCGTGTCCTTCATCCGTCCTGGTTCCCACCCCCGTGCCTGGCACACAGGCAGGTGTGTGAAGGAATGACCGACAACCTACCCCTTACATCGGAACCGCGCGCTACGGTTTCTAAAGAAGGTTGGGATTACAGTGGATGAACCACTGGACTAACCTCATTTATCCTCTAGATCACATTACAATGGGAATAAAGGAATTAAAATGTAATCGCCCAACAACAACAAAAAAGGGCCATTGGCAGATAAAAGACGCGCACCGTCTCTGAGGATGGAAAGCAGCAGATGGCTGGGGGGTGACCGATGCAGCAGATGCAGCAAGACCGGCTTCCCATAGTCAGAGAGTTAACAGTGAAGGCATGTCGCAGCGAGGCTCCACGGAGGGTATCAGCGTTCCAGGCTTTAACAATGTAAAACTTGCAAAACCAATAAATACCCGGATGGGGGAAACGGCAAGAAATCTCAGCGGTGCCATTTCTTCTACTTTCGAATCAAGGAGCCGACCTCACCGGCTAAAACTGTGTCATGGAGGAAACAGAGCTGGTGTGGTGATGGACGTGGAGGTGACAATAGCAGCTATAGTAACAGTAATAATAATAATCGTTCCAAACCTTGGTTTGTTTTTTGCTACAAACTTTTCTTTCTTAAATTTACCAAGGTATTTTAAAAATCAAAATCTCTTCTTGTCAGCTAATTTTTCTTTTTTTGCTCATTTCTTTTATGAAATACGACAACTCTACTTTGGATTCTTTGTCCTCTTTGATCTATAAATAAAAAGGAATTTAACACCTTCACGAATAAAATACAGCTTTAGAGTAGGATTTCGTTGCTATAAGATATGGTGTCCAACCACCGTCTACTTATCCAGCCAGCCACTCCTCTCGCTGTGGATTCATGGATGTAGACCGCCCAGAATGATGATTCTCCGATATAACTAATGTCATATGGGGTGTGTTGGGATTTGGGTTTTTTTAGTTATGTTTAACATTTTTATAATGAATATGTATTGTTTCAAATTAAAATGATAAAGCCTTTCGAGAAAAGCAGCCACTCGCAGGCTCCATCCAGCCGGAGAGGCAGCACCTGTCTAAGGGGCCGGAGGCTGCGGGCCAGGTGCGGGCCAGGTGCGGGCCAGGTGCGTCTCAGGTGCTGTGCTGAGCGCTGGGTGGGGCTGCGGGAGGGGCCTTCATTTCTCACACTTGAGGCGACCGGGACTCCCAAGTGAGCACAGGGCTGGATGAAGCAGTCAGCTGACTGGGGAGAAGACTAGGCCGGGGGTGGGGGGGTGGGGGGGCAGGTGTGTTCGGGAGCCTTCTGGGGGAGGGGAGCGCAGGCCCAGCGCGGCCACGAGCTGGTCGGTCTGTGAGCGCCATCTAGTGGGCACCCCGGGGACTGCCGCCTGTGGTCCCCTCTCCTCGGAAAGAGTTCAAGCCAATCGAAAACGCCATCTTGGCAGTTTGCAAAATTAAAGTTATTTAGAAAAAGATGTGCTGGACTCTGCTATAAGCTATGCAAAAAAAAAAAAAAAAAGCATTGAACTTTAACTTGCCGTTTCTCTCAGGCGGGGCCAATGTACAGCTAGTGTGCCCTGGGGGGAGGGGAGGGGCTTCGACAATTACTTACTAGCTGAATCTAGTCCCATGGGTCACGTGAGGTCAGTGACCATGCCACCCTGTTAGGAAATATTTTTAATTTCACCACGATTCTTAAATGTCTCCCATTTAAGCATGCTGGGTTACTAATAAAAAGAAGTTGATGACATCTATCGTATTCTTACTTTGTAACAAGAACTGCATGTATGTTGCCTCATTTAATCCTCAAAGTAACCTGTTGAGGTTGTCCTAGTAGGAATTATATTACATACCCCTTTTGCAGATAGGATGACTGAGGCTCCAAAGGCCGGCTCAGACCACAAAGTTTAAGTAAATGGCAGGTTAGATCCGAGCTGTGGCAGCTTGACATCTCTTAAGCACACACGCCTCCACACTTCCCCAGCTGCGGAGAAGGGGTTGTCCCTTCACTGACCAGCACACAGGTGGGCAAAGTCCTCTGGTTTGCCAGGACTCTGGTTTGTCATTTCAAACAGGAACCTCATGAATGGACCTAGAGTCTGTCATACAGAATGAAGTAAGTCAGAAAGAGAAAACAAATACCGTATGCTAACACATATATATGGAGTCTAAAAAAAAAAAAAAAAAAAGGTCATGAAGAACCTAGGGGCAGGACGGGAATAAAGATGCAGACCTACTAGAGAATGGACTTGAGGATATGGGGAGGGGGAAGGGTAAGCTGGGACAAAGTGAGAGAGTGGTATGGACGTATATACACTACCAAATGTAAAACAGATAGCGAGTGGGAAGCAGCCGCATAGCACAGGGAGATCAGCTTGGTGCTTTGTGACCACCTAGAGGGATGGGATAGGGAGGGTGGGAGGGAGGGAGACGCAAGAGGGAAGAGATATGGGGATATATGTATATGTATAACTGATTCACTTTGTTATAAGGCAGTAACTAACACACCATTGTAAAGCAATTATACTCCAATAAGGATGTTAAAAACAAACAAACAAAGAAGCAAACAAAACAGGAACCTGAGTCTCAGAGGAGGCCCCTGGAGGTCAGTACCCAGAAACGCTTGCATATGGGCAACTCCATCTTGTGACAAATAATCCAGTTCACCCACCAACAGTGAAAGAGATTTTTTTTTCAAAAAGAAATTTATTTCTTCAGAATACAGCCTCCGTGTTAAACAGAAGCACAAACCCTTCACATCATCGCTCTCAATTTTGTCATTCAGGGCTCGTCACCCAACAAAACAGAACAATTCCCGAGCAGGAGTCTTTGCTGGATGTGCCGCCTGGCGGAGGCTTTTGGTGAGATAGATAGGTCATCAATATTCATGGTATTGACAGAGCCTTGGAAATTTGTCATGTCACATTCCTGCAACAGAAACACACAGACTTCCGTCACTTTGTTCCTTCAACTGACAGCCACCAGTTTCATTCCTAGGCTTGCTTCTTGGGTCTGTTTTTCCCGTTCATCTTCAGATATTGTATGTTAGCAAAGGTTTGCCAGAAAGACACGGGTCAATGGAACCAAACATCTTAATGGGTTTTTTCCGTCTCCTTTTCCACTTAGCTGACTCCAGTTCACTCTCCAAGGGCAATCCTTCTTATACTGTTATTTTTAAGTAAGTTAGGAAATGACAGAATAGCTACATCCAGCTATAGGGCCACCACGGCGATAGGTTTACTGAATACGCTTATTGGCATCACGTGCCAGGATAACGCTCGGCTGTGGGGGGTTGACCTGTATCCCGCACTTTGACAGGTGCATAGGGTGGCACTTACAAAGTGCGTGGCTTCAATGTCATCTGACCAAGATGGTTATTTCTGGTCATTTGTAAAGTACGTCCACTGGACGTACCTTCTCCTGGACAATCTAAAATTGCCCCTTTCAGCTGTGAACAGGTTGGATGAATCAGGTGAAACTCTGACTATATAGCCAAGGGAACGGCTGTTTGCAGACCACCTTGCTCTTTTTTATATATAAGAAAAGCCTCAAAGACAGAGCTGAGTCAGGTTTACTGTGGATTCCTACGGCGAGGTGTCGTATGCAATCTCCAACAAGTAATTATACCGACGCACTAGCTTTGGTGGAAGAAGAGGGACGCAGGTCATCTGGATGGACTTTTGAAGTCAGGGTTTCACAAACATACCTTTCAGAGGCATTGGCGTCTCTTTCTTGTCCTGGTAAATGGAGTCGAATCAACACTACAGAATGTGAAGGCTTTGTAGCCGAGTTAATGACTAAAGACCTAATGGCCTTTTAGAGTCATTTTCCAGAACATCAAATCGCACTGAAGATGTTGAAGGTGTAGGACGGGGCTGCCCCAAATACCACCCAGATCTTAGTTGGCAAGTCGGTGGCCTATGTGTAGCCCCTCCCCGCTTCTTACCCCCGTAGTAGGTTAAATAGTGCCCCCCCCCCGCCAAATTCATGTCCACTGGAATCTCAGAATGTGACCTTATTTGGAAAAAGGGTCTGTGCAGATGTGATTAGTTAAGATGAGGTTATACCGGATGCTTAAATTCAATGCCCAGTGTCCTGTTAAGGAGGGGACACGCAGAGACACAGACACACACACAGCCCTGTGATGACAGGGGCCGAGATGGGAGTGGTGTGGCCACAAGCTAAGGAGTGCCGGGGGCCACCTGAAGCTGGAAGGCAAGGGAGAACCTAGAATCTTCAAGTCATTGGAGGCAGCAGGGCCCTGCTGATACCTTGTTTTTGGAGCTCTGGCCTCCAGAACTATGAGAGAATCCACTCCTGTTGTGTTAAGCCATGCCGTTGGGGGTAATTCTTCATGGCAGCCCCGGGAAACTAACAGACTATTCACTGATCACCAGTTTCACTCTTGCCTCTAATAGCCCCCACCTTTTGGCACATGATCTAGAACCCACTTTTCACCTCTAAACCAGGTGGAGCTTTACAAGATTCATGGTAGTAGAAAAAAAAAAAAAGAGAGAGAGAGAGGAAAAAAAAAAGAAAGAAATGGAAACCACCTAAATATTCACCAGTAGGGAAATAAACTATGGAATAGCCTCCCACAGACAACTAAAGAGCTGTTTTTTAAAAAATGAACGAGGCAGCTCTATTCACACGGGTATGAAAAAGCCTCTGAGACAGAGTGTTGGCTGTAAAGAATGTGATACACAGCACAGTGCCCTTTGTTTTCCCACACAGCCACGTATAAAACAAAATCCTTTGTGGTCTGCAGCCACATATCTGTGTGTGAAGGTAGATACAAAGCCCTGGATGAAAAAAATAAAAGGATAAAACGGAGTTCATTTAGGGAAGGGGGTTGGAATTGCGGGTAGTCCGTGAACCCTTGAGCCTTATCCGTAAGGTTTTAGGAGGATGCATTCAAGCGCTATTTAGTTAGATTTTACTTTTAGGTTTTAAACAAAACAAAAGACAAAGGACAGGGGAAAAACCTATCCACAAGCCTTCAAAGCTTTCTGAATTACCGACTGAATTACTTAAGACCCCCTGGAGCTGTAACAGACCCCAAGAGGCCCAGGAGATGCCTGCTGGACCTTGCCTGGGGCGAAACATCCTTCCTTAGTGCTGGCTCTGGGCTGGAAACTCCCAGGACAAAGTCTGCCCCCTCTGAATCCTGGGCCACAGGCAAAAAGCAAACGGGCAAAGAAGAAAACAGCCACAGAGGGAGGGAGAGAGACGCTCCGTGACATGAAGCAGGAGCTTCACGAGATTTAAGTCCCTGATTGTTTTGTGCCATCAGGACGATCATCCCAAGAAAATACAGGGTGTACAGAACACTTGGAATTTCAATAAGGCAGGCGGAGTGAATTGCAGCCGCTGGACCAGCAGCCTGGACCCAGACAGCAAGGCAGCAGAGTGCCAACAAATCAAATCAAATCAAAATGGTTTCATGTGGCTCTGCCCTGGGCAGCGGGGATGGGGAAGGGGGAGGAGGAACCCCTCCCTCTTATGGGAGCAAGAATCGAAGAAAAAGAAAGGGAAACAGATCTTTCAGAGATATAGCTCCCCACCTACAAGCTAGAGTCAAAATGTTTATCAGCCTGGGCTCCCCGACACGGTCCCCCTCCGGCTCTGCAGGCTCCCACTGTGAAAACTTCTCTCTACACATCACACCTGTGTCTTGTCTAATCCAATGACCTCAAAATACCACAGTGCCAGAAGTCCCTTCTATTCTCCACTCTGCGTGCTACTACTGTCCTGAGCTAACGGCCACCACTCCTATTTCTGACAACTAATTTAATGCCAGGCTCTATTCTGGGAAATTCCCACACGTGACTTCACCACAGCCCTGGGCCATTTTCCCAATGGGGAAACTGAGCCACCACAGAACACTTAAGTCACTTGCCCAAGGTCAAGCAGCTGCTAAGCGTCAGAGGCAGGATCTGAACACAGCTCCGGAGGCACTGCCTGATACAGAACCTGTGAATATGTGGCCTTACACGACCGACCGAGGGGCTTTGCAGACGTGCTTCAGTTAAGGATCCTGAGCTGGAGAGAGTGTCCTGCATTATCCAGGCGGCCCAGTGTGATCACAAGGGTCCTTACAAGAGGGAGGCTGGAGGGTCAGAGTCAGAGAAGGAGACATGGTAAAAGAAGCAGAGGTCAGAGTGGTGTGTGACGTGGGGTCATGAGCTCAGGAATGTGGGCGCCTCTCGAAGCTGGAAAGGGCAAGGAAAAGATTCTCTCCTAGAGCTTCCAAAATAATGCAGCTCTGCTGACACCTTGATTTTGTCCTCTAGACCCATCTCAGACTTCTTCTTTTTTTTTTTTTTTTTAATTTTTATTTATTTATTTATTTATTTTTGGCTGTGTTGGGTCTTCATTTCTGTGCGAGGGCTTTCTCTAGTTGCGGCGAGCGGGGGCCACTCTTCATCGCGGTGCGCGGGCCTCTCACTATCGCGGCCTCTCTTGTTGCGGAGCACAGGCTCCAGATGCTCAGGCTCAGTAATTGTGGCTCACGGGCCTAGTTGCTCCGCGGCATGTGGGATCTTCCCAGACCAGGGCTTGAACCCGTGTCCCCTGCATTAGCAGGCAGATTCCCAACCACTGCGCCACCAGGGAAGCCCCATCTCAGACTTCTGATGTCCAGAACTGTAAGATAGATCTGTGTTGTTTAAAGCCACTATGTTTGCGGTAATTTGTTACAGCAGCAAGAGGAGGCTAATACAGACACCAATAAATGGACACTGGAAAGCCCATGAAAGGTTATCTGTTACTACCAAGGCCTGCAAAAGCTGCCCCTGGCTTCCTCTCCAATCTCATCTCTTTCCCCTGCCCACCCCCGACCCCCACCTTGCGGTCCACATTCCAACAGCCTGGCCTTCTTTGAGTTCCTCAAATAAACCAAGTTCAATTCTGCTTGAAGATGTACACTGTTCCCTCCGCCTGGAATTCTCTTCCTCCACAGCCTTCTAGAGCCGGCTCCTTCTCACCAGTTAGTTCTCAGGGCAAACGCCAGATCCTTAGACAGACAGCTTCCTGATCTCTTAGCACTGCCCACCTCCATGCCAGTCTCTCTGTTCTGTGACCCAGCATGAATTTCTCCAGAGCATACATCACTGCCTGAAGTGATCAGATGCACTTGTTTCTTATATTCCGTACTCTCCTCTCCTAGAATGTAAGCACCAGGAGGGCTGAGACTCTTGTGTGTCTGTTCATCGTCATTCACTAGAACACAGAGTAGACACACGAATATTATTTGAAATAAAGAAGTATCTGTGCCCAGGCCTTGCTGTAAAGTTTCAGGCCAATACGGCTAAAAAGGAGTCTGATTATCTCTTGCTTTTTCCTTGCTTGCATGCCCAGTTGCTTAGAAACTCACCAAGCAGGTTCATTTTTTGATTCCAACTTTTTGAAAGATAATGTGTTTTTTATCTGCATGAGTAGAGATGGGCTTTTTAGTTTTAAGAACTGTAGTGGAACGGTGGGCTGCAACCCTAAACTCCAAGCCACCCACGGAAATAAATCTCTAAGCTCAAAGCTCGGAAATTGGACATAAAACTGCAGAGAATTGAAAGGGAATGAGGGACAGAGTGGGAGGGAGGGGGAGAAAAGAAAACTCGTGCTTTCATAAAGAAAAGAAGGGAAGGGAAGAGAAACAGGCACAAAGTTGGCATTTCCCAGCCATGGAGGGGGCAGCACAAAGACTATTTCTAAATTTTAGATTTTAAAGATGATGCAGAGAACATCGTTATTGCCCTAGGTTGTGACACTCCTCTTTTTTGACTGCCCTTTTTAAGATGGGATTTTTGAAGGTGTTGACCATCTGTGCCGTCTGCTAAAATGGAAACATTAGACACAATGGTTTCCAAGGCCTGGTGATCAACTCAAAATTTCCATCAATTCCATTTTATCCCTTTCCATGCACCAAAAAGTAATGAATCCAGCACACAGTGTATGCTAAATAAGTGGTCGATTGTATAATGACTGACCGGATGGATGGATGGATGGATGGATGGATGGATCAATCGATGGATCATTCAATGGATGGATCGATGGACCATCGGATGGATGGAAGGAGGGATGGATGGATGGGCAGATGAATGGACAGATGGGTGGACGAATGGACCAAGAGATGGATGGATGGATGCATGCATGCATGGATGGATGGATGGATAGATGGATAGATGGATGGATAGATGGATACATGCATGGATGGATGGATGGATAGATGGATAGATGGATGGATGGATGGATGGATGGATGGATGGATGGATGGATGGATAGATGGATGGATGGATGGATGGGTGGATGGATGGATGGATGGATGGATGGATGGATGGGTGGATGGATAGATGGATAGATGGTTGGATGGGTGGATGGATGGATGGATGGATAGATGGATAGATGGATGGATGGGTGGATGGATGGATGGATGGATAGATGGATGGATGGATGGATGCATGGATGGATGGGTGGGTGGATGACTACATCACCACTCTCTGTCCTTCTACAGACCCTCCTGCCTGGACTACTGCATCAGCCCTCACCCTGGCTTCCACACCTGGGGTCTCTCCCCAGTTCTATCATGATTTTCCCTAAACCTGCATATTTACCTTCTTGAAGTAGAGGTTGGCTTGCTACCCAAGGGGTGTCCATAGCACCCCACACTACACAGGGTCACACACTGTGGCAGCAAACTTCTAAATCATAATACTGGGGCTGAATCCCAAGATAGCAGTCCCTCCTCAGAGGACGCTGTGAGGTTGAGTGAGACGTTCAGTGGGCAGCAGCTGCCTTGACTACCTACCCACCATCACCTCTCCTCTCCATCCTGCACCACGGCTGTATCTGATTCATCAAATCGAGCTCTTTCTTTCCTCTAGGTGAAGAATCCACCACCCATACTGAGATTGAACTTCTGTTTGACCTTCACCAAAATCTGACACATATACTTACAAGTGGTCAGGCAGCACAATGGTAATGATGAAAATAACGATGGCTAAATATTATTGAGTGCTTACAATGTGCCAGGCCAACGTGCTTTTTTTTTTTTTTCACAATAGACACTTGAGTTTATTAAATAATGTGGGTTAAGCAAGGGTTGAGGAGTTCCATGGAATTGGGGGTGGAGTGAGTGGATCTCAAGGAGAGTTTGGGGTCCTCTCTCTCCCCTGGATTTTTGTCAGCTGTGTTCCTGCAGTACGTCTTTAATCCTCATAAAACTCTAAGAGGCAGGCAACCTCATTTTTACATTTTACAGATGACGAAGCTTGAGTTTCAGAGAGGTTAAGTGACTTGCCCAAGATGACAAAACTAGTAAACACTGGGGTCCAAATTTCCATCTAGGCAGGTTGACCCAAGAGCCTGTACTCTTGACCAAAATATTTCCTTGCCAACTACCTCAAAGGAGAAAACAATTGAAAATTTTGTCAGTATGGACGCCCGCCCCCCACCAGGTAAATCAATAGGATAACAAAACTAGCAAGGTAGAGAGGGTCATTAATTCTACGTAACAGTTGAATCTGCTCCAATCTATCTGGGACACTTTCCCACTGCATACACGGCTTTTATATTTGCCTTGATATTTTAAGCATGTTTGTTTTTGTTGTATCTCATTTGGTCCATCTGACACCCCAGTGCAATAGACAGGAGAAGTATTCTCACTTGGAAATTCACACACAGGATACTAAAGCAAAGGGATTTTAGGTGACTGCTCTGAGGCTACACAGAGAATAAGAGGCCAGCTGGCTCCGCCGTCCGATCTCCTCCCAGGCCCCGAGGTTGGAGGAGGAAGATGTGGAGCTATTACAGGAGCCTACGCAGCCCCAGCCCGTGGTGGTCCACATCCTCCCTGGGGCAAGGCTGTGTGTGTAAGCTAAGAGATTTGTGATCACCATGCCTGTGGCAGCTCTGCTGTGGGGTCCTCTGGAAATGCAGAGCAAAGTGCTTCCCTGGTGAAGGAGTGTGGTGTCCCCAGGAGCTGTCAGAGGTGCTGGGTGGCTGGGGATGACCCTGAGGTCCAGAGAGCTCCTCAGGGAATAGCCTGGGGTCGGGGTGTTGATGAAAGAAGGTCGTGGGAGGAGGGATGGAGAGCACGGTGCACAGACTGAGCAAGACCAAGACAGGGAGAGCTGGGATCCTGCCTAAGGCAAGTGGTAGGAAAATAACAGTCCCCCAAAGATGTCCACATCCTGATCCCCAGAACTCATGAATGTGTTACTTTACATGGCAAATGGGAAAGTCAAAAATCTTGAGGTGAGCAGATGATCCTGAGTTATCCAGGTGGACCCAATGTATTCACAAGGGTTCTTATAAGGAAAAGAAGGCAGGAAGGTCAGAAAAGGAGATGTGATGAGGGAAGCAGAGGTCTGAGTGATACGGAGCCATGAGCCAAGGAATGCTGGCAGCCTCTAGAAGCTGGAGAAGCTTCTCCGTCAGAACCTCTGGAAGGAATACAGTCCTGCTGACACTTTGATTTTAGCCCCATGAAACCCATTTCAGACTTGTGACCTCCAGACTCTTAAGATAATAAATTTGTGTTCCTTTAAAGTATTAAGTTTGTGGTGATTTGTTACAGCAGCAAAAGGAAACTAATACAGCAAATGAGGGCTATCCAGCTAGTGGGTTCAGGTTCTGATGGTAAATGTAACCATTTGCTCATTTGCTGAGCCGATACTGTGTATCAGGCACCATGTTTGGTGCTGAGAAAACATCTGGTGAGCAAAACAAACAGGGTCCCTCCCATCGAGGAGCTTGTGATCCAGTGGAGGAAGACAGAGAGTATTCTGGTCATCAATTCAGTGCCTCTTAGCTCCAAATTCACCCCTCATGACCTGCTCTGGGAAAATGGATCTGAGCCTTTAACAGTTGTCCTTTGCCAATGGGCAAGAGTCACACTACGTCAGTAGGGGGCGCTGGAGAGACACTTCAGTAGGAAAGTGCTTGCTTTCTGATTCTGGGGCACTCTTCCAGCACTGGTTCTTCCCCCCAACCCCTGTATCCAGCTCCTGCAGCACCCAGTGACCTGCAGCTTTCACCAGCATCCACTTTGAGTGGTTTGGTAGCAAGTGCTTCTGATGAGACAGCTCCCTGAGGACAGCTGTCCCCAGACTTCCAGCAATTTCCACTGGTATGCTACCTCAGCAGCTTCTCCTCATTCAGCGGGCTGTGAATGTACCCTCTCCAGCAAGGTCTGGATCTCGGAGGGTTGGGGGAAGGCCTCTGGCTCAGATGCCCTAACTCCACCCCAGGGCAGCGGAGGCTCCTGACTGCCATTCCCATATTCTTCAGCATTCTCTTCACTTCTCACCAAGCAATCTCTCATTATTCTAGTCCCTGTTATAATTAATGATCCTTTACATCAACCTCTCCCTGCGCAAATTCTTTCTCGTGACTGGAGCCAGACTGAGACAGACAGTGTACGAATCATCACGTAAATAAGCATGAATTATAGACGAAAGAGAGAACGAATTTAGCCGGAGTGGCCAGGAGAACCCTCTGTGCGAGTTGGCTTTGAAGGTGAAAGAGACAAGAAATCAACCAAATGGAGCGTTCTGGGCCAAGCGTGAGCCATGAGAAGACCTGAGCAGGACCGAGGCTCAGCGTGGCCAGGTTCTGGATGCACAGGCTTCTGGGACACCTTGGGACCTCAGACTCACATCGTACAATAAAAGGGCATCGGCCGGAGCCTGTCTGCCCTCAGATCCATTCCCAAGCCTTCCCCTGATGGGTTCTGGCTCCCAGAGGCGCTGACCCCAAAGACGGTGTTCCTTAGAGGACCCCAGCCCTGGGCTCCAGGATCACCTCCTCCTGCCTCTCAGCCCAGGGGTGGGTGGATTCCCACTCCGGCTATGGTTCCTGAGTCTCCTGTGTTCTGTTCCTGGCTTATCATCTATCCTACCTCCTGTGTACCTGAGTGCTTCCACTTAAAGTTTTTCTGCCCTACCTCCTGTGTACCTGAGTGCTTCCACTTAAAGTTTTTCTGTCCTACCTCCTGTGTACCTGAGTGCTTCCACTTAAAGTTTTTCTGTCCTACCTGCAAAAGTGGCTTCCACTCCTCAGTAGACTCTGATACAATAACAAGCCCAGTTTTGTTCGAACATTCCACGGACGAGTAATCTAGCACCCTTACATCACGCATAAGTTGTCCAGGGTTAGTTGCCACTGAGAAGAAGTAGAAGGAGGGGGAGGGGGAGAAGGGAACGGAGAAGAAGAGGAGGTGAAAGGAAGAATTACATAAAAGTTACTTACACCCTAAGAACAGTAGGCAAAATTCTCCCCTGAAGGCCACTCTGCGGCAGTTACGGGTTTGGAAAGCAGCTAAAACAACCGATTAAAGAGAAAAGATGAACTACCAACTCTGGTTCCACCGCAAACTTTACTAAATAGCTCTGGTCCCTTGGAGTCATTTCAGAGCCACTCTTCACAGGGATGCAAGAGATGCGCTGCAATACATGACACCACTCAACCATGCAACCCTGGCCCTTCCCAGCCAGTGGGAATTAAAGCCAAATGCAAGAAACCATCCCTAAGTACAGATCAGCCAGATGGGGAGACACGAACCGTCACAGACATGCAGTGAGCACAACAAACACACAACAGCCTCCCTGGAGGAGCCAGGGAGAAGCCAGCAGCTCCGACGGCCCCAGCCGGGGAGACGATGGGGGATGGAGGAGCGAGTGCCACAGAGAACAAACCAGCGCCGGCACTGCAGCCAAAATAAGCGCACCGCTCACATCCGCTGGACCCCTCCCAGGGCTGCACCAGGCACCTGTCACTAAGAACAGGAACAGGACAGAAGATGAGCCCCACGGGGAAGTGTTGGCGGCCGAGGAAAGGTTGTCCGAGCCGACCTGTATCTTGGCCTGCTTTCCTGTTCTGCCAGGCTCTCCATCCTCGCCCAAGTTTCACCGCCTCCTTCTGCCCTAGGTTCTGTCCCATCCCACCACGTGCCCTGACCCAGTGAGGGGCACCCCACTCAGACCAGTGCCATGAGTTAGGTCTTCAGGCAGCAGCATGACGGAAGAGTTCACCTCCGGCCAAAGAGCGTGGCAGGGTCTCACCAAGCAAAGGTCTCATTGGGAAAGGCCACACTAGGAGACAATATCCCCCGAAGCCCTATAACAACAGAATAATAGTCCCCATTCACCACTATTCTCCTCAGGTTACTTTATTACAAGACGCTAAAATTAAAGTTCTGGCCAAGGATACACTTTCTGTCCCAAATGCCCACCTCTGCCATCACGGCATTAAAGCAAACCTAGACAATTCAGAACAAATGAACAGGCTGTGTTCTGATAAGACTTTTTCTACTAACGCAGGCGGCAAGCTGGATTGGTCGGTGGGCTGTACTGGGCTGACCGCAGGTCCATACCCCTTGTCCTGGGTCCAGCCTCCTGGCAGGTCAACATACGTCACTTCCCAGCTCCTCTCGGAACCGACACCTGCCCACGAGAGAAGGGCACGACACTCATCCTTACAAGTAGCAGGAGGCTGTAGAAGCCCCAGGGAATTGACTGGTACCGATGAGGCATACAGCAGGATCCTAAGGACTTCGAGTAAAGAGATAACACAACCTCAGCCAGATCTTGGTCGATCTGGAGAATTGACAGAAAAGGTGCTGGGAGAGGGAACATAGGACTGTCTCACTCTGTCCTAAAATCCGCATCCGTCCACCTCTGCCCCTTCACGGGGCTCTTTCCCACCAAACTGTGGCCGCCCTCAAACCAAAACGCAGATCACTGCTGGTGTGGATCATTTCCAACCGCCCAGCCTTCAAGGACTAGACGATCCCGGTAGCTCAGATTACAGCATGGGATTCAGTCATTCACTCGACAAATCGTAAGTGCCCCAGGTATTGTTCTAGGTGCTGGGGACACAGCTGTGGACAAAACTGACGGGAAGCCTACCGTCGTGGATCTCTCCTTCTGGGGAGGAACACAGATGATGAATCCTGAACCTCAAACACTGATAATATCTATGAAGAAGATAGAAGAGGATGAAGATGTGGACAGAGAGGGATGGGCAAGGGGGATGGAGAGCCAGCTTGGCTTCCCTGGTCAGGGAAGGTGCCTCTTAACAGTCGAATCCAGAAAAAGGAGCCAGATATGGGGAGACGTAGGGAAAGGGAGTTTGGGGGCAAAGAGTCAAGAACACAAATATGGGAATTGCAGAATTAATTGTAGGATAGAGGGTTTTATTTGCAAGGATCTCACCCCTGGTATCCAACTTTGAGTATGGATGACAGAAGTACCCCCAGATTGTCCTAGAATCACTAGGTGTGGACCCCCATGCTTTGGTCCCAGACAGGAAGGTCAAAGCAGCGCAGAATGTACTTGGATGTTTCCAGTGTGGGAAAGGGCATTAGCAATATTGCACTCCCGGGGTTTATTATCCCTGTGACCCATCGGCACCGTCCTTTAAGGTTCTGGAACCTTGTCCACGACAGTTTTCAGAGGTGGTCCCTGGGCCTGACTGTGAATAGAGCTTCGGCCAAGCTCAGAGGAGAGAGCTGGTCACCCCCAGGCCAGAAACAGAAACACATGTGGTTTTATGGTCTCTGGGACCCTATCCAGGTTCATCTGGTCAGTTCCCAATAAGGCTCTTTCGGTCCATCTGCATTTTAGAGTTTGCCAATCCCCAAGCTACATGGGAACTCTCAGGGCAATTGACCAGGGGCTGTTTACTCAGCATATAGAGAGGCTGTTCCCACCACTCACTCCTGATGCATTTCAATGCAACTGTCTTCACTCAGGACAACACTCGGTCCTGAGATGCACACAGGTTGAGCCAATAAAAAACACGGGCTCCCCGGGACACAGTTCAGCAGGATCCACAAAGGAAAGCAGATTTACACAGCAGGCCCTAAATAGTTTCCAAGGAGGCGTCACAGAAAGCAAGTAAATAAAATATAACTTAAGTGTATTTCCCTTGCTCAAGCAACTTCAAGGTGCATAGAAAACAGCAGATTATAAAATGCTTATGTTTCTTTGAATATTAAAAGTACTCAGGGAATTCCCTGGCGGTCCATTGGTTAGAATTCCGGGCTTTCACTGCCAGGGGCCAGGGTTTGATCCCTGGTCGGGGAACTAAGATCCCACATGCCACACCCCGAGGCAAAAAAAAAAAAAGTACTCGAAGAAAACATCTTTGTGACACTGATTCTGAAGCCCGACATCTCACCATTGCGAGCGGGACGATGCCCACAAAGGAGGTCTGGCTGACAAAGATCTCAGCGACAACCAGCTCCCTCGTGGCGTCCTCCACCGGGTACTCCACCTGCCAGGTGATCTGCTGGGCGCCGGCCAGGCCGCTGCTGTTGTCAATTCCAAAGTCCACTTGCAGGATCTCGTAGAAGGAGCCATTTGTTCTGCAAAACAAACACAAGGTAAAGCGCAGTTTAAAACCTGAGACTCAGCAGAATGTCAAGAACGCGATAAATTGCCACATTCCTCTTTGTCAACCCAAAGAAGGCTCGCCAAGTTCAACAGGTCACAGGCGGTGTCGATAGAGCCTGATTCACAGGCTGCCCACAGACGGCCCACACCTCCACGTGGACAGACCATCCGTCTTCAGGGCCCTGTCCTTCCCTGAATGAGCAGCTCAGAGAGCACTGCATCTCTGGGCACTGCCAGAGCTCGGTCCTCCCCAACCCCACGCCTGCGGACGCCACGATCCAAGCACCACACACGGGACGTGGCCCTACACCTTCATCTAGGGCCACCATTACTCCAATCGTGAGGCACAGCCTGGATTCTGGCTGTTTCTACTTCTACTCACCTGTGTGGCTGTGGACCCGTGGTGCAAACTCTGAGCTTTAGAATTTGGGGAGAATATTGGTGCCTACGTGGGCTTGTGAAAGCATCGTGAGACCAAGGATGGGAAAGGACCCCATAAGGTGCATAGTCCGTGACATCAACTCTGAGCTACATTAATAAGGAGCTATGCTAGATTCTCCATGTCATCAGCCTGCAATGGGAGGGGATGTAATGTAAGAAAACCCCACCTGCCTTCATTCATGGAGTGAAAACATTGAACACTGTACATTGTTTGGAGGAGGGGGAAGAAAGTGGACGGGGCACATATAAGTAAAAAGGGCAAGTGTCATTCTCAGCATCTTTCTACACAGGGAGAGCCTCTCATCATGGACATGAACTTATAAATTATAGGCTGACTATTGCACTGACAGGAGAAGTTACTAAACAGAGAGTTAAAACAAAGAGCCATCCAGCATGGGATTTGTGAATGACTTCTGTTCCATAAGTCTTTGTCCGTCACCCTGAATCTAGCTGTATCTGGATCCAAGCAATATGACAGCAGAGTGAATGATTCACAGCTCCGAAAACCTGTGTCACCCCACGAACCTGTTCCTTTACCAACAATGGGCCTGCCTGGACGAAAATGAGCTGGGAAGCCTCTTCCCTGCCTTTGGGGATCTAGGGCAAGATCTGCAGCCCAGACACCCAACTCACAACCTGTAGGGAAAGAGTTTTGAAAAAAAGCCTGTTGCGTGTTGCTTGCCCAACAGAATCTCCTACCGTGGACAGCTAGCTCCTCCAGCCCCCAACCACGAAGCCTTAAGAACAGGGTAGAAACCACAGTATTGACAGATAGCTATAGTAAATTTGTTCTTTAAATCTTCTAGCTCCTTGTGAGAAAGACAAATATCATATGATATTGCTTATATTTGGAATAAAAAAAATGGTACAAATGAACTCATTTACAAAACAGAAATAGAGTCACAGATGTAGAAAACAATCTTATGGTTACCAGGGGGCAATGGGGAAGAAGGATAAATTGGGAGATTGGGATTGACATATACTCACTACTATGTATAAAATAGATAACTAATAAGGACCTACTGTATAGCACAGGGAACTCGACTCAATACTCTGTAATGACCTATATGGAAAAAGAATCTAAAAAAGAGGGGATATACGTATATGCATAACTGATTCACTTGGCTGTACAGCAGAAACTAACACAACATTGTAAATCAACTTCACCCCAATACAAATTTTTTTAAAATAGCTATAGTATAGCTATAGTGTTGGCAGAACTAAGCGACACTGACTTGCCTGATATGGAATTCTACCCCAAACAGAACTACATTAGAATTAGTCACGTCCAGCGTTTTTTCCATTTAGCCAAGGTTTTAAGAAACTCTCTGACGTTGCTCTGTCCAGTACAGTGGTTACTGGCCAGAAGTGGCTGTTTAAATTGAAGTATAAATTTATTAAAATTATGTAGCCAGTTGTCCCGGCTGGCTGGTGTGGGTACCCGTGAGCTAGGAATCTTCAAGTATCTATTTGCACATGTTGTTCTGCACGGGGAAGGGAATGTGTGTTGAATAAGGGACTTGGCCTCATGAGAAGATGACGGTGGGCTCACATGGGAACAGGGGACCCTTATTTCCCGGGGCCCTGCCAGAGGGGTTTCAGGATCTTAGGAACTTGAGCACTCATTTCTCGGCTTCGGTCACCCCCCTTTCCCAGCCACCACACCCCAGCCTAAAGTCACTTCTCTGATCACAGGGATTCTCCACTTATCCATTTGTTAAGTCTCCTCCTGTAAGAGATGCTCGGCCCTATCAGATCAGATCTTCAGTTTCTCTTTAGTCTGCACCGTGCTTGTAAGCAGATCTGAGGAACTGCTTCTAATGCCTCCTGGGTCTCAGCATTCAGTAAACTTCAGAAAAACTACTGCCGAGAAAGTGAAAATCCAGCGCAAGAAGAAAAGGGGCATAACTCTCTCTGTTATCAGCAGTTTAATCCTGCTAAATCCGCACTCTGGTCTTGGGGTGCAGAAGTGGCCAGTCTTTGGGCAAAGGGGGCAGGGTCTGCGTGGGAAGGCTGGCCCCCCCTTAACTGTGGGTTCTTTTTCTCCTGTGGACCTGCTACAGGAATCTGCCCAAGACCAGCTACAAATGGAATAACAATCCAGTCAGAGTCACTTTTATGCATAAGTTTTTATTTTAAGTCTTCTCCCTCAAACCAGAGGAAGGGGGTCTTTTACTTCTAGGCAGCTGGCATGCCCGCTAATAAGTCCATTTCTATGGAAATGGGTTTATAACTATTAACTTTACCTGTTCCTGATCTATTCTTGATAAGCCTTTCCATTTAGAAAGTGTTCCATGATTCTCTCAATTTAATAATTACCAGCTGCCTTTGGGGAATCAGGATCAGTGTTTCAGTCATGAGATAGTCATCAGATATTTTTCTTTTCCCTGGGGTGGAGAAGCGTGAAGTGTGTGTGTGTGTGTGTGTGTGTGTGTGTGTGTGTGTGTGTGGAAGTGGTCAGGCAGGAACACTGCTTGGCCGTTTCTCCCCTCAAGCTAGAACACATAGCCTCCTCCCAGAAGGACTTGCTTCCCAGAAGCCCTGTTTCCCATGGAAACCTGTCCTGTAATAAAAGCTAAGCCCCCTCCGTGCGACCGTGGGACAGCTTTCAAGTGCACAGTACGGCTGCAGCTCAGACACACCAGCAAGAAGGAGGCGGAGAAATGTGAGCAGGGGAGACGGATGGGCCCCAATCCAGCAGCTGGTCCCCAGGAAGCGCATCCTGCCATTTCTCAGCAGATCCCTCATGATGACAATGATTATTGTTTTGCGGAGGGAGGGTGGTGGGGAGGGAAGGCAATGGGTGGGGAGAGAGCAGTAAAGAACGAGGGAGAGTTCAAAAGCTTGAACTGCTCTCCAGCAGGTTGTACCGTTTACCTAAACTATTTTTTCTCCCCACAAACTTCTAGATAATTCTGAGCTACCAGGCGGAGATGCTTTCCCCACATGAGTTTTTTTTTCTAGAAATGGAGCAAGAGAGGCTGTCTCTGGTCTCAGGGATTCTGCTTTTTTCTTATGAGCCTTTTTCTGGGCATTATTTTAAAAGATGACCAAAAAGCCAGGGAAATACTGAACGATGATTACACTGGGCAAACGCCCCAGCGGAAGCCTGCTGGTTACTCGCGGTAAATACAATGAGACTGAACTCCGACTTCCCCTCTTGACTGTTCATGCCACCAGGACAACCGTGTACCTGTATTGCTGCTGCTCTGGCTGTGGCAGCTGGCACGGTGCCTAGAAAAGTGCAGGAGTTCCATACGTATTTGTTTAAGTCTCTGAACACAGTCAACAGACCAAGTAGGACACTCTGTCAATTTGTGTGTAGGGGGGTGTCATATGCATTCTGGGAGACGAGAAGCTACCAGTCAGCTGGGTATTTTTTTTGTAATTTATTTATTTTATGTATTTATTTTTGGCTGCGTTGGGTCTTCGTTGCTGCGCACAGGCTTTCTCTAGTTGCACCGAGCGGGGGCTACTCTTCGTTGTGGTGCACGGGCTTCTCATTGCGGTGGCTTCTCTTGTTGCAGAGCACGGGCTCTAGGCCCGTGGGCTTCAGTAGTTGTGGCTCGCGGTCTCATAGAGCGCAGGCTCAGTAGTTGTGGTGCACGGGCTTAGCTGCTCCGCAGCATGTGGGATCTTCCCGGACCAGGGCTCGAACCCGTGCCCCCTGCATTGGCAGGAGGATTCCTAACCACTGCGCCACCAGGGAAGTCCCAGTCAGCTGGGTTTTGAGACCTATTCTCCTGCCTGCCTGGTACGTATATTTATATACTCTGCTTTGAGAAGATAGGTCTGTCTCTACTACCAGAATGTAATCTTTTTTTTTTTTAAGACTTTATTCTTTTAGAGCAGTTTTAGGTTCACAGCAAAATTGAGGAGAAGGTACAAAGGTTTCCCATACACCCCCTTTCCCCCCATACACACAGAGCCTCCCCCATCATCAGCATCCCCCAACAGACGGGATGTTGGGACACTTGTTACAATCAATGAATCTACATGGACACATCATTATCACCCAGAGTGCACAGTTACGTTACAGTTCGCTCTTGGTTTTGTATATTCTATAGGTTTGAACAAATGTGTAGTGACAAGTCTCCACCATTATGGTCTCATGCAGAGTATTTTCACGGCCCTAAACATCCTCTGTGCTCTATCTATTCGTCACTCCGCTCCCCAACCCCTGGCCGCCACTGATCTCTTCACTGTCTCCAGAGTTTTGCCTTTTCCAGAACGTCGTAGAGTTGGAATCACATAGTATGTAGCCTCTTCAGATTGGCTTCTTTCCCTGAATGATATGCATTTAAGGCCTCTCCCCGTCTTCTCATGGCTTGATAGCTCATTTCTTTTCAGCACTGAATAATATCCCATTGTCTGAATGGACCACGGTTTATTTATCCATTCACCTACTGCAGGACAGCTTAGCTGCTTCTAAGTTTTGACAATTACGAACAAAGCTGCTATAAGCATCCGTGTACAGGCTTTTGTGTAGACATAAGTTTTCAACTCCTTTGGGTAAATACCAAGGAGCACAATTGCTAAATCTTATGAACACAAGTTCTCAAAGGTCAAAACCTATCATAACACCATGGTCACTACAATCCCTGGCATATTCATTTATTCAGTGACATTTATTAAGCAGTGAATATGTGTTAGCCATGGAGAATTCATTGGTAGACAAAATAGATGAGATTTCTCTCTTAATAGTCAGGTAAATAAACAAACAAGGTAAGCCCAGGTCATGATAAATGCTATCCTAAAAATAAAATAGAAGAATGAAATTTCTTTTTAAAAAGTTAAATAAGCTTTTTTCAATTAAAAAAATACAATTTTATATTTATACCACATGACCCAGCAATTCCACTCCTACGTCTATAGCCGAAAGAAACAAAAACACTAATTCAGAAAGACTTCCCTGGTGGCACAGTGGTTAAGAATCCGCCTGCCAATGCAGGGGACACGGGTTCGATCCCTGGTCCGGGAAGATCCCACATGCCACGGAGCAACTAAGCCTGTGGGCCACAACTACTGAGCCTGCGCTCTAGAGCCCGCGAGCCACAACTACTGAGCCTGGCTCTAGAGCCCATGCTAGAGGGTCTAGAGGGTCTTTTTTTTTTTTTTTCTTAATTTTTTTTTTAATTGGAGTATGATTGCTTTACAATGTAGTGTTAGTTTCTGCTGCACAATGAAGTGAATCCACTCTATGTATACCTATATCCCCTCCCTCTTGGGCCTCCCTCCCACCCCCGCCCCCAACCCACCCCTCTAGGTGGTCACAGAGCACCGAGCTCAGCTTCCTGTGCTTTATAGTATGTTCCCACTAGCTAGCTATTTTACGCATGGTAGTGTATATACGTCCATCCCAATCTCCCAGTTCGTCCCACCCTCTCCTTCCTCGCCATGTCCACATGTCCGTTCTCTACGTCTACGTCTCTATTCCTGGCCTGCAAATAGGTTCATCTGTACCATTTTTCTAGATTCCACATATATGTGTTAATATATGATATTCGTTCTTCTCTTTCTGACGTACTTCACTCTGCATGACAGACTCTAGGTTCATCCACATCGGGCAGAGGGTCTTTAGTCCATCTCTCTGCCTGTCACACAGCTCTTTTCGTCAGGACCTCATGCCCAGCTCTCAGAGCCTGGCATGAATAAATCATCTCCTTCTGCAGTTTCACAAGATCCAGGCGCTGCCTTCTCAGGTCTGCCTTGTCAAAAGGCGGCACTGCTCTCTCCGAGCTCGCTGTGGAAAGAATGTTTCAGGTTGACGAATCAGGCTGCAGTCGGCAGGCAAAGGTCTAAAAACATTTAAAAGCCCCTAGTTTAGAGCAGGGACTTTTGGACTCAAAACCTTCTCTCCTCATTGGTTTAATTTCAAGACTTCTCATTCAATTGCTATCTAGAACCTTTAAAAAATCCTAAGACTGTGTCAGATGGGAATAGTCCAAGAACAGGGGTTCGTTTATTGCATTTCTGGCGGACTAGGAAAGTTTACTAGAAAACCCAGAGGTTACAATGCGGCACCTGTGCTGCACGTGGCTAGGGCCACAGTTAATAACCACCTCCACTACTGTGCTTTCACGAAATTTGACTTGGGTGCCAATGTTTTTAAATGCAGAATATTCACACCAAAAAAAATTTGGTATCTCTGGCTTCTTGGAAAAATTGGAAGAGCAGGCAACACTATCTACCCCACATTCCCACGTGGCAACCATCAGCTAGAACAGCAGGGTGCTGTTCACACAAAGTGGATCAAAGACCTAAATGTCAGAGCTAAAATGATAAAAGTCTTAGGAAAAAACATAAGCAATAATCTCTGTGACTTTGGTTCAGGCAATGGTTTCTCAGATATAACACCAAAAGCACAAGCACACACACACAAAAAAAGAAGAAACAGAATTTAAAACTTTAATGCTTCAAATACTATCAATAAAATGGAAAGACACCCTATAGAATGGGAGAAAATATTTGCAAATCATATATCTGATTAAAAAAAATCAGTATCCAGAATATATAAAGAACTTTTACAACTCAATAGCAAAAAAAAAATGGGGCAAAGCATTTGAATAGACATTTCTCCAAAGAAAATATAAAAATGGCCAATAAGCACATGAAAAGATGCTCAACATTATTATCCATTAAGGAAACGCAGATCAAAACCACAGTGAGATACCACGTTCAAACCATTAGGATGACTGTAGTCAAAAAGACAGACAAAAATATGCGGACAAGAATGTGAAGAAATTGTAACCCTCATGCATTGTTGGTAAAAATGTACAATGGTACAGCTGATTTGGAAAACAGCTGTGCAGTTCCTCAAAAAACTAAACAGAGCATTACCACGTGAACCAGCAAGTTCACTCCTAGGTATTTACGCAAGAGAAATGAAAACATACGTCCACATAAAAAGTTGCGCACCAGTGTTGACTGTAGCATTATTTTTCTAAATTGAAGTATAATTGATTCACAATATTGTGTTAATTTCAGGTGTATAGCAGAGCGATTCCGTTATATACTTTTTAGTTTTCACTATAAGTTATTACAAGATATTGAATATATTGTGGTTCCCTATGCTACACAGTCAATCATTGTTGCTTATCTGGAAAAGAATCTGAAATACGTGTGTGTGTGTGTGTGTGTGTGTGTGTGTGTGTGTGTGTGTCTGAATCACTTTGCAATACACCTGAAACTAACACAATGTTGTAAATCGACTCCACTTCAATAAAAAAAAAAAAAAAGAAAGCTACCATCATCAACTCTCCCTTGCTTGGCTTATTCTCATTTTGTGGAAATCTCAAATACATTTTTCTGTGGTAAATACTCCCAGAAACTCTCCACCTAACTCAAACCAGCTCATGATAAGTCGACCAACTCACTGCCCCACTTTCCAACCACAGAAAAAAAAAGATATTAAATTCTTCTTCTTTTTTGCATTTTTAAATATTTCAAAGTACCTCACAGACTGGTGTGAGGTGTTGCTTACCAACATTTTCCCAGAGCTGAACACAATCAATCTTGATAATGAGCGAACACCATGGGCGCCTCCACTCTCTCAGCTGCCGGATCCTGGACTATTTCTCACACTATTTCTCCTCACTTCCAGCTTATTTGATTTTATCAGCATCACCATGGCAAGCCCAGAGACAGCAAAGACAATTGCCACAATTAATTTTCCCCCCTCTGCCTCTGTCTTTCTGACAACATTCTGAAAACCTTTGTAGGAAATGACAGACCAGAAATCACCTCCCTCCGACTTCCTGAATACAGCTTCTCAGAATTGTCCTCTGTTTCTTCCTGCTACCAACCTTGAGCGATACTCTTGTTACGCACAAGGACTCATGGAATCCACTGCTGTTTGGTTGTTTGTTTGTTTGTTTTAATTTTTATTTTATATTGGAGCATAGTGGATTAACAATGTTGTGTTAGTTTCAGGTGTATAGCAAAGTGATTCAGTTACACATATACATGTATCTATTCTTTTTCAAATTCTTTTCCCATTTAGGTTGTTACAGAATATTGAGCAGAGTTCCCTGTGCTATACAGTAGGTCCTTGTTGGTTATCTATTTTAAATACAGTAGTGTGTATGTGTCAATCCCAAACTCCCAATTTATCCCTCCCCTCCACCTTTCCCCTTTGGTAACCATAAGTTTGTTTTCTAAGTCTGTGAGTCTATTTCTGTTTTGTCAGTAAGTTCATTTGCATCATTTTTTAGATTCCACATATAAGTGATGTCATATGGTATTTCTCTTTCTCTGTCTGACTGACTTCACTTAGTACGATCGTCTCTAGGTCCATCCATGTGGCTGCCAATGGCACAAAGTTATCCATTTTCTCATTGGTCCTCCAGAGATAGTCCGGGCACCTACGAGCCTGAACATGAGTGATTCTTTGCTTTGTTTTTACACAAACAGAGCACTTTGTACCCTCTGTTCTGCCTCTAGAACATTTGATCTCTGACCCAAAGGGAAAGGAGAGCTCTGGTCATTCTCTCCCTGACAATGAAGTGCTCTGGTCTGGAAGTGAGGACGGAACCAGTCACATGGCCCCATCTGACCAGGGGCCCCGGCAAGGACCATCCTCCTCCAAGTCCGATGGAGGTACCGATGGAGTCTCTGGGGTTCACCACCGGTCTGACTCCAGAGATCGTGCTGGAGGGAGAGTAAACATCACACTCACTCATTCATTCATGCCGGCACATTTATAGAAAGGACCGTGTCCCCACCTCTGTCCCAGGCCCAGTGACATACACAAGCAGAGGCACACACAAGACTCTAATTATCTTTCAAAGAGTCTGTTTCTCAGTGAAAGCCCTTCTCCTGTCGTGTTGCACAGGATTTCTCTGCACCTAGACTGGGAAGGGCCTCATTATATGCGGATTCTTCTGCTGCCTATGGGGCAGGTTGGCTCCTCCAAGGAGAGCCGCTGCTAATGAGGCTGGGGTCCCTAGGTCGCACCCCGTGTGTGCCGGTTTAGCTGGGCTCCTCCAGGTGGCTGTGGAGGGCACCTACGAGTCCAGCATCCTGCAGGCTACCCTGGTCACCAGGGGCCAACTGGCAGCTACAATCAGCGCCAATTTATCACCTGTCCTGGTGTTTTCCCTGCTGAGATACGGGAGAAACATCCTGCACAAAGGATTACACTGGGCTCCCCATGAAGGGGACTGAAACAATTAGATGACCGGGGGCAGGTCCGTGGCCAACCCAGCAAAGATCAGGCCCAAGAGGAGCTGCCCGCAGAACTCTAGGTCAGAAGAAAGCTCACATTCACCTACAGCATCATTTAAAGACTACAGACATCTGTCAGTAAGTACTAGGAGGATTCACGGCCCTTAAGGGGTGGAGTCAGAAGGGGCAAGAATCCCGAGGTTTACAGACATAGAGAACAGACGTGTGGTTGCCAAGGGGGAGGGGGTGGGGGAGGGATGGATTGGGAGTTTGGAATTAGCAGATGCAAACTATTATCCATAGGATGGATAAACAACAATGTCCTACTGTATAGCACAGGGAACTATATTCAATATCCTGTGATAAACCATCATGAATATAAAAAAAGAATGTACATATATATGTATAACTGAATCACTTTGCTGTACAGCAGACATTAACACAACATTGTAAATCAACTGTACTTCAATAAAATAAATTTTAAAAAAAGAGAGAGAATCGTGAGGTTTAGGACTTGTCTCCCAAATTCCAGACTCTTATCCAACTGCCTATTCAGCAGCTCCACTTAGGGCTCCAAAAGGCATCTCAGACTTGACACCGAACTTCTGCTCTTCCCCAAGGCCAAGACCACACCCCCATCACAGGCAAGGCCATCCATCCTTCCAGTTTCTCAGGTCAAAACTTTGGTCAGCCTGAGCGCTTCCCCTTCCTTAATAGCCAGCATCTGTGTTGTCCAGAAAGCCAGTCACTTCCATCTGGGAAATATATTTTTTAAATACCTTCACTCTCTCCATATCTACTACACCTACACTGCTCCAAGCCATTATCCGTCTCTTGCCCGGTTACTGTAATCACCTCCTAAATGATCCCTCGCTTCCACCCTCACCCCCAGCCCTCTACTCTATTCTCTCCACACAGCAGCCAGAGTATTCCTGTTAAATCCGAGGCAAATATTTTCACTGACCTGTTCAAAACCCTTAAGGAATTCTCATCTCATTCGCATAAAAGCCCATTTCCTTACAAGGATCTAAAAGGCCCTCCACAACCCGGTACCCCTGCCCCAACGCTTGTTATTTCCCTGAACATCTTTGCTGCCACCGTCCCCTCGGTCACTCTGTCCGGTCCCTCACCGTTCCTCCAGCACCAGGCATGTGGCTGCCTTGAGGTCTTCCCGCTGCTTCTCCCTCTACCTGGAGCCCCTTCCCTACGACATCTGTACAGCTCAACCCTCACCTCCAGGGCAGGCCTGAAAAGCTGCCTCCTAAGTGTTGTCTCCTTAGGTGACGCTGCTGAGAGACCCGTCTCCTACACCAGCCAGCCCTTTCCCCCTCCCCTCCTTTTTCTCACTTAACGTCATTGAACATGCCCTTCAGTAAGTCCCCTACATACGGACGAGTTCTGTTCCGAGAGCGTGTTCGTTAAGTCCAACAAAGTTAGCCTAGGTACCCAACTAACACAATTGGCTATATAGTACTGTACTGCGATAGGTTTATAATGCTTTTCACACAAATAATACATAAAAAACAGACAAACACAAAAAATAAAGAAAACATTTTTTTTTAATTTTTATTTATTATTTATTTATTATGTTTATTTTTGGCTGTGTTGGGTTTTCGTTTCTGTGTGAGGGCTTTCTCCGGTTGCGGCGAGTGGGGGCCACTCTTCATCGCGGTGCGCGGGCCTGTCACCATCGCGGCCTCTCTTGTTGCGGAGCAGAGGCTCCAGACGCTCAGGCTCAGTAGTTGTGGCTCACGGGCCCAGTTGCTCCGCGGCATGTGGGATCTTCCCAGACCAGGGCTCGAACCCGTGTCCCCTGCATTGGCAGGCAGATTCTCAACCACTGCGCCACCAGGGAAGCCCAAAGAAAACATTTTTAATCTTACAGTACAGGACCTTGAAAAGCACGGTAGTACAGTACAACAGCTGGCATCCAGGGGCTGGCATCGAGTGAACAGGCAAGAAATAAAGATACTGTACTGCTGTACTCTACACAGTCCTGTACAGTAAAGGACACAAAAGCACAGCCACTTGCAGAGGATGCACGCACGTGACCATGTACGCCAGACACGTGAACTAGCTTATGCGACTGGACATGCGAACGCACGTTTGCATCTTTGAAAGTTCACAACTTGACGGTTCATACGTCGGGGAGTTCCTCTATTTATTTACTTGCTTTTGCTATGGGCTGTTTCTGTCTCCTAGGTTGTAAACTCAATGGGGGCAGGGATTTTTCTTCACGTTCCCTGCGATACTTCCAATGCCTAGAAAATACCTGGTCCACAGGAGGAACTCCGTAAATACATCATGAATAAATGAATGAATGAGCTGTCAATCTCGGAGTGCACCCTTCAACCGCACATCTCTTTGGCTTCCTCAGAGCGTAACATGTGGATCCCTGAGTGTGAGGTCCCCCCAGTCCGTCCCTAGCTGGGTCCATCCATGCATCACTCATTCCCACTCTCTTCCAATGTACATATTCCTCTGTGGGCATCTTTATAACAGCATCGAGAAAGCCTGGATTTTCTGAGTCTCAGCTTCCCTGCCTGGGGCCTTCCATCAGTCTGTAAGTCACAAAATGGGAAATTCACACAGTGCTCTCCCTGTTGCCAGGTGTCTGCTTCTTTTGGTCCCTCTCTACAACCTTCAGGTAGCTGGGTATTTCTGCACTTTCTGCAGAGTCAACCGTGAGAGTATTAGCATGATACCAACTCCTCAGCCATTACTGGACTTGGAATCACCGATGCTATTTTTTTCATCGTGGTAAGAGCATTTAACACGAATCTACCTTCTTCACAAATTTTAAGTGTATAGCACAGTATTGTTAACCATAGGCAGTGTTGTACTGCGGATCTCTAGAACTTATTCACCTTGCATCCAATGCTAATGTTTTGAAGGCTGGTACTGTTACAGAGGACTCACTGATAAGTAAGGATAATAAGGATGACTTTTCCAAGGAGTATCACAAATAATCGTGATTACCAGTTTAATCTAAGAAGGTAAAATATCTACCTTTGGTTCTAGCATTCTCAAAGCACCTCCAAATCACCTGGAGTTATTTCAACATCACAAGGGCAAACAAAAAAATTAAAGACAAGCCACACAGACAGACAGACACTCTGGGGTGTTCAAAAACAAACCCAAACAGAATCTATAACCTCATTAACCTTGAAACTGAGCAGAGTTAAGAGAATCCCACAAATAGACTGACATTCTGAATGCCGTTTGGGTCGAAAATCAGATTAGAATTCCTGTAACCTTCAATTTACCTGGCAGCCTTTCAATAAATGTCAACTGGGCAGAAATTCAGTGGAGGTGATTTGCAGGCCCCTGTAATTCCCACAGTGTGTAAGTCTCCCTAAGAGAGAAGCTCTCCTTCAGGAAACAGGAATTCTCCTGTCACCGATTAATTAAAACCCAATGATCCCATCACATCTCCTACTTGGCCCATTGTGTTAATTACAATAGCCTCAAAAAATCTTTCTTTTAGGCCAATTACTCCACAGAAATTGGGTCTCAAGTCAACTGCAATTAGAAAGGATTATGTGCATGTAACTTCTTCAACTTCCCCTTTGCTGATTATATCTATTCAAGCAATCCTGAAATTCTTTACATAGAATTGAGCCTATCCTGCCATATTTTTTTTTTAAAGATTGATTGATTGATTGATTGATTGCTATGTTGGGTCTTCGTTTCTGTGCGAGGGCTTTCTCTAGTTGCGGCGAACGGGGGCCACTCCTCATCGCGGTGTGCGGGCCTCTCACCATCGTGGCCTCTCTCGCTGCGGAGCACAGGCTCCAGACGCGCAGGCTCAGTAGTTGTGGTTCACGGGCCCAGTCGCTCCGCAGCATGTGGGACCTTCCCAGAACAGGGCTTGAACCCGTGTCCCCTGCATTAGCAGGCAGACCCTCAACCACTGCGCCACCAGGGAAGCCCTATCCTGCCATATTTTAAGAGACTAATTTGGTCCAGAGGAGCAAGTATGAGCCAGAATCATGCATGAAATAATAGGAAACGGTGGTTAAAAGTTAGATTTTTTGGTGTTGTTGTGCAAGGCTGTTCATATACCCCATTACAGGATGCAAAGCTAGGATGTTCCAGGACAGGGAAAGACCTCTGTGTAGAGGTTCCAGGGACGGAGACATTGAGCCCACGTAGGATTCCTGTACCAGCACCTTGAACTCGCCCAGTGTTCACCCTACATCAATCTCATTTCCCACCTCTGTATGTTCTCAAGGAATGAAAATGATTCCAGATAATGATGAGATCCGAGGAAGTCAGCACCAGGTCAGACCCTCGGAGGGAGACGACCACTAATTGGCCTGAAACCACGGGATGGACGGTAACATCTGTGCCGGTGGCTGAGCCAGACTGCACTAATGAGCGGCTCTGTGGCCTCGCGATGGCCATTCGGCCAGACGACCTCTGGCATCCTGAGTACGTCCCCATGCACCCTCCACCACCGGGGGGGGGGGGGCGGGGGCGGGCAGGAGGGTGCTGGGAGAGAGACTGAGCACAGCTGGGTGAAAAGGGCAAGTCTGGGACTCAGGCCCGACATCCGAGCAAAGAGAAATTCCTACGTCGCCTCTGAACCTTCAAGGTCAGTGCCTGCCAAGCCAGTTTCCTTGAAAACTCTATTCAGTCTCAAGGCCACAGTTTGCTTCCTCTGATGCACGCTGGTTGGATTCACCCTCCTGGGAGATGCTAGGAGTGGGGGGACCACGCTTTCTGAGCACAGAATGAGAGCGTGTTGCTGGAGGTTTGTGAGCCTCTAATGGGAACCAAACGTCTTGAGTTAGGACTGTCCCAGAACATCACGGTCAACGTGCCTAGGAAGATATAACAAGAAGCTGTAGTCTGTACCCAGTTTCTAATTCTGCCAGGGTTTCGCAAACTTACACTCTTCGCTGGGTCTCTTAAGTCCTGGGCTATAACTCATTCATTCAAACGTTTGATAAAACGTGTTAGCATCTCGTGGACGCCGAGCTCTGTTCTCCGCACTGGGGACCGGTCGTGAGGAAGGCAGGGGGGGATTCCTGCTCTCCTGGAGTTTATATTCTGGTAGGAGGGGACTATTACAAAGCAAATATAAAATTAAATGAGGCCACTATTAAATAGTGACTTTGATAGTCATTAGTGACTTGCCCTAAATACTTGCCGTTTCCTGTTTTCTGGCCCACGTGAGGTTGGATGGAGCCCGACCAACACATTGTGTGTCTCCCTTCTGGGCAAGTATTTCATCACCAGTACAAGCCTCTAGTTCAAGATGAGGCGCCCTTCGGGCCGCCTTTGAGATTATGATGGTCAGAGTCGCCAGAGGCTCACAGCGTGAGTGCAAAATAAACCTTGGTTGTTTTAAACCGCTGAGACTTGGGGGTGGTTTGTTATCACCGCGTCAACGGGCCCATCCTGACTGGTGCAGAGATACACGGAGATGAAGATAAAACGGGGTAAAAAAGTGATGGGGAGAGGGATCATTTGGATAGAGGTGTGAGAAGAGGCCCCTCTGAGAACAGATATTGAAGGGCTGAGATTTCACTGATGGAGGACACGGGTCAGTGTTCCAGACGGGGGAAGAGCAGGGGCAAAGGCCCTGAGGTGGGAAGAAGCTTGCTGGAGGTTTGTGCAAGCACGCACGTCCTGCACACACGTGCACTCATGGGCACACGCACACAAACACCGGCACGAGCTCACGGAGGGAGCAGGAAGCAGAGGGTAAACAGGTGACTGCCTTGTGGCCCATCTGCAGATACTTCCACGGACCAGCCTTCAGCCCTGAGAAGCAGTCGGCAGTCATGCAGGCCCTTTTCATAAAATCTCACACGTCCCACCAAGGAACAGGGCTTTCCAGAAACCACTTGCCATTGTACACCCCACCCCTGGCTACAGAGACCTAACCCCGTCCAGTTCTCTATCAGCATAAAGTAAAAGAAAAGAATTCCAAACAATGAGACAACCATGGACGTAAGGGATGCTATGATTCTGCAGTTGGGTTAACTTTCTCTCGGAGCCAAGGCATGAGCCCAGGTGTTTCATAACAGCACCCCGCCCGGCACCTGGCATGTACCAAGCACCATGCCAGGGCCTTCATCACTTAAATCTCACCATGGCCCTCTGAGAGGGGCTCTATCAGTGCCAAGTTACACATGATGGGGCAGTCTCAGAGACGTTGTGTGGCTTTCTTCCAGTGCCACAATTAGGAAATCATAGAAACAGCATCCAAACCAATACCTGGCTCCAAGGTCATGACCAGAATATGCTTGCTAGGAAAAGAGCTGAGACCTAACCCATGCTACGGTCCACAACCTAAAGAAAGTCTGCACTAACAAACAGAGAGTGGTCTTTGCAAAGCACAGAAAGAAATGGGGTGGAGGAAATTGGAAACTTGGTCTCTTTAGAGAGGAGAGTCAGCTCTCAGCCTATCAAGAGCACCTGCCTGAGAATGAAGGCAAAAGAGGATGCAGATGCCGAAGAGGCGATGGAGGCGGGGAGCAAGGGAGAGAACTACATCTTAGGAGGCCCTAGAGGCAGCCAAGGAGCCAGATGCACGCCCTGGACTGTCCCAGGACTAGAGCCAAAGCATTGTCTCTGATATTTGGTTAGCTGATTTAAGCCCCTTCCGCTTGCAACTAAAAAAAAACTGATATAAATATGATAGCATTCAAGTCTATCATGAGATGGAGATGCAGTATTTCACGATACACAAGCGGCATTATTTTACTTGCCTCATAATTTCAACTCTTGTGACTTTTCACTGGCATTCAGCCATATTTCAGCTCATGTACGGGGAGAGCTGAATAGAGCAATAAGTCAATATCAAGTGCTAGCAAACCTCCTTTCTTAAAGTCTAGTATTGCCTGCCATGGGCAACCTCATATTTCCAGAAAATGGACCCAAACGCCAGTATGAAACCTCCTTAAAATGCCTAAATTACTAACACTTACAGTGACACATCTCCCAACCCCATTCTATAAGCTCGTCTTGAAATCCAGGGAGATCATTTCCCAGTTTATTTTTTCTGTTTCAAAATCTAGAGCTAAGTGACTAGCATCCATCATAGTTCAACAAGTGAAGAACACACAGAGTTGAAGATAATATAGTTTCAGGAGGACAAGGTGCTGTGTTGTTACAACTCAAATGTATCAAAATGAATTCAGCATCTCTCGCAGCTTCTCAACCATCTTGCACTAAAGTGCATTTAAAAATGTTCAGGCTCGCCTCTCAAGCAACGGCAGTCAGATATTAAGTCTTTTTTTTTAAAGGACTTTGTATTAAAAGACCAAGACATATTCAAGAACCTGCCACCAAAGGAATGCTCGACATCCTTCCAGCCCCAATATTATTCAAAACGCAGTAACCCCAGCACACGTGGGATATGGCAGGGGATGGTCTATCCCATCTGCCCAGTGTCCTCTGCAGGAAGACATCAGCAAGCCCAGGCACACTGCTCACTGCTTACACGGTGAAGTCTCAGGGCTGTTGCCTGGTGCGCCTGTAGTGGTCCCAGCAGGAAGCAGGGTTCCACTCATATTGGTTTAATGGAATAGTATGGGATGAAGGGAATATTTGCAGAGGAACAAGCAGGGATAAGAGAAATAACAAGGAAATGTTGAAAAAGCCAGAGGTGAGTGACAGCAAAAAGTTGTCACTGCCCCGAGTTTGAAGGGCTATGGGGGGAGTGGAGGAGAATAGCGTTGCTGGAGCCCCGTGAGAGCTGGTGGATGGGGGGCCACCTAGCAGGAGCTGTAGCCCTGTGGGGGACACATGCAGGAAGGACCTTTCTCTTCCTGCCCTCTGGTCTCCCACTGGCTGACCCCGGCCAGAAGCCAGCGGCAAGGGAGCCCAGGTGACTCGATCTGTTGGCACGAACCCCCAAATCACACAGCAGAGAAGAGTGCAAGAGTGCTTGAGGGCCAAGAGAGAATAAGTAGCGAGCCTGTCATGCGAGGTTGGCTCTGGTGGGACCCCTAGGACCCTCCAGATACGTGCCCCATGCCTGCTGAGGTGCCGGCTCTGCAGAGCGCCAGTCTGGCAAGGCTGAATACATCTCCAGCACTCCTGTGTCTGTTTCCAGTTAGGCTGGACCACCAGAGAGCTTCCGGGGGATTCTGGAGGGCAGAAGGGGGGCATACAGAAATATGGATCCATTGCAACTTTTACATATTGCAAACGTCTTCCCAGATGTCTTTTGTGCCTTAGCTTGAACTGACTGACGGACCCAAGACAAACTGCCTCGTGACAAAATGCTTCAAGCAGTGTGGTCAAGGTCCTCGCAAAGCTGAGCCTGGGGAGGTGAGGACCTCACAGAGCTGCTGAGTGGATTAAAGGAGCCCACGTGTGGAACATGTAGAAAACTGCTCTGCACGTAATTATTATCATGATCGCAGATTTCCACCTGCAGAGACAGGACTTCTCCGCCCCGGATATGGGTCCCCTCCCTTTTACTCTCTCTCACTGTACTCTCATTCACAGCACACGCCGCCATCCAAAATTAGGTGTTTATGCACATTTACGGGTTCATTTTTTTCTCCCTCACTTGAATGTAAGCTTCAGAGGGCGGGAACTGTGTCCTTTTTATTCACATCATGTCCCCGGGACACCCACAGTGTCCAGCACCTCTCAGGAGCTAAATGAAATCTTCGCAGGACTGAGTGAAGGACAAAGGGGGTTCCTTCACGTGATTGCCAAGAAACAGGACCAGAGAAGCCTGTGTCTGCCTAAGGTGGTGCATTTTTCTCCGGATGCTGCCCCATCCATCCCTGCAGTGATTGGCTGGCTGAGAAGGGAAGCAGGGGTGCTGATGGTAGGATCACGTTAGCCCTTCTGTCACTCTCACAGCGTCCCCACTACCTCCAGGACCCCAAGGACCCCATTGGCCTGCCCAGAGCATCACTTGTACAGCCTGACCTGCGTCCACGAAGTCTTGGCCGCAGGTCCCCCTGAGGTCAAGAAACTGCAAAGGATGATGGGAGATGGACTTGGAAAGGCCATGGGGGATGTGGGGTGCATGGTACCCAGTAATGGGGAAGAGGCAAAGCCGCAGCCCGCATTCACACCTGCCCCGCCAGACGTGGGATACGCGCAATTAGCTGTGCAAACAGCATGAAGCAGTATTTGGAGGACACCGCAAGGAGCGGCAAAGAAGTCAACCAGCAGTCGCGTCAGGAGACAGACAAAGGCTGAGCTTCAGATTTGAACTGAACACAGAACAGCCTGCACAGATGGTCAGAGACCCCGTTTGCTCCGCAGTCCTGTGAGGCGAGAAGGGAGGGGTAGCAGGCTGCTCTCATAAACCCACCAGGGTCTCCGTGACCCCGGGCCACTTCCACTTGAAAGGGTTGTTGGGACTCCTTGATGAAATGCTCCCCTTTTCCAGGAACCTTCCCGAAAATCCAATTTATTAATCTGATTTAATTGTCAATCTGACACCTGGCTCTGCAGACTCCTTTTTACCCCAACCCTGCTTCCCAGAGAAAGAGGTTGACTTTTCCATTCCTGCTCATTCACAGTGGTCTGTTTGAGACTCACAGACTTAGAAAACAAATTTATGGTTACCAGGGGGGATGGGTGGGGGGGGAGGGATAGTTAGGGAGTTTGGGATGGACATGTACACACTGGTATATTTAAAATGGATAACCAACAAGGACCTACTGTATAGCACAGGGAACTCTGCTCAATATTATGTAACAACCTAAATGGGAAAAGAATTTGAAAAAGAATAGATACATGTATATGTAAAAAAAAAGTGGTCTGTTTAAAATATTGTGCTATGCCTTCCAAGGTGGCCTCAGGTAAGAGCAGAAGAGAAATCCTCAGTCTCTGATGCACTAAGACTGGCTGCATTTTCTGCCCAGGTCAGGCCCCGTGGTTGAGCCAAACAAGCAAAGGTCTATTGACCCATTGAGTCAGTGAGTCATAGGGACGATGGAGTAAGCTGAGTTGGGTCCACGTGGGTAGGGTCCACTCACAGCAGAATATCCCATTCTCCTGTGGGCTCACAGGTACACAGGCAGCCACACTGGAGAAGGTGAAAGGCCAGGTACAGGGCTCTCCACCCTTGAGGAGGTATCACCTGAGACCTGTGTACCCCAACGGCCCACAAGCAGCATCGCCTGAATGTTTAGTGAACATTATGACACTGGGGGGAAAACCAAGCTACCCTCATTGAGTTGTGACTTTGAGGGGAACTTGACTAATACAGCCCTTAGCAGTTCAGGGTTGGCGTTCACTCAGACAAGCCTACCTGAGCTCATGTCTACCTTGGAAGGGCTTGTATTCAGTTATTTAGTGCTGCATAACAAATTATCCCCAAATTTAGCAGATTAGAACCATGAACATTTATTATTTCACAGTTCCTGTGGATCAGAGTGAGTGAGCTAAGCTGATGAGTTCTTTTTTTTTAACTTTTCATTTTATACTGGAGTACAATTGATGAACAATGTTGTGTTAGTTTCAGGTGTTCAGCCAAGTGATTCAGTTATACATATACACGTATCTATTCTTTTTCAAATTCTTTTCCCATTTAGGTTGTTACATAACGTTGAGCAGAGTTTCAGGGTCACCCATGAGATTGCAGTGAGGATGTCGGCTGGGGCTGCATCATCTAAAGGCTTGACGGGCTGAAGGAGCCATTTCCAAGATGGCGCCCTCACATGGCCATTGGCTGGGGACTTCCGTTCTTCACCACACGGACCTCTCCAAAGAGCTGCCTGGGTGTCCTCATGACATGGTGGCTAGCTTTCCACAGGATGCAAGATCCAAGAGAGAACAAGGAGGAAGGCATAATGCCTTCTGTGACCTGGTTTCAGAAGTCACACACCATCACTCCCACCATCTCCTATTCTTTAGAAGTGAGTCACTAAGTCCTGCCCACGCTCAAGGGGAGGGGAATTAAGCTCCACCTCTTAAAGGAGGGAGTGTCATAAGAATGTATATACCTATTTTCAAACTATCACAGGTCTACTGAGCAAACATCAACAAGAGTTGAACTTGGAACTTGGAGGTTAGACAGACTTGGGTTTGAATCCCCCTTTTGTCATTTGCTTACCTTGGGTTTAACCCCATCACACTTCAGTCTCCTCATCTGTAAATGTGGATAATAATACCTACATTGCCTAGTTGTTGTGAGAATTTACTTAGATAATATATGCAAAGTGTTCAACACAGTGCCTGGCTTCTAGCAAGAATTCAACTCATCATATTAATATTTTAATTGCTATTTAGAGTAAAGGAGAACAATATAGCATCTTTTGCACATTAATCTCTGGTGTAACCCTCCCCCTTCAACATCACTAAAATATTATAAGTGGATATACATAGTTCAAAAATAGATAATTATTTGTTTAAATGTATAACTGCTAAGTTTTTTTTTTGTAGATACAACTTATTTATTTTTAGCATCTTTATTGGAGTATAATTGCTTTACAATGGTGTGTTAGTTTCTGCTTTATAACAAAGTGAATCAGCCATACATATACATATATCCCCATATCTCCTCCCTCTTGAGTCTCCCTCCCACCCTCCCTATCCCACCCCTCTAGGTGGTCACAAAGCACCGAGCTGAGCTCCCTGTGCCATGCGGCTGCTTCCCACTAGCTATCTATTTTACATTTGGTAGTGCATATATGTCCATGCCACTCTCTCACTTCGTCCCAGCTTACCCTTCCCCCTCCCCGTGTCCTCAAGTCCATTCTCTACGTCTGTGTCTTTTAACATCTTTTAACATCTTCCTGTCCTGCCCCTAGGTTCTTCAGAACCATTTTTTTTTTTTAGATTCCATATGGCATAGAGGGAACTTACCTCAACATAATAAAGGCCATATTTGACAAACCCACAGCCAACATCGTTCTCAATGGTGAAAAACTGAAACCATTTCCTCTAAGATGAGGAACAAGACAAGGTTGTCCACTCTAACTGCTAAGTTTTAAACAGTGTCCTACAAATAACAACATGATATAAGGTCATTGATGACTCCAAGACATACTGAGTTGCACTAGGACACAACCAATGTTCAAATTTCATAAAAGTTTTTAGGCAGATTCTGCCTTCAAAAGATGCCAGAACCAATTGAGGGTTCTACTTTTGTCCTCTTCCATCTAGGATCATTCCCATTGGCTGCCTCTTCTTTTAAGTGGACCTAAGTCAGAGAGCTGTGACTGTGATATTAGAAGAACATTGACCTGGGCACCAAAAAGCCTAGCTTCTAATATGATACTAATATTTCTACTGAAAACACATACTTGTGCTCTATGCTAGCTGTGTGACCATGGACAAGTCTCTTAACCTCTCTTAGCCTCAATTTTCTCAACCATAAATGAAGGTACTGAATACCTGATTTCTCAAGTTCTCTCAAGTGCTAACCATCTACAACTTCTCTGAATTCATCTGTGGGTGATATCTGAGATTGGATAACAAGAAAGCTTTTGCAGACAAACCCAGAGATAATTAAAGGGATCGTTGCATATGCAAATGATGATTGCAAGTGCATCGCTTGAAGAAAAAAGTCTCTCAGGACCAACATCTGGCCCCCCAAAATGCTGATTGGTATACATATGCTTAAATGTGATAAAACCAATTTCTTCAATGCAGTCTTGTTCCTAATACTAAGATCTTAGTAGACTAGAATATCATACACAGATAATGAGTGTGTTGTCCCCTTTCTTCTAATTGTATCAGTTAGGTTTCTCTGTGAAAGGAAGCATCCCAACTTAGTGGCTACAACAACAATCAACTATCCAGCAGCTGGCCACCAGTACAAGAGAGAAGTCCATGAAAAGAATTGCCCAGCTGAGCCCCACCAGCATTACAGACTCACATAATTACACACTAAGTAAATGGTTGTTATCTTAGACAACTTCATTTTAGGGTGATTTGTTTTGCAGCAAAAACTGATACATAATCTTTATAATTTGTTTCTTTCCCATGTGTTATTGTCTTGGCTAGACAATCGGTACAATGTCAGCCATGATACTAACACACTTCCTCCTCTTTTGTCCTAACTTTGATTTCCTATTAAACATAATGTTTATTGTAGAGTTCTGAAAGATACCGTCTATCAAGTTAAGAAAGTTCCTTTCTATTTCTACTTTGCTAAGAGTTTTTGCATAAATTAAGAGCTAAAATAGGCACTGCTCTCATTCTGTAGGCACTGAGCAGCAACCCCTTCCAGACAAATGGAAAACTTCTTCCGAGCTGACCACTTTGGGAACATATTGAGCAGCTGATGATGGGAGAGACAAGACTGAGACAAAGAAAACATTTAAAGAATAAGACACAACAGCATACAGTCAAATGATGAATACGAAAGATATAAGGTCAAGTTCAACAGACGTCCAGAGGGGAACATGAGTGTGACTTTCAAAAAGGAAGGAAGGAAGGAAGGGAGAAAGAGAAGGAAGGAAGGAAGGAAGGAAGGAAGGGAGGGAGAAAGGGGAGAGAAAGAAAGGAAGGAAGAAAGAAAGGAAAGAAAAGAAAAGAGGGAAGGAAGAGAGGGAGGAAGAAAAGAAAAGAAAACAAGTAATTCCATGAGAAGAAGACAACATAAGGGTGGAAAATGGCAAAATATACTTGACAAGTGCATCAAGGCTGTATCACACGTTCACCTCGCTGTTTTTTCTTCCTGGGCACATAGAAAGGCTACACTTGCCAGCCTCCCTTGAAGCCCTGTCTCCGCCTACTGACCAATGAAATGTGGAGAGAGGTAACATAAGCCACTTCCAAACCTGGCCTTTGAAAACACCCAGTGAGATGTTCCAGGGTTTCCATGGAAACTTCTAAGGATGGCATGGCAACAAGCACAGTTTCCAGATGGTACAGCATAGGACAGAAGCCGTCCCTGACCACGGCTTGAACTTGGATGTAGCTCAGAAACTCCATCCAGGCCTTGTTGGACTCTGTTATGCCACTGAGATACAGGGTTATTTGTTACAGCAGCTAACATCAATCATCTTAACGAATACAAAGAGCTATGATGGGTAGCGTTCAAAGAATCTAACAACTGGAATATCCCAGCGAATTCCTTAGAGACCAGTCACCTTATGCTAGACCCACTGGCCTGCAATGCTAGCCTTCAACTTCCATTTTCAAAGACAGCCTTCATTTCCGGAGCTAAGGAAGAAAGAACCTTATTGATTTTCCTGTGAAGAGGGAGATACCTGTTGTAATAAACCTACTTCCACCAAGGCTGTTGAATAACGGGGTCCTGAAAGATATGCTAAATAGTACTTCAAAGGAAAAGTTAGAAAACAGACTGAGGCATTCTCTTCCCAAGCAGACTGGGGAGTTAGCAGCCTAGGTAACGGAATTCAGGCCTCCTGTGGTTTCAACACAATCTCAAAACCACGACAACAATCCGGTAAGGAGAAACAGACAAGGCTACTCAGGGATACACACTGTCTTTGGGAAATTTCATATTGTTCAATTCCCACTTCATCCCCTCAACTTTCTTTTTAATTTACTTTTTATTTTATATTATAGTTGATTTACAATGTTGTGTTAGTTTCAGGTGTATAGCCAAGTGATAAAGTTATACATATACATATATCCATTCTTTTTCAGATTCTTTTCCCATCTAGGTTATTACAGAATATTGAGTAGAGTTCCCTGTGCTATACCATAGGTCCTTGTTGCTTATCCATTTTATATATAGTAGTGTCTATGTTAATCCCAAACTCCTAATTTATCCCTCCCCTCCACGTTTCCCCTTTGGTAACCATAGATTTGTTTTTGAAGTCTGTGAGTCTGTTTCCGTTTTGTAAATAAGTTCATTTGTATCATTTTTTTTTTAAGATTCCACATATAAGGGATTTAGCTTGCGAAAACAAGGACTTAAAATAGTTGAATCAAAGGCAGTACCCTGCTACTTGTATTTTAAAACAATGCTGATGATCTTTCTTGTTTTGTTTTGCTTTGTTTTTACTTTTATTGGGCTACAGGGGACGGGTTGGGAAATATCTCTGCAAGTCATGCCCTACTAGGGAAATGTCCATTCTCATCTCCCTGGGAGAGCTTTCGGAGCTTGTTCTTTTTCTTGGAGCTGCTGCTTTTGCTGGGGTCCACTGCTGAGTGGCTCCTCCCTGGAAGAGAAGTTCCTCTTTTTCTTGGGGACCCTCTTGTTTCCTGACTCTTCAGGGTCGCTAACTGGTTCCTCTGTGGGGAAAGATTTCTTCCTCTTGGTGAGACTTCCACTGCCAGCTGTCTCTTGGAAAAAGATTTCTTTTTTGGGGGGGCTTGGAGAAGGAGACGGATGGGTCTTCCATTCCATTCTCCCGAGGAGCTTCCTGGGGATTTTGCTTTTGCTTCTTTTTGGGTCTTTCACTTGTCTCCTCACATTCTTTTGGGGTCTTATTGCTGTTTTCTGAGGATGCCAGGGCAATTGCAGCCAGCCTTTTCTTCTCCTTCTTCAAGCCTTTCTTCTCCTGTTTCTCCAGCTTCCTAGTAATCTCGGCAGCTGCTTCCTCTGCCTGAACCATTGACTCCTTCGTGATGTCCAGATTCTTTCGTGGACAATCTCCAGTCTCATAGAAGGACAGCCGCTCCTCAACTTGTTCTCGAAGCTTCTCCCCAAATACACTGGTAGGTAGGTACCTCAGAGAAGCAATCAGTTCGTGAGGCAATACTGCATTTGTTTGCCAGGTATCGGGAGATGCAGTCTTTGTTCTCGGCAGCTGCTCGGCCAATGAAGTTAGAGTGGAGAATGAGTCCATATTTGGGGGTGTCACCCCTTGTCTTCAGGGCTCTGGAAACTTGGTCCCTTTGCTGGGCCCAGGGAATGATGATCTTTCTTAAGCAACATTCCTTTCTTCCCTAAAAGCTACCATATAAAATGGCATTGTAGAGCAGGAAGTCTAAGTGGGGTGGCATATGGCATTCTTTACCTTCTGATCTTAGCACTTTCAAGTGAGCTATTGCATACTGTATCAATCCCCTTAACTTCAGCAGGGAGAATAACACAAGCAAGACACATCAAAACTGACCCCACCCCAAAGGGAGATCATAATTAATTCCACTGAAGATATTAAGTCAGTCCAAAAAAAAAAAAACTGGGGACGGTCAACAATTGGGCACATTTGTCTCCTGACGCCAGGAAATAGAAATTTAGCAGTGGCCACGCCCTCAGAGGGTTCTTACAGCACCTGAGAGCTTCGTAGTTAGAAGACAATGTTACTCCACGGCAAAATAAGGTTCCGGGGGTGCAGAAGTTCAAGAGTAATTGTCACAGCCCATCAGGCCTCTGATATCAATTCTCAAGGCCTTCAGGCGTAATACATTGAGAACCCATGATCCTTCAGGCCCAGAATTTTTCACATCTGCATCGGACTGCTGTAAGTACATCCACCCTGTTCTAATAACACCTCAAAAATGTGTTTCTTGGTCAAACCATCCCAACTCACCCAAGGTCACACAGCCAGCACACAGTAGGGTCAAGATTTTATCCCAAGCCGTCTAACATCACAGTTACGCTCTCTCATAATCAATACAGTGTAACACAATATGGTAACACACAATATCATGCGCTAATACTCTATCACTAATCATATAATACAGTGGAGTGATATACTTCAATAAAGCAAGGATCACACCTGATTTTATGTCCATGCCCTTTCCACTGAGGAATCATTCTAATTTTCTCTTCAGCAGCTCTTTCTTGCTCAAATACAGATTTTTTTTAACTGGACAGGTCTCAGGGCTGAGACAAATACAGCATAAGCTAGCATAAGGAATGATATTCCTTCCAGGGGCAATTTTATGATTCCCTGTACCACCACTACTCTGCCCATAATTGTGCTACTACACACACACACACACACACACACACACACACACACACACACTATATCCCTAGTCCCAGGTAATTCCGGTATTCTTGCCAATACTTAAACTGGACGACAAGTAGGTCCTTCAGTTGAAAGCTAGTAGAAAAAAAAAAAGATGACAGCTAAGTCTGGACTGCAGTTGGTGCTCAGAATCGAAGATGGAGAGAAACAGTAGCTTAGAGTGGTTCCACTGGCAACGAGTGGAATAAGTCAAGAAGCCATAAGGTAGCTGTGTGGGGTCTTTACTTCCAGCGCAACTTGCCTAATCTCACCACGTTTAACATTAAAATTCAGATTCCAAACCTCTCCCAGAGGAAAGACCCAGAGCTCTTAATTCACTCAATGGATAGAACCACAATACCTTCAATGCATTCTAAAATGGAAACTCAGGCACAGGTTTTGGTAAAAAGAATAGTAACACAATTCAATTCGATAAAGATTTATTGAGTACCCCTAAGTGCCAAGTACTGGGTATGGCATAACAGGTAAGAAGGGAGATCAGACCTTGTTCTAGCACTCACGAAGGTCACAGGGGAATGAGGAGACCTCGTCCCAGCTAAGTATGTTACAGTGTGCTGCTCTTTCTAAGCGTCGTAGTGATGTGCAAGCAGCACAGAAACTGCAGCAATGAACACCACTGGCAAGGGATCATGGTAGCAAAACAGGAGTATCGGACAAGAAGACCCTTGTCAAGAGGGAAAAAGAGGCAAAAGGCAACTCATTTTACCTTCTCACTTTGCAACGATCAAAAATATGGTGAGTTAAAAGAGAAGGCGATTTTATAGAACCTTAGTGAATCCGGGTGTTCAAGAGCTAATCAGACTGCGTTAAGTGAGAATTTTTAGAGCCTTTTTTCCCTTCTTTTACAAATAATTTCTGGAGACTATCTTCTGGTCTTAGTAAAAACAGCCCAGTGACCTTAACTGACACTCTCCTTTCTGACAAAGGACCCACACCCCCAAGTTTTCAGAGCCATTCTCCTGACTTTCAACAGTGAATCAGTTAGGGCTCTGGGGGTGTAAGCAACAGACACTGACTCTGAATAACTTAAGCAGAATTTGTCGGATTTGTTGGAGGACACCAGGTGGCTATAGCTCACTGGTTTAAAAGAAAAGCTTAAAAAAATAGGTCTCAGAAACAACGGAAACCAGGGCAGCTGGTAACAGCTCAGATAAAATGGATACGCTCATACTGTCTTGTCCAACCTTGCACCAACTTAGTCCAGACTCAACGTCCCAGGAGAGAGCATCTGACTGACTGACCAGGTGATGTCCCCATAGCATGGTCAGTGCATGTAGGGCACCTTAATTTGCAGCCCATCCACGATGCTGGTGAAAAGAGAAAGGAAGACCCCAGAAGGAAGTCAAGATGTTGCATGAAAAGAAGCAGATATGGACGTGGGGTGGCCCAAACTTAACAGTGTTCTCGCCATGTAGTATGTGCACACAAAGATAGAGAAGATTAGGTTACATAGAGGTTACCCAGCAAGAGGGGTAGGGTGTGAGAGGACACCTTTGGGGGGTGTCTGCTCAGCTCGTAGCCCATCCCTGAGAAAGACTCTTCAGAGGTTTGGACTCCAGCAGCTAAGTCTGTGTTAGGTGATCCTTTCTCCTCCACCAGCCTACATCTAGCCAAACTGATTGGACCAGAGCAATGTCTGACCTATGGAAAGCCAGTCCATGGGATAGCAAAGAGCCAATCAGATTTTCTTTTGATAAACTGAGTTTAAAGAATAAGATTGAGGGACTTCCCTGGCGGTCCAGTGGTTAGGACTCTACGCTTCCATTGCAGCGGGCATGGGTTCAGTCCCTGGTTGGGGAACTAAGATCCCGCAAGCCACGCGGCACAGCCAAAATGAATGAATGAATGAATTAAAATAAAGAATAAGATTGAGAGATAAGACAATATTGAGGACAGAACCCTAAAGTGAGTTTCTTGGAATTCCTTCCTCTGAGGTCTTTAGAAATACCTTTGGCTTTGATCTTCCTGTAGCTCAGTCATTTGGTGGACCTCCAAATTTCATGCACTAACCTAGTATCCTCCCAATAAACTACCTTTTTTTACTCACGTCTGGTTTTTTATTCTTCCCAAAGCAATAGTCCCTGTCTAGTCCAAGATAAAAAATTTCACCCAGACCTCAGCTAATAAGACAGATACCAAAAGACTTGATGTCTCTCTTTGCCAAAAAAACCCCCAACTCAACCAATTAACAGAACCAAAATGCTTTTATCTGCTCTTTAAATGGAAGCAAATTAAAAATCCAAAATGCCAAGTTAGGAATGTTTGAACTTTAGCCCTCAGAACCTCAATAGTTGGTCAGTATTAACTACGGTTGGAAGAATAGAAGAGGCCCAATACCAAAAATATAATAATTTTGTCTCAGAGTGGGAAGAGAAAAAATTTAGATTCTTGGAAAAAAATAAAGGGATTTTCTTAAGAAAGAAAAATCGGGTGAAGGAAGAGTTAACTAACTTAGCTTAAAGACTCTTCAGAATTCTTTCTCATAAGGAAAGGGGTGGATTGAGCAAGAGAGAGGAAATCTGCACCATAAATCAGGATAACCACATGACTTGGCTGTCTGAGTGGCTCAGTTTTTTCCCAATAATTTTTTTAAATTATGATAAAATCAGTTTTGAGTTTGAATCTTTTCATAATCCATTCGGACGCCTTTAAGTGAAAGTGAAATATACTGTACTCTTAAAAAAAAGGAGATATATATCCAGGTTTGATTCAAAAGCCAGTGAGAAGTGCGCAGTTGATGAAAACATAAATTATCATTTGTGTGGAGCTGATGACAGCCTGCTTCTAATAGGGCTGGCGTTAAATCAGGATTGCGGTAATGCTGTCCTGCACCTGATTACAAGTATCCAGACAGATTTTCCCAAAGTATACTCAGCAGTCCATACATAATAGCTTGCCATCCACTAACAACTACAGATTTGGGTGGAGAGGAAGATTCTGCTTTATGATGTTTTTTGCAAATCATTTCTCACCATTTGAGCCTGACCGATGCAAATGAGCCTCAGACTCTGTTCCAATCTCCCATGGAGTTGCATATCTGTGAGAAAGACCAGCTTTACACATGTCTACTTCCTGGAAGACCGGTCCCAGCTGGCATTCAAGCCCGAGAATTAAGGTAGATGTTATTATTATTGTTTTCAAAAGGCAATCCTGGAAACAGGTTGGCATTTTCTCAAAAAGTTAAACATAGAATTACCATATGAACTAGCAGTTCTTCTCCTAGGTATGTACTCCACCCCCCTAAAAAAAGAAAGCAGGGACTCCTGCAGATCCTAGCACACAGATGTTTATAGCAGCACTATTCCCAATAGCCAAAAGCTGGAGACAGCCCAAATGTCCATCGACTGATGAATGGACAGACATATTGTGGTGTATCCACTCAACAGACTATTATTCAGCCATAAAAGGAATGACAGACCCATCCATGCTACACTGTGAATGAACCTCAAAAACACTCTGCTAAGAGAAAGAAGCCAGACACAAAAGGTCACATGTTGTATAGCTCTGTTTATATGAAACATCCAGAAAAGGTAAATCCGCAGAGATGGAAAGCAGATCGGTGATTCCCGAGGACAGGGGTGGAAAATTGGGAAGCAACTGCTTAAAACGTTCTGTAACTAGAGATGCTGGTGGCCCAGCCTTGCAAATGTGCCAAACGCCACTGAGCTGTTCACTTTAAAATGGTTCATTTTACATTACGTGAATTTCAACTCAGTGAAAGATGATAATTTGCCTTACCCCGAAAGTCAAACCTTGCCATTTTTATAATATATAGGCTCATACTGCCAAACTCGCCTTCTTTAAACACCTTTTCAGGCCCCTACTCCCCAGACATTAACGCAAACACACCATGTTTTAATTACAAGGTGCAAAAGTAGGTGACAAAGTTACATATCCAATTAATGTCAACAGAAAAACCAGAGCTAAATTTCACAGCCACTTTATTTATTTATTTTTGGCTGTGTTGGGTCTTCATTTCTGTGCGAGGGCTTTCTCTAGTTGCGGCAAGCGGGGACCACTCTTCATCGCGGTGCGCGGGCCTCTCACTATTGTGGCCTCTCTTGTTGCGGAGCACAGGCTCCAGACACGCAGGCTCAGTAGTTGTGGCTCACGGGCCTAGTTGCTCCGCGGCATGTGGGATCTTCCCAGACCAGAGCTCGAACCCGTGTCCCCTGCATTGGCAGGCAGATTCTCAACCACTGCGCCACCAGGGAAGCCCTCACAGCCACTTTTATACTCAAGATTGGTAACAGCAATCCTTATACAGAAAAAAACTTAATTGATGTCTCAAATGCTTCCTTAATGTTCTAGAAAGAGAAGACAAGATCATGTACTTCTCACCATCACAAAGAAAGGTATAGGCAGAATTCGCTTATTTCCTCTTAGTTCTACAGCTATTTAAAGGGAATATGCATCTTGACACATTTTGTTATATAAAACAATAAAATAAAATACCGTAATAACGATGGTGATAGCAATGCCAATCATACTAACCTAAACTACAACTTCCACTGACTGATTGCGTGTGAGCCAGGCACTGTGCTGGGTGGTCCCACACACACCTCGTTTTTTCAAACCTTCCTCTAAACCTGTCATCCAGGTGAGGTGACATCTACCTGTCACACACCTGAGACTTCTTAGGGATCAACTTCTCCCTCACTCTGTCCAGGTGGGGCTGACTCCACCCCCGGCTCCTTCCAGGTGTGGCCAGTCAGAACCCGTTTCCGGGACTTTGCTTGGAGTTGTGAGAACCGACATCTTTCCCAGGGGGGTTGTCTGAGGCCAGGAGGTAAGCCTAGAATTGATGGAGGCCCCTCCCACACCCAGGAGAGAACCCACCTCAGGGTGGTACCATCCCAGGAGCCACGGTGCCCAGAGGCTGGCAGAGATTGTGTCCTGATGGCGGCAGTGGGTCCCCCCAGAGGCAGCTGTGCCTGAAGCCAGCCCTGCCCTGCACTCATCAGTTACGCCAGCCAATCATTTTCCTTTGTGCTGCTAAGCTGCGATCTCAGGGTTAACTAGAGCTGGCCGGGACAGGGAGAGTGCCTACCTCATCTCAGCAAAGCCGACCAAGACGGTCCTCCTCCTCTTAGCCTGGTCTAGGCGAGGATGAACACTTACAGAAATACGGGGAGGCAGGATGATAAAGCAGGGAAAACGACTCCCAGAGAAAGATGTCAACTCAAAAGATGTCCAGGCATCCAAACCATTTCCTTACTCTGACCCCTGAACAAATCAGCGACCCCCGATGGGGAGCTGGCCTCCCCAAATAGGACCCGTGGTGTCTGGATTTGCTCCCACCCTCATTTCCAAAGTGACACGAACTCGAAACTTTTCTTTACAACCTCTTTTTGCTATTTCTTCCCCCCACCCCCAATCTTGAAGACCAGCCACTGAGACATGGCTCCTAAAGAAACTGGGTTCAATGGCTCAGGAGCAAAAAACATGAGGGATGTAAAGAGAGAAAGCATCTTGGACCCTGTGTTATTTCGATGCTCCAAGAGGCAGATGCTAAAATGGAGCTGGGAGTGAGGAAGTTGACAGTGATACCCAGGAGAGAGAGAAGGAGGAGGGAGCAGGATGGGATAGGGAGAGGCTCGGACCGCAATGCAGATCTGAAAAAGGCTCGCCCAGCCCAGCGCGGAGCTCTGGAGCAAAGATGCCTGGGAGACAAGTCCGGCCTTGGGCAGGGACGGCCGGAGCCCAGACAGAATCCGTGTGGTCCACAGTCGCTGGCTGGGGGCTACCTGGGGAGAAAGTGGCCTCAGCTCAGCTCTGCAGCCCAGAGGGACCCTGAGGGTGGGTGGTAGCAGCTGGAAGCTGTCACACACTGTCCTCCTTGCAGCGAAGAGCAAGTCTTCCCTGAAGGGAGATGGAGCAGGTCCACCTCGCTGTCCTAGACCCACATGTACAATCCCCAGTGTGGGAGCCCAGCTCTGCCCTGGTGACCCCAGCTATAACCAGCAAACGGGATTTTCAACCTGCACATACATGCCTTCTGAAAATGGTCACTGGAAAGCAAAACAAATCGTATTTTAATGTAGAGGAGTTACACAGCCTCCCTGCCTTGAATACGGCCTGTTCTTGGACATTTCCTAGAGCACATCTGTCTTCACAACACGCAAGAGAACCTTCTGAGGAATGTGGTTTGGAGGCTCAGGCTCTAGGGCGTGAGGAACGAAGCTTTCATCTTGATTCCAGCGCACTGCACACACCTGTCTCCTGGAAATACAAGAAAGACTGTTTTTATTTTATAGCTGAATACATGCCTCAACTAGCAGGCAGCTGTTTCAATAAGCAGTTGCATGTGAAGGGTTTCTCCTGCAATGCCGCAAATAAAACGCAGCAGCTCACCATTTCAAGGGTAAAAGACACGCCGCTGGAAGATGGGAAACCTGGGGTCTAGTGGAGACCACCCTGCCTTGCATCAAACTGAAAAACTGCGCAGCCAAAGAAGCAGTCCACAGAGTGAAAAGGCAGTCTACGGAATGGGAGAAAATATGTGCAAAGCCGTATGTCCGATAAGTGGTTAATTTCCATAGTATATAAAAGATTCCCACAATTCAACAACGAGAAAAAGATAATAGCTTGATTTTTAAAATGGGCATAGGACTTGAATAGACATTTCTCCAAAGAAAGTATACAAATGACCAACAAGCATATGAAGAGATGCTCAACATCAATAATCATCAGGGAAAGGCAAATCAAAACCACAATGAGATACCACCTCACACCTGATAGGATATTTTAAAAAAACACACTCAGGAAATAGCAAATGTTGACAAGCATGTGGAAAAATGGGAACCCTTGTGCACTGTTGGTTCGATGTAAAATGGTGCAATTGCTATGGAAAACAGTACGGCGGTTCCTCAAAAAATTAGGAATAGAATTACCATATCACCCAGCAATTCCACTTCTGGATGTATTGCCAAAAGAACTGAAAACAGGATCTTGAAGAGATATTTGCACCTCTATGTTCATTGCAGCTTTATTCACAATAGCCAAGAGGCGGAAGCAACCCAGACGTCCACCACTGATGGATGGATGGATAAAGAAAATGAGGTACACACATACAGTTGAATATTATTCAGCCTTTAAAAAGAGGGAAATCCTGTCATATGCTACAACATGGATGAACCTTTAGGACATCACGCTAAGTGAAATAAGATAGTCACAAAAAAGACAACTACTGCATGATTCTACTTATATGGGTCTTTAAGTAGTCAAACTCTCAGAACTAAAAGTAGAATGGTGGTTGCCAGGGTCTGGGGGGACGGAAAAGGGAAAGTTGCTGTTCAATGGGCATAGATTTTTAGTTTCACAAGATGAAAAATTCTAGAAATCCGTTGCACAAATTACCTCTAGTTAACACTACTGTGCTGTAGACTTTAAAATGGCTAAGATGGTCAATTTTAGGGTACGAGTCTTTTTTTAGCCACACAAAAAAAAGAACTAAAGAAAATGTATTGGCTCCTACGACAGAATATTGCAATGTGGGCAGACTGGATCTTGGGCTCAAAAACATCACCAGGACAGAGTCTCTCTCTACTTCTTTGTGTTGACCCCAGGTTCAGGAGGTGGTGTCTGGGAGTCCAGACCCCCTCATCCTTCTGCTGATAAGCTCCATGGAAAGAAAATCTTTTTCCAAACTGTTCACACAAAAGCCCATGGTTGAGTCTCATTGGCAAGACTTGGGTGACATACCCAAGCCTTAATCACAGTGTCTAGAGGGATGAAGTCATCGGAGTGACCAAGCCCAGGACACGCGGTCACACCGGGAACAGGGAAGGGCGTGACCCTCACCCTGAACAACACGGACTGAGAGTGGGGAGGACGGTTCCCATGACACAGTAGGGGTGCACCTGCCAGACGAATGAAGACTAGATACTGGACAGGATAAAATCTGTCAAGATTCCCCCCAGCTGTGAATGTCCAACAGAGGACAAGCAGTGACATGATGGTAACTCCCTGGACAGACATTTGCAGCCCTGAAGGGGTGTTTATGAACACCATGGCAACACCGGAAGTTCTTCTGATAGAATGGTAAATGAAAAAGTAGAACATAAAAGTGCATCATTTTACTTTTTTTAATTTTTATTTTATGCTGGAGTATAGCTGATTTGCAATGTTGTGTTAGTTTCAGGTGTACAGCAAAGTGATTCAGTCATATATATATATATATATATATATATATATATATATATATGCTTTTTCAAATTCTTTTCCCATTTAGGTGATTACAGAATATTGAGCAGAGTTTCCTGTGCTATACAGTAGGTCCGTGTTGATTATCTATTTTATATATAGTAGTGTGTATATGTTAACCCCAAACTCCTAAAAGAGTGCATCATTTTAGGTGAAAAGGCACGTGTGCACCGGTGTGGACTGCTAGAAATGGTCCAATAATATCTACAGTTTACCTACCGCGCCCCAGGTATTATGCAAGCTGTGTTCTAGACACTCTCTCATTTTAAGAACATGAAAAAGAAAGAAAATGATAGCGTTGTTTAGAAAGACTGGACTCTAGGTCTAGTTCTTCTGGGTTACTCATGTGTTTAGCTTCGTTGTACTGTTGTATAACCAAAGAGAAATCATTTAATGACTAAAAAAAAACAAAACAAAACAACATCCGGGATGCACACTGCTCCCCAGTAAACATGGTAGAAACTTAAACCCCTAAGAGATGCGTACATCTTCCCATGATGTTTATCATAGTTCTTAGTTTGCGTTTATTTGTTCATTGCATTAGCTATCCAATGAAAAAAGAGAAACTTTTAAAACAATATTGCTCCAGTTTGCCTGCAGTTATGTGATTTAAAATATCCCTGTTCTGTTGAGGTAGAAGCTGCAATCTTTGGTCAAGTTAGAAAAATTAACAAATCATTCCAAAAAATACAAAACTCCCCCCGCAAAAAAACACAACCAAACCCTAAGTTATTAGCTTTCTTGGTACATACATAGTAACTACAAAAAAATTTTCATTTAGAAAAGGTGTTAGAAACTAACTGCACCATGAACTAAATCTGTCCACTCATATACCCCACGAGCTCTTTCTCAGTCTGACAGCCAAGATTCCCCAAATCACAACCCCTCACCTCGACCTCCTGGCCTTTCACACACCATATTCCCAGTACCCCAGATCGTCTGCAATTCCTTGAACATCCTTTAGGCTTTCCCACCTCCATGCTTTAGCCTATGCAGTTCCTTCGGTCGGAACTTCGTATCCGTACCAACACCACATGTCAAAATCATCCTTCCAAAAGGCACCAAATAAAACTCTTCTGGGCAAGGGACAGAAAACAGAGCTAAAATAGTCTAAGCCAAAACAAACAGATATTCACACCCACTAGGATGGCTTTCATCTGGAAAAAAAAAAAAAGAGAGAGAGAGAGAAAAAACAGAAAATAACAAGTGTTGGGGAGAAAGGGAAGAAATTGCAACTGTCACACATTGCTGCTGGGAAATGTAAAATGGTACAGCTGCACGGGAGCACAATTTGGCAGTTTCTCCAAAAGTTACCATAGAATTACCATAGGACCCAGCCATTCCACTCCTAGACACTGAGAGAAATGAAAATATACATCCACACAGCAGTGTTCTGAGGGAGAGAGAGAAAGAGAGAGGATTGTTCTCTTCCCTGGCAGTAAAATAAAAGTCTTGGTCCTGGTATCAGGCAGAGCTGGATCGTAATCCCATCCCCAGGTCATCACTATGGGCAGATACAGGGACAGCCTTGGAAATGTCTTCTTTGATCCACCAGGAAGGTCTGTCAATCCCTCCTTAGACCATCCCCGTGCCCTTATTTTAGCATGTAAACTTCATTCGTTTACGTGTGCGTCTTCCACCAGACCCTAAAGGGCAGGCACATGTCTCCCACCCCTCACTATCCAATGCCAGGTCCAGACTAATGACTCATTGTCACAGAAATACACAAACAAGTGGGTCTTTGCTGGAAAACTGTCACAGGTCCCTGTGAAAGGTACCGCCTCTGCACAGACTCAGGATGGAGATGGTCTGCAGCGCCAGGTGGTAGAGCCTCTGCTCTCAGAATTTCATAGTCCAGCACTTTCTTCCTTTCTCCCCAGTTACAAAGAACCTCTTTTTCTACTTCTGGCCACTGGCCCGTGAGACACTCAGAACTCCACAACACTGTAGGCTGGGTACGGAGGCGGCTGCGCCATGTGAATCATGTAAGTTGCTCTGGAGAGCAGAGCAGTGACACTCCAAACAGGAAGGGATCTCACCCGTCGCCCTGGTGAGATCTACCCGTAAAAGACTGTATCCTGTTTTCCCTTCCCCACTAATGACACGACAAAGACCAGGGCGACTTCCGCTACACTGTGGGCTGCTCTCTCGCAGCACAGGTTTTCACACCATACGCCGCTGGGCACTCATCCCATTAAGTGGCTTCACCCTGGCTGCAGTGGGACCGTCTACTGACCTGAGTGGGACCTGACCTCACCCTGACGAGGAGTGGGAATAATGGGAGAGGAGCCAATATGTGGTCCAGCTCCTGTGGGAAAAGGTGAGTTGAGGGGATGATGATAAAATCTAAGAAGCCATGAAATGACATTGTGTTTCATACCCACTCTACACTGGGGGCTCCCAAAGTTATGTCTCCAGGCCAGACCTCTCCTCTGATCTCCAGACTTCTACATGGATGTTGAACAGCCATCTCAAACTTGCTGTGGCCAACACCCGTCACGGGACGCCACCCTCTTCCCCGGCCGGCCCCTCCCAGCGCTTCTCCCCAGGTCCATAAAGGGCAAGCCCATCTTCCAGTCACTCGGGCGAAATTCTGCTGTTATCCTTGATTCCTGTCTTTTGTTCACACACCAGGGCTCCAAAATGTCAGCAAGTCCAATCAGTTCCACCGTCGAAATAAGCCCAGATTCTGAGGGTTCCTCACTCCCTGCTCTAGAGCAGCCTAACCCAAGCCAGAGTCATCTCTCACCTGGACCATCACAACAGCTCCTTCGCTGGTCTCCCTGCTTCTGTCCCTCCCCCAGAAACGACTCCCCAGGGGCAGCCAAGATATCCTTTGAAAACATAAGCCACTCTTTCCCATAACTTCCCACCTCACTCAGTACAATCCACAGTCCTCACCAAGGCCTACGAGACCCAAAAGACAAAGGCTCCAGCATCTCTCTGGCATGGCTTCCCCCTCTGTGCGGCAAAAAGAAGTTAGCCAATGCTCCAGTGGCATTGGCCAACTTCTTTTTGCCAAACACACCAAGCACACCACACCCCTGCCTCAGGGCCTCTCCAATTTCTCCTCCCTCTGCCTTAGATGCTCTTTCTAGACACCCACGTGCCTGGACCTCCCATTTCCTTCAGCGCCACCCTTTCATGGAGGTCTTCTCTGCCACCTTATCTAAAATAATCATCCACCGCCCTCACAACCAAGCATATCCCTCTTCTATTGCATTATACTGTCTTATGTCTTCATAGCATCTACCCCTGCACATAGTTTACATGTATGTGTGTGTGTTCACTTAACTTGTGCATATGTATGTTACTTCTCCATCAATAGAATAAGCCCATGAGGACAAGGACCTTTCCTATCTTATTCTCCACTCAGCTCCAAGAACAGAACCTGGCACCAAGTAGGTGCTCAGTAAAAAATTACTGAATGAACATCACACAGAAGAGAGAGACGCCCTAGGAGAGGACAAGACTTAGACCTAGGAGGAGTCCATGAAAGCTCACCTCCACTTAAATCACACCTGGAGATTCATGATGAATTTGTGAAAGTTCCAATTTAACAACCAAAGAGTAAACTCAGAGAACTCACCATTATGAAAATGACCTCACACTGCAATGGGTTTTAATGGGCTGGATCAATTGATAATGAAAAACAGTCTCTAATGGGACATTAAATAAATTCTGGGTATTTCTGGAATTCACTGAAGATGGAGGCTGCTGCCATGAACTCGTCACACTACGGTGACTTAACACTTAGTCCCAGGCCAAGTGCTATTCGTATGCTATCTTATCAAATTAACACTCACAACAGTCCTATGAGGCATGTACTATCATTCCTGCCATTTTACAGATGAGATAGCCAAGATTCCGCGAACTAAAATTACTTTTCCCAGAGACTGCTGGGCCAAAGTCCTCCAAGCATTTACCTTTCATCATATATATGAAGCTTGAGAAGAAACAAAACACTCTCACAAACATCGGAGCGGCATTTGACCCACGCCCTGACCTTCATTCAACAAATAATTTCAAGAGCATCTATTACACACCAGACTGTCTTCTAAGTGCTGAGGATATAACTATTAAAAGAACCAATAAGGTCCCTACCCCTATGGAGCTGACATTCTAAAACTGAGAGAGACAAACGATAAATACACAAAAGCAGAATTTCAAAATGCAATTGCTAGAGAGGAGTGAAAACAGGCTGATGTGATAGACACTGGTGAAGAAGGACAACTTTGGGTTCATGGTCAGAGAAGGTCTGCCTTTGGAGGTGACATTTGAATGACCCCAAGGGGTGGTGATGCAAAGATCTGAATACAGAGTCTAGATAGGATTGTATTATTGTTTTATTATATATTATTAAAGTTGATATCGTTACACCAAGTTTCAGATGGAAAAACTGAAGCACGTTTTTAGGCACTCAAAATGAAGGAATGCATGTATGAATGAAGGAAGGAAGGAAGGAATACATGAAGACACTGAGTTCTCCAAGGTCAGGAGACTAATAAGTGGAATCCAGCATGAGAGGGGCTAGTGCTGCCTGATATCTAGACACATTTCTATACGTGGATCCTCCAAGCAATTTTTAGAGACCAGACAAACACTAGCCTGAACAAACAAGTGAACTGAGGCAATATCGTGGCCTGACTGTGCCAACAGGCTTTCATGGAACATGGGCCATCAGGAAGAAGGAACCCTCCTGTTGTCACTGAAGCCTGACATCAGGGCCAGGATTAGGGCATAAAATTTAAGAGGGCACCAAGAAAACTCAATAATCCTGATAAATAACTGTTTGGAAGATGGGTTGACCATGGGTCCTGATTAGTGGGTTGACCAGATGCCCCTTCAGGAGGTTAGCTTAACCAGATGGACCATGGAGCAACTGGCCTGAGAAAATGACAATAATATGTGGAGGATAGTGTTCACTGGAAATGGGGCTAAGAGCCAGAGTCTGTCCATCCAGGTGGGAACTCCCTGGGTCAATGGGTCCCAAGGTGGTGGGAAGCCAGGTCCAGGCCTGCCCAAAAGCATGTGAACCAGGCTCTAAGCCTATTCCCTCTTTAGCAGTGTATTGAGATGCATCGGACATTGTCAGTGAGTAGTTCATTTCTAGATACCAGGTAGACACATAAAGGCATAACGCATTCATAGGAAGAATTAGTGCCTTGCCAGCTGAAGACATCAATTATTTAGTCGCTGCCTGGTTCTCCTAATCGACTTCATGAATTAGAATAATATCAACACTGGTTAGAAGTGCCAGCACTTTTCATCATTAGACCTTGCTGAAAATAATAGGTGAATTACAATCTTAAATTGCATATTATTTTTCAGGCAATTTCTAATCACTGGGAGAGCGGTAAGAAAAGTGAATACCTCGGAGATACTGCAGGTTTGGTTCCAGGCCACAATAAATTGAGTCACGTGAATTTGTTGGTTTCCCAGTACATCTAAAAGTTATGTTTACACTATACCGTAGTGTATTAAGTGCGCAACAGCATTATGTCTAAAAAGATGTATATACCTCAATTTTAAAATACTTTATTGCAAAAAAAAAAAATGCTAATCATCAACTGAGCCTTCAGCAAGTCGTAATCTTTTTGCTGGTGGAAGGTCTTGCCTTGGCGTTGACGGCTGCTAATTGATCAGAGTGGTGGTTACTGAAGGCTGGAGGGGCTGTGGCAGTTTCTTAAAATAAGACAACAGTGAAGTTTGCCACATTGATTCACTCTTCCTTGCACTAATGATTTCTCTGTAGCATGCAGTGCTGTTTGATGGCATTTTACCCACAGTAGGACTTCTTTCAGAATTGGAGTCAGTCCTCTCAAACTCTGCCACTGCTTTATCAACTAAGTTTATGTAATCTAAATCCTTTGTTGTAATTTCAACAGTCCTCTCAGCATCTTCATTAGGAGTAGATTTCCATCTCAAGAAAGTCCCCTCTTCACTCATCCACAGGAAGCAACTCCTCGTCTGTTAAAGTTTTATGATGAGATTGCAGTAATTCAGTCCCATCTTCATGCTCTACCTCTATTTCTAGGTCTCTTGCTATTTCCTGCTCTGCTACATCTGCAGTGACTTCCTCCACTGAAGTCTTGAACCCCTCCAAGTCATCCACGAGAGCTGGAATCAACTTCTTCCAAACTCCTGTTGATATTTTGACCTCTTCCCATGAATCCCAAATGTTCTTAATGGCATCTAGAATGGCAAATCCTTTCCAGAAGGTTTTCAATTGACTTTGCCCAGATCCATCAGAGGAATCACTATCTGTGGCAGATATAGCCTTACAAAATGTATTTCTTAATGAATAAGACTTGAAAGTTGAAGTTACTCCTTGATCCGTGGGCTGCAGAATGGACGTTGCGTTAGCAGGCATGAAAACACACTAATCTCGTTGTACATCAGAGCTCTCGGGTGACCAGGTGCATTGTCACTGAGAAGTAATATTTTGAAAGGAATCTTTTTTTTCTGAGCAGTAGTTCTCAATGGTGGGTTTTAAATAGTCAGTATATTACGTTGTAAGCAGATGAGCTGCCTTGTTGTTCCATCTGTAAAGCACAGGCAGAGCAGATGGAACATAATTCTTCAGGGCCCTAGGATTTCCAGGATGGGAAATGAGCATTAGCTTTAACTTCAGGTCACTGGTTGCAATAGTCCCTAACGAGAGAGTCAGCCTGTCCTTTGAAGCTTTGAATCCAGGCATTGATTTCTCTTCTCCAGCTATGAAAGTCTTAGATGGCATCTTCTCCCAAGAGTAGGTTGTTTCGTCTACACTGTTGTTTAGTGTAGCCACCTTCATTAACTATCTTAGTGAGGTCTTCTGGAGAACTTGCTGCAGCTTCTACATCAGCAATTGCTGCTTCCCCTTGGACTTTTATGTTATGTACACATGGTTTCGTCCTTTAAACCTCATGAACTAACCTCTGCTAGCTTCAAAATTTCCTCTGAAGCTTCCTCACCTCTCTCAGCCTTCACTGAATTGAAGATGGGTAAGGTCTTGCTCTGGATTAGGCTTTGGCTTAGGGGAATGTTGTGGCTGGTTGGCCCTTCTGTTCAAACCACTATCACTTCTCCATATTAGCAATAAGGCTGTTTAGCGTTCTTCAGTGCATTCACAGAAGTAGCATTTTTAATTTCCTTCCAGAACTTTTCCTTTGCATTCATAACTTGGCTAACTGTTTGGTGCAGGAGGCCTAGTGTTCAGCCTGTCTCAGCTTCCGACCTGCCTTCCTCACTAAGCTTCATCATTTCCAGCTTTTGATTTAAAGTGAGAGACCTGAGACTCTTCCTTTCACTTGAACACTTAAGAGGCCATTGTAGGGCTATTAATTGGCCTGATTTCAATATTGCTGTGTCTCAGGAAATAGAGAGGCCCGAGGAGAGGGAGAGAAATGAGGTAACGGCCCGTTGGTGGAGCAGTCAGAACACACACACCATTTATCAGCCAAGTTCGAGGTCTTACATGGGCACAGTTTGTGGCAGCCCAAAACAATGACAATCATAACATCGCTAATCACTGATCACAGATCACCGTAACATAATAATAACGAAACAGTCTGAGATGTTGCGAGAGTCACCAAAATGTGACACAGAGACACGAAGTGAGCAAGTGCTGTTGGAAAAATAGCGCCACAGATTTGCTTGACGCAAGGTTGCCACAAACCTTCAATTCGTAAACAACAAAAAACACAGTATATGCAAAGCAAAGCACAATAAAACGAGGTGTGCCTGTGGAGCATGAAACTGACAGAGGTGATAGAGGGCAAGTCCCAGCCTGAATTTCACTTGGTGGAAGCAGAGAGTGAAGCAAGAGGCCAGGAGAGAAGGGAGGTTTAACACATAATAAATAGTAAGGTGCTTAGGACACCAGCTAAACCTCAGTAAGGACACAAAAATCAGACCCAGGACAGTAAGTAAACAGTGTTGACTCAAGCGAGCCTGAAAGAACTGTGGGACACAGTTGGAAATGCCTGGGGACTTCCCTGGAGGTCCAGTGGTTAGGACTCCGTGCTTCCACTGCAGGGGGCACGGGTTCAATCCCTGGTTGGGGAACTAGGATCCTTCATGCCACGCAGTGCGACCAAAAAAAAAAGAAATGCCTGGCACATAATTCTCTGGATTTTAGAGCTGGATGACACTTCAAGGGACCCGCTTGCATGGCTGAGAATTTGCTCTTTCCTTTGCCTGAATGGCTCGTCCTCCAAATTTTGCAGATCTGGCTCCTTTGCTTTGTTCAGTTTTCCAATACCACCATTTCCCCGTGTCCCCATTCTCAGAGAGGATTTCCTTGTGCCCCTCTCACAAGCAGCCTCCCCCCTCCATTCCCAACTGTCTCAATGACATTTTTATTTGTGTCATAGAATGATCTCATTTATTCACTTATGTGCTTACTGTCTGTCTTTCCCACTGGAATATAAACTCCTGGTGACTAGGAATCTTGTCTACTTCTCTCGCTATATTCCTAGTACTGTACCTACAACAGGGCCTGCCTCAGTAGCCACTCAGCTAATATGTGAATAGAAGAATGAACCACTTGTTTTACATATTGGGAAACTGAGATTCACAAACATTAAAGAATTTGCCCAAGGCAAATTATTGTGTGGACCAAGGGACACCAGGCACCTTTGGTCTGCACGGTAATAGTTGTGTGCAAGTTACTCAGTTGCCCTGTGCAGCTACCTAGGGACAGGGCTGGGACTCAGACCCAGGACCCTTGATTGTCAGTGGGGTCAATCGTTAGGACCCCTGAAAAGAGCCCTGACACTTGGGATTCTCAATGCTGGGATTAAAACAAATACTGATGAGGTGGAGACATACGAAGATGGTATATTTTTACACAGTCAAGTCTTGAAACCCAGGAAGAGATGAACATTCAGGCTTTCCCAAAACACAATGATTTCACCTCCAAAAGATAGTTTGGAAACGTTCCTCTTTCATAAACAACACGGGCACATTAGAAAATCATTTCAAACCAAAGGGCACGGCCGAGTCTTGCCAATAAAAGTGAGCAAAGTCTCATTAATGACAGACAGTGACACAGAAAACACCACCATTCTTTTTCCCAGCAAAACTACTATAATTAAGCCAGAGCGGTTGTCTGTGTTATTTAGCAAAATAAATAATTACCCTATGCCCCTGAGGCTGATTGCTAAGCTCAGCCTTGGGCTAAGAGTCTCGCAGTCTGGTCTGGAAATCAGTTCCAGAACCCAGGCGCAGGGCAACTGCGTAACTTGCACACAGCAATTACCGTGCAGACCAAAGGTGCCCGGTGTCCCTCGGTCCACACTATGCAGCGATGGCTGGTGTCCGTTCAGACTGGCTTTAATTCTGCAGATCATGGTCACTTTCTGCCCATCCCCTGATCCCAAAGCTAAAGAGGGAGGGAACCCGGCCCCAAGCAGACACCTGACATTCTGGACTGAATCAGAGAACAGCCCACAGAGTCCAAAGGGCCACCTCTCACCTCACAGCTGCCCAGGGCTAACTGACGTCCTCTCCCAGCAGAGGTGACCTCTGGCAGAGAAGATATTCACTGGCTTCACGTTAATATTTTTTCACCATTAGCACCGGGTCAACCTTTCAAATGGACAGATATTGAGTGACTTTCCTGGACCACACAGGAGAGGAAGAAATCGCCCTCCATTTACCATCCTTCTAATTCTTTCCCTCCCAGCAGAGAGAAGCTCGAGGTGAGCTGCAGCTCCAGGGCTTCCTTTCAAACCAGAGTGGGTTGAGATCGCAAGGACCCTGCTGTGAAGTGACTGGATGTTTCGCTTGTTCATTTTCTTCAAGTGCACACTCATGGGTTTCCAAGGACAGTCAGTGCAGGCAATCACAATCGTAGATAGAGAAAATGCAAGAGAAATAAAATTGCTTTTATACATCAAAAACGTGAGAAGTCATCAGCACAAAGAGGGGGAAATCTATAAACAACTAACAGAGTGTTTATCTTAGAAAAGGGAGAAGAAATGTGATTCTGAAATGCACATCACACTCTGAGCCCAGCCCATCAACATCCAATCTTTGGTGACGATATTTTATCACCAAGGATGTAGCGACTCAGACCACAGGGTGAGCTCCCACTCCAGTCTGCAGGGAGGGCCGGCTAACAGAGCACTATGAAAAGTGCACTTTAAAAATATCCTGCCAATAATGAAAACCCATTTGCTCACAAGTAAGATTTGAATTAAGTAGTCTGGGTCAGGAGAGGATTGGAAACGTTATCAGTTGGAAGCTTTAGCTCAGAAGGAGATGTTCAATGCTTTTAGTGTACTTAATATTGGGGAGATCAATTCTGACCCTGCAAACTTTAAGTTGGAATCACTGGATCATGAGAATTTCAAGACTAAGGCTGAACGTTTCAACATCCTGGGGACCAGTTAGCTTTCTAGTGGGAAACTTCATTCTCGGGGCCAAATGCCATCCCTAAGCTTGGCTAGTCGGCTTTTAACATGGGCTTGTGGGTGCTGGGCGTAAGGCTTTGTGGATGGTTCAAAAAGAGCAAAAATACCAACATAATTATATAGACCCAAAGTTCACCGGCTGCTGATCAGGGATCTGCCAAGTTTACCTCCAGAGAAAGGACAGCCAAGTTTTTAAGGTGGTAATCATCCTCAGGAAATTCAAAGAAGCTTTTTTTTGGTTAAGAAGTCTTTACAGAAATTTAACCCATGCCGCTAGATATGTCAGTATCCGTTCTGGGTTTAATGAGCATGTGGAAACAACACCCATCCCCCAACCCGCCCACCACTTCCTTTCAAACCAGAGCGGGTTGAGATTGCAAGGACCCTGCTGTAAAGTGATAAACCTAAACTTACCGTTCAGGTCTCAGTTTGAGGTCCCCTCTTCAAGAAAGCCATCACTCCTCGACTCTACCAGACTTCCCTGTTTTACACTCTAAAGTTCCTAATATTTCTCCTTTAACAGCACTTCTCATAATGATACTTAATTATCTGGGTCATTCTTGAGAAATCCAGCTTCACTGCCAGGCTCATCAGAAGCTGTCCCTTTCTGCCTGTTCAGCACAGAGAGACACAACCAAGCACATCACACAGCGAATAAAAACAAAAATATTTATGTATTCATTTATTTTAATAAAGAAATGGATTACTATCTACTTAGGGATAAAACTGACTAAGAGTCCTGGTTTACAAATTCTAAATTTTCTAATTTTGTTGGAGATCCGAGTGTAGCAGACGTATATGATTTTAGCCAACCTAGCATCTATTTCCTTTTTTTCTGATAACAGTAGAAAAACGCATGCCACACTTTTAGTCCTTGTGGCTCAGAGGGCCCTAGGTTCATCTGAAAGTCCAGGGGCTGTCATGGGACGCAGGCCAGGCCAATCAATGTGTTCCATTTCGTTGGTCACAGTGATTGGTTCAGAGATGGACACATGACTCAGGTTGGGCCAATGAAACACAAGTTGAGATTTTTGTTGGAACCACGGGGAAAGAGAAATATCCATGGTGAAAAGACTGCACTACTGAGAGGGTGAAAGCCTAGAGCTGCTATGGGCCATCTTGTCACCCCAGTGGAAATTAACAAAACCTAGAGAAATCCAAAAGATGGAGAAACAGATTCCTGCTGGTATTATTATAGCACCTAGATCCAGCTGTGCTTGATGTCAGAGGTCCCCTTGGATTTTCTTATTATATGAGCTAATTTGTTTCCTTTGTGGATTAAGACATTAGAGTTGGGTCTCTGTTGCTTGAGGAGAGCCTCCCGTAAAATACCAATGAAGCTAGGGAGCCTGAGACCAGTGTATTTTCCATCAAACAACCTCATGCACAGAATCGGGGCAAAATGAATTCAAAATCCAGTTGAAGAGGGTTTCTCAGAAGATGTTGGAACTGGGCTGGCCCTTGAAAGGTAGATGAGGTTCAGAAGGGCAGAAAGAAGAGGAGGATCCCTGCTGGAGACCCGAAGAATAGCACAGAGAAAAGACTACTGCCATGTCCTGCCCAACATCTGCTGTACACAGGGGCATGTTGCTCCAGGACCTTGCTTCAGACATGGAAGATCTCCCTATCCATCAAACCATTGATGTCTCTGTCACTAGAAAAAAAAAAGAAGAAGAAGAAGAAGAAGAGCACAGAGGAAGGTAATGGGATAAAAGCAAGAGGAAGGGGCAGGGGAGCAATTTTCCTGACTTGGTGAGACCAGTTGGGTAAAATAGATGTCAGGCACGGTAGGCACGGCAGAGCCTGAAAGGAATGCCCTACCTGGATGTAAGATTTAGGCTGAGTTTTGAGGTCCTGGAGAGAAACAAACATAAAGTCAAAAGGACCTTCAGCAGACAATGGAAGAGGGCCACTTACAAAGTTTATAAACTGGTCTGAAGATGTGCTGCCCTTCATGGTGCTTTTAAAGTGTCATCATTTGGGGAATTCTCTGGCAGTCCAGTGGTTGGGACTCAGCACTTTCACTGCAGGGGGCCCAGGTTCGATCCCTGGTTGGGGAACTAAGATCCCACAAGCTGCATGAAGTGGCCATAAAAAATAATAAAATTAAAATAAAATAAAATAGTGTCATCATTTGAAAACTGAGATGCTTCACATCAAATCCAGACATGCATCTTCTTTTGAAACAGTCAACAGGAGATGCTCTACTTAAAGAAGTTTCGAGAACCTCCCAGCTTTGCTGTCTTGGGTGTAGTCAGCACCTCCCCCAGTGAACATTCTCAACTAACTTTGATATTATTTCTCAATAAGATCACCTTCCTGATGGCCTTTATCATTCAAATGATTAAGGAAGCCCTTTGCAATAAATAGACTCATAACTCAGATGGTTCCACTGGGGAGAGACCCACGCCCCTTCCCTTTGCTTCATTAATGAAAAACACAGGAGATGTGGGAAAATAGAAGACAAAAATAACTTTCTGGGAGGAGCTGAATTTTAAAGAGCTTCTTAAAAAGTTCCAAAATGAAAAGCAACACAGATGATGGTCCATCATCTTCAGAAAGAGTAGAATTAAAAGATGACAAAGAAGGGCCGCGATTAGATTTCATGAACGTTTTTCCAGCTCCTTGCCTATGAGGTCAGTAGCTAGTCCTCAAAAGAAGTGGTTTCCCTTCAAATCCAGTGTCAATGACATGCACTGAAGTCTGGGGTCTCAGACGGACTCAGTTTTATTTCATCCTTTGACTCTGGGCTATGGCTTGAGAACAGAGAAATGGCCCCCGACTCAAAAAGAGAGAAACACTTAACGTGATTACTCCCACGGTTCAAGAGGGAGATGGATTCAGCTGGAGTAGAGATGATGTGTTTGGTTCAATGAGAAAAATTAAGAAGCGTTCTCAGTAGCTTTAGAAAGATGTGCCTTGGTCAGCAAGACCCTGGGACCAGCAGATGGGGTAACAGCGGAGTTGGAGGCTGCCAAGAACTGAGACTCCCACGACCTCCAAGGTGACTTGAGCCAAGAACACAGTTGGTGTTTCCCCAGATGCAGAAGAGGGTCCCTGCACTGGAGCTAAGAGGCAGTCTTCCCGGCAGCCTCAGTTTTAGCCCCCTCCCTGTGTTAATCTGCATGGCCCCAGAGAAAGTAGTAACCAGCCCAAGCCTGAGGAGACCTAGCTGTCTCCACGTAGGCACAAGATTGATGGGTGTTCTGGAAGGGACTGTGCAATGGACAGATGCTGAGGTCCTGAGAAGATGCTGGGACCACACCCAGACTGAGCTGTAAGGCAACATACGTATGACATCAATCGCTGGTGTGACCTTTGAGTGTGCAGAAAATGTAAACATTCATGACTCCACACCTGGCCTCGTCTGTACACTGGGGGTGTTAGGGCGCAGAAAGAAGATAAAAACAACCAGGTGAGCAATGATCCTCCCGCTGGGTGGCTCTGTGAACAGGACTCCACCCTCCTCTATTCTCGTTGGTCCTTCGATTCCCAGCGCCCACATGGGTCATCGCAATGATGCTACTCAGTGTGACCGCAACTCAGGGCAGGACGTGCTCCCATCGGGGTTCCCAGGCCAGCCGTCCTGAGAGGTGGGCACCCCAGACAGCTGACTCTTTGAACATATGTCTCACCTCCAGGGGCCGTGCCTCTGGCAGAGTCCAGGCCCCGACTTCCACCCAGCTGCTCCGAACGTGACCGACCCCCAGCCCTGAAGAATCTCCGGGAATTATGTAGCTCACAGCTCCCCAGGCCCTGCAAGGTCCCCCCCAAACCAAGTGACCCTGGCTGGCTTCCTGGGGTCGCAGCCGCCTTTGTTTCCTTCCCTCGTGGATCACAGGTCTGTGCCACCAGTTTCATGTCTGAAAACAGTCGTTTCATGTCTTCTGGCCAGGTTTCAGCTGTTTGCAGAGGGAGGGCAAGTACAGCCAGTGACGCCACCGTGGCCACAGGCCGTGAGCAACCCTCGAAAATAAATACACGTGAACCAGAGCTTTCCTCCAGGCCCCATCCCACGGCCCACATTGTTAACACCTCGGCCTCCTACTCCGCTCTGGTCTGCCACGTGGAATCTGTCCCGGCTCCTGCTGGCTCCGGCCAGACTCCTCCCTGGAATCTCTGCCCTCCTCCCTCCCACTCGCCAATCTCGCTGACATGACGTCACGCCTCTGCCTCTCCTTCTTCCTGCCCCACCAGGGGCGTCGTCCTGAGACCCCCCCCGTCACACCGCAGCTGTGCCCATCGCCACCCAAGCCCTGCTCACAGCGGCCCTGCTCTCCATCAGGAGGGCACTCAGGTCACCTCATCCCCACCTGCCGGTCTGGAGGCGGTTCCTGCTCTTGCCATTGCACGTGCCTGCCTGTGCGCACCCGAGGGCCTCTGAGCCAGGCTCACCGGGACGCGCGCACCCGAGGGCCCCTGATCCAGGCTCACCTGGACGCGCGCGCCCGAGGGCCCCTGAACCAGGCTCACCTGGACGCACGCACCCGAGGGCCCCTGATCCAGGCTCACCTGGACGCGCGCGCCCGAGGGCCCCTGCACCAGGCTCACCTGGACGCGCGCGCCCGAGGGCCCCTGATCCAGGCTGACCTGGACGCGCGCACCCGAGGGCCCCTGATCCAGGCTCACCTGGACGTGCGCACCCGAGGGCCTCTGCCCGGCCTCTCCCTTTGCCCCAGGATGCTCTTCTTCCAGGCTTGCCCTACGAGAGCCCCTGGCAGCTCCACCATCACCTGTAAGATCCTCTCCCCCGTCAAACTGACCGTCCCCTCCTCTCTCTCACCCTCCCCCTGCGTACATCACCAGCCTCCAGGACGCCTGGTGGGCTGTGTGCGCCTGCCTGCCCTCTCAGGGTTGCAAACACTTGGCGAGCAGAACTGCCTGTTCCTGATGCCCTGACCCCTGCAAGGACCCCGCACACACTAAACGCTCGCGTTCCGGCTGAACTGCATCAGGCCCCGGTGAACAGCAGAAGCGGGCTCTGGTTGATGCGGACATCGGGGAACCCCAGAAAGCAGGGCCCAATTCCAGCTCCGAGCACGGGGGCTGATTCACCTTCCACCCCACACGGGACCCACAGCGGTAGAATTACATCAGCAAAACACGTTTGAAAGCAAATGTTCAAGCCAAGCAAAACCAGGAGGAAAAAGACAGTCTTGAGGGAGAGACGGATGAATCCCCACGAAGAACATGACGAGAGGGTGGGAGCGAAGGACACAGTTCCTGGCAGCTCCCCCGTCTCTCAGCCTCTCGTCACTGTGTACACGCAGCTTTATTATCAAGCGAGAGAATAAAAAGTCCCCTCTGAGTCACAAAACGCGCATGAACTTCAGAAGGGCAGGCTGCACACGGGCACGTCCCAGCCCTAACCTGCCAGCCGGTGTAGGGGAGGGAGCGCCCTGGGCCGAGGATGTGTGTCCGAGGTGAGAAAAAGAGACGATCATAAAGGAAGTGGAGTAGGGCGCGCTTTGGACAGAGGTTCTCCAGCCAACAGAGCAGAGATTTTAAGTGGGAATTCGAAATTCTGTGGATTTTGCTACAGAAATTATAAATAAAATTCCAGAAGTTCAGGCTCAGGATTTGAGGGTCCACAGGAATTTCCGAAGCGACAGCCTCCGAGGACACAGAGATGAATAAGGCAGAGTTCTCTCCTTGGAGGAGCACAGCGAGATTGTATGGGTGAGACGCGAGAATAAACACAAGAGGATGCAGCGTGACCGATGGCGTGGCTGAAACAGACACGAGACCCAGGAGGGGCTCACAGGAGAGAGCGTTAGCAAGGTAGACTGGAAAACAAATAAAAGTCTTTACCTTGGGACTTCCCGCGTGGTCCAGTGGGTAAGACTCCACGCTCCCAATGCAGGGGACCCAGGTTCGATCCCTAGTCAGGGAACTAGATCCCGCATGCGTGCCGCAACTAAGATCCCCCGGCATGCCACAAGGAAGATCCCCCGTGCGGCAACTAAGACCCGGTACAGCCTTAATAAATACATATTTTTTTAATGTGCATGAAAGAACTTTAAAAAAAAAAATCTTTACCCCCATCATCCGTGCAGGCCTGTCAGGACCTCCTGCTCTCAGATCCTTTTCACAAGGACACATTTTTTGACTGTTCCCTGGGAACCGTTTTAGAAGCATCAGAACAGTTAGGAGCACACAGCTGGCGATCAATAAATGCAGACTTAACTGACATGGTCTGGGGATTCATCCTGACCATCTTCCCAGGAAAGCTGCCTCACTTTTACAAACCAGAAATTGACCCCATTTCACCTTCTATCAGTCTAGGTATGCAGAGGCCACAAACCACCCCAGAACTGAGAGTGGCTGAAAAAATTAGTTCATTGCTCATGTGACAGGCTGGCAGGGACCGGCTGGGTGCCCTCCTCTGCAGATCGGCAAACTGAGGCCCACGGGCCAAATTCTGCCAGCCTCCGGCTTTCGTAAACTGAAGGGCTATCAGAACATGGCGTACTCATTTGCTTACTGCTTTTCTGCACACTGTGCAAAGCGAAAAATATTTACTACCTGGCCCTTTACAGAAAAATTGTGTTGATCCCTGGCCTATTGCCTGTCATTTGACTCCAGGACCAATCCCTTGGGGAAGAGTTCCGGAAAGTTCCGCAGCAGTAAATAAATGCTCCAGCATGAAAGTACATGTGAATTACACACGCCACCACTCACGACTCATTGGCCAGAAATGGTCATGTGGCTCTACCCAACCACAGGGGCTGGAGGTGCAATCAAATTTCTGATGAACTACAGGAGTGACCACACACACCTTCAGATTCCTTTTTTTAAAATAAAGAATTCCGCAAACCCTTGAAAACGATCTATCCCAGGCAAAAACCACATATGGAAGCCATCTGGTCCGCTGGCCTTTTCAGGAAACTCAGAAAAAAAAGTCAAGAAAGAATAAGGACACCGTTTCAAAAAACACACACACACACCAACACACATATTCTTTCTTTGATTAGTATTTTTTTCCCAGCTTCTCCCTTCTTTATTGCCAAAGATCAACAAATCTGCCTTTTGCATTTTAAGGATTTATAATAGCGTGGATTACTATTAGTAGTAACAGTAATAGCTAACATTATTCATTGAGAATATATAACGTGCCAGACCCTTTCACACGCACTCTCTCATTAAACTCTTACAACATCCTGTATAAAAAGTATTATTGTTACCTTAATTTTACTGATGTAAACATTGGAACTTAAGGAGATTGATTTGCTCAATGTCAGATAGCTATTATGTTTTGTTTCATTTTGCTTTGTTTATTAATTTTATCAGAGTATAGTTGCTTTACAATGCTGTGTAAGTTTCTGCTGTGCAGCAGAGTGAATCAGCTATACGTACACATATATCCCCTCTTTTTTAGATTTCCTTCCCATTAGGTCACCACAGAACACCGAGTAGAGTTCCCTGTGCTATACAGTAAGTTCTCATTAGTTATCTATTTTATACATAGTAGTGTCTGTATGTCAATCCCAATCTCCCAATTCATCCCACCCCCAGTATTTTTCTTTCTTATTCAAACCTCCTGGCACCCCCGTATCCTTGCAAACTTCTTTCAAGCCCTTTCGGAGAGTCTTCTGTGCCTTCCTGAACTGGGCACAATTTCAAATCTGATTTACTTTAGTCGCTACGTGCAAGCTGTGATTCCCACAAATGTCCCAAAGTGACAGGCTTTATCCTTGTAAGCACTCTGTTCTTGCCTCTCAACCAAGGCCTCCGTTCCCAAGACAGCGTTGACCACCAGAGTTTAGGGCTCTCAAGTTTCCTCTCTTCCCCTCCTTTTCTCTCTCCCAGCCGGGTCTTTATTCTCTCTCCCTCCAACCCTCCAATTTCCTTCTACCCCATTGTCCCCACTCCTGAAATGTGCACTCGCCTCCACAGCGCTCCAGACTCTCCCCGACCCCGACCCCCCAATTAGGAATCAGTCCAGAATTCCCTTGAATCTTCAATGGCTGTTTGTTGCAGTCTCTTCAACTCAAACTGCTTATTTCTTCTTTTAATACATAGAGCACCTTCTGTTCAAATTGCTGGAGGGCCTTGGATGGTGAGGTGTCTTTTCAGTTTTTAATGAGTCCAATTCAGTGTAGACTCATTTTAAGACCCACATTGAAAGTTCTCTTATTAGCTTCACAGAGGGGGGAAGAAAAGTATCAGCACATGGCATTTAAAATTTCACTTCTTAACCTAGAGATATTTCAGTTTCCATTGTGATTGAAAATAAGCATCAAAGAAGACGCCAGATCCACTTAACGAGAAAAACAGCAAAGGAAATAGGAAAGTATTCAAACGCAGAGTCAACAAACTGAGAAGTTTAACAAGATCACCCAGAATGGAATGGTTTCTGTCTCCTTACAACTATATTTATAAATGTTTTCCTAAGAGATAAATAAGCTGATTTCTGGATGACAGAAATGTTTTCTCTTTTATGCCTTAGGCAAGATGTTTACCATGTCAGCTCTATCTTTGCAAATGCCTATATGAATGATCTTAAATTCATGAAGAGGCCAAGCTATCTGCTGGCACTTGGCTTCAAAGCAGAGGGGGTAGTCCCCCCATCACCTTCACATCCCGTGGGGCGCTGGGAATGACCAGGAACATCACACGCACACACACACACAAACACACACACACTTCTGTTTTATGCAGACATCTCCTTTTGCCATTTTTCTGAACAACTGCTGCCTTGAATAGGCTCACGGTGGAAAACTGAGCCAGGAGGAAGAGAGGCAGTGAATTCAACGCCAGGATCCCATTTGACACCTATTGTTTTATTTCAGAAGCAACATCAAACGTAGACGGCAGTGCTTCTTAACTGTAAACTTGTCATCATAATAACTTTGCTGCCTGTTTCTGAAAATGCGAATTTGGCATTCTCAACAGGGCACAGTCAGCCTAGGTGGGTCCAAGCCAGAACCCAGAAATCTCTGTTCAAACAAGCCCTACTTGAAAGCTCCATTCAGCTCTCCAGAGCCATGTGCAGAAGCCAAACAATAGTAAATTCAGCAAGGACAAGAGATGTCTTCTGTCAGGCCTGGCCCTGTTCCGAGGGTAGGGGATTAGGACAAGCTGCCCAAACAGTAATTAACAAGACAGGGACAACCCCAAAGGGCAGTGTGATTGGCCAAGGCAAGCGGGGTCTGCACATACCAGGCTGAGAATTCCTGCGTTGTCCGGGGTTTGGTGACGGTCACCTGCCTCCACCAACTGGCAGAGTTTAAGAAGCTAATGTGCATTTGGAATCTCCAAGAGTAGAATATGAATAGAGAATACAGTATGAGGCATTTTCCAAACGTATTTTCCCAACGTATTCCAAATGTTTCATGGAAGGTCTCTAAGCAGACTAATCTACTGTATGTGACCTTTGGGAAATAGCTATGCTAGAGAAGGTTTTCAATGTTTGTTTTAGTTTTATTTTATTTTATCTTATTGCCCCTGGTTTTCAATGTATAATTTATTTTCAGGCCAGAGGTCTTACGCAACACTGATACAAGTCTTTTAAAAGAATCAGCTTCATCATGCTAGTATTATATTGCATATAGTATATATAACATCCATAAGATGTTACGGAAAAACCTGAATGAACTTTTTGGCCAACCCAACAAAAATAGGAGAGCTGGAAAAAGAATTTCGAGATTGCAGACTTAACACTCTCATTTTAAGGTAGAGGAAATTGAGGCCCCAAGAGAGAAAATATTGGTGAGTGGACAGACACACGGCAAGCCGGGTGGTGGTCAAGATTCCGGTCTGTTTTCCCCTGAAGCTCGACCCAGGGTTCTGTCATCATTTTATGCTATGGCTTCTTGTCATCTTTCTCTTGTCATTAGAGAAAAAAAAAACTAGAAAAGATGTGATGGGAAAAGCAACTCCTTTTGCAGCCTACAAAAAGGTCACCACATGCTCTCATTTAAAATTCATACCACGAAATCTGAAAGTGAAATACAAGCAGCAAAAGCTCACAATATGTGAGTGAATAACAACAACAAAATGTAATACTGGATTGTATATCTATGCAAGTCATTGAGATGCAAAAAAATAAGCAGGATTATTAGGAAAATTATAGGAGACAAGCTTTAAGATTTTAGTGTAAGAGATAAAATGCCAAGTCATAGAACATAAGATTGGTAATTCGACTATCATAAAATTTTAAACATATGTAACAGAAGACTCCACAAAAAGTGAAGGGACAGGACGAAGTAAAGACAATATTGGATACATAAATAAAAAATTAATATCCAAAATACACAATGAGCACCTATAAATCAGTAAAGAAAAATCAACTCATAGCCAAATGATATGAAAAGAGATTTCCCAGAAAAGGAAATGTAAATGGCCAATAAACATATGAAAAGATGTTCGACTTCCCCAACAGTCACTGAAATGAAAATCAGAACAATAAGGAGATACTGTCACTCATCAAACTGACATTATTTAAAAATTGTATAATACCAAGCACCAAGGAAACTGGAGGGAAATGAGAACTCTCAGACATTGCTGGGAGGGTATCCACTAGCACAGAGATTTTGGAAAACAAATGGCTGCTTCAAAATATTCAAAATGTGCAAACCCTCTGACTTAGCACTTCCATTTCCTGGAACTTTTTCTAGAAAAGTGCTTAACACATGTTCATAATGAGACATGTGCAAATACAATTAACCCACGATTATGGGAAACAGAGAAAATTTATTAAAAAACTAAACATCCACCAATGCAGGAATGGTTAAATAAGCCATGACATATCCCAATTACTGACTCTTGTAGCAGTTAAAAGAATCAAGCCAAAGATACATGTACCCCATATTCATTGCAGCATTATATCCACAGTAGCCAAGAAACGGAGGCAACCTAAGTGCCCATGGATGGATAAATGAATAAAGAAGATGTGGTTTATACATACAATGGAATATGATCCAGCTGTAAGAGGAGAAAAATCCTGCCATTTGCAAGAACGTGGATGGACCTTGAGGGCACGAAGCTGAGTGAAATAAGTCAGACAGACAAAGGCAAGTACTGTATGATCTCATATGTGGAATCTAAGAAACAAAAACAAGCTCATAGATGCAGAGAAAAGATTAGCAGTTGTCAGAGGTGGGAGAGTAGGGTGGGCAAAATGGATGAAGGGGATCAAAAGGTACAAACTTCCAGTTATAAAATGAATAAGTCATAGGCATGTAATGTACAACACAGCGACTATCGTTAATAATACTGAGTTGCATATCTGAAAGTTGCTAAGAAAGCAGATCTTAAAAGTTCTCATCACAAGAAAAAAAATTTTGTAACTGTTGGTGATGGATGTTAACTAGATGATTATGGTAATCATTTTGCAATATATATAAATATCAAATCATTAGGTTATACACTTGAAATTAATATAATGTTATATGTCAATTATATCTTAATTTTTAAAACAGAATCATGCCAGAAGACCCTTGCTTTCAGTAATGGTTGCCTGGATAATCCCAACCAGCTCTCCTGCTGAGGACACAATAAAAGCTGCTCAACATATAAGGATGACTTAATGAAGCCATCAGAGAAACAAACAAAAAAGTGAAGAATTACTGCACCAGAATCCAGGAGACAGCGGAGGGCCAGGAATATGAGCCTAGGACTGGAGGTGTCATTCCCTCTGTGGGCATTTGTCAGTATCGGAGGAGACAGCTGAGGGGCTGAGAGCTTTTGACAGCCTCACAGGGCTGGGGCAAATACTGGAGTCCAGAGCCCACAGAGGGGCAGAGGCTTAGGGAATCTACCCATGAAACTGCAATCTCAAAGAAACCTATATTGAAATTCAAAAGACTTACACTAGCAGAACAATTTTGAAGCAGAGATGAAAGTTGAAGAGCTTACACTACCTAGTTCCAAAATAATCAAGATAATGTAGGCAAATAAACATATAGCTGCAAGGAACAAAATAGGGAGTCCAGAAATAGACTTGCAAATGTATAGAGTCAATTGATTTTCAACAAAAGTAGCAAGATACTTCCAATGGGGAAAGAATTTTTTTTCAGTAAATGTGCTAGAAAAAAATTGGCCAAAAAAAAAGGTAGTAAAGAAAGGAGAAAGGGACAGATGCAGAGAAGGAAGGAGAGCCAGAGGGAGGGACAAACAGAGGAAGAGAGAAAAAAAGGAAAAAGAAAAGAAGAGAACCTGGGCCTTTATCTCCTGCTATATACAAAAATAAACTCTGATGAATTATAGACCTAAAACTATAGAACTTCTACCAGGAAATATAGTACAAAATCCTTATGACTTCAGGGTAAAATTGATAGGACACAAAGACCACGAACCATAAAATTACTAATTGGTAAATTTTGTTCTTCAAAAGGCATTGGTAAGGACTTCACTAGTGGTCCAATGGCTAATACTCCGTGCTCCCAATGCAGGGGACCCAGGTTCAATCCCTGGTCAGGGAACTAGATCCCACATGCCGCAACTAAGAGTTTGCACGCCACAACTAAAGATCCCACATGCCACAACCAAGACCCTATGCAGCCAAATAAATAAATAAATAAATATTTTTTTTTAAAAAACAAAGAAAATAAATGCTCTACAATGGATAGAAGACTTTAAAAAAAAACAAAAAATAAAAGGAATTGTTAAGAAAATAAAAAGAGAAGCCACAGACCAGGAGAAAATTTTGCCAATTATATCTAATAAAACACTAGTATCCAGAATATAAAAACAGCTCTTACAACTTAATAATTAGAAAACAGTCAACCTGATTTTTTTTTAATGGACAAAGGATTTCAACAGACATTTCAACAAAGAAGATACATGAATGCCAAATAAGCACAGAGAAAGGTGCTCAAACTATTTAGTTATTAGGGCAATGTAAATAAAATCACAATGAGATACTCTTATATACTCACTAGATTGGCTAAAATTAAAGACTGACAGTGTCAAAAGTTGACAAGGAGCAGGAGCAACTGAAATTCTCCTACACTTCTGTTGGAAGTATAATATGACACAGTCACTCTGAAAAACAATTTGGCAGTTTCTTATGAAATTAAACATACACCTTCCATATGATCCAATGATCCTGACTATTTAACCATGGGAATGGTGAACATTTTTCCACACAAAGATTTGTATACGAATGCTTATGGCAGCTCTATTCATAATAACGTGAAACTGGAAACAACCTAAATGTCCATGAATGGGCAAATAGATAACAAATTGTATCTATACAAGGGAGGGGAGAAGGAATGAAGTACTAATACACACAACATCATGGATACATCTCAAAAGATTATGCTGAGCAAAAGATGCCAAACACATCTTTCCATCTATATTAAACTGTAGAAAAGGCCAATCTAAGCTACGGAGATGGAAAGCAGGTCAGTGGTTGCCTGGGAACAGGAGTGGGGGAGGTTTACTGGAATAACACAGGGAAACCTTTCATTGTCATCGCAATATTATACATCTTGCTAGTGGTACTTATTAGTCGGGTGAATAAATTTGTCAAAACTCATCAAAATGTACATTTAAAGTGGGTGTGTTTTATTGTATCCTAATTGTACCTCAAGTATTTTTTAGTTTTTAAAAAGCAGCCACAGAAAAAAGAAAGATTGCCTTGAAAGTAAAAACAGACTGACAGTAACTTCTCAACAGAAACAATGTAAACGAGAAGACGGTATCATGATATATTCAAAGTGCTGACAGAAAATAACTGCCAACTTAGATTTCTACTACCAAGCAAATCATTCTTCCAGAACAAAAATGAAATGAAGGCATTTGCATTCCAACAAAAACAGATAACATCTGTCTATAGCAAACATTATTAAATAAAATACTAACAAAGGCAGAATAAAAGTTATCCCAAAGTGTTTAACTGATTAGATCAGGCCCACCAGATTATCCAGGATCATCTCCTTTACTTAAAGTCAACTGACGATGAACATCAAACACATCTACAATATACTCACAGCAATACCTAGATTAGCGCTTGATTGAACTACCAGGGACTATAGTCTAGTCCCAAATTAACACATAAAACTGACCATCACGAGCATTACCTAATACTTTCGGAGAAGCAGTTTTCCAAAGCATTGAATAAGCCTTTAAAATATCAATATCTAGTACCATCACTTCTGCAAATGTACCTAAGAAAATAAGCTAAAAGACAAAGCTTCAAGAATTATTTAGATCAGAAAACTATTTAGAAACGACCTAACTGGCCCCATTCAAGAAATTAAGCAAACTACGTAACATTCGTCTGAAGAAATAGTGCAGAGCTAGTGAAAGGTTTACAAAATATTTACAATTATATTTGTAAATGCCTGTGATGAAATATTAAGCCAAGAAAAGCAGGAGAGAAAACTGTTTATACAGAATGTAATAAATTCGGAGAATAAGAGCATTAAGTGGAACTAGAAAAATATGGTAACAGTGATTCTTTATGCTTCTGTTTTTCAATTTTCTGACAATGACCTTGTATTACTTTTCACATTACACAGAGTGAAATAAAGAAGAATGTTCCATGCAAACTAAGGAAGCTTGTATAAAAGCGAGATGTCATTCCAGTAATTAGGAGTGTTTTGTCCTATTACAGACCCCAAGTCTTTTGTATGCAAATAAGGTCAATGAATGGCCTATTCTCATCTTTAAGAGAAAAAAGAGAAAAGATTGAAAGTGAAAAAATGACACTTCCCTCAACCCAGCAGAGACCCCAAAGAGATAGGACATTTCCCAGCCATAGTTACCTTCCCAAGTTACTGTGAAGGTAACTTTAATAAATTACTGGAAAAAAAAATACACTTTCACCAGCCTTGCCGTTCCCAATTCAGCTCAATTTCACGGTGCACGACTGCCTTCTATTTTATTGTCACTAAGGCACCAGAGAAAACAAATAGAATAAAGACTACCATTGCTAGCAGACGTTTTGAAAAAACTGGCTTTTTTTCTTACAGTTCCGGTGGGTTATTTAGTTTCAATGGCATCTGTTGACAATGCGAAATGTAACCCCCATAGCTATAAATCTGCTTTGGTTGTAAATGTTTAATTATAATGTTTCCATTTCAATTTAAGATAAATTTGCTTTCTATCTTAAGAAAACTGTTCCCAAGGAAACAGAGTGGGAAAATATCCACAGCAGTGACTGTTACCCAGCCCCCCAAAACTCTCCTAAAGCAGGAATCCAGTCAATCCTTCCCGCAGGGATCCCAGAACTGCCACTTAGGAGTCTTTAAGGGACCGACAGGTAATCACAGAGACAAAATCAGTGTCCCCACCAGGTCCTCAGGAAGTTCTCTGCTCCACTGAAGTTCACGGAGAAAGAGGTCGTCCTGCACTCTCTCCCTGCACCAAGAAAAGCAAGTTTCCAGCCATGGACGCTGGAAACATAAATGTTTCTCCCACAGACCTCAACATTACAGGCAGCCCTCCACCTACCAGTTGGACCTGGTGGATTTCTCTAGAACAACAAGGGACAATATCCACTGCAGGCTGGGTCTTCTGCTATGGATCGGGAAAAGGGAAACCAACAGAAGCCCATTCTCTCCCTTGGAGGAAAAAAAAATAGAAGTGCCTTGAGCAGCATCACCCACAAATGCCGCTCAGAGACTCCTGGTTCTGACCGTAATTATAAGTTAAAAACTGAATGTACTCCCCACCCCCCCCCTCCGGCCCCCATAAGGAGAAACTGGACAGCCACACCCATCCCTTGGGCTACTTCTCACAACTCAGAGGGATTGCTCAGTGTTTGAGAGCTGGCAATTGGAAAGCAGGGGCCAACTCTGACCCCCAGATCATCTTCGTTGGCCCACTCAGCATGTGTCAAAACTTAAATTAGTGTCTAGAGATTTCATAGAAAGGTATGTATTTTTGTGTCCAAAACTTAACCCTACTTGCAGGATAGACTGTGATTTTATGCATGATGATCAAAAGTTGGCACAGAGAAGAACCCCTCCCACAGTCTCGGCTTACATGGGGTGGTGTTCCTTATTGAGTCTTTATTCCTTGCTCCTAACTAGAATGGCTTCTTTTATCTTTTTAAGGAGATCACTTATGGAGGGCTTACTCTGTTCTAGGCACTGTACTAAAAACTTCGGGGACTTCCTTGGTGGTCCAGTGGTAAAGAATCCACCTTACAATGCAGGGGATGCAGGTTCGATCCCTCGTCGGGGAACTAAGATCCCACATGCTGCAGGGCAACTAAGCCCATGTGCCACAACTACTGAGCTCACGCGCCTCAACTAGAACCCGCATGCCACAAACTACAAAGTCCACGCGCTCTGGAACCCACGTGCCACAACTAGAGAGTGAAAAACCCACACACCACAACTAGAGAGAAGCCCGTGCACTGCACGGAAGAGCCCGCATGCACGCTACAACGAATGATCCCGCATGCCACAACTAAGACCCAATGCAGCCAAAAACAGATGAAATAATTAATTAATTAATTTAAAAAAAAAACTTCAGATAATTATCTCATTGAGTCCCCACAGCAAACCTCACAGTAAGTATTATTCTCTTCCTCATGTGACAGATGAGAAACTGAGGAACAGAGAGACTGAGTCACCTGTCTGAGGTCACACAGCTAGGAAATGACAGGGCCAAGATTTGAACCCAGATCTGACTCTGAAGACTGTAATTTTCAATGACTAGAGTATTTACCTCCCAGTAGATGATTCGGGCAAATCCCAAAACCATCCCCAGTTTATAGGTAATATTCAAATTCCCAATCCTAGGAACATTGGCTGCCATGAAATTTAAACAGCTATCTGCTACTTCTCGATTTCAGACATCACCAGCTCGATTTTCCCAGAGGCAGTAAAAGCACACGGACAACGGATTTCGCAGCAATTTTCTCTCCCGAATACTTTCTAAATCTCCTGTCTTTTCTGCTCCTTGATAACGCATGGTCCAGGCCCCTGGCAAAGCTATTCCTTTATTTGCTGTTGCCTTTGAAACAGGTAAAGGTGGAATCCAAATGGGCTTCTGGGGAGAAAAACAAAATGTACCTTGAGATTCTCCTTAAGGATACATTTGCTTTTGCCTAATTGTGTGTTTGGGGTCAATAAAATCAGTGTTAGAGGGAAAAAAAATCTTCAAAAAGACAGCATTTGGATTCAAGTCTTTATGGTGGATTTTTTTAAATTGAAGTACAGTAGACTATCATGTTAGTTTCAGGTGTACAGCAAAGTGATTCAGTTATATATACATATATATATTCTTTTTCAGATTCTTTTCCCTTGTAGGTTTCTACAAAATATTGAGTAGAGTTCCCCGTGCTCTACAGTAGTAGGACCTTGTTGGTTATCTATTTTATACATAGTAGTGTGTACCTGCTAATCCCAGCCTCTTTAGGGTGGATTTCTACGGAGGGAAGAAACTGTTAAGAGAGCATTTACAGAGCCTGGGCTGTTCTTTCTATTTTACTTTATTTAATCCCCAAAGTGAGCCTGCAAGGAAATTCCCACTTCATAGAAAAGGTTCAGAGAGTTTGTCACCTGACTCAAGTCACACAGCTGGCCACAGATGAAGGCACCACAATGGAACCCAGCTCTCTGCTCTCAAACCCCAGGCTACACCTGCCTCTAAAAAGCTCCCTTGTCCCTGGATCTGAGAGATTCTTTCCAGATCCCACTGGGGCTGCTTCTGTCACAGCCAGATGCGGGGTCGTGTGCAGGGGTCTCAATGCCGGAAGGGCCAGCAGATACCCTCAGAGGGTGAGACCCCTGCAGATACAACACACAAGTGTGGTTCTCGAAAGCAGCACTCAGCTTATTTACATTTAGAAAGAAACCCTGTTGAAATCTCCGCCTTTTTATCGGTTCATTACGTTTTTCATCATCCATCACTTCTGTGTATTTATCACAGTGGTACAAAGGTTTATTTCTAATGGGTGTCTTAAATTGTTTCTTTCAACCTGGAAATCTTTTGTTTTCACAGTAGCCATACAAGAATATTCTTTGGTACTTACTTACTTTAAAGCACATCACCTTCTATGTTTATCTTGACCCAGAGGTGGATATAATAATATTAATTCTGCGATATTTACAGGTCACGTCCTCTGTGCCAAACTCTGCTGTAAGCAGTTTAAAAAGATAAAATAACTTAATCCCACAACAGCCCTACCAGTAGATACAACAATTTCCCTAAAGTTGAGGAAATGGAAGCACAGGAGTTCAAATAACTTGTTCAAGGTCACATAGCTAATAAGTCGTGATATCAAGAAATATTTCCTAAAGAGAAAGACAAATACCATATGATATCACTTATATGTGGAATCTAAAATGCGACACAAATGAACCCACCTACAAAACAGAAACAGACTCACAGACACAGAGAACAGACTTGTGGTTGCCAAGCAGGAGAGGGGTGGTAGAGGGACGGACTGGGAGTTTGGGGTTAGCAGATGCAAACTAGCATATATAGAATGCATAAACAACAAGATCCTACCGTAGAGCACAGGGAACTATATTCAATATCCTGTGATAAACCATCATGGAAAAGAATATGAAAGAAAAGAATGTCTGCATGTGTGTAACTGAGTCACTTTGCTGTACAGCCCAGATTGGCACGACATTGTAAAGCAACTCTACTTCAATCAAAAAAAAAAAGAAATAAGTCCTAAAAGAAAAAAAAAACACCACTATGTGCTTAATGATAAATGCCAACTAACAGCCAACCCCCAGGGTGATATTGTGATTTATAATAAGAAAGATCTATTTGGTCTTTGTCCCTGTTCCTGGCACAGAGTTCCTAAAACCCCTGGAATTTCCTAAATGATGAGAGTAATAAAGGCATCTTTTGTTCCGTTAGTGAGGTGACTTTTGGAACTCACCTCAGGATGCGGCTGGTTGCCAGGGCAACCAACTGTGTGATTGGAGGGTTGGAACTTTCAGTCCCACCCCCCGAACTCCAGGGAGGGAAGAGAAGCTGGAGGTTGAATCGCTTGCCAATGGACAATGATTTTTTTTTTTAATTTATTAATTTATTTATTTATTTTTGGCTGTGTTGGGTCTTCGTTTCTGTGCTAGGGCTCTCTCCAGTTGCGGCGAGCGGGGACCACTCTTCATCGCGGTGCGCGGGCCTCTCACTATCGCAGCCTCTCTTGTTGCGGAGCACAGGCTCCAGACACGCAGGCTCAGTAATTGTGGCTCACGGGCCTAGCTGCTCTGCGGCATGTGGAATCTTCCCAGACCAGGGCTTGAACCCATGTCCCCTGCATTGGCAGGCAGATTCTCAACCACTGTGCCACCAGGGAAGCCCTGGACAATGATTTTTAATCAATTATGCCTGTGTAGCGAAGCCTCCATAAAAACCCAAAAGGATGGGGTTCAGAGAGCTTCCGGGTTGATGGACACGTGGAGATTCAGGAAGAACGGTGGCCTAGAGAAGGCACGGAATCTCCATGCCCTCTCTGCATTCCTTGCCCTGCGCACATCTCTTCCATCTGGCTGTTCCCGAGTTATATCCTTTTATAATCAACCAGTAATTTAGGAAGTAAAAAGTTCCTCTGAGTTCTGTGAGCTGCTCTAGCAAATTAATCAAGCCCAGGAGGCGGTCGTTGGAACCTTCGACGTAGAGCTGGTCACTCAGAAGCACAGGTGACAACCTGGACTTGCAGTTGGCATCTCAGTGGGGGAAGAGAGGGCAGTCTTGTGGGATCCGATGCTGACTCCAGGTAGACAGTCAGAATTGAGTTGAATTGTAGGACACCCAGCTGGGGTGGGAGCCCTGCTTGGTGTGATGGGGGGAACCACCCACCCCCATATACACACACACACTGGAACTGGGTTCAGGCTTTTTACCAGTCTTGGGAGGACAGTAGGGAGTGGAGAGGACTGCGGTAAATAAGAGAGCTCAGCCCCTTGTAAACTGAGTAGCCACAGGCAGCATCAGCAGTTGTGGTCATCCAACATCAGCCTGACGCCATATTGCCGACCTTCCGCTTCTCCAGAGATGCCTGAAATGTGTATTTGCAGTCAAAGCTCCTGAGTTTTTAAATGTTGGCCCAAATTGAAGGGGGAAAAAAAAAACATTCAGCAGGTCACACAAAACGGATTCAAAGTCTACCAATTTGCCACCTGGATATAGGAGATTCCAACTGACCCCATGCTAAGTACCAGTAGTTCGTACGTCTACACAGTTCAGGAGACCCAGTGGGCTCTTGAAAACAAAGACCTTGCTTCACAACTGTTTAATCAAAGGGGAGATGCAAGGCGCCTTTTTTAACTGGAAAATAACAGTGCACCCTAATGAGTCACTCAGCGTCAAAGTGCATCGAATTCATCACCGCTGTTTTTGTTTTTTGAAAATGATTAAATATCCTTTTCTTTCCCTTTAGAGCAAGATCCAAGTGATAGCCGATCCATCAGCTTATCTGCTGATGTTTAACTACAGCATTTTGCATTCATTATTTTCTACTTAAATCATTCTTTGAAAAAGAAGAATAACTTCATCCTGCCTCTTGACAGCAGAGAAATTAAATGGCAAGACTTTAAGATGAGTGTTTCACCAACCAAACACCAACAGCAGATCCATAAAATTAAGCCAGAAGAACATCAATCCAAAATAAGGTAGATGGGGACAAGCCTCTGAAAATCTCCTCTCATTTCCAAAAGTTAGGAAACTTCTAAACTCAAAGACAACTTGACAGTTGGTACAACCACTTTAGAGAGCCGTTTGGCCACATGTAGAAAGCTGAAGATATGTACACCCAAGGATGCTGCAATTCCATTGCTAGGACAGACCCTGGAGCTTGGGCATCCCATTTTTTTACTCCAGTCCCCAGTAAGGAATAGATTTTGCAGGGCCACTCAGAAAAATCACACATGAACAACACTAAAGTTTCATGAAATAATAGTTTTCTTTATTAAATGCTATGGACTCTGATATTTTCTATTCTGTGCTAATCTATTCAATTTCCCCTTTTTTTTTAAATACTTGTCACTACTCATTAACAGTCACAACCCTCAGTTTAAAACCACTGTCCCAGAGGACCTGGTGCAAACATTTAAGATTGCACATACAAGAATGGGCACTGAAATCTAGAAAGGCAAAAATTTAACATAGGAAATGTTGCACTGAGGAGAAGAGACAAGTTGCAGAATGACCCTGATAGCATGATGCCATTTACATAGTTTGAAAATATGACATAGACACAGTTCTATGGAATTGTACCTGTCTTTGTCCATGGGGACTGCTCTAACGAAATACCACCCATTGGGTAGCTTATAAACAGCAGAAATTTACTTCTCCCAGTTCTGGAGGCTGGAAGTCTAAGATCAAGGTGCCAGCAGATTCAGTACCTGGTAAGGCCCACTTCCTGATCCTTAGATGGCAACTTTTTGCAGTGTCCTCACATGGTGAAATGGGGGAGGGACCTCTCTGGGGTCTCTATTATAAGGGCACAAATCCCATCATGGGGGCTCCATCCTTATCACCTCTAAGCATCTCCCAAAGGTCTCACCTTCTAATACCATCACCTTGAAGGTTAGGATTCCAGCATATAAATGGGGGGTGGGGGGGACACAAGCATTTGAACCCTAGCAGTATCTACGTAATAACATTATATAAACATTCATAAGAGGGAGAAGCATGTAATTCAGGATAGGGGTTAACTCTAAGGAGGAAGGAAGGAGAATACAATAAGGATAGTTTGTTGTTCATTTGGGGTTTTGTTTGTTTCTTTTTTGTTTTGTTTTGTTTTGTTGGCTGCGCTGCACCTGCACGGCCTGCTGGATCTTAGTTCCCCGACCAGGGATCACTGGGCAGTGAAAGTGTGGAGTCCTAACCACTGGACCGCCAGGGAATTCCCTTTGCTTTTGTTTTTTTAAGCTCTGCAGCAAATGTAGGAAAATATCAAAGTGTGACAAAGCTATGCAGCAGATAGATGGATATTTGTTACAATAGTCTCTATATTTTTAAATAGGCTTGAAATCGTTTTTTTTTTAATTTATTTATTTATTTTTGGCTGCGTTGAGTCTTCGTTGTTGCATGCGGGCTTTCTCTAGTTGCGGCAAGTGGGGGCTGCTCTTCATTGCGGTGTGCAGGCATCTCACTGCGGTGGCTTCTCTTGTTGCGGAGCATGGGCTCTAGGCACACAGGCTTCAGTAGTTGTGGCACGAGGGCTCAGTAGTTGTGGCTCGCGGGCTTAGTTGCTCCCTGCCATGTGGGATCTTCCTGGACCAGGGCTCGAACCCATGTCCCCTGCATTGGCAGGCGGATTCTTAACCACTGCACCACCCAGGGAGTCCCTTGAAATCGTTCTTAAAGAAAGAAGAGTAAAGAAAAACAAATTGTCCACTTAAGAGAGCAGAGAGCAGTCAGCTTCCTTGCTGTTTGGACCTGCGTGTGCAACGTGGTGGATCATGGGTGCCAGGGTATCTGCTTGTTTCCAGTTTTGCTTTGCTTCTCAGTGGTGGGTGTTTTAGCTTTGCCTCCATGCTCTTTCAAGAGTCACACAAGATTCTGGGATTGAATCTGGAGCCGTTGCTAATTCTCATAAAGCCTTGCTAGGATCCTTCCTACTAGAATAACCACCCACATGGAATTGTAAGCTCTGAAATGATTAGCTTTGCATTCTTAAAAAATATGTTTAATTCTTGCAAAGTCTCGCTATAGGGAGCAGAGCGGGAGCTGATTCTTACACAGGGGTTTAGTTTGAAAGACCACATGGATGGTAAAAACTACATGTCAGAAATAGCCTCTGAATATCTCTTAAAGTGGCCTTAAAGCACATTGTAGGTGTTGCTGAGAAAAGAATTTCTCTCTTTTTTGTTGTTGTTGTTTTGGTTTCAGTAAACTACACATAACCATTTTACAGCATACAATTCCGTGGCATTAAGTAGATTACAATGTTGTGCAAATATCACCACAATCTCATCCTGGAAGTTTTTCATCACACTGCAAGCAAACTCCTTACCCATTAAGCAATCACTCCCCATACTCACTTCCCCCCAGCTCCTGGCAATCTGCTTTCTACCTCTGTGGGTTTGTCTATTATGGACATTTCCTATAAATGGAATCATACAATATGTGACCTTTTGGATCTGACTTCTTTTGTTTAGCATCATGTTTTCAAGGTTCTTCTACATTGTAGCCTGTGTCAGTGTTTCATTTCCTTTTTATGGTTGAATAATAGTCTACTGTATAGATGGACCACATGTTCCTTTTTTTTAATCTTTATTGAAGTATAGTTGATTTACAATGTTGTGTTACTTTCTGCTGTACAGCACACTGAATCAGTTATACATATACATATATCCACTCTTTTTGAGACTCTTTTCCCATATAGGTGGACCACATTTTCTTAATTCATCCAGAGATGTGTTAGAAATCAGAACCCTTGTAAATTGCTGGTAGGAAAGTGGAGTGGAGCAGCTGCATTTCCTCAGTCAGTTATACACAGAATTACCTTATGACCCAGCAATTCCTAGGCATCTACCCAAAATCATGAAAAACAGGTGTTTGAACAATACACGAGTGTTCACAGCAGCACTATTCACAGTAAACAAAAGGTGGAAATGACCCAGATGTCCATCTTTTGTTTTCGGTAGCTGGCTTGTGTCAGGGTCATGTTACATGAAAATTTGAGATCTGCAAGCCCCAGGATGGCAGTCAGTGTGTGGAGATGCTCAGGGTACGAGAAACCAAGGGAAAGTGTATCCAGATCAAGGAAGGGCGGGCCACCCTCCTGTCTCATGCTCCCTCCAGGGCAGACTCTCCTGAGTAGATGGTGGGCAGGGCTATCTGCATTCAAGGTCTTATTTGGGTTTCCTTCCCTCATCGGTGCTTTCAGCCAAATATCTATTGGCTAAATGAGTATGTGGCATGAATCCCTGATCCCTGTGTCCACCAGAATTATCCACCCAAACACATCTGTGCTCTGCAGATGAGTTGTGCTTGAGGGTCAAAGGCCACCTGGAGCCCAGAGAGAACCCTCCCAGGTGGCGGAATGGACTTGCACCCCCTCCTGGGGAGATCACTCTGAGACTTGGAAAAGAAGATGGGCTGCCGCAATCCCACTAATGGGCATATACCCTGAGAAAGCTATAATTAAAAAAGAGTCATGTACCACAATGTTCATTGCAGCACTATTTACAATAGCCAGGACATGGAAGCAACCTAAGTGTCCATCGACAGATGAATGGATAAAGAAGATGTGGCACATATATACAATGGAATATTACTCAGCTATAAAAAGAAACGAAATTGAGTTATTTGCAGTGAGGTAGATAGGCCTAGAGTCTGTCATACAGAGTGAAGTAAGTCAGAAAGAGAAAAACAAATACCGTATGCTAACACATATATATGGAATCTAAAAAAAATATGGTTCTGAGGAACCTAGGAGCAGGACAGAAATAAAGACGCAGATGTAGAGAACGGACTTAAAGACACAAGGAAGCGGGAAGGTTAGGCTGGGACGAAGTGAGAGAGTAGCACTGACATATATACACTACCAAATGTAAAATAGATAGCTAGTGGGAAGCAGCTGCATAGCACAGGGAGATCAGCTCGGTGCTTTGTGACGACCTAGAGCGGTGGGATAGAGAGGGTTGGGAGGGAGATGCAAGAGGGAGGGGATATGGGGATATATGTATACATATAGTTGATTCACTTTGTTATACAGCAGAAACTAACACTTTGTAAAGCAATTATACTCCAATAAAGATGTTAAAAAAAAAAAAAAAGATGGGCTGGAACCACTCCAGCCACTCAACTGTAAATAGTTCCGCTGTAGATCTATATTCCTGGGAGGGGGACAAAGGAAGAAGGGGGGAAGTGTACCCCTCTGCCAGGGCTGCCGTAACAAAGTGGCTTAAGCCACAGAAATGTATTTTCCCACAGTTCCGGAGGCTGGAAATCCAAAATCAAAGTGTTGGTAGGGTTGGTTCCTTCTGTGGGCTTCAAAGGAGAATCTGTTCCTTGTCTCTCCCCTGGCTTCTGAGAGTTTGCTGGCAATCTTTGGTGTTCCTTGGCTTGTAGAAGCATCACCCCAATCTCTGCCTTCACCTTCACATGGTGTTCTCCTGCCTATGTGTCTGTGTCCAAATTTCCCCCTTTTGTAAGGACACCAGTCATACTGGATTAGGACCACCCTACTCCAGTATGACCTCATCTCCTTAGAACTTTTCTCCGTCTTATAGTAAATACTTATTATTGTCTGTTTCCTCCCACTAGAATGTAAACTTCACAAGGGAGAGACATTGAGTGAATAAATGTTTCTGGGCAGTCCTGGACCCTGGTGTTGGCTGGTGTGTCCTTGCTGGGGACCAGGGTGGACATGTCTAAATCCTCTCCCTGGAGAAACTGGGAGACCGTCCTGGCCCCGGATGGGCAGGGCTGGGGGCTCCACTCCTTTCTGCACCCCAATCTTAGTGGCAACCAAACCCAACTCTCTCTTTCCTCTCTTGGAAATCAAATGCAAATATCTCCCCAGATAATCACAGAGATGTCACTCAAAAGAGCAAGAAAGCAGGGCCTCCCAACCAGGTGGCCTCAGGCAGGGGGTTTGCAATGCTACAGTGTCACTCTGGAAGGGACGACTTGAGCAGTCCCTGTCGGGAACCAGAGACAAGGGCCCCAATCTGTCCGTCTGCTTGCAGCGATGGGGTGAGGAATGGCTCAGGTACACTGAGGGGGTATTCCTCAGGGTTTCCAGAACACTTAGTGAAGCAAGAATCCAAGGCTGGCTCAACCACCGCAGGCCCTCCTCTCATGCACTCTGAGTTTCATACTGAAAAGAAAACACAAAAAACCTTCAGCGTGACGGGGAGCTCTTGGCCCCCAGCCTCACTGTATCAGGCCAATGTGTGAGCAGTATGCAAACTACCCCAGGAATAAACAACAAAGGGAATTTAGTGCAGGGCATTGGTTGCCCAGGTGACAGCAAATGTGAAAAGTAGGATGGGATGGTGAGAAAGCAGAGATCAGAAGAGCAAGAAGCCAGGACCACCTCCAGGCTAGAGGAGCAATGGGGGGAGGTGGGCGGACAGGAGCCCAAGGACCCCTGGATGGAAACTGACCACAGCCACCCCTCCGGCAGGAGCTGGGCTGTGAGGAGGGTGCAGTCACCGCCGGGGCCAGCGGCAGAAGGGATGTCTCCACCCTGCCTCCTTTTCCTCCCACCCTCTGCTCTCCTGCAGTGGTGCCCCCAGGCCACACCCAGACGGAAGCCCGCTGACCCAGCATCCGGGCACCTAAGCCCGGGAGACACACATCACAGATTCCAATTTTGCGGGATTGCAAATACACACGGGGGTACGCAGAACGGCATCGCCCGAAGTCATCCACACCCTGACCCCCAGAACCTGTGATGCCTTAGGTTGCCTGTCAGATGTAGACACAACCTTCGGTAGACACTGGCTCGAGCTCAGCTGGACGCTTCCCAGAGCTCCAACCCACCAATCAGGCACCACCTGCTCTTCCCTCGGCCTAGAAAGCCCCTCCCCAGGTCATCTCGTGGCTGGCTCTTCCTCGCTCCCATTTCAGAGCCAATGGTGCTTCCCACACAGACCTTCTCCGCCCATCCTACCTACTGCAGCCCCGTCCCCATGCCCGTCACCCTCCGTCACATGACTCTAGTTCTGCTCTGTGGACACGCGTTTCACTGTGTGCAATGGCTAAAGTGAAACTCTGATGGATGATGTGATGCCCAAATCTCCAGTGTACCCACCGACCATCAACACTGCAGCTGAGGTCCCTCTCTGTTAAGGGGTGGCAGAAGTCCAGGACGTGAGGCGTTCCTAACTAGATCATCCTTCATTATTCATGCAGCCAGTCATTTTTATTTAGCACCTACTATGTGCCAGGCATGGCGCTGGGCAACAGCGACTCTGTGTGGAAAGACACACAGATCCTTCAGTCCTGGAGCTCACAGACTAGGTGCAATTAGTGTGGGAACTGAAAATGGAGCAGCAAGGAAAATCCCAAGTACGTTTTGCAGACAGTCTACCACACGGGAAGGGGACCATGACTCCCACCCTTAAATATGGGCTGCGTTGCGACTTCCTTTCCAAAGAGGACGGTGCGGACAGCAGGGGATGGCGAAGCTTCACAGTGGGGAAACCTAGCAAACACTGGCTGCCACCAGGTCACCAAGGTCAACATCAACAGTGATAAAATAGTGTTGGTCGTGGGTACTCTCGGTATGATGTGATGAAAATGACACTTCACCTCTGTGGTCTGCCTCCCAAAAAACGCATAACCCCAGTCTAATTAGGAGGGGGGAAAAAATCAGGCAAATTCCAGTGGGGGGACATCCACAAAATACCTGACCAACACTCCCCCCCAAACCCATCGAGGTCACCAAGAACAAGGAATGTCTGAGAAACTGTCACAGCCTGAAGGGACATGATGACTAAATGTGATGTGGTGTGCTGGGTGGAATCCTGGGGTAGAAAAAGGACGTTAGGCGAAAACTTTAAAAAATCTGAATGAAGTATGGAGTTTCGTTAATAATAATATATCCATATTGGCTCATCAATTATACCAAACGCAATTTACTAATGCAAGGTGTTAATAATGGGGGAAAGTGGGTGTGAAATGGTGGGGAACTTATATGGGAAATCTCAGCTCCATTTTTCTGTAAATTTAAAACTGATCTAAAAAATAAAGTCTAAAGTAAAAAAAAAAAAAACCCAACAAAAAGAAAAAGAAAAAATAAAGTCTACTGATTAAAAAGTGGATCTTCTGATGAGACGGAGGAACGTCTTTGGGGGAGGAAGGCTGCACGTCCTTCCCGCAAACAGCATCAAGTGGCTTTAAATACTTATGTCTGGATACAGGTGACAGAATACAGAGCCACGTTGCACCTGGACCCACGGAAAGCAACAGAGGACGCTGGCCATGGAGCTGGATGAAACCAAATCAAATGTCCTTTCAAAAAACATGGAGGTTTCTGCTCACACAGGAAAAAAAAAGGTAACCAGGTGTACTACCTTTTCTGTAGGTTTACAGGAATGGATGCTTGGTTGAGGCAGGTTGCATTAAATGAATACTTCCCAATCACAGAGTATTTTCTCCAGGAAACCGTGAGGGAAGTGTAGGGGTGGAGGGCTCGGGGGAAGCGCTCAAAGGTTCATTTGATTGCTTTTGTCAAAGACTTGCACCAGACCTGAGGAAGGTTTCCTAGTTCCAATGGTCAATTTGGTCAATGACATCTATAATGTCATCATAATAAATATGTCAAAATAAGTAAATAAATACATCACAATAATGACATGAAAATGATTTAATGGAGCGGCTGGGGTTTCTGACAAATACCAACCTAAAAGGTCAAACAAAGAGTCATTCCCAAGAGCATCAACTTTGCAGGTTACCCTCGATTAATTTCATGAACCGCCCATGAGAAATCTGTTGCAAAGGCTCCCATGGCAGATCACCATTTGGGCAGACTTTTGGAAAGAAAGCCTCCCGTCTCCTCTGGCTCAATTTCTGCCTTCATCGGGGAACTACAGAAGTTAAATCCCACAGCAGAAATAAAATCTGCACTCAGGAAGAAAGGGCATGTCTGAATCTCCATGATACTTGAGTGTCTGAGAGAAACTCTGTTCTCTATTTCTATTTCACAAAGGACCCAAAATGCATGAAGCTGACAAAGCAATGATTAAGGCTGAGCTTCCTATAGCCTCAAACAATGTTGCTTAAATTGGGGAATTGGGGAGGCCACCAAAATCCTGCCCAAGTGTTGACCTTTGGCAGAGTTTCTCTTCAGCACCACTCTCTTCCCTTTTTCCCTGGTGCTGGGGAAGGAGTCTTGGGCTTAGAATGATCTGACATATGTTTGTTGAGTGCCTACTGTGTGCCAGGCACTGTTCTAGGATCTTGAAATCTGGGTTCAAATCCCAGATCCAGCAGTCCTAGCTATGGACCGAGCTGTGGACCCTTAATATCTGAGCCTCACTCTCCGCATCTGTAAGTGGGGTTATTTGTGCTACCTTCTTCACGGGTATATTTTGATAATTCACAGGGATAATATACAGCATAGAACCTGGCACAAAGTAGGTGCTAAATAAGCGTTGCACTTAATAGGATCTGCTTCCAATACCCCCTGAAAACTCCTCCCACGTTGGCACCTTTCGAGACTATTCAAAACGGCCCCATCCAGGTCTACTCTCCACAGATGCTCCACATTCTGAGACAATCCAACCACTATCAAACTTGTGCATTAAAGAACCTTCTAGAAAACGAATACAACACAGTGTTAGTATTATTTAAAGAATGGCTTAATAGGGCGCCTTCTCAGAATTGTTTAGGTTTAAACTTCCACTCATCCTTTAAGGACCAATTCAAATGTCACCTCCTCTGAGATGACTTTTCCTCCATTGCATCCTCTTTGTTCTGCTGCACTTGCGCTCTTGTCCTAAAACTGTGCAGAGCGCCACCTACTGGCTGAGTTCGCTGTCCCAGCATCTGTCTCTTGCACCAGAGTTCTGAGCATCTTGGGTGACAGAGAGAACCCTGCTTCTAAAAAGACCATAAAAAGTCAAGCCAATTGTTTAGACTTGCTGAGACAGGCAACAGGGAACCACTAGGTGGTGATGAAAGCGGTATTTTAAGATTAGTCTGGCAGCTGGTAGCAGAATGGATTAGTGGGGAGAGACCACAGTCAGAGGCCATGTGGTGGCCACAAGGGATTTCTAGGAATGAGCCTGCCAGGAATACAGTCCTCAGCCAGCAAGGCCCTCCTGGTCAGCAGGAGGACTCAGAGACATAAAGTAAGACACATTTTTTCAGCAACCACACCCATACACCCAAATATAAAGGTTTCTGCTCCAAACTAGCCATACTGAGAATTAGGAAAACTTCTTCATCAAATAAATGTAGCCACTTTGAAACCTATGAACTTATTCCCTACATGGTATCACTACTCAGAATGTATATTTGATTAAGAGAATGAAAAGACAAGCCACAGACTGGGAGAAGATATTTGCAAAGCGCATAACTGATAAAGGATGGGTATCTAAGATCTACAAAGACCTCTTAACACACAGCAATAAGAAATAACAACCCAATTTTTAAAATGGGCCAAAGATCTGATCAGACACCTCACCAAAAAAGAGATACAGATGGAAAATAAGCCTATGAAAACATGCTCCACATCTTATGTTCTTAGGGAGTTGCAAATTAAAACAACAGTGAGAAACTACTGCACACCTATTAGAGTAGCTAAAACCCAAGACACTAACAACAAAATATCTGTGAGGATACCGGGCAGAGACAGGAGCTCTTATTCTTTGCTGGTGGGAATGCAAAATGGTGCAGTCACTTTCAGCCACAGTTTGGCAGTTTCATACAAAACTAAACATAGTCTTACCATAAGATCCAGCAATCACGTTCCTTGGTGTTTACCTAAAGGAGTTAAAAACTTAAGCCCACAAAAAATACACACACAGATGTTTATGGCAGCTTAATTCCCAACTGCCAAAACTTGGAGGCAATCAAGATGTCCTTTGGCAGGTGAATGGATAAATAAACGGTGGTTCATCCAGACAATGGAATATCATTCAGTGCTGAAAGGAAAAGAGCTAGCAAGCCATGAAAAGACGTGGAGGAACCTTAAATGCATGTTACTAAGTGAAAGAAGCCAATCTGAAAAGGCTACATTCTGTGATTCCAACTCTATGACATTCTGGAATACGCAAAACTATAAGGATAATAAAAAGATCAAGGGTTACCAGGGGTTTGGGGTGGAGGGAGGGAAGGATGATTAGGTGGAGCCCAGAGGATTTTTAGGGCAGTGAAACTATTCTGTATGATGCCGGCATGGTGGATACTTGTCATTATGCATCATCCAAACCCAGAGAATGTACAACAGAAAGAGTGATTCCTAATGTATACTGTGGACTTTAGTTAATAAGAATGCATCTTTATCATACTAAGTGAAGTAAGTCAGACAGAGAAAGACAAATGTCATATGATATCACTTCTATGTGGAGTCTAAAATATGACACAAATGAACTTATTGACAAACAGAAGCAGACTCACAGACTTTGAAAACACACTTATGGTTCCCAAAGGGGAAAGGTGAGGGGGGAGGGATAAATTAGGAGTCTGGGATGAATATATACACACTACTATATATAAAATAGATAACCAACAAGGACCTACTGTATAGCACAGGGAATTCTACTCAATATTCTGTAATAACCTATATGAGAAAAGAATCTGAAAAAGAATGGATATCTGTGTATGTGTATCTGAATCACTTTGTTATACACCTGAAACTAACACAACATTGCAAATCAACTAGACTCCAATATAATATAAAAGTTTAAAAAAGAAAGAATGCATCCTTAATATTGGCTCATCAATTGTAACAAATGTGCCACATTAATAATGCCAGCTGTTAATAATGGGGAAACTGTATGTCGGGGAGTAATATGGGAATTTCCTGTAATTTCCACTCAATTCTTCTGTAAACCTGAAACTGCTCAAAAAAAATCTTAATATTTTTTAACTGTATATTTGGATACTCTTTGTATCAGTCAGGATAGACTATTCATGTTGTGGTAACAAGTGAATTCAAACCTCGATGGCTTAACAGGCACATGACAAGATGCTCAACATCGTTAGGTATCAGAGAAATGCAAATCAAAACCATAATGAGGTATCACCTCACCCTGTTCAGAACGTCTACCATCAGAAAGTCTGCAAATAATAAATGCTGGAGAGGGTGTGGAGAAGAGGGAACCCTCATGCACTGTTGGTGGGAATGTAAATTGGTGCAGCCACTATGGAAAACAGTATGGCAGTTCCTTTAAAAACTAAAAATAGAGCTACCATGTGATCCAGCAATCCTACTTCTGGGCTATCAGGAAAAGACAAAAAGTCTACTTCAAGAAGATACATGCACCCAATGTTCACAGCAGCACTATTTACAATAGCCAAGACATAGAAAGTACCCATCAACAGACAACTGGTTTAAGAAGATGTGGTGTGCATATAAAAAATGGAATATTACTCAGCCATAAAAAAAGAATGAAATATTGCCATTTACAGCAACATGGATAGACCTAGAGAATATTATACTTAGTGAAGTAAGTCAGATAGAGAAAGACAAATACTATATGGTATCACTTATATGTAGAATCAAAAAATAATACACATTGAAAACGAGCAGGGCCCTGAGGGGCCCTCACATGTACAAAGGCCCTTCCATGTGCCCTGTCTCTTGTTTGTAGAAAAGCTGTAGTCTCCCAGGCCTCCCCTGAGTCACTAAAAAGCAGGCTCAGGCAGTTAATGGTTAGGGCAATAGCATCACAGAATCTTTAATTCCTCCCTGAAGGACTTAGATAACAGTGTCTGACGCACATTCCTGAGTTGTTCTGCAGATGCTAAAACAGCCACCAGAGGGAAAAAGCTAATGGCATGATAACCATGACACAAGCTGCTCCATCTAGAGGAGTACTGAATCCACGGCTTGCACGATTCCAGGAACTGGCCTCAAGAAAATGGGAACAAACCAACACTGGAGTTGAAGATTAAGTGTGCTTAAAACAATCAAGATGACGCTGACCAGACCACCAGACCACCAGCTTCAAGATGGCTGCCAGAGCTGACGGTGCTGCTCTGCACGTGGCCCCCACCTGCGCACCCTGGAAGCTTTCCTTTAAAAGCTCTTGCCCCCTGATCGGCGATGGGGAGATCGCTTGGAGGATGCTAGTCTGCCATCTTCCCGGGGTCACCAGCTTCCTGAATAAGGCATTTTTCTTTTTCCACCACCCCTTGCCTCTCAAACATTGAATTTTTGAGAGACAATGGGCAGCCGAACCTGAGTTCGGTTCCGGCTCAGGCAGGTAACGAAATGACTCTAGATATAAAACAGAAACAGACTCAGAGACACAAAACAAACTTGTGGTGACCAAAGGGGAAAGGAGGAGGGATAAATTAGGAGTTTGGGATTAACAGATGCAAACTACTGTACATAAAATAGATAAGCAACAAGGATTTACCGTACAGCACAGGGAATTATATTCAATATCTTCTAATAACCTATAAAGGAAAATAATCTGAATACACACACACACACACAAATCACTTTGCTGTTCACCTGACACTAAAACAATCTTGTAATTCAACTATACTTCAATTAAAAAAAAAAACCCTCAATGGCTTAAGGTGACCAAGGTTTAATTCCCACTCATACTACCTGCCTCTGCCAGGCCAGCAGTGGGTACTGCTCTGGGCAGTCACAGGACAAAGACTCTCACTTTAACCGAACTTGAGACTGGCTCCTCTGAGCCCTCCCTCCTCTTGAGGGTGGCCGTGTCCTTGCCACACCTGCGTAGCCCAATTACAGCAAGAATCCTGCTAAGTCAGTTGAGAGACATCCCACCCCACCCCCGATGGCTGATCACCCCCACACCCAATCAGATTCCTCACGCCCACGCTTGCTGTCTGATCAGTCCGGCCTGCCCTCAGCAAGAATCTGGTTTGGTCAGTCTAGCAAGAATCCCCTTACCCTCACTGTCTCCTTTTGGCAATCTGCCATCTACCGACCCCACGCCCACTCTGTTCCTTGGCTGTGAACCTCCAGCTGTCTTTACTGTATTGGGAATGGAGCCCAATTCTACCCTGGGGTCTCTCTTCCCTCATTGCAATGGTTTCTGAATAAAATCTCTCTCCACCACTTTAACCAGTGTCTGGCTCTGGTTCTCTCTGACACCACTCAGAGGCTGGGCTGATGGGTGGCCTTTTTTTAATATTTATTTATGTATTTATTTGGCTATGCCGGGTCTTAGCTGCTGCATATGGGATCTTTTTTAGTTGCAGCATGAGGGATCTAGTTCCCTGACCAGGGATCGAACCCAGGCCCCCTGCATTGGGAGCGCGGAGTCCTACCCACTGGACCAGCAGGGAAGTGCCTCACGGGTGGGTTTTGACAGAGCCTTTCACGCATCCTGCTCGCCCCTACACCATCCCTCCTCCGGTTGGGAGCCCTTGACTTGAAAGAAAATGATGACTGGATGGGACAACACAAAAGCCTACAACATCGCTAAAGTCAGAATACAAAAATAACAAAAGAAACAAAACAAAAAAACACTAAAGACAACAAGTGGGGAAAAATATTTGCAGTCAAACATGACAAAAATTGTTAAACTTCACCAGAAATTATGTCAATGCAAGCAGACAGCCATATTTCAACTATCAAATTATCTTTTTAAGGCAATGCCCAAAGTTGGCAAAGGAACGGAGAACTGGGCACTCTTACACGGAGCTGGCAGTGTAAACTGGCAGGAAAATTTCACAAAAGCATCACAAACTTAAAACATAGTCATGTCTTTTGAACCTACCCATTCACTTGTGGCTTTCTCTCCCAAAGACTTATCTACAGGAATATGCAACAGACCTTTTATGTTTAAAAAAAAAAAAAAAAAAAGAATGCTTAAAAGGAGGAAAAAATACATCATACAAATGGCCAGCAGCAATGTTTTAAAGAGGAAAAAACGAAACATGGTAAATGAATAAAACACACCTCTATAATATCAACAGAATACTATATACCACTGTTAAATATTACATTAAAAATTACAGGTTCATGGAAAGGCCCCATTTATTTGAAATTGTTAGAAAACAATGTTTATGTGTGCATATTTGTAGTTTTGGGGGGGAGGAATCCACCACTTTCCTCAGTTTTTCAAAAGGGTTGATAATTCTTTTTATGGTTAAATATCTAATGACATGAAAAGATGCTGCCATGTATTTATTCTACATTATTACAGAAAATGACAGCTTTCAAAGGTAAACAAATTCCAGTATTGACAAAAATCATGTATTTATGTACATTCATATACATGTGAACGATAAGCATGTGCAGATATACTCACCAAAATAGTAACAGTGGCTGACTATGACTCATACATTGGTTCAGAGATGACTTTTATCTTCTCCATTTCACTCAGTTGTATTTTCTAAATTTTCTACAGCTAAACATCTATTACTTCTGAAGTAAGAAGCTTTCTACTACACTTAGGCTGAAACTAGCCAGCTGCATAAATGCACAAAGAGTTTCCCACTGGTTAGGAAAAGAGGAGAAATCTTTTTTAAATATTTCTTTTTTTCTTTTCTTCAGCTGGTCTGGTCCCTTTTGCGGGGAGGGGAGGACTCCTCTGTTTCCTATAGGTGAATTCTGTTGCCACTTTCTAGAGAGAATTACAAATGAGTCCAGGGCACGATGCATTTCTATACATCAAATTGTGATTTTTGAACTGTTGTGATAGCTGGTACTCAGAGGTCTCCAGGCATGCAGTGGCAAATGCTATTGTAAATCCAAGAATTCTGTGCTCTAAGTCAATTATTTTCCAATCCTAAAACTGTTTAAAAAACAAAGTACCGGGCTTCCCTGGTGGCGCAGTGGTTAAGAATCTGCCTGCCAATGCAGGAGACACGGGTTCGAGCCCTGGTCTGGGAAGATCCCACATGCCGCGGAGCAACTAGGCCCGTGAGCCACAACTACTGAGCCTGCGCGTCTGGAGCCTGTGCTCCGCAACGGGAGAGGCCGCGACAGTGAGAGGCCCGCGCACCACGATGAAGAGTGGCCCCCGCTTGACGCAACCAGAGAAAGCCCTCGCACAGAAACGAAGACCCAACACAGCCAAAAATAAATAAATAAATTTAAAAAAATAAAAAAAAACAAAGTACCTTTATCTTCTTTATGGTGCTTAAATTCATTAACATTTCACTTATTCCTGTATCCCTGGCTACACATTAAAATCACGAGGGTTTTTTTTTTTTTTTTAAATAACAATGCCTGTGACCCAATTGGGGGTTAAGGTCTAAGGAGTGTGTGGTTTTTAGAGACTCCCAGGCTATTCTGATACACATCCAGGATTGAGATGCCTTGATTTATTCATTTGCCAAGTAGTCATTGAGTCCCCGTATTCGTTTCCTAGGGCTGCTTCAACAAATTACCAAAAACGTAATGGCCGAAAACAAGAGAGATTTCTTCTCTCGCAGTTCTGGAAGCCAGGGCTCCAAAATCAAGGTGTCATCAGGGCCTCCGGGGAGAGCCATTCATTGCCTTGCCCAGCCTCTGGTGGTACCAGGCTTCCTTGGTTTGTGGCTGCATCCCTCCCGTCTCAGCCTCCATCTTTACGTGGCCTGCTCCTCTGTGTGTCCATCTTATACGGACACGTCGTTGGATTGAGGGCCTGCCCAGATAATCCAGAATGATCACCTCTTCTCAAGATTCTGAGTTACCTCTGTAAAGACCCTTTTTGCAAATAGGGTCACATTCACAAGTTCCAGGGATTCGGACGTGGACACATCCTTTGAGGGGCCACCCTTCAACTCACTACAGCGCCTATTTCCACATGCTAGATGGTCTGCTAGTGCTGTGCACGCTGCTTTTTACTGAGTTTTCCGTCCACTTGAGGCAAGAGAGCTGAAAGATGGGGTGTGGGGGGGAAGGAGGGTGCACAGCAGGGGCATCTCCTCGTGCCTCGTGAAGAGCCCAGGGTCATGGACAAGAGCGCGGACCCGAAAGGCAGAGTGCTTTGGCTACTTACTGGTTCTGAGACCTGGGGGAATCACTGAAACTGTGCCTCAGTTTACACATCTGTTGAATGGGAATGAAAATAGTTATCTGCCTCCTAGGGCTCTAAGATTTCTGACTCTTATAAGTGTGTTTACCCGCAAAGACTTACAATGGTGTCAGGCGCCGAATGATATGGTTTTTCAAGAAGTTTTTCAAATAAATCAGGAACACAATCCCACAAAACTGCCCTCAGAGACATACTATAACGTTCCACGTGTTCTATCTTTTACATCTCAATAAAACATTTTACAGAAGGAAAGTAACCACCCTGAACTGAGTCTGGTGGGAAAAATCTACTTATACTTCTTAGAAACAGAGGCAACTGTTACCACCACTGACCTGTCTTCCTCCTCCTCCTCCCCCTCCCTCTTCCCCTCCTTTTCTTCGTCTTCTCCTTCTCCTTCCCCTTCCCCTCCCCCTCCTCCTCCTCCTTCTCCTCCTCTTTCTCCTTCTTCTTCTCTAACTTGAATAAGACGCCTTAAGCACAATAAAAGATTTAGCCTGGTTCATGTTTCACGGATCCATAAAATGACACACGACCTGGTGACTTTTCCTCTATTACCACTGTTTGTTCCTTAAGGTTCAACTGCTAAATTTCACAAAAAGCAATGAGTTAGTCAAGTTAGTTGAGAGGGTGATCCCTTCTTCTGCTCAACCCGTTATAATCACTTCTGGATTACAGCAGGCGGAGAAAAACTCCTGAAACATTGAATCCAGATGTTCAAACATGGTAACACTTCACAGTAAACATTTAACTTTGATGTCCATTTCACCTTCAACTGGGCTACAGTCATGTGGGGTGTGTCTATTTCTTTTTTTTTTTTTTAAATTTACTTTCATACTTTTTTTTTAATTAATTAATTTATTAATTAATTTCTTTATGGCTGTGTTGGGTCTTCGTTTCTGTGCGAGGGCTTTCTCCAGTTGCGGCAAGCGGGGGCCACTCCTCATCGCGGTGCGCGGGCCTCCCACTGTCGCGGCCTCTCTTGTTGCGGAGCACAGGCTCCAGACGCGCAGGCTCAGCAATTGTGGCTCACAGGCCCAGTCGCTCCGCGGCATGCGGGATCCTCCCAGACCAGGGCTCGAACCCGTGTCCCCTGCATTGGCAGGCGGACTCCCAACCACTGCGCCACCAGGGAAGCCCCTGGGGTGTGTCTATTTCTTTCAAGAACTTTTCACAGAAAAATCTCAAAAATGGATTAACGAAAGTTTGTTTTTGCCATGCTTTTCATTCTATACAACAAATGTAAATTTAGGGTTTGGCTTTTCTATCCTACAGAGCAGCACAGACTCCCGTTTCCATGGTGCACCCCGGAGCTTCTCTCTGCCTCTGTACCAGCTTTCAGACGAGAATGAGCTCTGCATTGTGGTTTCTGACCACACAGAGTGGCACCTTATTTTCTCTGAGGTTTGGGTCCCAACGGCCAGACAGAAATCACTGAAGAAGCCACCTCGTCTCAACCTAGCTGGCTGCACGTGGTTTCCACACCAAGAGTCCATCATCCGGCTTTCATTTCTCTTGGTTTCGCTTTATCTGTTCTGAACACTTTCAAATTTGCTTATTTTTCTAATCCCTTCTCGCTTCGTTGGGCAATGCGACTCATTATCTTGTGGTTTCCATCTTTTTTTTTAAGATTTAATTTTATTTATTTTTGGCTGCGTTGGGTCTTCGTTGCTGCGCGCGGGCTTTCTCTAGTTGCAGTGAGCGGGGGCTACTCTTCTTTGCGGTGCACGGGCTTCTCATTGCGGTGGCTTCTCTTGTTGCGGAGCACAGGCTCTAGAGCGCAGGCTCAGTAGTTGTGACACATGGTCTCAGTAGTTGTGGCACACGGGCTTAGTAGCTCCGTGGCATGTAGGATCTTCCCGGACCAGGGCTCGAACCCGTGTCCCCTGCATTGGCAGGTGGATTCTTAACCACTGCACCACCAGGGAAGTCCCTTGTGGTTTCCATCTTTATTACTCACATTTCCTCACAATGAGTGTTCATTAAAATATTTTGAATTAAGACCTTTCTGCCTTCCTAACCGAGCCCATTGAGTCTTCCCATACTGACACATTTTTAATTCTTATCACAGAACTTCAGGCAGTTGGTACATTATATTCTATTAAAAACCCTATTCCACCCAAGGTTGTCACAATTCAGAGATTACAGCTTTCGGCGGGATGTTTTGTTAGGGATATATTCATAGATTCACTTTGTTAGCCTGACAAACACGGTCCATGAGCTGGTATTTCACACCTCATTTGATCTCACAATTCAACAACAGAAAAAAAAAGTATAAAAAGAAGCAATTATTTATTTAGATTATGGAAGCGATTTTAGAGGGATATTAGATAAGCATAAATTGTCATGCCAGCAACAATCCCTGCCCTTCTAACAGCCCAGGGAAGGGCAAAAACGGAAAGTGAAGCAAGAGAAGAAGAGGACGCTGCAATGTCTCATACTTATGTAACTCTGGTTATGTAACTACTTTTTTTCTCGTGTAACTTTTTTAATCTCTTCTAAAGAGAATGCAAAATTGATTCTCTCAGAACTGACAGTGATAACCACAGCCTGTGTTTTCCCTTCAATTTAAAACATCACCACTCCATCGGCCAGTATTTCAACCAAGTCAGTTTCCCATGTGCAGACCACGGAGACGGCCGTTAGAGACCCTCACAGTGATTTCTGAGGGTGTAAGTCCGGGCATCCCACTGGGGCTCCTCCAGCCCAACACGAGGGTCAGCAGGACTGTCGTAACTTCCTGGCCACCTCTTGTTTCTGCCCTCCCATTTTCCCCCAAGAACCCTCTCCCGTACTCTAAGCCCAAGTCATTCAGGTGGGTCCACCCATCCCCTACTTTTACAGCTGGCTACAGAGATTGGTTCGGAGTGAGTACAAGATCCATGTTACCCCAGGCAGATCCAGTGATGAGCAGCCCCAAGACTTGCGCTGGATGTGATGGGGCAGAACAGTGTTCTGACCAAGCCAGTAGGATTGATGCTGGGAAGCCCTGCTGGAGATGATGCTAACCCAGAGGAAAGACAAAGAGACAGGCTGCTAAGAATGCTGCATCCAGACGCCTCTGGCACCTGTCCCCCTGAATTTCTCCACGTGCACGAGGAGTCGAGGAGCCCTTTCTGCTTGGGCTTCGTTCGTGTGGTACCTAAGGGCATCAGTCAGACAAAGTCCACCGGATAAACACCCCAGCAATCAAGAGGAAGTCTTCCAGTGGAGTCAAAACAGAGATCAAGGGGGCTTCCCTGGTGGCGCAGCGGTTGAGAATCTGCCTGCCAATGCAGGGGACACGGGTTCGAGCCCTGGTCTGGGAAGATCCCACATGCCGCGGAGCAGCTGGGCCCGTGAGCCGCAATTACTGAGCCTGCGCATCTGGAGCCTGTGCTCTGCGACAAGAGAGGCTGCGGCAGTGAGAGGCCCGCGCACTGCAATGAAGAGTGGCCCCCGCTTGCCGCAACTAGAGAAAGCCCTCGCACAGAAACGAAGGCCCAACACAGCCATAAATAAAAAATAAATAAATAAATAAATAAATAAACAGAGATCAAGGCACAACCCTGGACAGATCCCAGCTTTAAGAAGCGTGGCAAATACTGCTCGCTGACCACCCTTCTCCCTGACATCAAAGACTATCTCTCAGTACAAAGCCTGAAAATAATACCAGATATTCAATTTTCCAGACTACCCTGCTTCTTGAGCAAAGGCATGGAACTACTGATGAGATCTTAGACTTCCAAGGAAAGTCTTCTTTCCAGCTGGAAAGGTCTTCTTTCCTGGCAAAAAGAGAAGCCCCCCTCCCTTCCGGTCGTTGTATACAACTAGATAAGTTTGTGATGCCTGGAACTGCTGCAGCCATCTTGCAGCCATGAGGAAACAAGCTGGAGGATGACAGCCAGTGAATTGGGCATGATAGAGTAGAAAGACGGAATGCACCTGGGTGACACAATTGTGCTGCTGGATTAACCAACCACGGAACCACCCACCTCCAAACTTCTTGTCACATGAGATGACAAAATCCTATTTTTGCAGCCACTTTTAGGTGAGAATTCTAGTACTTGCAACTGAGCAAATATAAAAATCCTAGACTCTTTCCAGGTATCGACAGCTCAGGATAGGGGAGTGTTCAGACAGTAGATTCAGATTTCCAGGGAAACCATGGGTCACATGAGGCTGCAGAATAAAAGCTCTGTCAAGGGATGTAAAGGACGATGACCAGGATGTTGAGTGGGAGTGAGAGGAACCCAGATCACCTGGTCAATATTCCTAATCAGAGGCTTTTGATCACTCAACCTGAGTCACTTCCCTTTGAAAGAGCTCTTCAAAATCAGGCAGAACAGAGTTCTAGATGAGGTTGGCTGAGGTCGCCCAAGCAGAGACAGCCCTCAGCCTAGAAATCCATTAGAAAAGTCAAGCTCCACACAATCTCTCCATTTCTCATGCTCCCACCCACCCACCAGCTCCCTCATTCATTCACCCAGTGCCCCTTTGGTGCCCAACATCATGGACCTCAAAGGGTTTTAAAACAAGAAAAGAGGGACTTCCCTAGTGATCCAGTGGTTAAGACTCCCGCCCTTCCATTGCAGAGGGCGCAGGTTCAATCCCTGGTCGGGGAACTAAGATCCTGCATGCTGCGCCGTGTGGCAAAAAAAGAAAAAAGAAAACAAGAAACGAAAGAAAAGAGAACAGGTTGTGACACTAGAAGATGATAAGTGAAAGATCTAAACAGGGCTCTATGGCAGCCTGAGGAGCGGGGGGGTCTCATCCTGGCTGAAGTGGGAGCCACTGGTGGTTCTAAAGCCAGGGGAACTGCATGGCCAACATTGCTCAGTCAAAAGGGAAGAGAAGAGAGGCCAAGAGACTGTAGAAAAGACTGTGGCAACAAGGGTGAGAGCTCGTTCTGCCTGTTGGGAGCCCAGATGCAAGATTATTAGCAACAACCTCCTTCTGCTTCCCAGGCAAGCTCAGCCCCATAAAACCCAAGGCTGCTCTCGGAGCTGGAGAAGACCTGCCAGCAGTGCCAAGTTCCCGAACCTCACATCCCGAGCCCATATGCCAATACCCGGGTGTGATAGCTGCAAAACAACGACCTTTAAGCACTGAGAGACAATTACTTGACAGCTAGAGGCACCCTCAGTTCACTCATAAAAAAGTACATTTCCCCCTTGCCTCTTAAATCATTTCTATTTCCCCCATTTCATTCTTCAGCTCTTTACTGCCAACAATAACAGGAACAATAATAAGATTTTAAAATAATGGTTCTCAAACCCTGCACTGTGAGAAATAGGCGTTCAGGTAATTTTTGAGATCGTCAACCTCATTAGGTCACTGATGTATAAAGAGCACAAAGGATAAAGCCCTCATCCTGCAGCACATCCAATAATACATTCAGAAGCTGTAGGACGGAGCTGAGCTGATGAACTCAAAGGAACACATCTCCCATTAAATGCAGAGGCACCAGAAAAATGGTACAGGTGAACCGGTTTGCCAGGCAGAAAGAGAGACACAGAGGTAGAGAACAAATGTATGGACACCAAGAGGGGAATGTGGAGGCGGGGGAGGGTGGTGGTGGGATGAACTGGGAGATTGGGATTGACATGTATACACGAATATGTATACAATGGATAACTAATAAAAACCTGCTGTATAAAAAAAAATTTAAATAAAAATTTTTTTAAAAAGGGCACAAGGGTTTCCCTGGTGGCGCAGTGGTTGAGAATCTGCCTGCCAATGCAGGGGACACGGGTTCGAGCCCTGGTCTGGGAAGATCCCACATGCCGTAGAACAGCTAGGCCCGTGAGCCACAATTACTGAGCCTGCGCGTCTGGAGCCTGTGCTCCGCAACAAGAGAGGCCGCGATAGTGAGAGGCCCGCACACCGCGATGAAGAGTGGCCCCCGCTTGCCACAACTAGAGAAAGCCCTCGCACAGAAACGAAGACCCAACACAGACATAAATAAATAAATAAATAAAATTAAAAAAAAAAAAGGGCACAAAAAAATAAAAATGCAGAGGCACCACTTTATTTATACAGTCATTATTTTCCTATCAGCGTTTGCAACCATCCCCAACCCTCCACTGCCGAGGTACCTTGAGCATCTCGGCGCTTACCTGCTCTGTGTGTCCGGGTGATGACCCACGCAGGTGAGGGTAGCTGCTGTCTGAACACTGTCATTGTCAATTTCTTCCTGGACTGCCCACTGGTCTTCGCTGCTGACTCTCACTGCGGTTATTTTCACACCTGCTGCTGCCTTAATTCTGTGGGGTAGAAAAAAAAAAATATATATATATATGACCATTTGAGTTCAAAACAGGGAGCAAAAAGGGAGCTAAAACAGATCTCCCCTTTCCTCTGGGACATGTAGGGAAGAGTGGCCATAATGCCTTTCCTTTGAAAACTAAGTGTCCTGTTATTTTTACAAGCGCCCCAAAGTAGGAGCCCCAGCGTTTTGCCACGTCTGTTAATTTTCTGTCTGATCGGTGTGTTGGGAACCAGATGGCTTTCTGTTTCAGGGGTCCTGTGGGCCGGAGACGAGACAGATGTGTCTGGTAGGCGTGGATGGAATCTGGGGCCCGGTTCTTCCCCTGGGGATGGGGAAGGGCCCCCATGAGGTGGGAGGGTCTGAGAGGCTGCAGGGGCTATGCCAGCCCAGGGGATGGTACCATCCAGGGAACCAAGGGGGAGGCAGGCAGCACTGATCACACTGTGAAGAGGAAACAGTGGGGCCACGCGGTCCTCAGAGGAGCAAAAGAAATACAGCATTCAGGCAGGCTAAAGTGGCCAAGTACTGCCTGGTACGATGTTTGCAGAACTCAATTCCCCAAGGAAGAATCCAAGGCCCCAGCTGCTTCATCCATTGAGCAAAGGCCAAAGAGAGTTCCCAGCCTGGACTGTCTGCCGTTTCTTCCCTGCTCCTAGAACGATCTTCATGTTGCTACTAACCAGAATACATCTCCTCTGTAACCACGGGGATTGCAAGGCAGCTTCCAAGTTCTCTGACAATGGCTTTCGGACTTGCCCAGATGCTGTGGACTTGTCTGGAGAACAGTCAGGAGGAAGACAGGGCCACGGAAAGCCAAGCTGCTTGCTGTGCCTTAACTAAATGTAAGTAATACGAAAAGGGTGTCATTGGACTTCCGGGTGCATGAACTAATGCTGCAGAGGGTCAGCACATGCTTGGCTGTGAAGGTACCTGAACCCCCTCTGCTTCCCAGAGGCCTGTGGACTAACGAGAAATGCCCAGTGAGGCTCTGGGCATCCTTTTCCACAGAGAAGGCAAAAGGAATGCCACGATGCAAAAAAATGGTATGTGTGCAGGAGTTACAGGAGCATCAGCAAAGACAGATCCATCAAGACAGACATTCCACTGCCACCAAAAACTTAGAAGCAAAGATTCCCTCCAAGAGATTTATTAATCAAATCCACACATAACAGCAGGGTCTAAGATGCAATTAAAAACATATGAATGAAGGTGAAAGGATACAATGGGAGGATACATCCACAAATCATATCTCTGATAAGGGTCTAGTATCCAGCATATATAAAGAGCTCTTGTAACTCAACAATAAAAAACTCAATCTGAAAATAGATGTTTCTTCAAAGAAGATATACGTGGCCAACAAGAACATGAAAAGATGCTCAGCATCATTAGTCAACAGGGAAATGCAAATCAAAACCACGAGATACCACATCACACCCACGAGCATGGCTATCATCAAAAAAGGGAAAATAATAAATGTTGACAAGGATGTGGAGAAACTGGAACCCCTGTACACTGCTGGTAGGAATGTAAAACGGTGCAGCCACTGCGGAAAACAGCTTTGCAGATGCTCAGAAAGTTAAACGTAGAATTACTATATGACTCAGTAATTCTACTCCTGCATATAGACCCAAACGAATTGAAAACAGATACTCAGGCAAACCCTTGTACATGCATCCCATGGCAGCGCTGTTCACAACAGCCAAAAGGCAGAAACAACCCAAATGCCCATCACATGATGAAAGGATAAACAAAATGTGATACATACGTATCGTGGAATACTATTCAGCCACAAAAAGGAATGAAGTGCTGATACATGTTACAATGTGGATGAACCTCAAAAACATCATTCCAAGTGAAAGAAGCCAGACGCAAAAGGCCATGTATTGTATGGTTCCATTTACATAAAATATCCAGAATAGGTAAATCCACAGAGATAGAAAGCAGATTGGTGGTTTCCAGGGGCTGCGAGGAACAGAACAAGGAGTAGCTGCTTAGCTAACAGGTATGGGGCTTCCTTTTGGGGTCATAAAAATGTCTTGGAACTAAATAGAGGTGGTGTCTGCACAACACTGTGTACTAAACGCCAGTGAATTATTCACTTAGAAATGGTACATTTTATGTTATGTGAAATTCGCTTCAATTAAAAAAGAAAGAAAAGAAGAAAAAACAGGTGAATGGACCCTCCCAGAAGCGACTGAAACTTTAAAAAAGGATTTATCAAAATCCAAAAAAGACCCAAAGAAGGGAATCCCTAAAGTCAGAATTTCAAGCAGCAGGAGAGAATGTTCTGGACTCAAGGGTTGTCCTAAAGCCCCTGATTTTGCTGCCTACCATAAGGAACCCCGGGGTGGAATTAGGGGACTCAAATACTTGCATATCTAATTAAATTTTTTAAAGTTTCTGCTTCCTGTATTCCCTTCTTATAGGACCTTGCACAGATGCTAAGACACACATCTGCTCGCTCTTGCATTTGGCATTCCTGACCCCCTCCAGAGATTCAGGCGCCATTCTTTGTCCCAACTGGGTGGTTCTTCCTGTTGAATTCTGGTGACTACATATGCTAACTCCTCAAAGCTTTCTTTCTTGCCATCACAAAGTTCCGGGAATTAATTTATGCAAGCCATGAATAGAGGCGTCCCATTGTGTCCCTGTTTCCAGCCATTCCATCTTGCTGCCAAAGGGGCAACTGGAGAGAATGTTCCAGAATGCATGTCTCCGTAAGCAGAGTCCTCCCACTATCAAGAGCACCTCCTCATTTCTACCAGTACTTGCCACTTTAATAGCTTATCACATTCTTCCACATACACGGATCACAGAGCAATTTGATCAAGCAGCCCCATGGTCAGGATGATTACTATTGTTCCCAATGTCCTGATGATCAAACTGTGACCCTCACACCCCCAGAGGGAGCGACCAGCTGGAAGTCACAGAGCTAGACAGTGACAGAGCCAGGATTAGAAACCAGATCCCCTGACTCTAAAACCCGCTCCCCTTCCCTCCTATTCTGCCCCATGCAGAGAATTCCCTGCAAAGGATACAAAATTAATGCACAGAAATCTCTTGCATTCCTATACAGTAATGATGAAAAATCTGAAAGTGAAATTAAGAAAACACTCCCATTTACCATTACAACTAAAAGAATAAAATATCTAGGAATAAACCTACCTAAGGAGACAAAAGACCTGTAAGCAGAAGATTATAAGACACTGATGAAAGAAATTAAAGATGATACAAATAAATGGAGAGATATATCATGTTCTTGGATTGGAAAAATCAACATTGTGAAAATGACTATACTACCCAAAGCAATCTACAGATTCAATGCAATCCCTATCAAACTACCACTGGCATTTTTCACAAAACTAGAACAAAAAAATTTCACAATTTGTATGGAAACACAAAAGACCCCGAATAGCCAAAGCAATCTTGAGAAAGAAAAACGGAGCTGGAGGAATCAGGCTCCCTGACTTCAGACTATACTACAAAGCTACAGTAATCAAGACAGTATGGTACTGGCACAAAAACAGAAATATAGATCAATGGAACAGGATAGAAAGTCCAGAGATAAACCCATGCACATATGGTCATCTTATCTTTGATAAAGGAGGCAAGAATATACAGTGGGGAAAAGACAGCCTCTTCAGTAAGTGGTGCTGGGAAAACTGGACAGCTACATTTAAAAGAATGAAATTAGAACACTCCCTAACACCATACAAAAAAATACACTCAAAATGGATTAAAGACCTAAATGTAAGGCCAGACACTATCAAACTCTTAGAGGAAAACATAGAACACTCTATGACATAAATCACAGCAAGATCCTTTTTGACCCAATTCCTAGAGAAATGGAAATAAAAACAAAAATAAACAAATGGGACCTAATGAAACTTAAAAGCTTTTGCACAGCAAAGGAAACCATAAACAAGACGAAAAGACAACCCTCAGAATGGAAGAAAATATTTGCAAATGAAGCAACTGACAAAGGATTAATCTCCAAAATTTACAAGCAGCTCATGCAGCTCAATATCAAAACAACAAACAACCCAATCCAAAACTGGGCAGAAGACCTAAATAGACATTTCTCCAAAGAAGATATACAGATGGCCAACAAACACATGAAAGAATGCTCAACATCATTAATCATTAGAGAAATGCAAATCAAAACTACAATGAGATATCATCTCACACCGGTCAGAATGGCCATCATCAAAAAATCTATAAATAATAAATGCTGGAGAGGGTGTGGAGAAAAGGGAACCCTCTTGCACTGTTGGTGGGAATGTAAATTGATACAGCCACTATGGAGAACAGTATGGAGGTTCCTTAAAAAACTAAAAATAGAACTACCATACAACCCACCAATCCCACTACTGGGCATATACCCTGAGAAAACCATAATTCAAAAAGAGTCATGTACCAAAATGTTCACTGCAGCTCTGTTTACAATAGCCAGGACATGGAAGCAACCTAAGTGTCCATCGACAGATGAATGGATAAAGAAGATGTGGCACATATATACAATGGAATATTACTCAGCCATAAAAAGAAACGAAATTGAGTTATTTGTAGTGAGGTGGATGGACCTAGAGTCTGTCATACAGAGTGAAGTAAGTCAGAAAGAGAAAAACAAATACCGTATGCTAACACATATATATGGAATCTAAGAAAAAAACAAAAAAGGTCATGAAGAACCTAGGGGCAAGATGGGAATAAAGACACAGACCTACTAGAGAATGGACTTGAGGATATGGGGAGGGGGAAGGGTAAGCTGTGACAAAGTGAGAGAGTGGCATGGACATATATACACTACCAAACGTAAAATAGATAGCTAGTGGGAAGCAGCTGCATAGCACAGGGAGATCATCTCGGTGCTTTGTGACCACCTAGAGGGGTGGGATAGGGAGGGTGGGAGGGAGACGCAAGAGGGAGGAGATATGGGGATATATGTATACATATAGTTGATTCACTTTGTTATACAGCAGAAACTAACATACCATTGTAAAGCAATTATACTCCAATAAAGATGTTAAAAATAAATAAATAAATACATACATACATACATACAGCAGTGTGGGCGTGTCAATCCGAAACTCCCTATCTCTTCCCCAGAAGAAATACATTCTAATTATTTTTGCCTTTGGATGGTTATGAAGCCCCAGGCATTCCTACCTGCCTAGGAGAGCTGGATGCTTCTAAGGATGAAGGTCAGGGAGGTGGTGGAGTTAGTGATGATGACAATGAACTAACTGTGAGAGTTTGGATGCCAATCACTGAACATCTGTGACTCACTTTCCTCATCTTCAAAATGTGTGCAATAATAATATCTACCTATAGCGTTGTTTGTATGAAGATTAAGTGAATCACTGTATATAAAGTGCTTAGAAGAACACCTGGGACAAAGAAACTGATCAGCGTTAGCTATTATGATTTTTCTCACCATGAACTACTGCATACTCTCCAGAGATCATACACTCGGGCATCAAGCCCCCTCCCTGTGAGATGTCCTTTGTAACTGCTCTAAGTCTCCACACAAGACCCCAGCCACCTCCTCTCTAGATATGATTTCCCTGATCTTACTCCTTTTCCTTGGCAGGAAATTCCTCTCATATCCCAAGACGGAGCAAACCCTCCATTTGCCGTAGTAAATCCTTTTATTTTATTTTTTTTCCATAAAGGTTACTCTACACTTGAACCCTCGACACTTTAGGTTCAAAGGACACCAGTGTGCACCTGACAAAGTCTCAGAAATTTTCTGTGATTGTAGTTGACCAAAGAAATAATCCAATTCTGGTTCATGTCTAGTCTACTTCAATGTCCAGAAGTGGGACCAGCTTTAGAAGTGGCTCACCACAAAGGTTCAAATGATGTCCCCACTTCCCTAGGCACCTGACTCTGTTCAGGTCTCACATATGTGGGTTTTGTGCACCAATGGGCTCTCTTCTTGTGGTCACAGTGTGGCTGCAACAGCTCTGGATCTCACCTCCTCATCCACAAGGGAAAAGCAAGACTCTCTCTCCTAGAACAAACTCCTGGAGCCAGGTTTTCATTGGTTGAATTTGATTGAGTACTCAACCTTGGACCTATAACTGTGGCCTAGGGGGGTGAAAGGACAATGCTTATTGGTTTGCCCAGTCAAGGACTGTCCTGCACTAAGAGTGAAATTAATCCCATCTGAACCATGTGGGAGGGGTTAGCAGGGAGTGGCTCCCAAAAGGAAATTCGAGTTACAACAGAAGAAATGGATGGTAGGAATCAAAACCACAAGCCTGAAGCCAAATTATTGAGGTTCTGCCTCCCTCCTACATACAAGTTATAAAATTGTTCCAAAATCCCAGTTCTTGGTCCAAATCCTTCCCAATTTTAGATTCTATTTGTTGGAACAATCTAAGCCCAGAAAAATCCATGTCTTGAATATTCATTAAGTTTGTTTTAGAGAAATATTTTTAGGGTTGGTGATATTCTTAACTCTTGTTATTTAAAAACTACAATAATCTAAACCTTGTGACAACGATTAATGGTCTCAGCCCTGTAATGAGCTTGAGGGATTTGGGGGCTGATCAAGGGAAAGATATGACCACAAGGTGGCAGTAGCATGCAACAAGCTTTACCTAGGCAACAATTTGACAAGTTTGTGTGATGCGTAAGTCCCTCATAGCCCAAGACCTTCCAAATGACATGGCATGAGGGCACCTAGCCAGAAGGGGAGGAGGGCAGGGAACCCCAGGGAGAAGAGGATCAGAGAGGGCGCTTACATGTCACTAAGCAGCACTGTGGGATGTCTCCAGGTCAAACAGCTCCAAAGGGCAGCTGCAGCTCGAGGTCTTACAGCTACAAGGTCTATGGCTAACAGACATTGGGAACAGTTTTGCAGGGTATGCAGAGCAGGCTCTAAATGGCTAAAATAGGCTTATTTAGGGTATATTGAAAACAATTAGATGTGTAAAAAATTGAGTTTGGCTCTTGAGCTAACAGGTCCCAGTCTGCTATGAAGAAATAAACAACACAGGGGCCAACCTACAGGGACCATCTCTGGCTCATTTATATAACAACTACTTCCTGACATTCACAAAAAAAACTTACATTCATACTTCGATAGGGTCTTCATTATACAACTATTTGTTATCTGTATTCTTGAAGTTAAGGGATTACACAGAGGAGAATACATTGGCAGACTAAGAAACTATCAATACTTGTTGATGAACTGAACCTTAAGGAAATCAGTCCCCACTGTCACTTGACCCTTGGTTGACACTGACACCGACCGCAGCCCTGCTGCAGCATCTCCGCCTTTGGTAAGGGTGGGTTGTCAGGCTCTGCTGATCGTCAGCTACAAATACAACGCAAACGCAATGCACATCTATTGCAAAGTGAAACCGCTGAATCTTGTAGCATTGGAGGACTGACAAATGCCAGCAAAGCTACTGAGAAAGAGGACCCAGCAGAGATCCACCAACCACCCCTCAAGACATATCTACTGACAGTTCACAAGTGAAGAAGGGAAAATCAACAAGAAAAGATAAGTGCTTCCAAAGAGAGCAGTCTGCATAGCAAGGCAGAGTGAAGCTCTTGGGGAAACTGGGGAAGCCCTGAAATACTTCCGCTAAGTTGATCCTTCTTGTGACCCTGTTGGCAATGTCAAGTGTGAAATGAAAAATGCAATACTGTGCAGTTATATAAAATTGGAGGAAAATAACAACAAAAAATTGTCAACGGGCAATGCATGCTTTGTTCCGAGCAGCACAGAAAGGGAGTTACTGAGCCTGAATTTTGTTTACTGTAAGATAAAACAAACTTGTTTGTTTATCTTTATTTCATTTCTCAAGGAAGAAGAAAAATCCCAATCGCGTTTCCTTTTTCTCAAGATTTTCTACATGATTTTACGTTCCCATTTACGGTGGATTAATTTTCATTGGCCAAATATTCTCAAAGTAAAGAAAAGCTTCCCATAACTAACCTGTAGCTTTAAATGGCAATGGTCTAAAAACTGCATATTTTATGGTGTGTAATACGCTAACATTCTGTATTGGCCAGGAGCTGGCTTCCTCGTGGTTCCTAAAACAGCACATGTTTTCCTGTCTTTAAACCTTTGCTCTTGCTGTTCCCTCTGCCTGGAAAGGTCTCCCCTGACACCCACAGGACTCACTCCCTCATCTCCTTCAGGTTTGGGCAAATGTCATCTCTTTGAGCTTTTTCCAGACCACCCGATCGAAAAAAAAGCCCTATTTAATACCCCCAAACTTTGCTTCCCTTGTTTAGTCTCTGTATTCCCCCACGGGATGGAAGCACCAGGAGAGTGGGGAGGGTTTTTTTGGGTTTTTTTAAATGTTTTGTTTCCTGCATTATCCATGGTTCTGAGAGCCACGCCTGGGAAACTGGTGGTGCTTAATAAATATTGGTAGAATGAAAGGTCTCCATCTAAGGTGTCATCTGTCTCTGGGTGCTCCATAAATATCAGACTGAGGACTGAAGATGTCCAGTAAGGGACAAAAGCTACCAAGGTCACAGGAGGGAGGCATTGGAACCCTATGGACCAGAGGTTCTCGGGCTTTTAAGCACATCAGAATCACCTAGTTACAGGTATCTGGATCCTCCAAAGACTGTGATCCAGTAAGTCTGGGGCAGAACCCAACTGTGCTATGTTTTTCAACAGGCTGCCATTCTGATGCAGGCGGCCCCCAGAACATTCTTTGGATAAGAGTGCTTGGGACACATTTCAGACAATCACATTCTGTCAAGGAGAATAATGCCAGGGAACATCTGGTGTTCGAATCACTTTCTGAGATAAGCCCAGCCCTGGGCGCTGGAGCACTTTCAGGATGTGTAAAGATACTTCTAATTTGGATTCCCCGGCAAACCATTTTCTCTGTGATAAATTAACCACAGAGAGAGATGCGCGCCTCTCCCACTAGGCACCTGGAGGCTGGCAAAGGCAGGCTCTGCTGAGAGCTCATTTCAGACCACGATTTAAACTTGGAAAGATTACAGGGCAGGGGAAAGAGTCAAGGCGAGGAGGCCACCATGCTCATGACCACAGAGCAGGTGGGGCTCTCTCTAGTCCAGGTGGCTGAACCTGGATGTTGAGGACAGATATTTTTGGTCTCAGTTAGAAAGAGAACAGGAGCCAGCTTGAAGGACAGACAGACCACCAGTGCTGGAAAATCACATCCAACAGAGCAGACTGTTGGAGGGCGTGGATTTCAGCCCCGAGAACAGGGACATGCAAAGTGGGACCTTTATGCAAGTGAGAACGTTCCCAAAGTAACACATGCTGATTCCCATGGGGCTATCTCCCCTCTCTTGTCTCACTTTTTAATTTAATCTTTCACCCAAGAAAGTTAAAAATTAAGCAAACTATACGTATAGCTTTTGACAAATCAGAAATTTGACAAATCACTCCCTTCTTCACACTTCCTAAGGCATTAAGATAAGCACATCCAAAACCCTGCCTTGGCCCCAGACATCCAAAACCAGCAAAAAAAAAAAAAAAAAAAAAAAAAAGACTGGATCCAGCCTACAGCGTGTCTTGCTTAGCCACTTAATTGTTTCTGGTCCATACCGTGTGTGGCAGACAAACTCTGGGGTGGTCCACAATGACCCCCAACTCCGGGTGACCATACCTTTGTTGAATCCTTTCCCCTTGAGTGTGGGGAGGGCCTGTGACTTGCTTCTAGCTGGAATAGTATGATAAAAGAGATGAAATGTCATTCCATGGTTCCACTACATTTTATAAGACTCCACCTTGCAAGCAGACCAGCTCCAGGCAATCTCTCTCCCGGGTGTCTTTGAAGAAGTAAGCAGCCATGTTGGGACACCCATGTGGCAAGGAGCTTGGGCAGCCTCTAGCAGCTGAGGGCCAACAGCCAGGAAAAACCCAGGGCCCTCGGTCCTACAATAGCAAGGAAATACACTCTGCCACCAACACCAGTTCGTACGGAAGCCGATTCTTCCCCAGTCGAGACTCAGATGAGAATGCTGGCATTTAAAGGATTTAGGGGGATTTCCCTAGTGGTCCAGTGGTTAAGACTTTTGCCTTCCAATGCAGGGGGTGCAGATTCGATCCCTGGTCGGGGAGCTAAGGTCCCACATGCCTCAGGGCCATAAAACAGAAGCAATATTGTAACAAATTCAGTAAAGACTTTAAAAATGGTCCGCATCAAAAAAATCTTTTAAAAAATTAATAAATAAAGGATTAGGGCCAGGATGCTAATTGCCCTGCTGTGAATGGGACAGTCCTGCCCCACTCCAGATGCCAAAAGTGCCCCCACGAAGAAACACTGTAGACACCTGATTTTTCAGCCTCTGTAGAAGTAATATCCCCACCACCACCTGCCCCCAACACAAATGCCTGGGATCACTTTCCCTGGCAAACTGGACCCCAGGCTGAGCTGCAGACACTCCCTAACTGCTCTGCCCTTGTCCCCATGTGGAGCACATGCTTATTCTTCAGTGTCAGTGGACCGGAGGGGAAGCAGCCCCCCTACAAATTCGGGATGTGCTGTGTCACAGCCATGAAGCCAACATGTGCCACAATTTCAAGACCATTATGGTGGTACCATCAGGAATGTAGTCTTTTCATCCACTTTAACTTCTTTGCAAAGCCCCAAGTGTTGGCTCCCACCATGAAACCCAGTTCACCTTCAGATCACATTTAAACGTCTGACACAACCAAACACAGAAAGCTTTACCCTCTGATTCCCAACCACTGCCTCTGATCATCATGTCCCACAGAGTGAAGTCAGAGACAATGTGCACCTCTCTGACAGCAGAGCTGTTCAATACACACACACAAAACAGAGAAACACACACACACACACACACACACCCATGAGCGACCCACGCGGCAGGGGCAGGGAGGTTGATAATTTCTCAGGGCCCGATTAATGGCTTCTCACGATCCAATTAACAAGGTAATATTGTTTTATGGGAACCTAGGATTAGTAAATGTACAGCCATTAAGAACCAGAAATGCTTTTGAAATGAAAGGGATTTTCGAAAGCAGATACAGTCAGCCTCAGGGCTTTGGAATTCAAATGTGACTGAGAAGTATTTGATTTAATTTAAGGTCTACACACTGCATATCTACCACATGTCAGGCATTAACCACCTACTATGTGCAGGAGAAATAGACAGCCCTACAAAACAGACAGACAGAATAGTGAAGTTAAGACCACATTTCTGACTTAAAACTTGGACTCTAAGAGAGAAAGAAAAAAGGACACAAGAGAACACACCTGGACTCCTGCTGTGTGACCTTGGAAAAGTCATTTAGCCTCTTTGTGTGCCTCAGTTTCCTTATCTGTAAAATGGGACTATTAATAATAGTACCACGGCACAGTGTCATTGCAAGGATTAAATGGAGACGGCATACACAAAGTGCTTAGAACGGAGCCTGGCATATAGCAACTATGCAGGGTTCACTATGCTGGTGGCGGTGACAGGAATGCCCACGCGGTGACCCCACCCCAGCTCTAAATGCTGACATTTCACAGAACCATCCCTTGGTGTTAAACTGCTCCAGAGACAGACTGAGAGGTGCAGGAAAGCTGTCACGAGAGTTATCCAACAAGCTCCCAACCCTGGTCATCGGATCCACAGAAGACCAGGTGGACGCGTCTACCCAGCACCCACCATCCTCCTCTTCTGAGGCAGCTCCTACCTGGACTTCCCTTGGGAGCGACTTATGCTCAGTCCAGGTATGTCAGGCTAGGCTGACCCCACCCTTGGCTTCAGGAGTTGGTATGTGTAGCCATGCAAAGCATTGTGTCCTCCTGGACAGTGGTTGGTTCAAGAAGGAAGCATGTGACCCAACCAAACCAATCAGCATATCCCATCCCCTGAATTGATCGGCCCAGAAACAGACACGTCACCCAGAATGTTTCAGGGAGAGGTGAGCCCAGCTCTCTTTTCACTAAGCAATAAGTGTTGCAAGAGCCCACCACCTGCCTGAGAATGAAACCAGCAGGGGAAAGCAAAGGTAAGAGGTGGAAAGAGATGGCTTTCCGATTACACTGTCTAAGCACCTGGATCCAGCCAGACTTGAGGTTGTCTTTCAGTTACATGAGCCAGTAAATTCCCTTCAAGCCACTTTGAGTTGGGTTTCTTCTATTTGCATTTGAAAGTGCACTGACAAAAACAGCCAGGTTCTGACATTTCTACCACTCAGAGTACCAAATAAAATCCTCCCAAAGTTCACAGACGATACACATATAAAGTTACCACCTGTGATACAAGGACAGGAGAACAGATGGTGAAAGGATGTTCAATATTTCCAAGTCCTTGTGAGCACAGAGAGCAAATATTAAATAAAGGGAATCTACAGACACAATCAGAGATCCTCTCCCTTTGTGATATCCAACCTAAATATTAATAAACAAAGCTAAGGTATAAAAACTCAATTCATAACTCAAAAATAACCTGACCTTTTATGGAATTAAACTCATTTTCTGTCAAACCTATTTTTTTAAGAATGTTTAGTGATATAAATTTTCGAATGCCTAGTAAAGAATCGTTTCCTCATAGTAATTTAAAGCATTTTGTGAGCCACTATGAATTTTTTTCCTCTCCAACCTGGACACAAGCAAGGGATCACCCTGTTACATTGGATATTTCCTCTCCATGAAAACTTGTCAGTAATTTTCAGTAACTTGGTATTTACAGCTCCTGAGAAATAAATTCTCTCTCTCTCTCCCTGTCACTCACACACACACACGCACACAAATCCATTTTCCCAACTTCATCTATCTTCTAGAGTATGATGATCCAGAAAGTTATTTTTACAACACAGAACTTTCTAAGTCCCAAATGCATAGCTAAATAAACACTTGAAATCACCTCTTAGAAGTCTCAAAGGAAAATCAAACTCAACACATCCCAAACTGAACTCACGATCAACTCAGCCAAAAATAAAAACAAAAACCACCTTACTTCTCTTGTCCTCTTTGAGAAAAGACCACTCTCTTGGTTCAGGATGCTATAACAAGATACCACAGACTGGGTGGCTTAAATGACTGAAATTTGTTTCTCGCAGTTCTGGAGTCTAGGAAGCCCAAGATCAAGGTGCTGGAGATTCAGTTCCTGAGAGCCCTCTTCCTGGTTTGCAGACAGCTGCCTTCCAGCTGTGTCCTCACGTGGCAGGGAGCAGAGGGGGGAAGAAAGCTCTCTCATGTCTCTTCTTATAAGGGCACTAATCTCATCATGAGAGCCCCACCCTCATGAACTAAGTGTCTCCCAAAGGTCCTATCGCCAAATACCATTGCACCGGGGTTTGGGATTTCCACAGATCAAGGCGAGGTGGGGAGGCACCGGGACACAAACATTCGGTCCATAGCAGCCATCATTCAGTCCAGGGCAACCACCATCCACCAAACCGCTGAAACCAGAAACATGGGCGTCAACCTTGACAGCCTCCTTTCTGTAACTGCCTCCCATATCCAGTCCATCAGCAAGTCCCCTGCCGTCGTCCTTGTGTGTGTCACTGCTGTAAGCACCCTGCAACCACTGCTACAAGCCACAGAGCAATCAGGGTGAGCTGCTCCAAATCCTGAGCCATCAAAATTCCAAGCTTAAAACTCTTCACTGGTTACCACCTTTGTTAGAAAAAGTCTGAAATCCCACAAGACCCTGCATGGTCTGGACCATGAGTAAGAGATCACAAAATTGCCCGGCAGAGGCAGTGGCTAATAGCGTAGTGGCTGAAAGCACAGACTCTGGAACCAGACTGCCTGGATTCAAATCCTGGCTCTAGCATTTATCTACTCTGTGATCTACTCAACCCCTCTGAGCCCCAGTTTCCTCATCTGTAAAATGGAAGCACAGAAGCCATCTCATAGGTGTCATATGAGGATTGAATGTTAAGCACTTAGCAGGTGCAATTTTAATTCTCTCTTTAGGATCGTGGCTCTGTGATTTCCTACTGGTCCTTCTCAGTTCCTCGGAAGCCCCAGACTTTCCCTGCACCTGGCTATACTGGTTAGTCTCTGTTTCTCCTGCAGACCCTTTTCCTATCCTTCTCTTCTTGTCCAATACCGCTAGAGGCTGATAGCTGTGCACAGCATCATTGGAGGCCCCCTTGTCCTCCCTCTGGCTTCCAGTTGGGTTCAATCAATAGAAGGCACAGCAGGAGATTAGATGGTACGAGAAGAGAAGTTGGGGTATTGATACCCCTGGCTTCTCCCTGCTGGTGACGGTGGCTGAGCTCCCCTCCCTGTGAGCACAGCTCCTGTGGTCCAGCCCTGTCCCCCTATCTCCGCTCTCCCTGGGTTCCTGCAATTCCTCCCTAGCCTTGGGCCAGTTACCACCTTGACCCTGTCTCCACTTAGTCAAAGCCCCTCCATGAAATTCTCTTTGGGGTACCAGCTCTTTCCCACCTGAACCCTGAATGCTTCGGGCCTTTGCAAATACTCTTCCTTATGCCTGAAACTTTTCCCTCACACCACCCTCCACTTCCAACTATCCAGGTCATTCCTTTCCATCCTTCAATTCTTAATCAACACCTCCTCAGGGAAGCCTTCCCAGGTACACAGGACTGAGTTAGTTTTTTTCTTTTACGGCACCTCGATTTTCCCTTCCCAGCACTTATCACAGCTAATACTAAATAATTATCATCTGTGTAAGTTTCTATATACGTTATGGTGCCCGAGACTGGAAGACTCACACCAGCAGAGACCACAGCGGGCTTGTTTGATCACATCCTCCACTTCCTACGCTGCTTTGCACACACATGGTACTCAGTGCACACTTGTCGAATTAATCAATCACACAATGAAATGCAGTGGGTCCCCGTAACTGGACTGACCGGGCTTCATCCAACACAGGAGGAAACAGAGCAGTGATGTCCAGGCCAAGCCACTTTCGCTTCTCAAGCTAAGGCAGATGCGCTCAGAAGAGGCCTACGCCCGCATCTCTCTGATGCTGAGATGGTTGCTAATTACGAAGGCTCTCTAGTCAAACGTGGTGTTGGAGCCTCGGTGGCAAATTCGGGCACAGAGGCAGGCTGAGCCTGGCAGGGAAGCCGGCGTGGATTCCGAGGCCCCGGGACGAAGTCTGACCCCGTCCTCGTGTGTGGCTTATAGTAGCCGCAGAAACAGTGGCTCACATTCGGTTACCACCCGAATGCTTGCCAAGGACTTTCACATGTATTTTCTCATTTGTTCCTCGTGAAAACCTGTGAAACTGCCACAGAGAAATGATTCACACGCCCACAATCACACAAGTGGGCAGACACAGAACCGGGGCTGCATCCCTGTGGTCACGGGTCCCAGCTCACGGCTCCTCCCAGGAGGACGCCAGCCAGCCCCGCCCCCGAGGGCTTTGCATCCTCCGGGCTGTTTGTCAGGTGAAGTGCTCCAAACCTCTTCCAGGGTCCCTTTTAGCCAGATGGAAAATGCCTGAAAAAGCACTGCAACAGAGGAGTTAAGAGCACACCTCCAGACCCCGATGCCTTGGTTCAAAGCCAAGTTCTGCTACTTTCTATCTGTGTAAGTTAACACTAATTATTTTAACCTCTTTGGACCTGTTTCCTGTCTATAAAATGGGGATAAAGTGCCCACTTGGATGGTAGCCTTCAGTATTAAATGCGTGAATGTATTTACACCCCACAGTACAATGCCTGACCTGGCATATGGCAAACAAGTGTGTATTCACCCCCTCTGTGCACCTTCTAACCATCATCAACCTAACCTGTCCTCATGAAATAACAGCTAGCCTTGGGGAGAGGTGGACATCTTATTCCACTTTGTTCCACCTCCCACCGGCCCGTGGATGGGGGGCAAGACATGTCATAGGTATGACCCTCAGTCCACAAACTCATTATTTTCTTTACTTCCTAAAATTCAAATTAATTTTGATTCTCAGCCCCATTTGGCCAGGCTGGTTTAAAAATAAACACTGAAGGTAGTCTTGCCTGAGGTTTTCTCCTCCGCTCCAGGGATGGAGGAGGGGTGGGATTCTGTGGATGGACAAAGATGGGAGGGGGCAGAGGCTATGAGAACTTCCGTTCTTCACCGACTGTCCCTGAGATGTCCGTCACGGCGGCTCCCGTGGCCCCTCAGGTCAGGGGTGGGAGTGGGCGTGGGGGAGCGTCTTTACTACTTCTCTGCCAGCCTTGGGGCTAGGAGGCTTCTAGAAGGCTACCCAGGTCCCAGCTCCTCTGACCCATGATTGTAAACTCAAGTGCCTCCAGGGACCAGGAAGGTATAAAGGTGAGTAACTGGACAGGTGGATACTACAGTGAACAGGTAACTAACTCACATGTCCCAACCTAAGGGGATGCCCGTGAGAAACCTCTGCATTCAACACGTTGAAGGAGCCCTCTGGTAACAAGCCCTTCCACCCACTTGGTTGTGCCCCGTATGTAACTCCACTTCGTACCCACTGAAATGCAGCGGCTCTGCAGCCCCGAGGCTGCTCTCTGGGAGGTGTTCCCAGAGCAGTTTCTGCTCTCTCCACCCCAGGACAGTGTCCCTCCATTTACTCAGCCCAGGAGCACAATCTCCCAAGACCACGCTGACACAGAGTCAAGCACATACATACACACACATGCACAAACACACACACGATCCTTCAGTCAAATCCCTGTTTTAATGCTGCTGTGACCAAAAAATGAGCCATTAGTTCAGATCCTACAGATGCAAAAAAGCTGGGTGACACATCAGTTATCGACTGCGGTAACTGTGGGAGCGTCGAAGACCCGGGAGACCAAGCTGCAGGTGGCACTGCCTTGCTTGGCGTCCTGCCAGGGACAATTCTGTCCTCTGCACACAGACCAGAGACCCATCTGTTCTTTGATGAATGAACAACCAGAGAACCCCGCTGGGTACCTGTGTTCTAGGCTCCTGTGTTTCTAGCTGTGTCTGTAAAATAAGCTCCAAAGTTACAGAGACTTGGAAAGTGAGAAGCAACCATACTTCTTAATCTTTCTTTCAAAAGCGAGACTTCCTATGCAATGGGTCATGAACGCATCCTAAGGGGGAAAAAAGCAAGTACTGTAAAGAGACCAGATTTCTGTCTGGGATATTCAAAGCCATGGATAATGCAGCTCAGGGTGTTCAGAACTGCCTTAGGCACAGTCTCCCCTGTCCAGCAGACTCTTTAACTGTGTGTCATCTCTTCAGAAACAGCCTTCAGAGACAGATTATAAACATTACACATCCACAGTGTGGAGGAAAAGGAACCCTCCTTCACTGTTGGTGGGAATGTAAATTGATACAGCCACTATGGAGAACAGTATGGAGGTTCCTTTAAAAACTAAAAATAGAGCTACCATATGACCCAGCAATCTCACTCCTGAGCATGTAGCCAGAGAAAACTATAATTCAAAAAGATACATGCACCCCAATGTTCACAGCAGCACTATTCACAATAGCCAAGACGGGGGGCAACCTAAGTGTCCATCAACAGAAGAATGGATAAAGATGATGTGGTACATATATACAATGGAATATTATTCAGCCATAAAAAAAGAATGAAATAATGCCATTTGCAGCAACATGGATGGGCCTAGAGATGATCATACTAAGTGAAGTAAGTCAGACAAAGACAAATATCATAAGATATCAGTTATGTGTGGAATCTAAAAAAATGATACAAATGAACTTATTTACAAAACAGAAATAGACTCACAGACATAGAAAACAAGCTTATGGCTACCAAAAGGGAAAGGTGGGGAAGGATAAATTAGCAGTTTGGGATTAACAGCTACACACTACTATATATAAAATAGATGAACAACAAGGACCTACTGTATAGCACAGGGAACTATATTCAGTATCTTGTAATAACCCATAATGGAAAGGAATCTGAAAAAGAATATATATATAATTGAATTGCTTTGCTGTACACCTGAAACTAACACAACATTATAAGTCAATTACACTTTAATTTTTTAAAAAATACACATCCAGAGGCATATGAGACAAGAAGTCCCAGGTCTTAGAGAGCTGGGGATTTATTTCAAACTTGGGTAACAGTTGCTGTGATACCAGCTAGATCATGACACTGCTTGTTGCGACACCAAAGCTGCATCTCCGAGGTGCCTTCATCTGGTGAACTGTTCTTACCTCTGCAGAAGCAAAAACTTAATCAGATAGGATTGGATCTGGGAAAACCCTCCCCCTTTCTATTCCTCCTAAAAGCCAAGATTATTCCCACCCCGGAGCCTGACACTGGCTGTGCCCTCTCAGCTCTCCCGGTGCTCTGTCATTACGCCCATCTCACTGGATTCAGCCTCTTCACTCATTGATGTACCCTGTCTTGTGTCCACAGGCATTTTAAACAGCAACAAACAAATCATTAAGTAGAGAACAAAAAGCAACAAACTTAAGAACAAACATGCAAAAGCAAGCAGAGTCTACTAATTTGCTCTTCTGTGATGGGCATTTTTTCATTAGCCGGCAATGCTACAAAATCACTTTTTTTTTCTTTTTTACTGGGGTATAGTTGTTTTACAATGTTGTGTTAGTTTCTACTGTACAGCAAAGTGAAGTAGAGTTCCCTGTGCTATACAGCAGGTTTTCATTACTTATCTATTTTATACATATTAGTGTATATATGTTAATCCCAATCTCCCAATTCATCCCACCCAACTTTTCCCCCCTATGTTTGTTCTCTACATCTATGTCTCTGCTTCTGTCTTTCAAACCGGTTCATCTGTACCATTTTTCTAGATTCCACAAAGATGTGGATGGACCTAGAGACTGTCATACAAAATCACTTTTAATACACTGCTCTGCGATTCAGAAGACATCAAGAGTCCCAATGCTGACCCATGTTCAGACCATTCTTGGCCAGATATTCTCTCTCCTCACCAGCGAGCTGACCTTCCCTCCCTCCCACTGTGGGTCCATCTGGACTTGGCTCCATTCAAAACCAGCAAGTACTCCAGTTCTTGTTTGGCGCAGAAAATAGGACCACCATAAATACCAGAACACCAAGGGCGTCACCTATGAGGATATAAGCTCCACAAGATCAGAGAACTACATCCTTCCCCACTACAGAGTCAGCACAATAACAGTACCTGGCCAATGGAAAGCACTCAAATATTTGTTGAGTTAACAAATGAATGAATCTCCCACAAGAGAAACAGTATATGACACTGATCTGCCTCCTATGGGTTAAATGAAAAACGTACTATTAAGACCCTGGCATCCCCTGGAAGCTTGTTCAAATAAATCCCTCGTATTTCTTTTAGTTGCCAAACCTACTCTAAAGTACAGGAAAGTCACAACAATAATGGTGTTTTCCCCTGGGAAACTGTAGCCTGAGAGTTACATCAGGTCTGTGTGGAACACAAATTTTATCGGCATCTGTTCTCATGTGACCTAGAACATTCTAGCTCCCTGTTACTAAAAAGGCTCCTTCTGGACAGAAAGTGCAAGGGCATCAACAAACACCAACAATAGGGTCCCTCAGGCAGCCTCCAGCTGCCAAGCCCCTTGGCAGGATGGGAAACAAGGGGCTCAGGGGGGCTTCCCTCGACAGCCCAGAGGTGGGGAGCAAAGAGCTAGGGGCCAGGGCCCCTCCACCCTTGGACATCCAACTCTCAAGAGGCCACATACAGTTTTTTCATCCCATCAGATGTAGTCAAGGAAGGAACAGAGATAAAAACCAAGCTTTCATCTCGCCAAACTTTAAAATACTTGCAACTCATTCAATTTTTTAAATGCCTGAAATTAAATGTTTTTTTTTTAAATTTTATTTTTAACTGTGCTTTCAGGACGTGGGACAAACACCTAAGGGCACATGAGACTATCTTAGGTGGCATGACAAGGACATAATATTAAATAATATTGAGTTGGAAAAAAGAGAGTTTCTAATTTTTATCAACCCTTTTGATTAAATCAGGTGGAAAGTTCCAGGTGAGTGTCTTAATGTCTTTAACCTCCTCTAACACTGGCAAATCTCCCTTTTAAGCAGAGAAAACTAATGAGGCCCCAAATCAAGGCATTTTAGAGCCTGCCACCATCTTGCTTGAATGTTACAACACTGGCTTTTGTGCATAATTATTATTACAGTTGCCTTCTATTTACAGCAAATGATACTGGTTTTCCATTTATAGAAGAGATATAAAGTTCCTGTTATAGGTAAATTCAAGAAAAATATGAGCTGATTTAAAGAAAAATATTAATTGAACAGCAGTACTGGTGTTACGTACAGGCGGAAGAAATAGTGAAATCTCATGGGAAAAAGACAATGCCAACTGCCCAGTCTCTCTGGTCAGGATTCCCAAGGTAAATAGGTTTAGGTGATAAACTCATTCCTACCATAGTTACACATTTATTTTAATGTGCACTAGAAAAAAAAATAAAGCCAGAAAATCAAGAGATTAATCTTCTGCCTTAAGGGAGTAATATAAGATTTTATTTTGAGATAAATGTATTGCCCCCCCAAAAATGGGTATCAATTGAAATGAAAATAGTAAGGGAAAAAGAGTTTGGGGTGGTGGGTAGGGATGGGAAAACTGGAATTCTGGGAAATGCCAGTTCCAGGGATGACCTGGACCAGCTCTCACAGGCAGCCTCACACCCTGCAGCCAACCTGCAGCTGCACCCAGGGGTCTTCAAGCTGCAAATCAAAGAGGCAATTTTCTACCACAAGAAAGCCCTGTCTGGCTCAATTCAGCTGAGGGCAGAGGAATCTGAGAATCCCACTCCAGGTTAGGTTTGCTCAAGCGCTCAGAAGAAAGAAGGAAACCTATCTGGAGGAGGAATCGAGTTGCTGAGAAGGAACTGAGTTTGTCTTCAGTTGTCAAAGCACTCCGCTGGGGAACACAACAGCACCCTGCCTTCACCTGTCTACATCTCCTCTGTCTCTGCCGCTGGTAAACAGCCAAGAATGGGAAGCCACAAACAGAAAGGATTTTCAAGCAAAGAGAAGGCAAAGAAAACAGATTTTTCAAGAGCAAAACACCCACAGCTTTCACAAATTTAGACTGAGCTAGAATAATCTGAAGAGTGGTTCAACCCTGAAACACATTTCAAGAGCAATGTTATCAAACTGGGCTTTAGTGGAATTTCTGGGCATCTGATTACAGCCATCAAACCACTTATCTTTCCTGGGCTTTTAAACATTTCAAGGGCCTCTGCATTTGGGGTACATCTCAGCTGTTCTAATGGTTTTATGATTAAGAAACTGAGGCTCAGAGAAGTGAAGTGACCTGAGTAAGGTCCTAAAGAGCCATGACTAGAACTCAGATGTCCAACTGCTAGGTGTCTTTTATCTCCGCCATCCAACATCATGCTTCATTAAGAAGGCAGTAAGAATGCACTTCTTCATCCTCTTGCACCAAATGTCCTGTTAAGAATTATCATTCAATATCCTGGGACCATCTATGGGAACGAAAAAGATAAAACCAAGTGATCTCAACTAGAATAATAAGAGATGGTAAACTGCACTGAGAAACTACATTTGCCTTTGAAGAAAAGGTGAACCATATCCTACTTTTGTTTCTATTTTAGGAATCTAAAGATATTGGGGGCACAATGGAAATTATTTATGTTTGCTATAAAATCATGTGATAATAACCTAAAAAGTCAAACACTCAAGGAAGTCTGTAAGTTACAGTTCTTTGCTTGTACACAATAGAAACCCCATCTGGCCAGCTCATGAGAAAGAGATTTATAAGCGAGATTGCTGGGTCATATGGTAGTTCTATTTTTAGTTTTTTAAGGAATCTCCCACTACTGGGCATATACCCTGAGAAAACCATAATTCAAAAAGAGTCATGTACCACAATGTTCACTGCAGCTCTTTTTACAATAGCCAGGACATGGAAGCAACCTAAGTGTCCATCATCGGATGAATGGATAAAGAAGATGTGGCACATGTATACAATGGAATATTACTCAGCCATAAAAAGAAACGAAATTGAGTTATTTGTGGTGAGGTGGATGGAGTTAGAGTCTGTCATACAGAGTGAAGTAAGTCAGAAAGAGAAAAACAAATACTGTATGCTAACACATATATATGGAATCTAAAAAACAAACAAATAAAATGGTCATGAAGAACCTAGGGGCAAGATGGGAATAAAGACGCAGGCCTACTAGAGAATGGACTTGAGGATACGGGGAGGGGTAAGGGTAAGCTGTGACAAAGTGAGAGAGTGGCATGGACATATATACACTACCAAACGTAAAATAGATAGCTAGTGGGAAGCAGTCGCATAGCACAGGGAGATCAGCTCGGTGCTTTGTGACCACCTAGAGGGGTGGGATAGGGAGGGTGGGAGGGAGGAAGACGCAAGAGGGAAGAGATAGGGGGACATATGTATATGTATAACTGATTCACTTTGTTATAAAGCAGAAACTAACACACCATTGTAAAGCAATTATACTCCAATAAAGATGTTAAAAAAGAGAGAGAGAGAGACCAGGCATCTCACAGAATGAAGGGGAAGGATGGAAATCCAAATCCAGAAATGGGCCCAGATCCAGGGCAGCTAACTGGCAGGACTGCCACCAAGACCATCTGACCAGAATCAGCAGACCCCAGCCAAGCATCCACTTCGGCTGGCACCAAACATCACGTGTACCTGTGATCTGTAGTAACTGCACTTCCCACAGACATCCAGAATTTCCCTCCAGAGCAGATGCATACCACTCGTAGACCAGCCAGTAGGAGGAACCGCAACTTTGCCCAACCCAGTCCCTGTATGAATTATGCATGTGAACACACACACATGCATACGCACACACACGTGCACGCACATATATACAAGTAAGCACACAAGGACAGAGCAGACACGTGTGAAGCCTCCCTCCGCAACCCCGCCTCTCAGCCCGCCCGATTTCAGCACAGCCGTGGTGGACAGCTCCATGTGCTGATGCCTGTGGCTTTTCACCAAAGTGTTCTTGACGTCTCTGATGTTTCCTCCCAGTTACTTCCCCAGGGCAATATTCAACCAACTGGGATGGACGCCAGCAGATAAACGCTCCGGCCACCCCATCTTCCAGCGAGACAATTCTGAGGTGCCTTCTGCACAGCTCCAAGGATGGATGAAGCCCCCAGGGACCCCCTCCGTGCAGCTTTATCAGCCTCTCCTCCTTCCCTGCCCCACTTTCCCCACCTCACACTTCTGGTTTCTGCCATCATCTCCCAGATGAGCCATCTGGGCCCCAATTCCTTGTCTTAGGATCTGCTGGGGACCTACACGTACATCTTACGCTCACTTGTGCACCAGGCAACGTTCTTCACAGAAGAAGGTTAGGGCCTTGGACTCCCCAGCAGGTTGCAAGTTGTGTGGAATATAAACCCCTAATGTCCCACCAGACCCGCTTATTAGTGCCCCGAGCTGGGATAGAGTTGAGGCAGACTTCAGTTTGGGACACAAACTATACTTGGTAGCGAGGCTGACACATAAAATCAGCACCTCCCTTTCTCTCCCCAGATCTCTTGAGGCAGGAAGAGTCTGCTCAGGAGACCAGGGAAAACCCTGAGCATTTCAAACAGAGGAGAGCTTCCCCGGTGGCGCAGTGGCTGAGAATCCGCCTGCCAATGCAGGGGACATGGGTTCAAGCCCTGGTCTGGGAAGATCCCACATGCCGCAGAGCAACTAAGCCTGTGCACCACAACAACTGAGCCTGAGCTCTAGAGCCCGTGAGCCACAACTACTGAGCCCACGTGCCACAACTACTGAAGCCCGCGCACCTAGAGCCCATGCTCCACAACAAGGGAAGCCCCCGCTCGCCACAACTAGAGAAAGCCCATGCGCAGCAACGAAGACCCCATGCAGCCAAAAATAAAGTAAATAAATAAATAAATTTATTTTAAAAATTAAAAAATAAATAAATAAATAAAACAGGAAATTTAGGTGGGAGGAAGAGTGGCCCAAGGTGGACTCAGCCATCTGGACATGCCACATCGCATCTGCAGGCCGGCGTGCTTATTCTGGGTGTAGTGCAAAGCCATCAAAGCAGAAGGTGGGGATGACCTGATTGGTGTGTATTGAAGGCCACTCCGGTTGCTATGGGGAGAACGGATGCGTGGGGCAAGAGGGGAGACTGCGAGGCCAGTTAGGAGAGTATATTGCAATACTCTCCAGGTCAGAAGCCATGGTGGTTTGCACAGGGGCAGTGGAATTTGAGACGGAAAGAAGTGGACAATTTCAGACTATAGTGTGGAAACAGAACCAATGGGAGTGTATCTCCTTAGCCTGTACAATCAGGACCTTAGCTATAAATGGCTTTCTAGGTAACTGTTCTTTTTCAGAAAGCGGAAGTGGTTTGTTAATGTCACACTTGCAATAAATAAGAGAATAAACATAAGTGAAACAAAGACATAAGTACATACATACATAAAAACAGAGTAAGTTTAATCCAGGGAAGGGGTGACTCCATTATGTGTATCTGAGAAGTTCAATCAAGATTAGCACAAGTTTTATATGTGGAATCTAAAATATGACACAAATGAACCTATCTACGAAACAGAAACAAAATCAGGGACATAGAGAACAGACTGGTGGTTGCCAAGGGGGAGGGGAGTGGGAGAGGGTAGGAGTGGGATTTTGGGATTAACAGATACAAAGTGGTATATACAGGATGAATAAACAAGGTCCTACTGTATAGCACAGGGAACTATATTCAATATCTTGTGATGAACCATCATGGAAAAGAATATGAAAAAGAATGTATATATATGTATAACTGAGTCACTTTGTTGTACAGCAGTAATTAACACAACATTGTAATTCAACTATATTTCAATAAAAAATAAATTTAAAAATAGATCAGAAAAAAAAAAATAGATCAGCACAAGTTTGGGATTGATATATACACACTGCTGTATACACCCTACTATATATAAAATAGACAACTAATAAGGACCTACTGTATAGCACAGGGAACTCTACTCAATACTCTGTTATGGCCTATATGGAAAAAAAATCTAAAAAAGAGTGGATATATGTATATGTACAACTGATTCCCTTTGCAGTACACCTGGAACTAACACAGCATTGTAAATCAGCTATACTCCAATAAAAACTAAAAAATAAATAAATAAAATAGATAACCAACAAGGACATGCTTGTAAAGCACAGGGAACTCTACTCAATACTCTGTAATAACCTAAATGGGAAAAGAATTTGAAAAAGATACATGTATATGTATAACTGAATCATTTTGCTGTACACCTGAAACTAACACAACACTGTAAATCAACTATACTCCAATATAAAATAAAAATTTAAAAAAAAAAGACTAGCGCAGGAGGAAGCTGCTAGACCCCTAGTCTAGAAGGACAGAAGGAGGAAGTAATGGTCCCAGAGCCAGGGACCAGGGTCACCTGAAGAATGATAGAACCACAGCGGGTTCATCCATCAGAAGTGCAGCTGCTGCCATAGATACCGTAGACGCCCGGAGCAGAGAGCAAAGGGGTGGAATACACCAGGTGCTCCCTTCCCCTTGCCCTCCGGCCCTTGGCCAGTGCCTCGCACTGGCTGCAGCCAGCTGAAGGGAAGCTGAGACCTGCAGGGCCAGCCTTCTGTGATACAGGCAGAGCAAAGAAAGCTCCAGAACTGGATCTGAGGGCAAGAGCCAGGCACCACACTCCAATCACCGTGCTGGGGGTCAACCCACAGATCCCTTCGGTGCCCGGAAGGAGGGGCTGAGTTCCTTGCCCGCTGTCGTGGGTGCAAGGGTGGCTCCCCAAATCCAGGTGCCCCCAGAACCCATGCGTGTGACCTTATTCGGAGAACATAATTTGGAGAGGACGTCAAGATGAGATCACTCTGGATAAGGTCGGGCCCTAAATCCAGGTGCCCCCAGAACCCATGCGTGTGACCTTATTCGGAGAACATAATTTGGAGAGGACGTCAAGATGAGATCACTCTGGATAAGGTCGGGCCCTAAATCCAGGTGCCCCCAGAACCCATGCGTGTGACCTTATTCGGAGAACATAATTTGGAGAGGACGTCAAGATGAGATCACTCTGGATAAGGTCGGGCCCTAAATCCAGGTGCCCCCAGAACCCATGCGTGTGACCTTATTCGGAGAACATAATTTGGAGAGGACGTCAAGATGAGATCACTCTGGATAAGGTCGGGCCCTAAATCCAGGTGCCCCCAGAACCCATGCGTGTGACCTTATTCGGAGAACATAACTTGGAGAGGACGTCAAGATGAGATCACTCTGGATAAGGTCGGGCCCTAAATCCAGGTGCCCCCAGAACCCATGCGTGTGACCTTATTCGGAGAACATAATTTGGAGAGGACGTCAAGATGAGATCACTCTGGATAAGGTCGGGCCCTAAATCCAGGTGCCCCCAGAACCCATGCGTGTGACCTTATTCGGAGAACATAATTTGGAGAGGACGTCAAGATGAGATCACTCTGGATAAGGTCGGGCCCTAAATCCAGGTGCCCCCAGAACCCATGCGTGTGACCTTATTCGGAGAACATAATTTGGAGAGGACGTCAAGATGAGATCACTCTGGATAAGGTCGGGCCCTAAATCCAGGTGCCCCCAGAACCCATGCGTGTGACCTTATTCGGAGAACATAATTTGGAGAGGACGTCAAGATGAGATCACTCTGGATAAGGTCGGGCCCTAAATCCAGGTGCCCCCAGAACCCATGCGTGTGACCTTATTCGGAGAACATAATTTGGAGAGGACGTCAAGATGAGATCACTCTGGATAAGGTCGGGCCCTAAATCCAGGTGCCCCCAGAACCCATGCGTGTGACCTTATTCGGAGAACATAATTTGGAGAGGACGTCAAGATGAGATCACTCTGGATAAGGTCGGGCCCTAAATCCAGGTGCCCCCAGAACCCATGCGTGTGACCTTATTCGGAGAACATAATTTGGAGAGGACGTCAAGATGAGATCACTCTGGATAAGGTCGGGCCCTAAATCCAGGTGCCCCCAGAACCCATGCGTGTGACCTTATTCGGAGAACATAACTTGGAGAGGACGTCAAGATGAGATCACTCTGGATAAGGTCGGGCCCTAAATCCAGGTGCCCCCAGAACCCATGCGTGTGACCTTATTCGGAGAACATAATTTGGAGAGGACGTCAAGATGAGATCACTCTGGATAAGGTCGGGCCCTAAATCCAGGTGCCCCCAGAACCCATGCGTGTGACCTTATTCGGAGAACATAATTTGGAGAGGACGTCAAGATGAGATCACTCTGGATAAGGTCGGGCCCTAAATCCAGGTGCCCCCAGAACCCATGCGTGTGACCTTATTCGGAGAACATAATTTGGAGAAGGACGTCAAGATGAGATCACTCTGGATAAGGTCGGGCCCTAAATCCAGGTGCCCCCAGAACCCATGCGTGTGACCTTATTCGGAGAACATAATTTGGAGAGGACGTCAAGATGAGATCACTCTGGATAAGGTCGGGCCCTAAATCCAGGTGCCCCCAGAACCCATGCGTGTGACCTTATTCGGAGAACATAATTTGGAGAGGACGTCAAGATGAGATCACTCTGGATAAGGTCGGGCCCTAAATCCAGGTGCCCCCAGAACCCATGCGTGTGACCTTATTCGGAGAACATAATTTGGAGAGGACGTCAAGATGAGATCACTCTGGATAAGGTCGGGCCCTAAATCCAGGTGCCCCCAGAACCCATGCGTGTGACCTTATTCGGAGAACATAATTTGGAGAGGACGTCAAGATGAGATCACTCTGGATAAGGTCGGGCCCTAAATCCAGGTGCCCCCAGAACCCATGCGTGTGACCTTATTCGGAGAACATAATTTGGAGAGGACGTCAAGATGAGATCACTCTGGATAAGGTCGGGCCCTAAATCCAGGTGCCCCCAGAACCCATGCGTGTGACCTTATTCGGAGAACATAATTTGGAGAGGACGTCAAGATGAGATCACTCTGGATAAGGTCGGGCCCTAAATCCAGGTGCCCCCAGAACCCATGCGTGTGACCTTATTCGGAGAACATAATTTGGAGAGGACGTCAAGATGAGATCACTCTGGATAAGGTCGGGCCCTAAATCCAGGTGCCCCCAGAACCCATGCGTGTGACCTTATTCGGAGAACATAATTTGGAGAGGACGTCAAGATGAGATCACTCTGGATAAGGTCGGGCCCTAAATCCAGGTGCCCCCAGAACCCATGCGTGTGACCTTATTCGGAGAACATAATTTGGAGAGGACGTCAAGATGAGATCACTCTGGATAAGGTCGGGCCCTAAATCCAGGTGCCCCCAGAACCCATGCGTGTGACCTTATTCGGAGAACATAACTTGGAGAGGACGTCAAGATGAGATCACTCTGGATAAGGTCGGGCCCTAAATCCAGGTGCCCCCAGAACCCATGCGTGTGACCTTATTCGGAGAACATAACTTGGAGAGGACGTCAAGATGAGATCACTCTGGATAATGTCGGGCCCTAAATCCAGGTGCCCCCAGAACCCATGCGTGTGACCTTATTCGGAGAACATAACTTGGAGAGGACGTCAAGATGAGATCACTCTGGATAAGGTCGGGCCCTAAATCCAGGTGCCCCCAGAACCCATGCGTGTGACCTTATTCGGAGAACATAACTTGGAGAGGACGTCAAGATGAGATCACTCTGGATAAGGTCGGGCCCTAAATCCAGGTGCCCCCAGAACCCATGCGTGTGACCTTATTCGGAGAACATAATTTGGAGAGGACGTCAAGATGAGATCACTCTGGATAAGGTCGGGCCCTAAATCCAGGTGCCCCCAGAACCCATGCGTGTGACCTTATTCGGAGAACATAATTTGGAGAGGACGTCAAGATGAGATCACTCTGGATAAGGTCGGGCCCTAAATCCAGGTGCCCCCAGAACCCATGCGTGTGACCTTATTCGGAGAACATAACTTGGAGAGGACGTCAAGATGAGATCACTCTGGATAAGGTCGGGCCCTAAATCCAGGTGCCCCCAGAACCCATGCGTGTGACCTTATTCGGAGAACATAACTTGGAGAGGACGTCAAGATGAGATCACTCTGGATAAGGTCGGGCCCTAAATCCAGGTGCCCCCAGAACCCATGCGTGTGACCTTATTCGGAGAACATAACTTGGAGAGGACGTCAAGATGAGATCACTCTGGATAAGGTCGGGCCCTAAATCCAGGTGCCCCCAGAACCCATGCGTGTGACCTTATTCGGAGAACATAATTTGGAGAGGACGTCAAGATGAGATCACTCTGGATAAGGTCGGGCCCTAAATCCAGGTGCCCCCAGAACCCATGCGTGTGACCTTATTCGGAGAACATAACTTGGAGAGGACGTCAAGATGAGATCACTCTGGATAAGGTCGGGCCCTAAATCCAGGTGCCCCCAGAACCCATGCGTGTGACCTTATTCGGAGAACATAACTTGGAGAGGACGTCAAGATGAGATCACTCTGGATAAGGTCGGGCCCTAAATCCAGGTGCCCCCAGAACCCATGCGTGTGACCTTATTCGGAGAACATAACTTGGAGAGGACGTCAAGATGAGATCACTCTGGATAAGGTCGGGCCCTAAATCCAGGTGCCCCCAGAACCCATGCGTGTGACCTTATTCGGAGAACATAATTTGGAGAGGACGTCAAGATGAGATCACTCTGGATAAGGTCGGGCCCTAAATCCAGGTGCCCCCAGAACCCATGCGTGTGACCTTATTCGGAGAACATAATTTGGAGAGGACGTCAAGATGAGATCACTCTGGATAAGGTCGGGCCCTAAATCCAGGTGCCCCCAGAACCCATGCGTGTGACCTTATTCGGAGAACATAATTTGGAGAGGACGTCAAGATGAGATCACTCTGGATAAGGTCGGGCCCTAAATCCAGGTGCCCCCAGAACCCATGCGTGTGACCTTATTCGGAGAACATAATTTGGAGAGGACGTCAAGATGAGATCACTCTGGATAAGGTCGGGCCCTAAATCCAGGTGCCCCCAGAACCCATGCGTGTGACCTTATTCGGAGAACATAATTTGGAGAGGACGTCAAGATGAGATCACTCTGGATAAGGTCGGGCCCTAAATCCAGGTGCCCCCAGAACCCATGCGTGTGACCTTATTCGGAGAACATAATTTGGAGAGGACGTCAAGATGAGATCACTCTGGATAAGGTCGGGCCCTAAATCCAGGTGCCCCCAGAACCCATGCGTGTGACCTTATTCGGAGAACATAATTTGGAGAGGACGTCAAGATGAGATCACTCTGGATAAGGTCGGGCCCAAAATCCAGGTGCCCCCAGAACCCATGCGTGTGACCTTATTCGGAGAACATGACTTGGAGAGGACGTCAAGATGAGATCACTCTGGATAAGGTCGGGCCCAAAATCCAGGTGCCCCCAGAACCCATGCGTGTGACCTTATTCGGAGAACATAACTTGGAGAGGACGTCAAGATGAGATCACTCTGGATAAGGTCGGGCCCTAAATCCAGGTGCCCCCAGAACCCATGCGTGTGACCTTATTCGGAGAACATAACTTGGAGAGGACGTCAAGATGAGATCACTCTGGATAAGGTCGGGCCCTAAATCCAGGTGCCCCCAGAACCCATGCGTGTGACCTTATTCGGAGAACATAACTTGGAGAGGACGTCAAGATGAGATCACTCTGGATAAGGTCGGGCCCTAAATCCAGGTGCCCCCAGAACCCATGCGTGTGACCTTATTCGGAGAACATAACTTGGAGAGGACGTCAAGATGAGATCACTCTGGATAAGGTCGGGCCCTAAATCCAGGTGCCCCCAGAACCCATGCGTGTGACCTTATTCGGAGAACATAACTTGGAGAGGACGTCAAGATGAGATCACTCTGGATAAGGTCGGGCCCTAAATCCAGGTGCCCCCAGAACCCATGCGTGTGACCTTATTCGGAGAACATAATTTGGAGAGGACGTCAAGATGAGATCACTCTGGATAAGGTCGGGCCCTAAATCCAGGTGCCCCCAGAACCCATGCGTGTGACCTTATTCGGAGAACATAATTTGGAGAGGACGTCAAGATGAGATCACTCTGGATAAGGTCGGGCCCTAAATCCAGGTGCCCCCAGAACCCATGCGTGTGACCTTATTCGGAGAACATAATTTGGAGAGGACGTCAAGATGAGATCACTCTGGATAAGGTCGGGCCCTAAATCCAGGTGCCCCCAGAACCCATGCGTGTGACCTTATTCGGAGAACATAATTTGGAGAGGACGTCAAGATGAGATCACTCTGGATAAGGTCGGGCCCTAAATCCAGGTGCCCCCAGAACCCATGCGTGTGACCTTATTCGGAGAACATAACTTGGAGAGGACGTCAAGATGAGATCACTCTGGATAAGGTCGGGCCCTAAATCCAGGTGCCCCCAGAACCTATGCGTGTGACCTTATTCGGAGAACATAATTTGGAGAGGACGTCAAGATGAGATCACTCTGGATAAGGTCGGGCCCTAAATCCAGGTGCCCCCAGAACCCATGCGTGTGACCTTATTCGGAGAACATAACTTGGAGAGGACGTCAAGATGAGATCACTCTGGATAAGGTCGGGCCCTAAATCCAGGTGCCCCCAGAACCCATGCGTGTGACCTTATTCGGAGAACATAACTTGGAGAGGACGTCAAGATGAGATCACTCTGGATAAGGTCGGGCCCTAAATCCAGGTGCCCCCAGAACCCATGCGTGTGACCTTATTCGGAGAACATAATTTGGAGAGGACGTCAAGATGAGATCACTCTGGATAAGGTCGGGCCCTAAATCCAATGACACGCGTCCCTATGAGAGAAAAGAAGACACAGAGAGACCGGAGAAGGGAGGACCGCATGAAGACACAGGCAGAGACAGGACCCGCGTAGCCATGAGCCAAGGAGCACCGAGCATTGCCAGCCACCACCAGAAGCCAGGAGAGGAAGTGATGTATCCGCAATTCAATTGAAAAACCAATATCACTTTCCGTAAAGAGGAGAAACCCCTAAAATAAGTACAATAAAAACAATGTTACTGAATTCTAGCCAGCCACTGCTGCCTGCCAAAGGCTCCCAACCTCGGGTGTGGACTCGCATTGTTCAAAGAAAAACCAAAACCAATCAACAAGGAGATCAGCAAGTGGTTAGGGGATGCAAGGGACTTTGGAGCATCAAACAGAGACTATCTCCTTGACTGAACCAGGATAGAAAGAGGAGGCAAAAGGAATCAACTCTCACTGGATAACTCAGTGTTACCTAAGCACCTATGTTTAGTACTTGAAAACCTACACTCATCTCGGGTGTAGCCTGAAATAACTTTTCCCCTGAACTCGTAGTTCCCAAAGTGTAAGGTACAGACTGATTTTATGTGGTATCTAAGATGAATTTAAAGGGAAAAGTCATTCCAGAACCTGGTAACTTTTGAAGTAAGTGAAACAACAAAATTAAGAACTCACGGGAACACAGAAAGTGATTGAATTTATGTGTGGGTCTCACCGAAGAGTCTAACCGCTTTCTCTGGACTCCAGCGTTACTATGGGAACATGAGGCGGTGGCCGAACTTTCTAACCAGGTGTGACAGAATGTGATGTACGCTCCTTAAAGGCAACCACTGCCTGCTAACCAACCCCAGGATGCTAATTATGTAACGTAGCTGACATCCACATTCCTGAGTCCCAATTTAATTTCTTCATGTCAGTTGACCTTCTTTCAGGATAAAAGCAAAGAGGTGTTCCTCTCTTCCTTGACTAGCTATAATTAACTCCAAAAATACTTGTCCTCTAGCAATGAAGGACTGGCATTGGATTGAGATCAAATAATAAGGCAAGGCATGGGCACTCCTCCTCCCGTGGAAACTCACCCCCATCTCCTAGTCTTTGAGTGCCTGTTGCATATTTAAATGAGCTTGTTCACGGTGATCAGAGATTAGATTCAGAGTCTGAGACCAAGTTTCTTAGAGAAAGCGACAATGAGCTGGATTATTCATACGTGCATACACACACAGAGGTGGCTTTTTGTGTGTGTATCTTAGCTCAAATATTATAGTACATTGTGTGCAATCCAGCTGCAGTCCAATTTCTGACACAATTTCCATAATAGCAAAATTTACGTACAGATGGCAAATAAATAAAACTTTTCTGCCGCTTGGTCTGCCGTTCTTACGGTCAGCAAATCCTATTAGGGACTTTATTAACCTGCTCGGTGATGGAAATGTTATATCTGATCTTATGGATTTCAGCTGTGCAATCCAGTCCTGCTACAAAATGAAATTTAACTCTCGACATGCAACACGAAGCCACCAAAACTGAGGGTTTTTTTTTTTTCTTTCTGTAGGCAGCGTTGGAAATAGCCACTCTTTCTCATTTCTCTCTCGAGCCACAAATGGTCTCTTCTTGCTCTCCGTTTTCTTGAACAGTACATAATTGCAATTAGCCAGCGACCCCTGAGGGAGACTAATTGACCAACACACATGATTGCCAAGCAAGAGTGAAGACTCCTAGACACACCAGAAAGAAAGAGAAGCATGGGGGAAGGGAGGGGGCTTCTGAAATGGAAGAGGCATTAAGAAAGCGTGGCTGAAACTCCCAAGAAGCCCCAAAGGAGGTCTCCTTCCACGCGTCTGCCTGTTTCACGTTGAACCCTGGCAGGAAACATCTAGGACTCAAGGGACTAATTTACTGGTTAAAACCAGCCACCTTCTACATCTACACAAGGAAAGAAACGTGTTTGTGAATGAGCTAAGAGCTTCGCCTCTCTGCAAACTCTCACAAGAATTCTGTAGAACATTGGAGAATTTCCTGTGCCCCAGGAGAATTTAAGTGGAAACGTCATCTCCCACCTAAGAAGGATGAGGCTACAAGGAGAGGACTTTGGGGAGTAAGAAGGTCTTGGTAAGATCTTTCCTTCTGCCCTAACAATGCTCTTCACACCCAAAGTCCAGAGCAAGATCCTTGTGGATCAAATATCTGTCAAGCAGAGACCCCAATAAATCAATCCAACCCCAAAATAAAAATCTGTGCTCTCGGAAGTCTGAAACTGACAGTGAAGCAGAACGGAAAACAAAGGAGTCATGAAGGAGAGTTCAAGGATCAGGGAAGGTAAGAAACTTCTGAACCACCAGCTAATTCTATTAAAAGTTACTTGTTTGCCATTGTAGAGCACTGAACCCGTTTTCTAGGGGTGTCATCATCATCATAAAGTACCACAGGCTGGACGCCTTAAACGACAGAAATTTATTTTTTCACAGTTCTGGAGCCTGAAAGTCCAAGATCAAGATGCCATCTGGGTTGATTTATTCTGAGGTTTCTCATCTTGTCAGTGGCTGCCTTCTTGCTGGGTCCTCACATGGTTTTTTCCTTTCCGCATTTTAACTCTCTCTCTCAATAGTCAGATTCTAAAGTATTGGGGGTGGGTTGTTAAGACTTCAACATATGGACTTGTCGGGGACACAGTTCGGTCCATAACAGGCGTCCACCCACGAGTTAACTGCTGTATCTGGGATGGCAAGGTGTGTTTGTTCCCCACTTACTGAGTCCCAGTGACAAGCCAGGGGCATGTCCCTGCCTCCATGAAGCCAGCATGCCAGTGTAGGAGAAACAGACAAGAAATAAGTGAACAAACATTGATAAGTAGCCGGTTTATTTCAGGCAGTGATGAGTGCCAGGAAGAAAAGAGGCTGGAAAAGAGAAGCATGGTTGGCATTGGTGACCATTTAGAAATGGTCTGGAAGGCTTATCTTAAAAAGGGATACTGGGGCTTCCCTGGTGGCGCAGTGGTTGAGAGTCTGCCTGCCAATGCAGGGGACACGGGTTCGAGCCCTGGTCTGGGAGGATCCCACATGCCGCGGAGCAGCTGGGCCCGTGAGCCACAACTACTGAGCCTGCGCGTCTGGAGCCTGTGCTCCGCAACGGGAGAGGCCGTGACAGTGAGAGGCCCGCGCACCGCAATGAAGAGTGGCTCCTGCTTGCCACAACTAGAGAAAGCCCTGGCACAGAAACGAGGACCCAACACAGCCAAAAATAAATATAAATAAATAAATAAATTTATAAAAAAAAAAAAAAGGGATACTGTATTCAGGGAATTCCTTGGTGGTCCAGTGGTTAGGATTCCATGCTTCCACTGCAGGGGGCCAGGGTTCAATCCCTGGTTGGGGAACTAAGATCCCACAAGCCGTGTGGCCAAAAAATAAAATAAAAAATAAAAAGGGATATTCGAGGTAAGAAGTGAAAGGTGATGAGGGGCCAGCCTTGCTCACCATGGGGGAGCATTCCAGGCAGAACAAACAAACAAAATGCCCTGAGCTGGGAGTAGACGTGGCGGTTTCTGGGAACCGAGAGACGGTACAGGTAGTTGGAACGTAGTGAGAGATGAGGAAGGAGAGGAGGACCCGGTCTTGATCAACATTCGGTCTGTCCTCCTTATATTATTCCCTGCTTCCTTAGGTCACAACCACGATCACCGTAAATCTGCAACAGGAAAGGTGCCACTTTACTTTTCTCCTGCATTTAACCCAATCAGAATTTCAAATACTGTGTATAAAGCATCCGCAGCAGTGATCCTCACCGATGCAAAATGGGTATCTTTATTTTTACTCCTTCCCTCAGGAAAAATGTCTCTGAACATTGATCCTGATGTCCCAACCCCAAGGGCAGGCAGAAAGCGCCTTTGGCTAAACCCACCAGGGCACGAGTCCCGGGAAAGATTTTTGATTTCCCATTTAGAGGGAAACCGCCCATGGATTCATGAGATAACAGGTGCAGCTGTGTTGTCATCAGTGAAGAAAAACCATTACTTGGGACCCTGGAGGTAAATGGCAAGTTTTCTTATTCTGGATTTCAAATTTAATTCGACTCAAGGGAGACTTCAGGAACTCTAACAGGCTGCCTGTTAGTCCTCGCCGGGGACACAGACTGACAAATCAGCAGTCCCCAGCTGCAGGAGCGAATAAGCAGACACTGACACAAATTCAGTTAATTGCGATGTGCTGGGATCAAGGCTAGATCAGAAGTGTGAATAAAATACTCCAAGAACATGGAGGCGTGCCTGGTGAATTTCTTGCAAAAAGTTTTGTGGATTTAGACCACCTAGATAGAAAGAAATGCAATTTAAAAATCTAACCTTAAAATTATGGATTATAGGGTTCACCATTACATAATTCATTATCTTCCTCCTTCCTGGCTTTATGAAATTTATCTAAATGACAGTGAATGGTAGTCAATCTTACCATAAAGGAGGTAGAGACTGTACTTTCATTTTCAATGGACTCAACAGAGAGATGCATAGTACACTACACTTTTATTGGAAATCTAATGAAACTGGCTCCAAGCAATACTCCACCAATCAGGATGAAAGGATCACAGAGTGTAGTTTGCATCTCTGATGAGTACTGCCTCTTGGCATTTCTCTACAATTATTTACTGCCCAAGTCATTGGCAGTTAACTACAAAACGGTGAAAGAGCAAAACGAACCAGCTTCACATTAACGAATCACGTGGATCAGATGTACTGTGCACACAATTACTTATTTTTTTAAATAAAATTCTTGACCACTCTAAAGTGAGTGGGCACCCAGTTGTGTCTTGGAACTCTACAAGGTACACAGAGGAGTTCTTTTTGGCCCTGGGAAATCAGCCCCACCAGGACTTTGAGCTTTGCTTCCGCATTTAAACACATACAGGCTTCCCTCAGCTTTAGGGAAAAGAATCCTCCTGATACCCCAGGTCCCCAGTTTACTCTCCGGCTTCTCCTCCTCTTCCCGGCTAAACGCTGGAAATGACGTTGAAAGACACCGTGCTCCTTGTATTCATCAAATCATGGGTGGCAGATACTGCTAACTGCTCACCCAATATCCATCCTCCATTTCTTCCTCATCAGGAAAACCCTGATCTGGGGTGAGGAGACTGGCATTATGCCCAGTTAAACACCTACAATTCCCTACTCACCATGGATGGATTTGATCATGAGAACAGTTTGGCCATTGGGCATTAATCAAAAAATGCTGATTGATGCTTCTGGAAGATCTCCCTAAAGTGAGGCAGGCTCAGGTGCACATGACTTTTTTGCCCCTCTCCCTCCTGCCTTCTCCCTCCTGCCTTCCTTCTGCATGGAATGTAGACATGATGGCCACCACTGCAGCAGCCATCTTGTGACAATGAGGGAAAGGCCAAGGGAATCATACAATCCTTGATGCTCTGACATCCTTAATCCACCAGACTGATACTTATCTGTGGAAGTCCTTGCCTTTCCCTAAATCTATCCCTGTCTTGGTGAGGTCAGTGTTCTTTGGGATTTCTACTACATGTAGGTGACCTTAATCTCTAACTAATATATCTTATCCCCAAACCCCTGCAATCTAGCTTTTATCCACAAGAGTCCATTAATCATCTTATTAAAGTCACCAGTGGCCTCCAGATGTAAAATGCAAAGGATAATTTTCATTTCCTTGCCTGATCTCTCAGCAGCATTCACCTCTATTGACTCTCCCGTGCGTTCTGTGTCTTCTCTCGGTGTGTGTTACATCACATTCTCCTGGTTTTTCTGCTCCTTCTCTGGATGCTCTTCTGAAGACTCTCCTCTTTTATTTATCAAACTATTAAATGTTGGTGTTCTTCAGGACTCAGTCACAAGCCCTCTTTTCTCCTCAGCATTTTTACTGAAAAAATCTCATCCTTTCCAAGGCTTCAATTATTATGATCAAACTACTATTATGATCAAGACATCTAAATTTTCATCTCCAGGAGAGACAACTATTTTGAGTTTCAGACCCATGTTTCTAACTACCCTTTCCACCTCTCCATCCAAACATCAAACTACAATATCTGAAAACAACATTTCACTTGATAAATTTAATAGCTAAATAAAGATGACAAAGAAAAGATTCAGTGGACTTGAAGACAGGTCAAGAGAAGTTATCCAATGTGTATAGAACAAGAATAAAGACAGAAAAATATTAATAGAGCATCAGAGAACCATTAGATAATAGCAAATGATCTCAATGACAGCCTACAATTGACATGCAGAGGAGCGAGGAAATGAGACAGAAAAAAATATTTGAATAAATAATGGCTGAAAAGTTCTCAAAGTGGATGAAAGATATAAATGCACAAATTCAAGTACACAACAAACCCAAGGCAAGACAGACATGAGAAGGCCATGCTTCTGCCCATCAT